>NC_092320.1:779450-1420277 GCF_036785885.1 Coffea arabica | reverse complement strand
CATGGCAAAAATGGGGAGTTTTGCCTAGGAACCAGTCTTCAAGAGCTCTTGACATTGATTGATGTTGCTATGTTTTGAATAAAAGACAGAAAGAAAGAAGAGAGAATTTTGTCTAGAGGATAATAGCAATAAGAACCGGTCTTTAAGAGTTGTTGACATAGACAAATGCTTCTGCGCTGGAATGAAAGAGAGAGAAAGAAAGCGGAGAAAAAAGTGGTTGAAGATTCATCCACATACGACGCCGTTTGGTTGATCAAAGGGTAAAAAAAAAAAAAGGAGACAAACCGGTCCAGCATCAGCTCCAGATCATCACCACTGACCAATCCCCACGCCATACATGGGCGGACGACCATCCCAGGTGGCAGGGGGCTTCCTCTCTTTATCTATATGTTTAAAGAAACAAAAGTGTACTTTTTTTTTTTTTTTGGCAATGGTTGATGTCTTATAATCTAATTTAACCTAATCTAAAAAAAAGGGGTAAGGGAAGATGATCAACTAAATCTAGCCACTTATGGCAAATTTGAGGGATCATCAAATAGGGTTATGACCACTGGATTAAATAGCCAGTAGCATGTACTCTTTTTTTTTTTGCCGGAAACGATAAATCTAATATATCCTACACTAAGAGGAAAGGGGCGGATCTAAAGAGGCCCAGGGATAAGCCGGAGGGGACTGAACCACCACCGGACCAAACGGGTGCACAGCACACCCGCTTGAATTTTTTGGAGACAAGCCACAAAAATGTGGCATTTTTGGTGGGAGGCAAGGTTAGAACCCTTGCTTCCCACCCCACTCTAACCTTGCCTCCCACCCCATTAAGTAGGTAGTGGCCACTGAGCCAAAGGCCCAGCGGTTCAGTAGCATGTACTCCAATTACTAGAAACAACAAAAAGTACAAAAGTCCCATCACCATCAGTCACAAGGTTAAAATCATTTAACCTTAGAACCTAGATCCGGAGCAAATGGGGGTTGCGGTCAACGGCCCAATATCGGCCCAGAGGTTTGTTGACCTGCGACCTTACCAACCATGACGTGTTGGGACACCAATGCCTACGGGACCAAGAATACCTTTCAATTAATCATGGGTTTGTTCATGATCTAACTAGATATTATATTGCTCAATCTTTAATTACGGCACGTCTCATACGCAGAATCTTAGTCCACGATTTTTCATTAGATATATTCATCTTTAATTGCGGCAGGTCTCATAGGCAGATTAGCTGGCTCAGGCAAATCTCAGAGTCTTGGACACTTTTATTTCCCCCCAAATTATAGGGTTAATTGTAATTTTCATCCTCCAACTATCAATCATTAGTACTTTGCATCCTAAACTAATAATTTTAGCACAAGGATCAAATCTTAAAAATCAATGAATTTCTTTTGCGCTATTTGTTGATTATTCAACGCCCAAAATATTGATTTTTGTGGCATAATTTTTTCATCCCACATCGGCTGAAGTTCAAGAAAAGGCTCCATTTGTTTCTTATAAATAAGGGAGGTCTATGAAAGTTTTAAGTGCACCACTCAAGAAAGTATTATATGGGTTATTAGTTTATTGAGTCATCTAACCCATTTATGGTCAAATATTTTAGACTTTCTTGTTTTGAATTTAGAAATATTTTCTAAACCTTTTGTAAGTGCCATTTTGGCCTAAGAATCATTTTCCTACGACTTTTGTATTTTTTTCTTCATAATAGAAATATTGCTCCTCCCTCACCCGTGGACGTAAGTCAATTTGATCGAACTACGTAAATTTTTGTGTCTTTTATTTTGCTTTGTTATTTGTCTTTATTGGGTTGCCACAACCCTTTTATATGGTTTATTTTACCGCCTAATTATTATATGACTGGTGTCTACCGTCTAACCATTATATGGTCGGTTATACTATCTATTTTGTTCTAATTTTAGTTTATTTATTCCTGAGTCAGTCCTAACAAACTGGTATCAGAGGTGGTTGATATATTTTGTCAGATAGGTTCATCTCGTGGGGCCATTCATCTTGTGGGACCGTTTATCCGTGGGGCCCACTCATTCTGTGGGTCAGCTCACTCTGTGGGACCCGCTCACAAGACTTGCATATTTGTTTGACCAATTTTTGAGACAAGATTTAAGTTACAGATTTTGTGACAACGATGACGGTAATAAAGACGGTTATTGAAAAATTCGACAGGAATGTCAACTTCGGAATGTGGCAACTCAAGATGGAGGCCATACTTGTTCAAAATGGAGTTGATTTGGCAATACAAGGAATTGAAAACAAGTCAGAAGATGTAAAGGATGTGGATTTTACTGATATAGATAAGAAGACTATATCCAGCATAATTTTGAATCTCTCTGATGAACTTTTACAGGAAGTAGCAAAGAAGACTTCGGCCAAACCTATGTGGGAAAAATTGAAAACCTTGTATATGAAAAAGACAGTCGAGAATCGGCTATATCTGAAATAGAGTTTGTATATGCTTCGGATGACTGAAAGTACATCTATACTCTCCCATCTTGATAAATTTGATTCCATTATTATGGATTTAGAGAACATAGATTCAAAAATTGATGATGAATATCAGACCCTATTACTTTTGTGTTTCCTTCTCCAGTTCTTTAAACATTTTCGTGATACTATAATTTATGAAAAGGAAATAATTTCGTATCGACAAATTAAATCTGCATTAAAATTTAAAGAGTAGATAGATAGGGATATTATTGAAAAAATTAGTAGGAGTTAAGCCGATGGCTTGTTTGTTCAGGGTAGATTTAAAAAGAGAAATACAAAAAATAGAAGTAGATCCAAATTCAGGTATAAAAATGTGGTGTGCGACTATTATAAAAAGAAGAGCCATATTATTTCTGATTGTTTTAAATTGAAAAATAAAGAAAAATAAAAGGAAAAAAAGAGTGAGACTACCGAAACTGGTATTGCAATTGATGAGAATGATGAAATCATTTTCTGTGCAACGAAAAATAATTTTAGATCTAGCAATGAGTGAATTATAGATTCAAATTGTTCATATCTTATGTGTCCCAATAGGGATTGATTTTCAACATATGAATCAACTGAATGTGGAGTTGTCTTAATGGGTAACAACGCCATTTGTAAAATTGTTGGCAAAAACACAATCCAGATTAAAATATATGATGGTATTGTGAGAATGCTCACAGATATTAGCCATGTTCCACATTTGAAGAAAAATCTCATCTCTTTGGACACCTTGAGTCTATTGGGTGCAGATATTCATGAGGAGGTGAATTTCTCAAAATCACTCAAGGTGCTCTTATTGTTATGAAGGCACATAGATATGATACTTTGTATATTTTGCAAGGATCTACTATTATAGGTGTTGCTACTATTTCAACATCAACTTTGTCGGATTCTGATCTCACCAAATTGTAGCTCATGAGCGAGAAAGACTTATCTATTTTATGCAAACGAGGTTTTCTTGGTGGTCAAAATATTGGAAAGATGGGATTCTGTGAACATTGCATTTTTGAAAAGAAGAAGAGAGTTAGTTTTTTGTTGCCGACAGTTCACAGGATAAAAGGAATTTTGGACTACATTCATTCAGACCTTTAAGGGCCTTCTTGTGCTCCTTTTAAAGGAGGTGGCAAGTACATGTTGACTTTCATTGATGATTATTCAAGGAAAGTTTAGATATATTTTCTTAAGCATAAAAAATGATGTTTTCCTAACTTTTAAGCAATGGAGAGTTTTGATTGAGAAACAAACAGAAAAACATATTAAGCAATTGAAAACAGATAATGACATGAAATTTTATGAAGGTGAATTTGATAGATTCTGTAAAAATGAAGGAATTATTCGGCATCGCACTGTTAGAATGGCGTCTCAACAAAATGGTGTGACCGAACCTATGAACAGAACGCTTTTGGAGAGAGCAAGATGTATGATCTCCAATGCAAGGTTGACAAATGACTTTTAGGCAGAGGCGATCAATATAACATGTTATATTATCAACTGTTTTCCATCTGCATCTCTAGATTTCAAAACTCCTAAGGAAGTTTGATCAGGTACTCATGCTGATTATTTTAATTTAAAAATTTTTAGGTGTCCAACATACATGCACGTGAATGATGAAAAATTGGAGTTGATGAAAAATTGGAGTTTAAGGCTAAAATATGCATTTTTCTTGAGTATGCTTTTGGGGTGAAATGATACAGATTATGATTTTTCGATCTCAAATCTCTAAAATTTGTAATCAGTAGATATGTTACTTTTGATGAATTGTTTATGTTATCTTTCAAGAAGGAGTGTTCTAGTTCTTGTACTACTGATAGTATACAGAAACAGGTGAAGCTTGATATTGGCAATTCTGGTTCTTTTCAGACCAAATCTTCTGTTCAGCAAATGCCAGTAGATGCACCTGAATCTACTGTTGAAGATAGTTCAGAAGAAGAGAATTATTCCATAGCCAGAGATAGATCAAGGAGAAATATTCGACCACCACAAAGATATGCAAATTTAGTTGCATATGCTTTGTCTGTTGTAGAAGAAACTGATGCAGTTGGTGAGCCTTCCACCTATTCAGAAGTAATTTATTGTGATGATTCTGCAAAGTGATTGATTGCGATGAATGAAGAAATTGAATCTCTTAATCAGAATGAAACTTGGGTTCTTGTAAAATCGCCTTCAGATAAGAAAATTGTTGATTGCAAGTGAATTTTTAAGAAGAAGGAAGGTATTCCAGGGGTTGAAGATGCAAGATATAAAGCACGATTGGTTGCAAAGGGCTATAGTCAGGTACAAAGTGTTGATTTTAATGATATGTTTTTACCTGTTGTTTAACATAACTCTATTCGTGTTTTGCTTACTTTAGTTGCCATGTATAATTTGGAGTTAGAACAATTCGATGTTAAAACAGCTTTCTTACATGGCAAACTTAAAGAACAAATTTATATGAAACAACTCTAGAATTTTGAGATTGAATGTAAAGAAGACCATGTTTACTTGTTGAAGAAATTCTTATATAGATTGAACCAATTTCCAAAACAATAGTATAAAAGGTTTGATTGCTTTATGTTGGGTCATGATTATTCAAGGAGCATGTATAATAGTTGTATTTACTTTCAAAAGTTAGATGATGAATCTTTTATCTATTTGTTGATATATGTTGATGACATACTCATTGCTGTCAAGAATTTGTCAAAAATTCACACTTTGAAATTGCAGTTAAATAGTAAATTTGAAATGAAAGATTTGGGAGCAGTTAAGAAAATTTTTGGCATGGATATCAAGCAAGATCGAGGAATAGGAAAGTTGTTCTTAACCCAAAAAAGTTACATTGAGAAAGTGTTGGAGCGTTTGCATGAAAGATGTTAAACCAGTATCTATTTCTCTTACTATCTATTTTTCGGGTATCTGCTGCTCAGTCACCACAGTCAGATGAAGAGGAAGAATATATGACACGGATTCCTTATTTCAGTGCAGTCGGCAATGTTATGTATGCAATGGTTTGTACTCGTCCAAATATCTCACATGCAGTTAATGTTGTTAGCAGATATATGTCTTACATTGGTAAATCACATTGACAGGCTGTGAAGTGGATTCTCAGATACTTGCAAGGGACTTCAAATGCATGTTTGAAATTTGGAAGAAATAATAATATTTTGGTTGGTTTTGTAGACTCAAACTACGTTGGGGATCTTGACAGGAGAAGATCACTTTCAGTCTATGTATTTTGTATTGGCGGTTGTGCTGTTAGTTGGAAAGCTACTCTACAACCTGTCGTAACTTTGTCTACTACAGAAGCAGAATATATGACTGTGACCGAGGCAATCAAAGAAGCCTTGTAGTTGAAGAATTTATTTAGCGAGTTCAGTCTACACCAAGGTGTTACGGTTATTCACTGTGATAGTCAAAGTGCTATACACTTGACTAAAGATCAGATGTATCATGAGAGGACGAAACATATTGATGTGAAGTATCACTTTATCCGAGATATCACTGTGGAAGGGAAAGTCCTTGTTCAGAAAATCAGTACCAAAGAGAATCCTGCTGACATTTTTACAAAGCCTCTTCCAGTTTATAGGTTCAAGCAGTGCTTGGACTTGATTGGTGTTAGTTGTTGGTGATTTAGATCTATTGGAGCTTATATGGAGAAGGTGGAGCAGTTTTGCCATTGTCGATAGTGGGACTAGAAATTATGTCAAGGTGGAGATTTGTTGACTATTTAACCCCCAAAATGTTGATTTTTGTGGCATAATTTTTCCATCCCACATTAGTTGAAGTTCAAGGAAAGGCTCCCTTTGTTTCTTATAAATAAGGGGGGTCTATGAAGGTTTTAAGTTCACAACTCAAGAGAACATTATATGGGTTATTAGGTTCTTGGGTCATCTAACCCATTTATAGTCAAATATTTTAGACTTTCTTATTTTGAGTTTAGGAATATTTCCTAAATCTTTTATAAGTGTCATTTTAGTTTATGAACCACTTTTTTACGGCTTTTGTATTTTTTTTTCATAATAGAAATATTGTTCCTTTCTCGTCCGTGAACGTAGGTCACTTTGATCGAATCACGTTAATTTTGATGTCTTTTATTTTGTTTTGTTATTTATCTTTATTGGGTTGTCATAACCCTTTTATATGATCAATTTTACCGTCTAATTATTATATGGTTGATGTCTACCGCCTAATCATTATATGATCGATTATACCACCTATTTTGTTCTAATTTTAGTTTGTTTATTCCTGGACCAGTCCTAACACTATTTTTAAACTAAATATCTTTAGGCCAACTATTTTGCACGTGTTTAGTAAAATTCTCTTATTCATTTCGATCAAACAGTTGCAAATTCCATGTACCAAAATTTGCATTAGTTGTCGAATACTGAGGCAACTTTTGACTCTTATCATTTGTTAGACTATCCATGTACGTACGTACGTAGGAAAATGCCTTTCGCAGGTTTCTAGTTGAAATGTCCTTGATGTTAATTGCATTCATTTTCAACCGTCGTCTTTGTTGTCTTGCAACATTATTGAAATCGTCCAATGGCAACACATCACCTGGGTCAAGATTATGTTTTCTTCCTGGCTTCCCTTCGTCTCTCTCTTGGGGTGTGTATGCATGCCGTTTTCTGGTGGTGGTGGTGGAGTACTATTATCTTGATGCAGATGGAAAAAAGTTTGTACTTTAAATTCTTCAGGAATCGACACTAATGCCAGCTTATTTAAAAACCCAAGCCGGAAATTGACAGCAGAAAGCAGTGCCATAATAAACAAATCTACGTATCAAGTTTCGAAGTAAAGCAAAAAATAAGTTGACCTGAAAACAATTCTGACAAGTGGATACAGCTTCTCGAAATGAAAGAGATGCTTTCTTACGCGATAAATGTGTATACTGTACAGTACTGCAGCCAGTGTCACCACGAGCAAAGATAAGATTATCAACTTCCAGAAGTCCTAATCAACAAGGCAGCAGATCGTATTAAAGAGTTGGAAAATGTAAATCCTCAAGACTACTGTGGTGAAAAGAACCACGAAAGATGTTCCTCAGCTGTTGATCTTCAAAGTTCGTTAATTTTCGTATAACTTGGTGATTTTATCATCGGCCAAAGAGGGGAAAATTAACCAGAGCAGAACTTTTCAATTTTCCCAAATCAACAGAACTAACAAATACCTTGAGATTGAGATTTCGGGAGGACCCAAAAAAAATGTTTAGCATGAAATATTTGTTTTTCCTGTCCCTTCCTCTCTGATTAGTGTTTATGCCAGTTGTGTGAGCGTGCGCTAAAATTAAGCCCATAGAGACAAACATGCGGAGGCTCATACAAGATCACAAATAAAGGTGAATATTTTCAAGCGTTTGTGTTGCTGGATGAGGACATCTTCCGTACGTTATGTTTCCCATCCTTTCTCTAAATGGAAGATCAATTTCCACACGTCAAAGTCTAGGCAATTATGAGGTGGATAATTTGCAAGAAGGACCAAGTATAATGACAACTCAATAGAGCTGGCAAATAGATTCACATTCCATGCAAAGGTTCACCGAAAAAACAAAGTGAGAGATTACCCGGGGATTAGATATTATTATGCCCATGACATAAGTGGTCAAGTCCAACACAGACTGTAGAGAGTTTTGAACACCTCCAACAACACAACGATCAGATTCCGGAACTTGATCCTATCCACATACATTGCCAAAAAAAAAAAAAAAATTACCACATATTCTACTGAAAGACAAGCAGGTTAGCAATATTCATTAGGACTCACCTGCATTTGCTGAATGACTGCTAAATCAAACATCCAAAGTCCAAGACGTGACAGAGCCACTCCACCCATAAGCAAATATGCTGCTCCAAGTTTATTCGGGACCCAAATTGAAGCTACACATACCACTAGGCAAGTCCACTGTATAAATAAAGCATCCAATGCCATAAATTAGTGAGTGGAATCAGCAAGTTACTCACCACAAAACAAGGCTTATAAAAGCAATAAAGTTTCCCTGTAAGCTCCAAGAACTATGAATGAACTGACTACCTGAGACCAAATTGACCAGAGACCTGTACGAAGTGTTGAAAGCTGTGATTCTAAAACAGGGTACAAAAAAGTTGCAAGAATCCCTATCGTAGCGCTTATTCCTCGTGCAATCCCAATTGTATAGGCTGGTATGCCTTGCCATTCCAAAGCAGCAGTCATTAGAGTTCCGAAGCTGAAATGCCAAGCAACAATGGATTATGTCCTGAAGACACATTGGCATTTAAACCCAGAAGCATGAAATATTCCATCCTCAAACTTCCTACTATTGCTCTCATGATCCTAAAGATTACAAAATGAGGCATTCCCTCTTCTTATTGAGACATCCTTCAGTAATTTTAAGTCAAGAAACAAGACATCTTTAGTGAACAAAAAAATTGGATATGAGAGGTCATTATTTAAATATATTTATCAGCTTAATTGGCAGGGTGGAGAGAGAGAGATGAATAAAACATATAAATTCATGCAGACAACTATAATTTGTAAACGCCAATATCTTAAAGAATTTACCTAAGTACGGTAAAGTAGAGAAAAGCAAGCGCAATTCCAGGCAGAACCACATCTTGCTCTAGATAAACTTTCCATGCCCTGAAGTAAGAGATTCTTGAAACTCGTTCGATTACTTTTCTCATCCAGCCGTGGTCGAGAGGCTCCAAATCATTATCACCTAAGTAGTGAGAGTTTCTACTTTCATCAGTCAAGGAGCTTCTTTCCGAATCAGTTGGCAGAGATCTATAAACCCTCTTTTGACTGCTTTCACTTAAAGCAGGAATTCCATTGTATACAGACATTAGAAGCCAATACTGCAAGCAAACGGACAATATATTCCAGATAGCTAGAGTTAAAGCTGAAGCAGTTAGAGAGACAAAGCTGATAATGAAACCAGAGACTACAGGAGCAAATAACTTGCAAACTAAATCAATCCTCCGAATGGTTGCATTCATCTTAGTCAGGACACCTGGATGTTGACCTTCTGATATCACAACCACCCTGCAGAAAAATGTGAATATCATATCTTTTTCTTTTATATGTCTAAATTAATTACTACGACTTTCAAGGAACGTGCTATCCTTTGGTCGAACTGGTCAGCAAGATGAGGTATACATCAAAACCAAGTTCATCATTTGACTCTCATGAGATGCTATGCTAATTTTAGCAACAGATTGTACAAAAGAGTAATGCAAGATACTACAGCAGTGCATCCATACTTTACATTCACTGTCTTGGGAAGAAATAAGTTCATCAAAGACCTAACGCACTCACCATTCTCTTTCAACCAGAATGGTTCCAGCAAGAGTGGAGAGCACACCAACAGCTCCAGAAATATTGATTAACAGGATAAACGACAAAAATACTATGAAATTTTCTGACTTCACATCCTCATACAGCAGAAGTGCAACCACAGTGCCTCCAGCAATCATAAAGGAGAAATTTTGGCTTAATAACCAAAGTCGAAGAACCTACAAGTTAAAAAACAGAAGAATAATAAGTATCATTTCCCTAGGACAAGAAGTAAAAAAGCATTAGCTGTTTTTTCCCCTAAAAATGCTGTTATTGGATAAGCGCATGACGTGGATAATAGATAGAAATCACAAGTCTACATGATAGAGATTCTGCAAGGTAAATTCCGTTCCACAACATGGCTTCATTCTTTGGTTGGACATGCAGCAAATAATTTTTTACCATAGTCATCTTGTTCACTCGGAATTTGTATGGTTCAAAGCTAAAGGTTTTCCTTTTCAAATACTAGACTTGATCCAAAATCTTTGCAATTAAAAAATTTTTTTTTTGAAGTCTCTTAATTCCTTTGCTTCATTTTGACATGCAAATACTACAATGAGGATGACATCATCAACCATCAAGAAGGCATCTCAAGATAGAGACTGAAACGAGCCTTGATGTACGTGAACTTATCAACCAACCGTCCAACAACAGGACCAAATAATGCCATGGAGGCAGATTCCACCACACCATAAGCAGCAGCAAGGGCCAGCGAATCCGGCCAGACATTAATCATGTACAGACCAACAGAGAATTCCCACATTCTGCAACCAAAATATACCCTCATGAAAAGCTAACTTTAGTGCAAGTATTTCAATTGGTTGGCAAATTGAGTCAGAATTATCGCAGAATTATCGCAAGAAGTGCAGTAGGAAAAAGGACTACATCTAAAATATCCAAATTAAGACTGGAAAGAAAGACTTGAAAGAAACAAGAAAATCACAAGAGTAGCGCGAATTCTCAAAATGACGTATTTGAGAAATGCTAAACGTAAATCCAAGAGAATGTCGCATATCCTTTGTGAAAATCGTTTTATTTATATATTTATTCTAGTTAATCGGTAAAAAAAAAGTGTCCAAAGAGTAGAGAAAACAGGTTTCGGTAAGACGAGACGAGAAAACCAACAACTCATACAACAACACACAAGACATGACACGCCGCTTCTTCTGACTGAAACTTGACGAAACAAAACCCTGATTTAAAGGCTTCGCTAATGATGAAACGAGAATGAGGGGACATATTACCTGGCACCCCATCTGGCTAGGAAGTGACCAACGTAGAGATAATTGAGGAGAGACGGGGGAAAGGAAAGAGGCTGCCGCTGCTGCTCTTGAGGTTCAGAAATTAACGGCTCGTTCAACATCTCGATACGATAGATTTGCCGCTGCCGCTGTTTCTATTTAGTATTGCTCGATGGAGATATAGAGTCCCAGAACTGGGTTATGCTTCTGACTTTTGTGCTTTGAATCTCTGGTCAAAGAGAAGGAGCCTGGCACCCTGAGACATCGGAACCAGCTGAGCTGAGGTCGCCTACTTACAGTTGGGAGTATTTAATTAGCTGAGTGTTTACGTGGTGGAGAATCCATGCGAGTAGTTTTTGTGCTCTGTTGTGTGGAGTGCTAATAACAAATTTGGGATTAAGATCCTCTCAAATGAATTTCTCTCCATTCATCTATCCATTTTTTTCATATTCAAACGATAATCCTTTGAGAATATTTTGACAATCTTTTAAGAATATTCAATTTACACAACATTTTTGTGCAATTTGAACGATAAAAAAAAAAAAATTTTGGGTCAAATTTGTAATGATTTCGTTGTTAGTCGTCAGTCTGTGACGCTGATTTTATTGCTCTGTCGGTGTACTACGGAAGATTGCTCTGAAAGCTCAAAAGGGGAAACAAAGGCTAAAGTGTTTATAGATAAAGACAGAAACAAAAGTGTACTCCGATTGCTAGAAAGAACAAAAAGTACAAAAGTCCCATCACCATCAGTCATAAGGTTAAAATCATTTAACCTTAGAACGTGGATCCGGAGCAAATGGGGGCTGCGGTCAACGGCCCAATATCGGGCCAGAGGGTTGTTGACCTGCGACCTTACCAACCATGACGTGTTGGGACACCAATGCCTACGGGACCAATAATACCTTTTAATTAATCATGGGTTTGTTCATGATGTAACTAGATATTATATTGCTCAATCTTTTAATTACGGCACGTCTCATATGCAGAATCTTAGTCCACGATTTGTCATTAGATATATTCATCTTTAATTGCGGCAGATTAGCCGGCTCAGGCAAATCTCAGAGTCTTGGACACTTTTATTTCCCCCAAATTATAGGGTTAATTGTAATCTTCATCCTCCAACTATCAATCATTAGTACTTTGCATCCTAAACTAACAATTTTAGCACAAGGATCAAATCTTAAAAATCAATGAATTTCTTTTGCGCCATTTGTTGACTATTCAACGCCCAAAATATTGATTTTTGTGGCATAATTTTTTCATCCCACATCGGCTGAAGTTCAAGGAAAGGCTCCCTCTATTTCTTATAAATAAGGGGGGGTCTATGAAGGTTTTAAGCGCACAACTCAAGAGAGTATTATATGAGTTATTAGTTTCTTAGGTCATCTAGTCAATTTATAATCAAATATTTTAGGTTTTCTTGTTTTGAGTTTAGAAATATTTTCTAAACCTTTTGTAAGTGTCGTTTTGTCCTAGGAACCACTTTCTTACGACTTTTGTATTTTTTTTCTTCGTAGTAGAAATATTACTCCTCCCTCGCCCGTGGATATAGATCAATTTGACCGAACCACGTTAATTTTGGTATCTTTTATTTTGCTTCATTATTTGTCTTTATTGGGTTGCCACAACCCTTTTATATAGTCGATTTTACCGTCTAATTATTATATGACTGGTGTCTATCGCCTAACCATTATATGGTCGATTATACCGCCTATTTTGTTCTAATTTTAGTTTATTTATTTCTGGACCAGTCCTAACACTATTTTTAAACTAAATATCTTTAGGCCAACTATTTTGCACGTGTTTAGTAAAATTCTCTTATTCATTTCGATCAAACAGTTGCAAATTCCATGTACCAAAATTTGCATTAGTTGTCGAATACTGAGGCACCTGGTCCGGATATAGATGTAGAGATTGATTAACCCAAAAAAAAAAAAAAAAAAAACTGCTCTCATTTGGACTCATCACGTTTCCAGTCGGACACAAACTGTATTTACTACTGTTTTGATCCAATGCAAAATTATTAACTTTGCTTCGCTTCCTGCTTTGAGTGGTTAGAGACCAATTTTTCAATGTCACGGCAACTTGAACAGGGGTCGGTCGTCAGTTCACCGGGGAGAAGTCTTAGGTAATTACGACAAATATCACAAAAGTCAGATGCCTTTGATTATGGTTTTGCATAATGATTTTTTAAGTAATTAGTAACACTCTACTCACTACTATAACTACAGCAGTATTACATTTCGTAGTCAAAAATATTAATTTACCGCTCTGCCATGCCAAACAAAATTGATGTTCTCTCCTAAAATGCGATCTTCTATCATTCATCCCCTCCCCTCCCGTCACCATTAGAAGCATACTACTTTCTCCAAACCATCCCTGCTTACCAAACCAACCAAAAAAGAAAAAAGGTGCGATCTTCTGGACCAGTTCCGCTATCACTACTAATTTTAAGCGCCTGAAATTGAAAATATCTTTGCCAGTAATAAGGCTATCAACACAACCACACATTCCATAGCTCTTTTTAGCACAAAGGAATCTTAGCATCAATACTCGAAACTCAATCAATACCATAGACCTATCAACATCCCAAGTCTTCAAAATAATAGAGATTACGCCAAATACTACATGGAGTAGCTGTTTAGTTGTTCTAGGCAAAGCGTATTTCCAATGTCAATGGCTTCCATCCAAAATTTTCAATCAATCTTTATATCAGTGCATCAAATGCCCATCATATCCTTTCGACGCCAAGGTTATCCCCACCATGAGCCACGAATAAAAAAAAATAAATGTACCACAACAAACAATATGCAAGCTCTAGAGGTAGAAGAATGGTAGTAGAGTCATAGGAACTCAACACAGGTCAATTTCCCAGCAGCTAAATCAAAGCCCAAGGACCCTGCAAAAAATCCAGAGAACTGTAACATCAAATTGCCTAGAAATTTCCATCACACAACCAAGCACTCGAGAAATGCACGCCACCCACTGGATAATCAAGCAACTAAATCGACCAAGCCTGATATAAGTGATAACAGATGAACACTAAATTTGCTGTCTGAACAGGTTATTGTAACGTAAGATGCAATCACAACTTTAGAAAGCCAAATGCTCACAACTAGCTGGAATTGGTTAATCCACAAGAGTCTAAATACATGGTAAACATCAGTAACAAGGTTTGGCAATTGTTTTATGCCTTTTTTCCGCCTTTATATGGTTTTATATAAAGCATTTGGTTAAATTACTATGTACCCATGGTTTTGTCTACTACCACATGACCCCGCCCCAACCCCCCCCCCCCCCCCCCCCCACAAAAAAGTTTCAAAAAATCCACATAACCCCTGTAAATTTGTGTAATGTCGAAATTTGACAGAAACTAGCCTCTATAACACCGTAAGTTGAAATATCAATTTTTCCCTTACTCAAGCACTAATATGACAGGGGCTAACTCACTTTGTATAGAACCATAGGGGAATTATACGCATATATTGAAACAACAAGAGAGGTTAAATGGATAGTATGGAGCGCGTTCAGGCCAATTGTCCTAACTAGAGTTGCTTTCCATTCACTTTCCGCTCTACATAAAACCACGTCCGGTTACGTGGATATTTTGCACCGTTAGGGGGGTCATATGGTAACATGCAAAAACACATGGGGTGAATAGTAATTTACTCAATGAATTTGTGTTGTTAACCATATGTTTGCATTTTACATGTTCAACGATCATACAACTAACTTAATTTTTACCAATTAATTGCTAAAGACTAATAAATTGCTAACCTTTTCTGCCATACATCTTGTGTTAAAACACATTCTTTAAATAGTTCTATGTTATTTTGCCAGCAATTACTCTTACTTGAGCGAGCTTTTAGTAATGTAGTAAAATTTCTAAAATCCTCATGTATGACCAGTCTTCTAAATTCCCATCAATGTATGTATGTCAAAAATCATAATTAGTCATTCACGAGTTTAGTTATTAGACAAAGTGAACACCACTTGCAATAACATGTGGACAAATTCCCAGAGTCACAAAGGAAGTTTTTCCGTGTACTGATACTAGTACTATTCTGTAACCAAAAAGAAAAAAGATACCTGCACCATATTCATCAGAACATCATCCAGACTTAGAGGAGACCTTTTCAGCTCAAAATCCAAATCTTATAAACAATTATTCATCTTTGAGCATCAAAAAAGGATTTTGGTCAGCTGCCCAAGAACGTTATTATTATTAATGTGCCTAATTAGCTGTCTACGAACACAATTGACCATGCTAATCCAATTATATTACTATCAAGGTAGTAGCTGAATCTTCTTCAAAACCATTGTGCTGTTAGTCAACTTCACTGAGAACTTTTTGATTCTTAAGCTGCTAGAAAGGGAAAAAAACCTAATTTGAAGGTCAAACCAATGCAATTATTCCAAGTTTAAGGACCTTTATCTGCTTCTTTTACAAGTACTCCCTGTTTACCAGTAGAAGTTACAGATTCCAATAACTCCATGCTGTATGGTGGCCTATACACGAGAGTCTTTAATGCTTTCTAGACACAAACCCCATACCATAACCATTAAAGCCAGACTATACACATGGCTCTTGATGTACAAGGTTACATGATAATTTGTTGGTTCTAACAGTCTATAGTCCACTAAACAAAATTATAGAATCTTAAAAATGGTAACACAGTGACAATGTTAATTATCTCTAGGAAACAAGTGTGCTTATTAAACAAGCAGTTAGACCCTCTAAGCACTCCAGTAAACCAAACAAATATTTTGGACTCTAAAATTAAAGCACGCACAGAACTAGAGTGTAAAATGTATATGAACAAAAAGAAGGCCCTGTTAAAGATCAAGAAACTAAAATTAAAAGCCATCAAAGAGAAACCAATTCATAAGGTTATATAGATAGATCAAATAAGGAAACTCTTCTTACAGTGAAAATTGACGTGCCAAAACCTTAACTGAATACACGTTGAGTAAAAACAGTTGGCAGGAGTAGACTAATGTGTTTGGCCATTTGGTCACTAATGATAAAACTAAGACATTGAACAGATCTCTTCCCTTGGAAGATAAAAGTTTATTAGATTTAAGAACCAGAGGGTACCACACAAGGCCAATATTGCTGAGATGATTTAGGTTCCTACAGATTTAGTGAAACATGTGGTTGTAATAGGTGAACAGAGTGTCAATGGGTAGATTCCACAACCAACGCTTAATAACACTCATTGCGACCTATCACAAGAACCTTTCAAAGAACATAATCGGAAACCCATATGATTTGAGTTTTAGGAATGTGTAATGAAAATAGGAAGCCCTAACAGGCATATTAATGACAGCCAGCTTAAAAATAACTTTATCATTAAACTTAGATTCTTGATACTTGAGTAAAGAAACCATGCAATCTAAAACAACACATATCCACGACCAAATAAAGTTCATGCACTTGTAGAAGTCTTATCTAAGCATAAACTATGCAAATAAGTACGTGCAACTGATATGTAACATCATAAGTGAGAATTTCTACAACAAATGGATGCGCAAAAGACAATCTATACGCTGGCTAAGGGGGAATAAAGCATTTAACTCACCTCTCGATAGATTTAAAGACGATTACCCTGCTCATCAGATGACTATTAACCAATCAACTCTTCAGAATCTGAGTCACTTGCATTGTAACCTGGAAGTCAACAAGCACAAGTTGGTCAATTTGTCAAATCTAGATGAAATAGACTACATGGACGATTCTAAAGTGCCAGTCAAAAAAGAGAAGAAGATCACCTGGGCGTTTATTGCTAACTTTCCAAACTGAAGATCTCACTCTTGAAGCTCTTCTCATCCAAATTCCTCCCTGAGATTTAAATTAATTAAATAAATCCACAGAAAGGCATACAGAGGGCTGAAAATGAGACATAAAACCGAGAAAGTAAATGCAGAATCAGGGAGAAGAAGCATACATATTTTGGGTGCACAAAATTTAAACTAAGTATTTTGAAGAAGCATACATATTTTGGGTGTACAAAATTTAAACTGAGTATTTTGCGATTCAACCAAAGAAATCAAAAGAACTTTAAATAGATAAAATAAACTTTACACCTTTATGGTGCTCAAGCAATGCAACAAAGCCAATTCCAAACGCGGCTATTGCAAAATAAATCTTCTAAAACACAAAAAAAAAATACTGAATCGTTAACGCATTCATCTAACATTTAAGGTTATTCTTCTTGACAGTCCATTTACTAGTTCAAAAGGAAAAGGCAACAATTACTGCATATGCAAACCCATATAAATTAAACTATCTAACAATGTCAAAGAAAAGTGAAAACCCAAATTCCAAATATCATCATGGCAAAATATATTACAAAGATTAATTCCCTAATTGTTGGCCAAAAAAGTACATCCCCCCTCCCGAACTTCGCTCAGCTTTTCTTCAGCAGCATCAGAACTGGTTTACAACCTCCAACATCAGAATAACAAGGACGACGAATAACAAAGTCAAACCACTGATAAGCAACCGAAGGGGAAAAAAAAGAGAAAAAGAACTTGGGAAAAAAGGCCCCGAAAATAGTGACAGCCATAGTAGAGAGTACCTTTTGGGCATCCCGGGTAACACCGTAGCCGTTAAAGTACATCTGACCCACCAAAATCTGCATATTAACATCTCCTGCTTTGGCCTCTTTGAGGGTGTCACTAAACCACCTTTTGACGCACTCCGACACCACTTCAGAAAGTGGCACTGTCGTCACCTCCTTCTCACCGTTGCTCTCCTCTGCTTCCATTTCCTTGGCTTCCTCCCCTGCTGGTTTTGGGACGCGGGACTGGTGGGGTTGTGTGAGTTCTGTTCTGGCCCGGCTGGGTGGATTTTGACAGGGCAGTCGGTGCAGCGTAAGCAAGGGACGTTAATCTAATCAAAGTCGTTTTTGTTTTTTTTTTCTGGGGTTAAAATCTAATCAAGTTGTCGACTAGTAAAATGTGCGCTCTGGGCTGTGGCTTTGCTGTCGATATCAACGAGAATGTGTGTTGTGTGACGTGATTAAAGGCGTGCTAGTAATGGATTAAAAAAAAAAAAAACAATTGTGATGACTTTTTCATTTTCCTTCTTTTTCTTTTCTAAAAAGACATAATAATTGTCATTGGAAGCGTTTTTGGTCTTCCGAGAAGATCTTTCGTGTGCTTTGGCCTCACTTAATTCACAAAAACGCACCCTAAATCTAGAGCTTCAAAAAGTGCTACACGGAGCACCAAGCACTGTACCCGCTTGTCTTCAGCTATAAAAACACAAGGTGCTCTACTTACCGTACCTTCGTTAACAATTACATGTTTCATTTAAATCACCACCCCTCAGCTTGATTTTTAGAATGACGCAGTCTGGACCTTCAAATGGCTCAAACTGGCAAAACAGTCCAACCTGTGATCGTTCAATCTGCACAAATTTCCTTACAAGCATAAATTCCAGGTCTTCAACAGAATTTTTCAAACCTGAAACCTTCTACCAAACTAGTACAGGGATATTTATCAGATGAAATCCTTTCACCATGTACGCGCAAAAGCATAAAATGGTTACATATATGCACAAGTAATTGAATTCAACAATTACACCACAACTTCTCCAGGAGCTAGCGAAACAAACTGTATACAGAAACGAAAGTGGTACCTCGTTACACAAAATCGGTAAGATCAATCGTGATAATATCTACACTGGACTCGATTGATAAAGCACTTGCAAGCTAAAACTAAATATATTTAGCTCCTATTGCTATATGAGAGGGGGAGAGAGAGAGTATATGCATGTTTGTATGTATTAAAGGAGTAAGACCCCAACAGAAAGGCACAAGCCGCAAATGGCAAGGATTCTTTTCGAGGAAGAGGAGTTCCCTATGCCCTCCACGCTATTCCACAAAGCAACAAAGAATTGTTGCAGCGCAGATATACTGCATATGCATCACATGGATGATGGGAAATTGCCAGGTTATCCGTATGAAACTTGCGCAAGACTTCATGAATCACTCCAGCTATCATCATCATCCTCATCACTTCCAGCAAAAGCCTGCAAGAAACACATTCATTAATGCAAATATAAGCCTGAGAGAGAGACACACACACAACAGACAGAATGACGGACCGACCAACCTGGCGTATTGTTTTTGCTTTCTCCAGGATTGCAGCAACCTTCAAATTAGTTTTAGGACCCTGAATACTAGGTCTTGTCACAACTGCAGGTTTCAGGTTGAAAGACTGCAACATCCAACGGATCCAGTCATTACGTAAACTAAATCAAGATATATATTCAGAGAACAAAGAAGATCCCAAACATTATTTTCACCTTGGCCCTTATCTGTTCCAGCAGTGAATCTCTTTCATCTTCCTTCTGTATCTGAGGTCTAAATCGCTCTGTTACTTTCCTTAACTGCAACAATTCAAATTGTTAGATAACATGAATGAACCAAGCTGATATACAGCAGTCAGAAAGAAAGAATAGCACTCAGATACGAACTTTGCTCTTGTCATGAGCAGCAACAGCATCTATTAAAGGATTTCGAGGTCTCGGCAGCTTCATTGGTTGAACTCCATGCAGTTTGCCATCTTCACTAGTTGGCCATGATAATTTTTCCTCTGAAGTTGGCATGGCATGCTTGTTTGCTACATCTGAAGGTAATTCAGTTGTACTACAAGTCATGACATTGTCATCTGAATAAGCAGAGTGCTGACAAAGCTCCATGTCCTTTAAACTTTTTTCTGGGGCCATTTCATTGAGAGGTTTGACAACTTCTTGGTGTGACAATTCCAAAGCATCAGCGGAAGCTGCATCCATGACAGATGCATGGGAGGAATCCAAAGTGGTCGGGACTTTTTCTCCCTCTCCAGCCTGGCAATCATTTTGCAGCATTCCACCATGTGATTCAGGCAATTGTAATGATGTACTTGTGCACCCGATCACTTCTTGAGGGAGGACATCATCTTTCGAATCTCCATCATGAACCACAGCTTGTACTTGCGACAAGAATGGATTAGTAATAGTTATCAGCTCTTCTGACATAGGCATTGACATCTCACATGCTGAAGCTGATGGTGGCGAAAATGGAACCAACGGTTGAGCTTCCTGATCAGATATACATTGCAATGGCGGTGGAAAGGCAGTTGCAGTGCGTTCTGCTGACATTCTCTCAAGGGTTTGGTTAGCATATTGAAGCTTTCCCATCCTCCATTGAACAGGAGGAAGGGGCGGCAAGGGAGGCATTTCTTCCACGTAGATCTGACTTGAATTTGAAAGCAGAGAAGAGCCCAAAGCTATTGAACTTGATGGATCTAACAGGTGTTCACTCACTTCGATCATATTGTTGCCCTGTGGTAAGAGCTTTGACGTTGACAGTTGACTAGGAATGTTTACCAGCAAAGATTCCGCAAAAGTATCAGAAGCTCCCACTTGATCATCTTGATTTGAGTAATGTTTCTGCTGCAACTGATTGAACAACTCCGAATTGGCCTGACCTTCACTAAACAATTTCTGTTCATATTCTTGCACTTGTATGTCAAACTTTTCTTTGAGATGCAGTTCCTGTTCATTCTGTTCAACAGATGATTGACATGTTGGAGCATCACCAGGATTTAGACTACTTCTGGCTTCTGAAACAATATATGTATCAGATGCATCATCACACGCTTGTGACCCTGTATCTTCATCAGTTACAATGTTGCACAAACTGTTTAAATCTGGTGAAGCATATTTCTGATGGCATACATCCTCTGCGATATCTGATTTTCCAGGTGTATCCAACCAAAATGCCTCAGTTTCCAATCCATTATGCTCATTTCCAATACCAGGGAGGGGTCCCTCATGAAATTTTTTGGGATCAACAGATGAACCATCATCGTCATCCTCAACAGCATGATTATCATGACTAGAAAAAGTAGCGGGAACATTTAAAGGTTCACGAGCAATCTCATCTAAGTGTACATCATCGCCAGCCATGAGTGATGGCTCTGATGTAGTATCCATTTCTACTAAATCAGGGTCAGAGGTGGCTTTGTCCATTACTGCACCATCTCCTAGATTTGAGGGCTGATCAAAATATTCCTCTCTAAGGTACGAAGTTCTTTCTTCTGATAGCCCAAGTGGTGGAATTTCACCTATTGTTCCTGAAACAAAAGATTCCAAAGATTCACAAATTACGGGAATGTCTTCTTTGAAGATTAAATTGTCAGCTTTTCCCCCAGCTGATGGAACTGCATCATCTATTTCAGAATCTCTGTCAACAGGTTCTACCTTGGAGCAGTGAGTTTCTACTTCCATGCTAATTGCATCAATAGATTGCTCTCCTGTAAGTGTCATCACTAAATTTTGTGGACCTATCTGGTTTTCTACAGAATCTGCTACCAAATTATCTTGCGGATCACCGCTTTGAGGCACATTCTCCAGCAAATTTTCAGTTATCTTCTTCTCAGTGGCAGCATCAATAGTATCAGATGCAAAAACAGGGGCATCCAGAACAAAATTTGGATTCTCAACACCAGAGTCATCTAGTCGCAGTTTCTCATATGACATTTTGGGTGACAAATCATCTCTATTCTGCAAAACAGCATCCAAAGGATTGAAAGCATTAGATGAATCATCTCTCGAATTTGGGCCATCCTCATCATGTAACTTGTCCAGAGGCTGGGTTTCAGAGGATAAGAGAAATGGATTGTCATCCATGGCATGGTGAGCAACAAGGCAATCAGCGGTAGAAGCTAAATCATCCTGCTGATTTCTGTCCTCGTCCTCTAACTTATCATCAAACTTATTTTCAGCTGACACTTCGAATAGGTAGCCATCTCTCGAAATGGATTGAACAGGCAGATGAGATGTGCAGCCTAGGTTCTTAGCTTTATTGACATTCTCATTCTCAAACTCATCTAGATGCTGATTATCACCAGACATCTGTCGGGACGAGTAGTCTCCCTCTTGTAGCCAGTCATCGCTGGAAATTAAGGGTGGGTCCATGCTGAGTTTTGGTACCATCTCATCTATTTCAGGACCCATTGAGGCAATCTGTTTTACAACTGCTGCTTCATTCTCATCAACAGGAGCTGAATCTGAAGGAGCAGCTAGATCTCCAGGCTCGGAACTGTTACCTAGGTTCTTAGCTTTATTGACATTCTCATTCTCAAACTCATCTAGATGCTGATTATCACCAGACATCTGTTGGGACGAGTAGTCTCCCTCTTGTAGCCAGTCATCGCTGGAAATTAAGGGTGGGTCCATGCTGAGTTTTGGTACCATCTCATCTATTTCAGGACCCATTGAGGCAATCTGTTTTACAACTGCTTCTTCATTCTTATCAACAGGAGCTGAGTCTGAAGGAGCAGTCAGATCACCAGGCTCAGAACTGTTACCAGGGATTTCAACTGGCTCAGTGAAGGAACCATCAGAAGCAGCACCTCCTAGAGGCTGGGACACATGTCCTCCCCCAATGGATTGCTGAGTTGGTAAATCCTCACTTGCATGGATTTCTGTAGATGTAAAAGTATTAGAAGAAACTTCACCCTCTGAAGGTGTGTTTTCAGCAGAAGTACTATGAGAATCAGAATAGGAAAAGCTAGATAAATCTTTCTTGGATGAGCTATTGCCTTCATCAGATAAGCTGGAATTTCCCATTGATAGCGAATCAGAAAAATGGGCATGAACCTGTTCCCCATCCATATCTGAATTTGATGCCTGCCTTCTGCTATTCAAGTTGAGCAAATCGTTCTTGGATCTCAACTCAGAGTCTGTATCCATTTCTGAGTCCATGGTAGCGAGTGCATCCATATAATTCTCTATCTCACTTGCAGCATCATCAGATTGATAGTCACCTCCACTTTCTTCCTTTTTAATTCCTCCATCCACTGATACCTCCATTGCAGTTAATCCCTTATGAAGAGTAGAGGAAATGTAATTTGCTTCTACAGCAGACTTTGACTTTGACACCTCAGAAATTCCATTGGGACTGGGACAGGGGACCTCATTCAGTTCATGGATGGCCGATGCTGGTGTAGTCCCCTTCCCAGTTGAAGATGAAGAGGACGGGCTGCTCATTGTCTGCTTTGACTCTTTCTCAGGACTCACTGTACTGATTTCGACTATTTCAAATGCAGATTCATAAACATTATTATATGGCAAAGCCAAAGGTGATGAATCAACAGGAATTTCATGAACCTCTTCATGCTCTGGCGAAGGAGACCTGAGAAACTTCTCCATGTAGCTTTTCCCAGATCTAATGTCAAATGGAAATCCATTCAGCCTTCTTTTCAATTTAACCCGACGGGCAGAATCAATTGTGCCATTTTCAATACGCTCCTCCATAAACAACTGATGAAGTCTGTGTCAAATTAAATGGAAAAACATCATGCTACCTGATATCACAAGGCCCCCAAAAAGATTTTGAAAAAGGGAGACTGAGGGATAGAGGATATCATAAACATAATTAATAAGGAACATCAGTAAGTCTCACTTTGCATGTGATGTTGGTAAACTCTCTGGAGTTTCTCCATTCCTCCAACGAGAACCTTTCTTCTGCAAGGATTGGTACACTTACAAATTACAAAAACTGAAAGTTGTTAAGAAAATTGGCCAAAAATTCCAACTGCTTCTGACTAAACGCACAAGTTCAACATTTCCAGAAGGGAGTGGAGAAAGGAAATGGGAATCAAAGAAGAAGTAAGGCAACAACCATCATGGTTTTTGATGAGCTACCTTTGCTTTACGAGCTTTCTTTTCTCTAAGAACATCTGCACTAGTGATTCCAGAGTATGATGCCTCCACTTTAAAGACTGATGGATCAGTGTAGCGTTTTAAACATGCTCCAGCACCGGCAACATCAAACCTTGGAACAGATCAAATTCTTTCTGTTAGGAGGTTTGTCTCTTCTAGGAAAAGTAATGCTACTCAAATTAGATAAAACAATGTTATACTTGTCCAGAAGGAATAAACGAGGAGGACCCCTGCACTCCTCATAAGAGTCCATTATAAACCGAGGTAAGTCTCCTCGTGTGATCAGATTTTGATCCATGTGCGTGTTAGGATGCCAGTCCATGCCTGCACCATAAGTAAAAGTCCACATTATCGCTACAAAGCAAGCAGTATGTTATGCTAATTTACAAAAACAACAGAATGCCAAACAGCACATTCACACAGAATGCTCAATGAGTTACTAGTTCATACATTAAAGTTAGGGGTGATTCTAATATCCACTGATCAACTGCTCAGACTATGTATAACACCTCCTCTAAATCTAGCTCATCTCAATCCGTAGGGTGAAATGCAACTCACGAAGGCATTATCACATGTAAACAAGCTCAACCATTTTCTATGCAATGCAGTCAATGCAGTTTAATTTGGCCAAAATTTGAAAATGTGCTAATAGAAAGACCATAATACATAGATGATTGTGAAACAGCAACAAACAGAAGATTGCCGGGAGCACATTCAATTAATAAAATGCTTCGAGAGAGTGTTCTAACCAGCATTATAGTAAAATGACGAGTGAATAGTCTGGGAAAGGAATGCCTTCTCAATTCTAGGAACTTCTGCCTCTAGCTGTTGAACACGAACCATCAGGCTATGACCCCTTGAAGCAGTTGCCATTACTTCTTCATGCAAATCATGGAATATCTCAGCCGCAAACCTTCAGAAATCACAGTTGAAAATAAATTAAAAGCAGAAACCACCTTGAAACTCTAGAACAATTGGTAAACTAGGACAATACCACCATATACATTGAGAATTATAACAATAAAGTCTGAGGAATAGACAGTTCAAATGGGCTTGTGCTGCCACATTATGAAGCGTGACACTCTTCTTACTTTCTAATAAAGTCAAAGTTGATGATTCCTTATGCAGAACCACTTTCCACACTCAAATCCTTGATTTAAGCTTAAAGTGCACTAGAAATAAAGAGAGGTTTATGGATGTCAGATGCAATACACATGCTGATCTTACTTGTTTGCAAAAATTTCTAAGAAAAATCGGATTACCATTGCCTAACATGGAAAATTTTCCACAAATCAACTATTATCAATTAACAGTAATCCTCAATTTGAACCTAAACTAGTGTTTGCATTAATAACATCAATAAATTTCACCATTCTGCAGATAAAAGATGATTGAGCTATTCTCATGCATCCGGTGTACTAGACGTCATCTTCGGATTTAACACATAGAAGCCAAAGAAGCATATGAAGTAGTGTCCTATATTCATGAAGAATTCCAATCATGATAATGTCGATGAAGGACATCGTATGCAGCAGTTGTATACCAAATTTGGTTTTTTTACATATCAAATTAAGCTCGCAATAAGCAAAAACAAGGGAGAAATTCTCACTAATCAGAGAAAAGGACCCAGACAGGAAAAAAATCCCATTACAACATTTATCGTATGCAAGCTATCCCACATATTCAGAACCCAAAACTCTCTATACACAGAGGCAAGCAGGTTAAGAACTGGGCACCACATATACTCTTCCAGCTATTCCAGACACCTAACACCTTGGTATCTGAGCATTTCAGCATGATAAACAATCTAAAACCAAGCTCCCATACCAAATCCAAGACACGAGTACTGGTATAGAATTGCAGTGCTGAGTTAGCTCTATCGAATAGAAGAGTGGAACAAGATGGTGGCTATTTTGCATGTCAGCCAGACTGCTTGGCAAGAATGTAACAACACCATTTTCTAACATTCTGGAGTATTGAGTCATATTCATTTGAGTGAAAAACCGTATCATTTCCTAAACATGTATAACTAGACCATCAGAACATGACATTTAGCTATATTAAGATGGTCAACAAAGAATTGAAAAAGAATTCAAGGCCCCTGAATACTGGAAAACCAGAGTAATTTAGTCCAAACTCTATCGTTTGATTTTCAATGTTGTGGTCAAACCAATTAGCAGAATCTCGTGTACACACAATCTAAAACAACCTGCATTACAATCGATTGTCAGAATAACCGGAATTCCAAAATTCAGCAAGTAAATTATGCGCAATTCAAAAAGTTGGAAGTTCGGTACAGATCTCAAATGGACAGCTGTGGCGAACACCGCCAGCTTACTCCGTAGAAATCAGGAAGTCAGCATAGAAGTAGCCCAAATTCGTCGGCATTTGGTCCAAAGCGAGTAGAAATTGGAGAAGGAAAAAAGCAAAAGGGAAGATAGGAGACAGGGGAATTAAGTACTGACTCAGCAAGGTCGCCAAGCTGGCGGAGGACGCCGACGAGACCAGCCATGGCGACGCCCTCAAGTAAAGCCTCAGGATCATCCTTATCGGCAGCTCTATAGAGGTCTGGATCAGCCAAGCTGTACTCGTTCCTGAGCTGATACCTACTCAGCGGCATTTCTGCTGCCTGTCAAACCCTAATTCAGATTATCCCTCAAACGCTGGATTCTTCACTTCGCTTTCTCTCTCCTCAATTTGCCAAAACTACATTTCAATCGTCCACCGCATATCCACCATCCAGCGATTATATATGCTGCCTCCCTTTAGCTGTCGTCTAACACTTAACAGCAGCTGGAGGATGAGTCAGGTGAACGAAGAAGGAGAATATAAATTTTATTAAATAATAATAACATTAATAATTACTGTGCTTGAATATTTATTTGTGATAATTTTTGGAAAATAAATATATAAGATAAAAGATGTAATTAAAAAATGAATAATTTTTTGGATTCAACTTAACTAAGAAGTTACATTAATAATTTTGATACTGTTGTTTTTTTAATTTAAATTGCTTTGAGTGCTTTCTTCCATGTAACAATAATTTACCAAAATTATATATTATTGTTTTTTTAATTTAAATTTCTTTGAGTGCTTTCTTTTGTCACACATACTTTAAAACATTTTATCATGCTTGTTATCATTATCGTATACATTTAATGAAGGATAATTTTTTTTATATAATGTTAGTGTATGCAGATTTATGTCATATAACATAACATGAGTTCAAATTTTAAATTCAAATCATGCACATATGACATACAACTAAAGCTAAAGCTGCTAGTATGCATAAAAAAATTAATCCTGTAATAAATGGCGATGGACATTTATCATTTTAGGACTCGTTTGAAGTTACGATAACTTACTAAAAAAATACTTTTCTAATAGAGTTTTTAATAAAAGTACTTATCAAATACTTAAATGCTTCTAAATATATTGTTTTGAAATACTATAGTTTAATAAGTACTTATTATATTGGATAATGTGTAATTTAAAAATTTTTAAATGCATTTATCTCTTTATTTAGTTCATAACATGGGATAAAATGATGAAATTTAATGCTTTATTTTTAAATCACAACCGCTGTTCTAAAAGGACCAAATTCGAGTTTTTACTGAAAGTCTTTTAACACCGGAAGCTCCACCCCTCTAAACAGGCCCTAGCATTCTTGAGTGCTTTGGACCTATTGATAATATAATAATGACATCAGTTAACATATTTGTACGTTGAACATATTAATAGAATGAATTATACTTACAAATGAAAAAAATCAGGTAGACATGGATTAGTTTATATTCCTTATATTTTTAGTTTTTTTTTTATTGACAGAATAATTCATATTTTTATAAAATAAAATAAATACTTAGTTAATTAAATTAGTGTTTTCTTGAATTGTGAGCATACTCAATTAATTAATAATTTATTGACTTTGAATTAATAGATTCTGTACTGTTCTAAATTTACTATTAATTTGTAGAGGTTTTACTGTAATAATTCTATAGCGGGGTGGGAGACAGAGAGAGGTACCAGACGGATTGATTCTTAATTTTACAACATACTGGTAGAATTTTGCACATTTTACTAGTGGTAACAAGAAGGAAAGTGAGCAGTCCAACAAATATGATGAATCGACGGCCATACACGTGCGGTGGACATCGTGGCCAGCGCGTTTATATTCTCTTATTGTCTGTTATGAAAAATGAAGAATTACTCGATTATACATTGGAAAAGAAGGTTAATTATGGGCGGACGGACTGTGCTTTCTTGTTTCTCTTAGTATTATTATCATTATTAGCATTGGCGAAGAAATGCCAGCAACATTTCTCTGCTTCCAGTGACGGTTACAATGATCCTGCTGAACTACTATATAGTATGTTTGTGGATTTAATCATTTAATCTTTGCTTTAAAGGCTGCCGTTCTTTTTTTTTCTTTTTTGGTTTGGTTTGGGGGACTCCAGTCCAGGGTTAAGTGGCAACTGCCAATCGGAACCACGCCCACCAAATCTCAACTTATGCTTATGCTACAAAATTCAACTATTTCAAATCTTTGTTCAGGTTGGCCACCAGCCACGATTTGAGATTCGTTCTTCAATTATACTACTAATAATTAAAAAAAAAAATCTAGAAAAGACTTTAGAGATGGTGCTGCAATGGTGTATGTGTATATTCCTTTAACCTCTTATAAAATTTGTCTTTATTTTTATATGTTATTCAACGGACAAATGCTGGAGTGGAGTCCTTTTTTATAAACGGAACTTTTTTATACTGTAGTACTCCCTCCGTCCCGTTTTGTTAGTTTTGGTTTTTTTTTTCACACAGATTAAGAAAGTGTAATTAATTTGGTTGGAAACATAAATTTAGATTAATAATTTCCTAAAATACCCTTATGCTAATCACGAAAAGTGCCAATTAATATCAGTTACAGCTAATGGGTTAGTATTAGAAAAACTCAATATATTGAATGTAGTGGGTTAGTATTTAATAATAATGTATTAATAACAAGATATTTAATAAGGGTATTTTAAATAATTTAAAAGATTACTACATTTTTTAATGGGAAAGTGGACTACAATTTTGGACAGACGAAAAAGAAAAACAAGACTATCAAAGTGGGACGGAGGGAGTATTTATAACTTGAGCCGGTGGAGTCCTTGAAACTTGAGCTGGATTCGTTTACAAACGTAACATATGAATTTCTGAAGAGGCTCTTTTAGTTTAGTGTTATTTACTCGCGAAGTCATCATTACGTGTGGTGTGTTAGCTCTATTGCGCCCGGAAGTGCATCGTTGGGCCTACAAACAAACATACCTGAATTCCACGTCGAAACACAGTCGCCTTCGTGTGGACGGCCCCTTTGCTTCTACAACCAGCATCCGTATTTTTTGCCATAGAAACATCATGCTCTTTTTTTTTTTTTTTTTCAACAAACGACCGTAGAAACATCATCCTCATTCCCCTGTTTTCGTGCAAAGTTACGGCCACTCGTATTTATTATTTGATGTGCCGCCACAGGAATCATCCAATGAAAATAAAAGTGAAATTTTCACCCCTATCATTCTTCACTTGTTAATTGAGTTTCAAATTAATTATCTTATGAGTTAATCTTCCATACACTGCCACCAGTGTATGCCTATCACGGTTGGGTGCGTAACACATATACAAAATTAAAATTCAGATTCAAATTACGTGTCATGCATCTAATGATAAAGTGTATACACCGTGAATGTATATAAAATTAATCCTTATCTTATTAGCACAATGAAACACGTTCAAATTCCAGACCAAACGAGTTACGCAAATGTCAAAAAACTCGTGGCCGTATGTAGGGTTCATTATTCCAATTGCTATTGCGAAACCAAATACTTCCTTACTTATTACTAGTTGTTACACCAGACCAAAGTCACTCCTTGCAGTGAGATATTTGCTTCAAGTTTTGCATGCATTTGCAGTTGTTGTTCCTTACATACGCAACAGCACAGAGCAAAAAAAGAACCAAAATGTACCGAAACAGTTTGTAAAAAATGAAACGACTACCCATAATCATTTGTTTGAGCTTGGGCTATCCACAAAATATCTGGCATAGGGCCAATGCTAGGACCCTTTGAGCAAGTACTTTAGCCCGTTCGCCAGCGGAGAATGCAGTATCCGAACCTGTGGAAAACCAGCCCATATAGGCCATTTTGGTCATTTAAAATATTTTTTTTTTCTGCCACAATAGCTTCCTATTGTATACTTATTCCTACTCCTATTCTATAATAAAGGAGAGGGGACGGGCCAAATGAGCCAAAGGAAAATTCAGAGGGGATTGAACTACAATCGAACCAAACGAATGTTTTTTGCATCCGCTGGTCAAATTTCCAGTAAATCTTGGTAGCCAACTAAAAGTAATTGATTGGTTGGTCATTTATAATACTTGCAAAGCTCCAATTGCTATTTAAAGTGAACCAAAATAGAAGTTTCATTTGATATTCATATGACTATTTTTTTAGTTATTATTTCTCAGGTCAAGTGCACTAAATCCCTCTAAATTTATTCCCAGTTACGCTTTGTCCCCTGAACTCATAAAATAAGCTTTGTGCACCCCCACCCCACTTTCTGATATTTTAAGACAAAAGTGCCCTTACTTTTGTATTTTGTTTTTTTGTTCATTTCTTTGCCTTTTCTTTTCCACTACTTTCTTTTTACTTATTATTATTTTTATTACGATGTTGTAGCTATCTTTTATTTATTATTTCATGATTGTTCTATTGATTTAAATGATTATGGATAGAGCAGCTCACTTGAACGAAGAACAAAAAATAAAAAAAAATAAAGGAAATTGAAGGCAATCTATATAGCATAAAAATGATGTATACCTTTCACAATCAAAAAATGTGTGTCACTATCAATTTGGCTGTCTAAAAAGATATTAGCAAACTAGAACTTCAAATTACTTAATATTTAAAAGAATATGTCTAAAACAAGTAACTAATATCTTATTTATTTTTTTATTATATATGGTTGAGCAACCACTATGTTATTATGATTTAAATTTTGAATTTTTTACTATTTTTATTTAAAACTAATTTATTCTAAACTCTAGATGTATTGATTTAAGTAATATATGAATATTTTATGCACATAGATAACATATAATTTGTCACTTTCGTAGATTTTATGATTATTATTACGTCAAATAACGAAAATTAAAAATATAGAAACAAATAAATAATAAGTTTAAGAAGACTAAAAGTAATAAATAGATTGTAATAGCAAAAAGAAGAAAGTAATTGGTCACATAACTCATCCCTCTCCAAAAAATGGTAAACGTCTTCTGGAATTAAGGAAAAAACGAAAAGAACATACACAATCACGCCCAAAAAAAAAAAAAAGAGCGATAGTGGAAAACGGCCAGACCCAGACATACGTCGTTAGGGTCATCTAAAAGTCTCTCGCCCGTGGTTGAGGACCATGCACGACCCTGGTTAAGGACCATGCACCGAGCGGCTGTTCTTAGTTTCTTGCCCGAGCACTCTACAAGTGCTTACTAGCAAAATGAGGGAAAGACCAAGCATCCTGCCTGTCATTAATAGATATATAAATATCATTGTGACATTACAATTTACTTGGTTTGCATCACAGTAAATCTCAGGTTTTTTTTTTTTTTTTTTTTGTCGACGGAGCGGGTGTCCGAGTCAATTTTTATGGAGTCCGACTAATCCCACTCCAGTCCAGTCGGAGAGGAGAGACTATTTCTCCCCGAATACGATAATCGCTGGGACCCCGGATGAGAGAGCTGGACAACGACTTTCAAGGGATCGTCGTGATCAAACGAGCTGCTCACCAGGGCGAATCTCAGGTTAGTTAAAAGAGAGGAGAGGAGACGTTTGAAACGTAATAAAACATGCATAAAATTTCTCGCGGACTCCCAGGCTACAGAAACTACAACAAAAAGATAAAGTTCCGACTTTCCATCAACGGATCAACAATATGCAACATTTTAATTCCGACTTTCCATCATCGATCATCCAAGTGATTTTAATATTTAAAAATATGCCTGAATAATGTGGTCAGAACTCAGAACTAAATACTGCAGTTTGCACACAAAAGCTATTGGATGTTAATGTGCGGCGAGAAAATAAAAAATAAAAAAAGAAACACGACGATGTTAATTGTGCCCGGAGACTCGGCGTAAAATCAATTATGGGTTAGGCGGCTCTTGGTACGATACTAGCTACTCCACTCCAAAGAGTGTAGACTGACAAGTGGCAACCCCCTGTAGAGCGTAGACTAGCGTGTTACAGAAGTAATTACATATTATTCATGGGCTAGTTCAGAAAGCTCGTTCAAACTTTGGAAACCTGACCACGTTTCCAAGTTTGAATATGTGATTCAAACTTGTTACAATTACGGGAGTTCTTAGTTTCTTGCCCGAGCGGCTGTTCTTAGTTTCTTGCCCGAGCACTCTACAAGTGCTTACTAGCAAAATGAGGGAAAGACCAAGCATCCTGCCTGTCATTAATAGATATATAAATATCATTGTGACATTACAATTTACTTGGTTTGCATCACAGTAAATCTCAGGTTTTTTTTTTTTTTTTTTTTGTCGACGGAGCGGGTGTCCGAGTCAATTTTTATGGAGTCCGACTAATCCCACTCCAGTCCAGTCGGAGAGGAGAGACTATTTCTCCCCGAATACGATAATCGCTGGGACCCCGGATGAGAGAGCTGGACAACGACTTTCAAGGGATCGTCGTGATCAAACGAGCTGCTCACCAGGGCGAATCTCAGGTTAGTTCAAAGAGAGGAGAGGAGACGTTTGAAACGTAATAAAACATGCATAAAATTTCTCGCGGACTCCCAGGCTACAGAAACTACAACAAAAAGATAAAGTTCCGACTTTCCATCAACGGATCAACAATATGCAACATTTTAATTCCGACTTTCCATCATCGATCATCCAAGTGATTTTAATATTTAAAAATATGCCTGAATAATGTGGTCAGAACTCAGAACTAAATACTGCAGTTTGCACACAAAAGCTATTGGATGTTAATGTGCGGCGAGAAAATAAAAAATAAAAAAAGAAACACGACGATGTTAATTGTGCCCGGAGACTCGGCGTAAAATCAATTATGGGTTAGGCGGCTCTTGGTACGATACTAGCTACTCCACTCCAAAGAGTGTAGACTGACAAGTGGCAACCCCCTGTAGAGCGTAGACTAGCGTGTTACAGAAGTAATTACATATTATTCATGGGCTAGTTCAGAAAGCTCGTTCAAACTTTGGAAACCTGACCACGTTTCCAAGTTTGAATATGTGATTCAAACTTGTTACAATTACGGTAGTTCTTAGTTTCTTGCCCGAGCGGCTGTTCTTAGTTTCTTGCCCGAGCACTCTACAAGTGCTTACTAGCAAAATGAGGGAAAGACCAAGCATCCTGCCTGTCATTAATAGATATATAAATATCATTGTGACATTACAATTTACTTGGTTTGCATCACAGTAAATCTCAGGTTTTTTTTTTTTTTTTTTTTGTCGACGGAGCGGGTGTCCGAGTCAATTTTTATGGAGTCCGACTAATCCCACTCCAGTCCAGTCGGAGAGGAGAGACTATTTCTCCCCGAATACGATAATCGCTGGGACCCCGGATGAGAGAGCTGGACAACGACTTTCAAGGGATCGTCGTGATCAAACGAGCTGCTCACCAGGGCGAATCTCAGGTTAGTTAAAAGAGAGGAGAGGAGACGTTTGAAACGTAATAAAACATGCATAAAATTTCTCGCGGACTCCCAGGCTACAGAAACTACAACAAAAAGATAAAGTTCCGACTTTCCATCAACGGATCAACAATATGCAACATTTTAATTCCGACTTTCCATCATCGATCATCCAAGTGATTTTAATATTTAAAAATATGCCTGAATAATGTGGTCAGAACTCAGAACTAAATACTGCAGTTTGCACACAAAAGCTATTGGATGTTAATGTGCGGCGAGAAAATAAAAAATAAAAAAAGAAACACGACGATGTTAATTGTGCCCGGAGACTCGGCGTAAAATCAATTATGGGTTAGGCGGCTCTTGGTACGATACTAGCTACTCCACTCCAAAGAGTGTAGACTGACAAGTGGCAACCCCCTGTAGAGCGTAGACTAGCGTGTTACAGAAGTAATTACATATTATTCATGGGCTAGTTCAGAAAGCTCGTTCAAACTTTAGAAACCTGACCACGTTTCCAAGTTTGAATATGTGATTCAAACTTGTTACAATTACGGTAGTTCTTAGTTTCTTGCCCGAGCGGCTGTTCTTAGTTTCTTGCCCGAGCACTCTACAAGTGCTTACTAGCAAAATGAGGGAAAGACCAAGCATCCTGCCTGTCATTAATAGATATATAAATATCATTGTGACATTACAATTTACTTGGTTTGCATCACAGTAAATCTCAGGTTTTTTTTTTTTTTTTTTTTGTCGACGGAGCGGGTGTCCGAGTCAATTTTTATGGAGTCCGACTAATCCCACTCCAGTCCAGTCGGAGAGGAGAGACTATTTCTCCCCGAATACGATAATCGCTGGGACCCCGGATGAGAGAGCTGGACAACGACTTTCAAGGGATCGTCGTGATCAAACGAGCTGCTCACCAGGGCGAATCTCAGGTTAGTTAAAAGAGAGGAGAGGAGACGTTTGAAACGTAATAAAACATGCATAAAATTTCTCGCGGACTCCCAGGCTACAGAAACTACAACAAAAAGATAAAGTTCCGACTTTCCATCAACGGATCAACAATATGCAACATTTTAATTCCGACTTTCCATCATCGATCATCCAAGTGATTTTAATATTTAAAAATATGCCTGAATAATGTGGTCAGAACTCAGAACTAAATACTGCAGTTTGCACACAAAAGCTATTGGATGTTAATGTGCGGCGAGAAAATAAAAAATAAAAAAAGAAACACGACGATGTTAATTGTGCCCGGAGACTCGGCGTAAAATCAATTATGGGTTAGGCGGCTCTTGGTACGATACTAGCTACTCCACTCCAAAGAGTGTAGACTGACAAGTGGCAACCCCCTGTAGAGCGTAGACTAGCGTGTTACAGAAGTAATTACATATTATTCATGGGCTAGTTCAGAAAGCTCGTTCAAACTTTGGAAACCTGACCACGTTTCCAAGTTTGAATATGTGATTCAAACTTGTTACAATTACGGTAGTTCTTAGTTTCTTGCCCGAGCGGCTGTTCTTAGTTTCTTGCCCGAGCACTCTACAAGTGCTTACTAGCAAAATGAGGGAAAGACCAAGCATCCTGCCTGTCATTAATAGATATATAAATATCATTGTGACATTACAATTTACTTGGTTTGCATCACAGTAAATCTCAGGTTTTTTTTTTTTTTTTTTTGTCGACGGAGCGGGTGTCCGAGTCAATTTTTATGGAGTCCGACTAATCCCACTCCAGTCCAGTCGGAGAGGAGAGACTATTTCTCCCCGAATACGATAATCGCTGGGACCCCGGATGAGAGAGCTGGACAACGACTTTCAAGGGATCGTCGTGATCAAATGAGCTGCTCACCAGGGCGAATCTCAGGTTAGTTAAAAGAGAGGAGAGGAGACGTTTGAAACGTAATAAAACATGCATAAAATTTCTCGCGGACTCCCAGGCTACAGAAACTACAACAAAAAGATAAAGTTCCGACTTTCCATCAACGAATCAACAATATGCAACATTTTAATTCCGACTTTCCATCATCGATCATCCAAGTGATTTTAATATTTAAAAATATGCCTGAATAATGTGGTCAGAACTCAGAACTAAATACTGCAGTTTGCACACAAAAGCTATTGGATGTTAATGTGCGGCGAGAAAATAAAAAATAAAAAAAGAAACACGACGATGTTAATTGTGCCCGGAGACTCGGCGTAAAATCAATTATGGGTTAGGCGGCTCTTGGTACGATACTAGCTACTCCACTCCAAAGAGTGTAGACTGACAAGTGGCAACCCCCTGTAGAGCGTAGACTAGCGTGTTACAGAAGTAATTACATATTATTCATGGGCTAGTTCAGAAAGCTCGTTCAAACTTTGGAAACCTGACCACGTTTCCAAGTTTGAATATGTGATTCAAACTTGTTACAATTACGGTAGTTCTTAGTTTCTTGCCCGAGCGGCTGTTCTTAGTTTCTTGCCCGAGCACTCTACAAGTGCTTACTAGCAAAATGAGGGAAAGACCAAGCATCCTGCCTGTCATTAATAGATATATAAATATCATTGTGACATTACAATTTACTTGGTTTGCATCACAGTAAATCTCAGGTTTTTTTTTTTTTTTTTTTTGTCGACGGAGCGGGTGTCCGAGTCAATTTTTATGGAGTCCGACTAATCCCACTCCAGTCCAGTCGGAGAGGAGAGACTATTTCTCCCCGAATACGATAATCGCTGGGACCCCGGATGAGAGAGCTGGACAACGACTTTCAAGGGATCGTCGTGATCAAACGAGCTGCTCACCAGGGCGAATCTCAGGTTAGTTAAAAGAGAGGAGAGGAGACGTTTGAAACGTAATAAAACATGCATAAAATTTCTCGCGGACTCCCAGGCTACAGAAACTACAACAAAAAGATAAAGTTCCGACTTTCCATCAACGGATCAACAATATGCAACATTTTAATTCCGACTTTCCATCATCGATCATCCAAGTGATTTTAATATTTAAAAATATGCCTGAATAATGTGGTCAGAACTCAGAACTAAATACTGCAGTTTGCACACAAAAGCTATTGGATGTTAATGTGCGGCGAGAAAATAAAAAATAAAAAAAGAAACACGACGATGTTAATTGTGCCCGGAGACTCGGCGTAAAATCAATTATGGGTTAGGCGGCTCTTGGTACGATACTAGCTACTCCACTCCAAAGAGTGTAGACTGACAAGTGGCAACCCCCTGTAGAGCGTAGACTAGCGTGTTACAGAAGTAATTACATATTATTCATGGGCTAGTTCAGAAAGCTCGTTCAAACTTTGGAAACCTGACCACGTTTCCAAGTTTGAATATGTGATTCAAACTTGTTACAATTACGGTAGTTCTTAGTTTCTTGCCCGAGCGGCTGTTCTTAGTTTCTTGCCCGAGCACTCTACAAGTGCTTACTAGCAAAATGAGGGAAAGACCAAGCATCCTGCCTGTCATTAATAGATATATAAATATCATTGTGACATTACAATTTACTTGGTTTGCATCACAGTAAATCTCAGGTTTTTTTTTTTTTTTTTTTTGTCGACGGAGCGGGTGTCCGAGTCAATTTTTATGGAGTCCGACTAATCCCACTCCAGTCCAGTCGGAGAGGAGAGACTATTTCTCCCCGAATACGATAATCGCTGGGACCCCGGATGAGAGAGCTGGACAACGACTTTCAAGGGATCGTCGTGATCAAACGAGCTGCTCACCAGGGCGAATCTCAGGTTAGTTAAAAGAGAGGAGAGGAGACGTTTGAAACGTAATAAAACATGCATAAAATTTCTCGCGGACTCCCAGGCTACAGAAACTACAACAAAAAGATAAAGTTCCGACTTTCCATCAACGGATCAACAATATGCAACATTTTAATTCCGACTTTCCATCATCGATCATCCAAGTGATTTTAATATTTAAAAATATGCCTGAATAATGTGGTCAGAACTCAGAACTAAATACTGCAGTTTGCACACAAAAGCTATTGGATGTTAATGTGCGGCGAGAAAATAAAAAATAAAAAAAGAAACACGACGATGTTAATTGTGCCCGGAGACTCGGCGTAAAATCAATTATGGGTTAGGCGGCTCTTGGTACGATACTAGCTACTCCACTCCAAAGAGTGTAGACTGACAAGTGGCAACCCCCTGTAGAGCGTAGACTAGCGTGTTACAGAAGTAATTACATATTATTCATGGGCTAGTTCAGAAAGCTCGTTCAAACTTTGGAAACCTGACCACGTTTCCAAGTTTGAATATGTGATTCAAACTTGTTACAATTACGGTAGTTCTACTTCCAGCGTATCCAAAATCAAGGTTGAAGATTTGATTGGCGTCGACCTACTTTTTGACATTTAATTTGAACCCCTGTTTCAACTTGGTACGTGAGGTGTGAGCACAAGAATGTTAGGGATATGACTTTTGGATTCCAACAACAACAAAGACTCTTGGCGGTCAAAAACAAACGGAAACGCCTGTACTATACGGGGACAAAAATTGGATTAGATTATATCAGGTTTATTACAAAAATTAATAGTTAGGGTGTCTATCATTCCTCTATTTAGCTTTTATTTTTCTTACGTGATCAGCTAATTAGTGCAATAATTTTTGGTTTGTGCTCTTTTTTTTTTTTAACCCCCTCAGGGTCTCAGCTGCTGAAGCTTCATGGAATATATTATTGTGCTGGTATATGAAATGAGAAGAAACCCTGCTGGCAATCAGTCACTCTCACCTGTACAAAAGAAGATTCGGACTATCAACCCCAAATTTAAGTAATTTATTTAGGGGATTAAAAAATTCAGTACAGTTGTCTTATTTGTCCATATTTTATAGTACAAGAGGCAAAGTAGATCCTACTCTAAATTCACACGATAAATATCGATTACTTACTGTTGACCACATTAAGTGTCGCAGTCAACCATTCGCAAATTATATATAGATTTATGTAATCCTTGAGAATGGCGAGTTAATGGTATAATAATATTTGCTGAAAAGATACGCAAATCTCGTTCACTTGTTTATGTTTGACAGTTGACACGCACACTCATGTGTGTGTGTGTATATATATATATATATATATATATATATATATATATTTTTTTTTTTGGTAAAAAAAAAAACGTAACCCCACTTCAGGCCCCAATTCTTATTCAAATTGTTAGGTTATTCCCTATTTTTTGTGATAAGGCTCGAATACTAGATTTCGGGTGTGCTAACCTTCAGTGAGACCAGTTCGACTGCCTTGAAAGTTACACGCACACGCATATATGTTGATTGGTGAAATGCAGATTAGAACGTTATCAATATGAAATGCTACTTCATCTTCGAAAAAGAAATTGAATGAGAATGTTGGTATATGTTATACAATAGATCACGGAATATATATATATATATATGTGTGTGTGTGTGTAGAAATAATTTATTTAGGAGAAAGAAAAAGGTATTGTTTGTGCTAAATAGAATACGTGTAATAATAGGCGCAGTAATTGATACAGGACATTTTTGGATAACGCCGACTCGGTTCCGCATGTAATTATAGATATATAGATATATATATACATATATATATATCTATATATTCCCAAATCAGTCGGCAGCATGAATAATCAACGAACGACAAAACCACAAATGGAGACCCCAATCCACAAGACTCCAAACCCTGGAGTAAAAAAATCATTGCAACCTGCAACAGAAAATTAATTCAAGATGCACGGAGCATTGATCTAGAAGATTGACCCGAGTCACGAGTACCCCAAAAAAGAGGGGGTTGGAAAGAATAGCTGACAAAAACTTTACCACATTTTAGACAATCGCAAATTACTATTATAATCCAGGAAAAGCCCTGGATTATACATACGCATATGTGCTTGTGTGTGTGTGTGTGTATGTGTATTTGTAGGCATACAATTATATTTGGCAAAGAATAGACAGAAAAAGCGGAGAACAGTGAAGTCACAAGGGTGGCATTGAAATTTTTTCTCTCCCACAAGGGTGGCATTGAAATTGAAAGGAGAAGGAATGTTAAAACTTAAAAGACGGAAGGCAGTGTCAAGAGTAGTCGTGGGGGGAATCCCAATTCCCAACCCCAAGCCAAAAAGCGTAAATTAGTCAGTCTCTGTGGGAAGATGGAAATGGGAATCATCAGAATGTTGATTGGGACGATGATTATTATTATTATATATAAGACTAGTACTTGCTGCTACCACTAATTAACTTGCCTGTTGCACTCTAGCACCAGTAGTGCTAGGTTGGCTGCCCCACGCAACGCAAAGCCTGAATCCTCCTGAACTGAACTGAAGCGGGGCACCCACCCACCACCACCCTTCCCTCCCCACTTGCTTGCTTTAAGTTTAATACTATCCCTCGCATTCTTCTCTTCCGCCCTATAAATTCTCTGATCTTCTTCCTCCCATTTACCTACTGCACCCAATATAGATATATATCCATTTTGCGCTAGCTCGCCCTGCTTATAAATAATCTCCTTTTGATTTCGTCGTCTTCGTCTCTCATCTGGCGATCATGCCTGCCCAAGTGGTGCCTGATCAGAAAAACTTGCCACTGATGAACAAAGAGAGCACCGCTGCTCCTTTCACTACCCGAAGGTACTGCTATATATATGTAACTCGTCATTTATGTGCCTTAAATTAATCCCATGCATGTCCCTCTCGTCGCTCACTCATGCTACTAGCTAGCTAGTAATTGCATTTACATTCACCATGCATCGTACGATGATGATAACTCATTTCGTGACATGAAATTTAGCAATTAAGTTGATTGAGTTTAATCAATAATGGTTTTCAAAAGAATTAACCACCCCTCCTTAGTTCGTACATAGATATGTACATATATAAATGAATGAATCATAAAATGGATCACAGGTTGGAAGGGAAGGTAGCAGTAGTGACGGGTGGAGCCAGGGGCATCGGCGAAGCAACTGTGAGACTGTTTGCAAGACACGGGGCTAAGGTGGTGATCGGGGACGTGGAGGACGTTCTTGGGCATGCGCTGGCCGCCTCATTGTCTCCTCATGGCGTCACCTATGTTCACTGCGACGTCAGCTCGGAGGGAGACGTGGAGAAGTTAATCCAGTCCACGGTTTCAGGTTTCGGAAGGCTGGACATAATGTTCAACAATGCCGGGGTTCTGGGAAGCCAGGCCAAGCACAAGAAGAGCATCGTGGATTTTGACGCCGAGGAATTTGATCGAATCATGGGGGTCAACGTTCGAGGAGTGGCCCTGGGAATGAAACACGCGGCCCGGGCGATGATTCCCAGGGGAACCGGCTGCATCATCTCGACCGCAAGCGTTGCCAGCGTCCTGGGGGGCCTGGGCCCCCATTCTTACACCGCCTCCAAGCACGCCATCGTCGGGCTGACTAAGAACGCCGCTTGCGAGTTGGGAAAGTACGGGATCAGGGTAAATTGCATTTCGCCGTTTGGGGTGGCCACCCGGATGCTGATCAATGCCTGGAGGAACTCCCATATCGATGACGATGACGATGAGGATGAGGATGATGAAGATGCTGCGGCGGCCACGATGATGAGCAGTAGTAATACGACGGCCAGAGAAGCTGTGGAAAAAGCGGAGGAGATGGTGAGAGGTTTGGCAAATTTGAAAGGTGCGACGCTGAGGACTTCGGATATTGCGGAGGCTGCTCTCTATCTGGCCAGTGATGAATCTAGATATGTAAGCGGCCACAATCTTGTGGTGGACGGAGGAATTACCACCTCCAGAAATTGCATCGGCTTGTAAAATCCATGCATCGACCTAACTACTTACTTTTACTATTCATCAGTTTTATTACTAATTCTTTTGCTCTCGCTCTCTATTTTATTTATTTATTTATTTTTTGGTTGGGTACGTGTGCACTCCTTTGACCTTAAATCTGGTCTGTCTGATCGATCAAGCAGAATTCGTAATCCCTTTCAATTTCTTGCCAGCAGAATACGAACCACAACTAGCTAGTATTTGTCATGGTTTCACACGCTTGTTAACTGGTTCTGGCTGGGGAACACACACACATATATATATATTGACAGAGCGAGCGACTTCATCGAAGGAGACATGTTGCTGTTAGTTGTCCGAGTTATTCGTCCAGCTTCGGAGATGTAACAAAGCTGTCCACTTTGACCCATCTTTAAATTAAAACTTGGCAAACCAAAACCATCGGAGCGATGATGGAGTCAGCCTTACGCTTGCCATGAATGAATTCGAAGAGAGACACAATACAAGTCAACTTCAACGCCGGAACACTTTTGTATGATATGTTACGTGCCCATTTGGTCCTTCTCAAGTACATGTTGCAACACCCAGAAATGGACAAGATGCATTACTTACTTGCATCGTCGCATACTAACAGTAGGCAAGATTCCACGCCTTTTTTTTGAACTTTATATGAGGAATCTTCTTCTTCTACTTGTTACAGTCAAATAGCCATCCAGCTTCTCACTTGGGATCTCGGTGGCATATTTTCTATGCCAATCCAATGTCACCTATAGTATTGCGCCAAGTATCTTGTTATTATTTACACTTTAATTTTCTAATAATTTAACTTGATTTGGTTTAACACAAATGTAAATAATAACATGACACTTGGCGCAATACTATAGGTAACATTAAATTGGCATAGAAAACATGTCACCGAGAATCCCAAGTGTTTCCCGTCAAAATAACAAATGTGCTAACATGCATTCGGCGAGAAAAGTGGGCCCTGCCTTGCATTGGAAAGGCTGGACAATAGCATGTCCGTTGTTCGTGGCCTAACGTCTTGATCCACTAAGCTCGCCCATTTCCGCCCTCCCTTTTTTTAAGGGAAAATCGTTCAAAACGTCTCTCACATTTTGTAAAATAATTTTTTTCGTCCCTTACTTTTAAAAGTGTAATTTTATATCCCTTACATATTCACATCGGTCAAATTTAGTCCCTAACTAGGTTTCCGATCATTTTTTTGCAGGAATCCATCATGTGCAAGGCACGTGATCATTTTTGAAGGGTAAATTTGTCAAATTTTATTTTACATAATCTGATCTATAGTCCTCCACATTTTATAAAATAAATTTTTTCGTCCCTCACATTTTATAAAATGATTTTTTTCATCCCTCACATTTCACAAAATGAATTTCTTCATCCCTCACATTTCAAAAAATGAATTTTTCATTTCTTACTAATTATGTAATTGGACCCAACTTGTGGGCTATCTTCTCTTTTTGTATGATTATGACTAATATTTACCAATAGAATCTTAATTTGCATATTATTATTGTATTTTGACCGAAAATAGCTTCATTGGGCAACTTGACAATGAATGCAAAATTTTTTACTAGCTAATACTAGATGAAATCAAATGATCACATATAATATATGGTATTTATATTGTTAAGTGAAATCAAAAAGACACATACATATATTTATACTATTCGTATTATTAAGCAAAATCAAATAGACATATACATGTGTTTAAACAAATTGTATTTACACACATGTTTTTTTTTTAGGGTTTCCCTTACACACATAATTAGTGAGGGATGGAAATATTCATTTTTTGAAATGTGAGGGATGGAGAAATTCATTTTGTGAAATGTGAGGGATGAAAAAATCATTTTATAAAATGTAAGGGACGAAAAAATTTGTTTTGTAAAATGTGGAGGACTATATATTAGATTATGTAAAATATAATTTGACAAATTCACCCTTCAAAAATAATCATGTGCCTTGCACATGATGGATTCCGACCAAAAAATGATTGGAAACCTAGTTAGGAATTAAATTTGACCGATGTGAATATTTAAGGGACATAAAATTACACTTTTAAAAGTGAGGGACGAAAAAAGTCATTTTATAAAATGTGAGGGACGTTTTGGACGATTTTCCCTTTTTTTAATGTTTAAAAGTAGCTCCTTTTTTTTAGTCCTAACCATAATGTTATGCTCGAGACAAATCTCTTTCCTTGGCGGACCACAATTGCTATCGGGCATCGTCCAAACACGGCCTATATATTAATTAGTAGTGTATACTAACCACTACACTCATTAGTATAAACTCATTTGTGGGGGTCGCTTTTTGATTATTACTATTTGCCATCGCGTTACCTACTAGCATACGTTAGTTTGATTGGACACCCTGCAATTTCCTTTTTCCTTTTTTTTTTTTTTTGTTAAAAAAAATTTATACGCTTGTGGACATTTGATTGTTGCGAAGAATCCGGAAGGATCTTACGACCCCATGACCTGAGAGCCCATTTTATTAAAGCCCAACAAAAATGAGCAGCGCACTAACTTAGATGATGGGCCTCCAGATTAAACTGCGGCAGAACTCTGACAGTCTCTGATGATCATCTGCGGGCCTTCGTTTTTCCCAGAGAACATCTAAGCATGCAAAGCTCATCTTTCCATTACAACTCCCAGACCTTGACGACTTGTTTCAACTCCTCCGATTGTATAATCGGCAACACAGGCGAGTCTATTATTGATGTATGTCAGATAAAAAAAATATATTCATAAAAAACGTAAAAATTTTTCTACGCGAAACTGCAATCCAATAAGTCTATGGTTTGAGGCTGGGTGGATAATAATACAGGCAATGGGGTCCATTTTTTTGACTCGTGAATTGGCACTGGTTACCTAGTAGTACATATTTTATTTGACAGCTGCAATGGATGGGGATCTATCCAAGTGCGGACCCCCTCGGTCAACGCCAATAAAGCAGTACACGTGGAGAAAGAGACGGCTCGTTCGTTATTGGTAGTTATCAGAATGATTAACGTCGCCAATTAATTAGAAAGAACGTCGAAAGGCAGTAGTGTACTTATTGACGGTCGTGAATGACGAACAATGATTGCCGACTGGACCGCTGGCCTTTCGTTCTCATCCCTCCCTTTGTTTGTTGTCCATTGACACGCCCAGCTACAATAATCTGGCAAGTTTGGCTGAATTCGAACTAGCCAGTACTACTACTACTATGTTATTAATTGAAGGCAGGTGCGATGTCTGGTTTTATTTCCGGGTTGATTGATTACGGCTGTTGAATTTTGTAAAAATTGTCTATAGTTGCACCCGTAACCGTAGACGTTCTGGATTTGTGAGGTTCTATTTAGCGATGCAAATTGCAGAGGGACAACAGCAACCGAAAACCTAAATTTGCAAATTTTTTCCCCCTCCTCGGACACAAGAAGATGGGAGTCCAATTTAAGAGTTGCAGTGGAAAGAGAAGGATTGCATTGCAAGAACGTAGTCTCAAATGGTTGCCTCAGCACACAAAGCCATAGGTGTAGAGGGATCAAGGAATTAATTATATCAACGAATGTCTCGTAGATATATAATATTTTTTTTTTCTAGTAAAGGACGGGTGTAATTAAAGAAGTGGGAAGGGGTAGGAATTTAAATTCAAAATTTCTAACTCTTTAAGTGTTTTGGTTTTACCCACCAGACAAAAACCTTCTCCGTTGATATGCAACATAATAACATTTTAACACATCAAAACTTTTAATCATTCAATTGCAATTCAATTGCATTCAGAATACAACTACGTACATATATGTAAATAAAGAATTCCCACACGTACGAATTGTGAAGTTGCTGTTGGCCCATTGTTCTGGATTTTGCAGAGCTGGATAGGGACTACAAGCCATACTAGGGGGTGTAAGTGAACCAAACCTACTAGCAAGCCACTCGATATTCAATTCGAAAAATGTTCCACTCGACTCGATTTTATCGCGTTCGATGGAGCTCCAAAATAATAAGTTATAGTACTCACGAGTTTAATTGAGCGTATGTATTAAATATACTAAACATATATGCATTTATAATATTACTCATAACATGTGGATTTGTGAAGAGAAATATATAATATTTCGCTTGCATCATAAACACATTTCTCAATTCAACTTTTTATGTTCCCAACCACTTTTTATCTCACATACATCAAATAACAAAAAGTGCTATAGTAATTATTTCAAATAATACTCTATCCAAATACAACTATTTCTTCTTCACGAGTATGTCTTTTATACAAAAATTCTCATTTTTCTTCTTTAATTATTTTTCCCCTTCATCCATTCCATATGACCACTCTTTCTTTTCATATTCTTCATTTTCATGTCTGATGGCATTTTAACTTCTTCTTTAATCAATTTTTTTTTTCTAGTTCCTAAAACTTTGGCTTCTCAGATCTTGTATCCCAAAGTGATGGGTATTGATTGTTGAAGGCTACAAGATTGAAGCTTTATTTGTTTTTTCAACTTTGTTGTTTTAGGGATCTCCGATTGAAGGGCGGATTTGTATTTTTCAACTTTATTTGATCGGATTAGTATTTTTTCTTTAGATATTTGTGTTGTATTACTTGCTTTATAGTTCACATATTTGTTCATGGTATTTGTTTTATGAATTTGTTGAACTTTGGTTATTAAAATCATAGACTTCGGTTTGAATTTGGCTTGAAATCATCTGATTTGAGTTCCATTTGGCTTGGAACTAATTTGAAATCAATATTGACGGGAAAATAAAAAAAAAATATAGGTGCTCGAATCAGCCCGAGTAATATGCGAGTCGAGCTCAAGTCTCCATTTGAAGGGCTCGACGAGCTCAAGTAAAGAGTTACAGAGTCGATCTCGATTTCGAACTCGAACTTAAATACGTAAATATTTAAATTTGATTTGACTCGATTATACTCTTAGATTACACGGAGTTTACTGACAACGCGCCTCTCTCTCCCTCTACTTTCAAAGGGGAGGTCAGAATTTTGGTGGGGTTCATAGTTGGTAGGCCCACAATAATCATTCTCAAGTCTGCTAGTACATCATAATAATGGGACGCCGGATACGAAAAGGTGACCATCGATCCCCTGCGCCAAGTTCCCACACGGAGTTCACAGTTAATGCCGCTGGTGCAGGAAAGCTGGAAGATTTGGGACGTGATCCGATTCATTCATTGTACAAGCAAGTGAATCTAATAGAGCCCTCCGGGGGTGGGGGTGGGCCTGGGCCCAGTAATGGAGAATGTCCAAAGTATGTGCACGAGTGGCACCTGGTTGGATCCAGCTTCCCAACCAGCATCAGCCTAATCAATACTGTACCATCCCCTGATTGCATGAATTCATGCAGACACGCCTATTTCATTTCGTAACAAAATGTTTTGGTACTGACTCGTTTACAAAATCCACGTCGGCTGAGTTATGCAGCACAAGAATTCTTGGGGTGGATTTTGCTTCAGTTTTCATTATCTTACAGCTGTTCTTGGGGGTGTATATTCTGCAATTTTGGCTGCCGTCGGCCAACCACCGCATTGAACTCGATCGGGCCAATGACCTATCTATGACATTACTAAGTTACTTTTGTTAATTGATTGGTTATTAAAAATTCTAAGTCATTTTTTGTCAAATTTCTAAGTTCACGTTAACGGAGTACATGTTAATTGAGAGGAGGACTTCAAGTTTATAGCTTTAGAAGCTCAATACATGTCAATTTAGCTTCCAAATAGTTTGAGTAGAGAAAATATTAGGTTGAGAAAAAACGTAACACCCGTGCATCTTTTCCTTCATAAATTTTGGATTTTCTGAATTTCTAATAGCTAATTTTGTTTGGTTTATTTCTGTTGGATTTATTTCAAATCGACTATATATAGAAGAGGTAGGGCGTTTGATTGCGAGGAAAAATCTCACTCCTTGGTCTAACTTTTGAGATGAATTCTTAAAAGTTCTTGTGATCAAACTCTGATATCAGTGTTAGGAGGAGGGAAAGTTCACCCTTTGAGCCAACTTTTGGGATGAATTATTAGGAAGAGTTGTCATGAAAGAACTCTAATACCAGTGTGTTAGGAGGAGGAAAAGTCTCACTCCTTTGAACTTGGTTTTGGGTGTAAAAGTTCAATAACATCCAACATTGACGATCATAGTTTGGTCCATATCTGACTCACTCCTTAAACTAGCTTTTGCACCTAACAAATTCCTAGCTTATATTACCACTTCACTGAATTAAGGGAGGGCTATGACACAACTCTTGAATTTTTTTTACTGCAGATAAAATTTGAACCTTCACCAACAGTCCAAGGAAGGACTTGAGACTCTCTCCGGTGGCAACTGAGCCAAGCTCAGTGATTGAGTAGAAAGCCCCTGTCGCACCTAACAATTCTTATCTTATACTACCAGTACCACTATTAAATAAACTGTTGAAGAAGGAGAATCATTCTTATGTTATAGTACTACTAGCACTACCGTCAAAGGAGGAGAATAAGAAAGAAAGTGTTGGAGATGAAATCGAGTTTTGGCTGTATTATTTGCAAAATAAAAAAAAAATGTTTTGTCTGTATTGATGGCTGCCAAGTCAAATAATCAAAAGATACTCCAGACTGGCGTGCGGAGGAATTAACTATTAAGCCGTCGCAATCGTTCCAGTCATGGGGGAGGGAATGGATTGAGTGGTACGGAGAAGGAGGGAGTGTAAACGAGAGATCTTAGATTCGAATTCTTCAATTTACACTAAAAAAATTAAAAGAAAAAAAATCGTTCCCGTTACGGAGGAGGCATACGATTAAACAATTCAGAAATCCGGCCCGACTCCGCCTGAGTCAGAAGAAAGTAAAACAAAGATCAAACAAAGATGTATGCATTTACCGCCTCTGAGAAGCAGCAAACACTACGGTATATGATGACGGCTCTCTTCTCTTTCGAATTATATGTCTGTCTAGATGAACAAATAAATCAAGTGCGTGATTGCAAAACAACAAACTCATAGGATTGATCAATATCAGTGTGATGGACATACGATTTTGATTTTGATTTTTTTTTTTTGGTAACAGACAATCAAGAAACAATAAAAAAAAATGCTAACAAATAAAGATAGATGATAACTAACAAATAAACGTTTTTAATAATAAAAGACATCATATAAAGTAAAACATGAAATTACGCTCTTCACTACTTTATTTCCTATCAATACGAGGCATACGAAACTAGACGGCTCAATCGGAGGAGTTCCTTCAGGTAACTCGATCGTGGGAGTTTTCTCATAATGAGACGCCTTTTCTCTATCCGAGGTTTGTTTGGCCCCAAAAAAAAAAAAAATGAAAATCAATCATTTTTGGAGGCATTTTCATTTTACTGTCTCATAACCTAAAATATTTCATAATTTGATTTCATAAGTTTGACTATAAAAGATAAAATTAACTCACGGCCAAAATCATAAAAAAATTAACTAAATTCTATAGATCACATTAAGGCCATGCAAATTAAGACTAAAATTCTAAGATACAAATTAGACTAGGAATAAATGACAAATTAATAATCATCAAAAAAAATTCTAAATGACAAACTTAAAATGAGTATAATAAGTTCAAAAAAATTAACGCCAATAGGAAAAGTAGACGTTGAGATGAGTTGAACGAAATTGGGAAAGATCAATGATTGATGTGTGGTTGATCAAGTAATTCATGGTTTTAGCAGTTGGCTTCTCACTTATACATAATATGTACATTATAATCTATTTTGCACCTCGGACATTTACTTTTGGCAATTAACTTCTCATTAGCATCTTGAAACATCCCAAGTTATCATAATCACACGCATGCCCGGGAAAACTTGGATGAATAACACAGCCATGCGATCAGAGGAAACAAAAAAAAAACTGCATATTTAAGTGCATGCATGCGACGACGCATTTACGTTGGTTAGGTGCATGCCTCGTTTCATTAATATTGTTATTGATGCCAATTTGCACTGGGAAGAAAGGGTTGAGTTGAAAAGATAAGGTAATTAATAAAGCTTCCATAGTAAAGTTTCACCAGGATACACTAGAGGTGCTATCGAGCCGAGTCGAGCTCGAATAGCACCATACTCGAGCTACTCGAGCTCGAGTAGCACCATACTCGAGCTACTCGAGCTCGAGTAGCACCATACTCGAGCTACTCGAGCTCGAGCTCGAGTTCGATCGAGTAAAAAAATTTGGACTCGAGCTCGACTCGATGAAATAAAACTAAACTCGAGCTCAACTCGTTTGAGCTCGAGTAAGCTCGAGTAAATATCAAGCCTGAGCTACTCGAGCTCGAGCTCGAGTTTTGAAATAAATCTATAATTTTTTTTTAAAATATATAATATAAATATATAATATAAATAAAATATGAAAACTCGATTAAGCTCGACGAGCACTCGAGTATTTATTTCTTGAGCTCGAACTCGAGCTCGAGTCAAGCTTTTGATCAAGCTGCTCGCGAGTAGCTCTCGAGCAGCTTGACTTGCTAGCACCCCTAGGATACACTACTAGTACATGAGAATTGAACTAAACCAATTAATGCGCGTAAGAGTGGAATTGTTACCTAGTTCCTAATCCTCAACCGTACCTGTCCGATCGAGCAACTTGGGCAAATTAATGTCGTAGGTAGTAATTGAGTTCGAGTAACTTGAGGGACATTTTTTTGGGTTTCTAACTACTACAAGCTCGAGCTCCAAGGTAAGTTAATTAATCAAATTTGTACTCTTTTTAGTACGATCGATGGTGTTTTGAGTTTGATTGGACTTGTTTACGTTCCTAGTCCATCTTTTTTTTTGCCAGGAAAGAAACATCGTCCCCAAAGTAAAAGAGAGCAAGCAAATTCCCAAAGAGAGCAACTTCCGGACCATAAATTAAGCAACGGCGCAACAGAAACAGCAAGAGCAGCAGCTCAGACATGGCAAGCGTAATGAAAGATTTGTATGCTACGACGAAGACGAAGCAAGTGCTATGGCATTTACGTTTAAGTCCGCATGGGGGAGGAAGAGAGGGAGGACTTTCTTTTTGCCTTTCTCCGTCAACTGCGAAGATGCTAATTAGAATTACCCCAAACATGCAACAAGACAAGAAAATACTAAGTCATAATTACCTTCATTAATTATAACCCCTGGGACCGCCCCCGTGGGGTGCTGGGGGTTTGGATGGTCCCATGCACACCTCGTCCCCTCTTAATATTTCTTAGTTTTCCTCTATATATAATGAATGTTCTACCATCTCTCAATCCTCAACGCCCATGCACATATAAAACAAACACTGTTCAAAAGAACCCACAGGCCACAGCATTACTAGCCACTATTATCTAGCTAGTACTACTTGGATCCCTCTTCTCTTCCTTCTTCGCAATTAAACACTTTTACGATCAATGGCCGAAAAGGAACCTGAGATATCGGTTTTAGAGCAAAACAACGGTAACGAAGCCACCGTTAAGGCCCTGTACAAAGCATTGGCAAGTGGCGAAATCGGGAAGGTGGCCGGCTTTGTTGCCAGTGACCTAGAATGGTGGTTCCACGGCCCTCAAGGCTGCCACCACATGATGAAGATGCTCACCGGGAAATCATCGCACAAAGCTTTCAGTTTCAATCCTCGAAGCATGGATGCCATTGACGATTACGTGATCGTGGAGGGTTGGGAAGGCGTGCAGGCCTACTGGGTACACGTTTGGACCCTCAAAGACGGTCTCATAACTCAGTTCAGGGAGTACTTCAACACCTGGCTCACGGTTGCAGATTTAAGGCCCGTGGCCGTGGCTGGCGGTTGCTCCTCCTCAAAATTCGGGCAGAGCCACCCCCGAGACCTCGCCAAACGCTCCTTGCCAGGTCTTATGCTTGCCATCTGACTGATCCAGTCTCGTGGTTCGAATTCGACATAGCCGCCCGGAGATGAGAGGAGTTGTGAATTGTCAATGTACTCCACTAGGCTGCTTCAAAACACCTACGAATAATTATATCATGTAATGATGTAAAATATTTTATCACGTAATGATGTAAATCATATGGAGAAACCAATGCATTGGGGTATTATTCTTGCACTAGTTGAATATTACCAGTTAACCCCAACCAAAAAACATAAAAAAAAAATAAGAAAAGAAAAGAAAACTCCCAATGTTGGCAAAAAAACAAAATGGCCTCAACCAAAATGCTCGCGTTGTGTACCAATGAAAATAATTAGCTAGTAGTAAACGTCTACCAAATGCTCGATGTTTCGTTTAAAGTTAAAGATGGCTATAGTTCAGAATGCTATATTAAAGATGGCTCGCGTTGTGTACCAATGCTATATATATATATATATATATTGGGTAGGATATCAATCTAAGAAGGATATGATGAAGCTGTCTCCATTGAATTATGGATAAATGGTTAAAAATCTAAAAGATTATCTAAGTGTACCATCTGAACTATTTGAATGGAGAATTAGTGATTCACGCACCTAAAGCCTGCCTTTTATCGAAATATTTTTATTCAATTAAAACCGATAGGTCCAAGGCAAAATTGTCTAATTATATAACTTGAAGATTTTCAGACATCTCATAATTAACAGAGAAAATCGTTCAAAATATTTCTCACATCTCGCCAACTAAATTTTTTTATTCTTCACTTTTAAAATGGTAACTTTACGTCCCTTACAAAATTAAGTCGGTAAAATTTGATTTTAACCTAGATTTTTAACTACTTTTTATACCATACCAATCACATGATTCACACATGATCATTTTTTAGCGGCACAAAGGTTAGATGCCCTTCATAGTTAAATAAATGATTCGATCCATATTCATTTTTATTCATAAAAAGGTAGGATATAACCAAAACTATATTCATTTTTTCCCTAAAAAAGTGGGATCAGACCCATTCCATATTCATTTTTGTTACTAAAAAAGTGAAACAAATTTGGCCTTTTCATACATAAAAAATAATTGCATGCGGATCATGTGGTGATTTCAGGCTAAAAAAGTGATTGTCAGTTTAGGTTAGGACTAAATTTATTAAAATTGAATTTAGAAGGGATGTAATGTTAATATTTTAAATAAAAAGTTAAAAAAAATTCATTTGATGAAATGTGAAAGACGTATTGAATAATTTTTCTTAATTAATAATATGACAATACCAGTGGTGAACAAAATTCATTGTTAATAGCGCTAATAGACTATCGTCTGACATTAAGTGCTTAGACAAGGTACAAGAAAAGAAAATGGTCTCCTTTAGTTCCTTTACAGTCTAATACATGAATTTGACATTTATGATACGCACTAAGGTCAAACCCTTCTTTCAGAATAAAGGGATGTTTAACGCCCATGACAGAAGCGCTTTAATCTTTTGGAAAGAGGGAGCAAACCCACCTACTCTAATATGGTCAAATTTCTTAAGTTTTAGATACAAAGTATTACCAAGCCCACGTTGAATCCTACAAAAGAATGACGTTTATTTTGAATGCTTGTTAGTTGTGTGGTTCGAGAGAATGCATGTAAATATGAGGTCGCGAATTGGAACCTACTCACTTATACATTGGAATCTACTCACTTATACTAAAAAACAAAAGGGTCTGTGCATGTTATTAAAGAAGCTAGAAAAAGCATTGGGTGTAATCTCAAACCATGCAGCCGTACAGCGGTATGTAATATTTTTTATAATATGATATATATGAAACTAAAAAAATTAAAAATATATATATATAGGGTGCAAATCATACTTGGCCAATGGACCCAATTACTCGAGCTTGTTCAAACACACGGCTTGAATACTAAACTTACCCCGAGACCCCGATGTAGCTCCGGCAGCAGTCATTCCACACAACTACTTTATTACTTGCTCAAACGCAGACGTTAGACGAGGGTAAGGTGGTGGTCGGGAGTTCCAAGCATTTATCATTATTGTAGAGATGGCTTGACAGCGTCTCTGCAACGACTGATCCTTCTGCGTATTTTTTGTTTTGTTTTATTTTATTTTCAGAGTATTGTAGTACTACTTCTTAACAGCCGTTGGATATTCTTTCGGACGTGAAAATAGACGGCGCAACTTACGACATACTATTACGGTTCCAAACAGACATAATCATCAATACAAAATGGCAAAAAGTCCTTTCACCGTTACTTGCAAATGATGTTCCCTCCGGGAAAAATCATCTTTTCCAATTCTGTAAATGGTCTTTTGAAATTTTCATGCGCGAAGAGTCTGCAGATTATCAACGACCAAATCAGGTTGACCGCTCAGATGCCAGATCCAGTAGCGTGCGGAAGAACTGGTGAGGATACAGGGGAGGTTCTTCTGCCAGCGCCTGACCATGGGACAAAACTGACTGATTAGATTTACTACGATGCTGAACTACTAAGCATTCCTTTCAAGTTCCTTCCTCGGTTGACCTACGACTTCATGTTTCCCAAGCAGAAATTAATAAGTAACTAACGCCATAGTTTATGATTGGGAACCATCACCTGATGAATTAACACAGTTGAAGGTGTCATCCCAGGCACCGTATTCACTTCAATAATCAGCACCTGGAATAGTCTCGCGCAATTAGAAGGCGACTCCAAACAACTCTTCATGTCACATATCAACATTTTTTTTTATTATTACATGCAACTCAAGAACCTTCCTAGAATGATATTTGCTTTTCACAAAATTACTAGCAGCCGTAGTCGTAGAGGAGGAGACCAGCGGGATATACTACCAGTGTCGCCAAATTAATGTTATACATGCTAATCCAGATCGAAACGTTCTCAATACTGCTTCGGAAATTCAGCATGCGTCATGAAAAACAGAGCTGAGATAGTTTGTAGCGTAATCAACAAAAGTAAATATTACCTCACCGCTGTCGGCATTGACAAATGCATCAACACGCGAAAATCCTTCTAACTGCAGTGTGTTTGCAATAAGTTCAATACGTTGTTTACACTTCTCCAGGGCCTCGTTACTGAGACAAGGTAAACAGCATCAACACAAGGAACAAAACAGTAAGCAGAAGCACGAACACCCACAAATAATCAATCTTTTAAAGAATGGGCCAAAATCTGATCAGATATTCCTAAGATAGGTGTAGAGCCCCATACATGTACACAACTGCATGCAAATGAACAAAAAGTGAGAAATGAACAGATGCAGCCTACAAAATTTTTAGATTGAGCTCATCAAAATACATAAAGAAGCTTGTTAATTTCCTAGGAATCAAGCTCTGCCTAGAACAACACTAAGGCCCTGGGATACAAAAGTTCTACATACAGCTTTTACTAATACAATCTGAAATCTAATGGTCAATTTCTGAACATGGTTTTTATTACCATCCTTGAAGTGTAAAAACAAATTCCTCACGGCTTTTCCAGTACTTTAATTTAGTAGGAATTTCACTCCAGCAGATCACATCAAATATTACAGTTTCTACAAAAATGAGAAGTGATAAAGAACCTGATAATTGAAAGTGGTGGTGGAGTCAAATTTATGCCAGTTCCACCTGCCAAGAATAATTAACAACATTACACACCTGCTATGCTTCATTAAGGCACAATGTACTCGATGTTGCTGCATTACATTTTAACTTACATAAACCTTGGTACATAGGAACATAAATGCCCAATCTCGCTTGCACATAGATAGGTGCCCGGGGAGTTGGGATGCAAGTTGCATTTGGTAATTGCATCATAACTAAGAATGTTTGCATGCAAAACTCTCACTTTGTATAACTAGAGGAATGTTGTAACTCCAAAGAAAACGGATGACATAGCAGAAGCTCATATTTGATCCAAAATTGGATGAAAATAAGATTGGGAAGTACCTTGGAACTTCTCTTCAAGTGATAAAATGCCGCCAGATTCTTTCACAGTTATGCTAGGAGTCAACGAACGCATTGATCCACATTTTCCTATAACTCCAACTGTAACTTCTACCCATCTACTACGTCCTTCCCACAAGAGATGTTGCTTATTTTTGTTCTTCATTTTGGACGAAACAACTATGTCATCAGTCTCGATATAAGGTTCAAAGATTAATAGCTCTGGAGGAGGGTTTGGCATCTCGATCATACCATGTGCCTATGATGTCAAAGAAAAAGTTCACTCAGATGAAATTATATCCTGTCTGAACAGCAACGATAACTTCTGCACTGGACGATTAAATTTTGTGCCCAGGTGGACTACAATGCTTTCATTGAAAAACTCTGCATATCTCACGAGACACCAACCTCATTTACCAGTCTTTGACAAAGTTAACTCCCATTAAGAGTCAAAATTCTGAAGTGACAAGTCACTCTTGGTTCGAAAATAAGTCTAGGCAAAAGCTAACTTGGAAGCAAATGACTAACAACTATTTATTACTCAAAGGAAGGAAAAGAATAACAAGATCAAGAGACCTTCAATGGCACAGCCACAACCACAAAAGATGACTTCAGGCAAATGCATCTGTACCTTTGACAGACTATTTGGAGGAATTTGAGGAATACAGGCTTCCAATGCTTTCACGTATACCTCAAGGTCCTTATCACAGCTGTATGAAGAAACAATGTAATGACAATAAAGCAACCAAATACCATGGCAGGCATGAGTTATGAATTCTAGAATCTGCATGTACGTGGAAAATAATAAAATAATATAAAGGTAACATACCATAATCTTGCAACCCCCGTAGAACATCCATCTCTTGCTGGTTTAACACATAATGTTTCAGTCTGAAGTTTGGCTCTCAGATCTTGCCAAATGTCAAGTACAGGTATTTTCAGCAAATCTCCTTTACTCCTCACTTCTTTGTTGATTGTAAGGACCCCACAATCCTTAAGCTGTCCATCCATAGTAAATTAAGAAGTTCAACACGTTGATGCAAATGCACTTGTAGCATAAAAGCAATCTGAAGGAATTGTTCTTAACATCATATCACCAGGAAGGTTTCTCTATTAATCCTTGTAGGCTTAATGCAGTAAAGCATATCTCATGTAGAGGTAAGGCCATAATATGGCCCTTCACAGACCTCACCATATTGAGAATCCAATTCACCAATTGGCTTAAGAAAAAAAATTAAATCTAGAAGATAAGACCATTAAACAATGCGCCCAAAGGATGAATCGAGTTAAAGGCATCAAGAAGCAAACGATGGCCTTACAACTGCAAATACAGAACTGAAACCCCAGAGACACAAGAATAGTGAGTACTCAATGAGACTTATCAATTTAGTTACCATACATTTTGAAGGGCATGCGATGTAGCAACTTTGTCCATGCATATTTTGGAAGCAGTCAATCCTGGACCTTCAATTTTCAAAAATAGTACATGATCATTTATTGTAACAGTCATGGACATCAGAAGCCTTGTACACTACATTGTCAAACATCAGCATCACATTACCAGTATGAGGAACTCCTTCAGCTTCTAGCAGAGACTGCAGGGTACCATCTTCACCTATGCCTCCATGCACTATCAAATTATACACAACGCGAGTTAGATCTTAGGAACCTTATAGTGTCTTTGACATGTCAATTGATATAAAAAGTTGAGGATGCTATGGACAAAATTCCCTCTGATCTTTTGAAGTACTATTAGCCCCCTTCCGAAAGTATATTAATCTCTGGAAATGATAATCTGAAATAACCACTCAATAAAATGCTGTACAGGCAGACTAGATTCTTGAGAAATGAGTGATAGTCATACTATTTCTATTTTGCTTCCATACTGGACTTAACTTGAAGAGCTCTGTTAGAGTTCTTAAACATACTAAAAACTCAAGTTTGAACAGACAGAACCAACTTATTTGTCTATCTTCAGCATATAGTACTTTCTCCACATTTGTTATTAGTTGAATAGTATGTCTACAGAAATATAAATTCTTTGATAGATTATCTCTTCTGGAAAAGAAGACATATTTCTAAAACCTTCACACTTTGAACTGAGCTAATGCTAACTCTTAAATGTATTTTTCTGATCCAATCTTGTTAGATTCACTAGTCATGTTACCAGGGTAAGTGTTGAAGATATGTGATCTGATATTATGGAAAGATTTGATAATATAAATATTAGGAAAGATTTGATTATAGTATCATATATTAATTAGGTATCATATGATTATAGTATCATATATTAATTAGGTAATAGTATGATTATAGTATCATATGATTATAGTATCCACTCGTGTATATATATATTTGTATATTGTGTAGTCCAAAGTGAAATAGAAGAAAAGTATTTTTTCTCTCCATTTTTCTTAGTTTACATGGTATCAGAGCCCGTCTAGGGTTCTGGGAAAAATACCACCTTTGCTTCTTGTCAATTCCAGCCTTAATTGCTGGTTCCTTTCTTATTCTCTTCAGCCTTCATTGCTGTTCCTGTTACTATACATTTTTCCCCCCCTCCTATTCAATCATGGCGGATGCTACATCCTCAACGCGGCAATTGTCTTCAACTATGGAAGAAGAACAAAGTACACGGAACACAACAGAGTTTCAAAACATCCAGGCAGCATATAGACTAAATGGAAAAAATTATTTGAAGTGGTCTCAATTGGTTCGAACATTCCTGAAAGGAAAAGGAAAGTTGAGTCATCTATTGGAAATAGCACCGGATAGTGAAACGGCGGGGTTTGAAGCATGGGAACAAGAGGATTCAATGATCATGTCTTGGTTATGGAATTCCATGATTCCTGAAATCAGCGATACATGTATGTTTCTTCCTACAGCAAAGGCAATTTGGGATGCCCTTCATCAGACATATTCCAAGGTTAATGATGCAGCTCTTATCTATGACATCAAGACAAAGACAACTGGAGCAAAACAAGGGACAAAAACAGTGACGGAGTATGCCAATTTTCTGCAAAACCAGTAGCAGGAACTGGATTATTACAGGGCACTTGATTTGAACTGTAGCAAATGTGCAGTGTTTATCAAGAAGTTCATAGAAAGGGATCGAGTTTATGATTTTTTGGCTGGCCTAAACTCTGAATTCGATCTTATACGAATTCAAATTCTGGGCAGGCCAAAGTTTCCTTCTTTAACAGAAGCAATATCCCAAGTATGTGGAGAAGAAAGTCGCAGGGGTATTATGTTAGAGGTACCTTCAATAGAAAATTCAAACCTTTTAAGTTCCAAATTTCAGCGGTTGGTACTGAACAAGGTTGCTGCGGACAAGACCAATCAAACAAGTGGGCAAAAGAATCGCGAGGAGTTGTGGTGCACATACTGCAAGAAACCACGACACACCATAGATCAATGCTGGAAACTACATGGGAAACCACCCACTCGTGAATGGGGACAAAAAGGTGGTCAGCAAAGGCAGGCTCATATGTCGGTTCAAGATCCAACTCAAGTGATTGGAGGGTTTAGTATGGAGGAAATTGAGAAGCTTAAAAGTATGTTAGAGACAGTTGACAAACCAGCAACTAACAATTCTCAATCAAGGAATCCGGGTATGTGTTCATTGACACTTTCAGGTAAGGCTCTAGTCTCTTTTGCATTTAGTGTTTTAGGCAATGAGCTTAGGAATGTCTGGATTCTTGACTCTGGTGCTACGGACCATATGACTCATACTTCAAATAAATTCAAAACCTATAATCCCTGTCCTAGCAATAGAAAGATTGTTGTTGCAGATGGTACTACAACCACTGTTGCAGGTATCGGAGATGTCAAAGTTACTCCAAATTTGATTCTTAAAAATGTTCTTCATGTTCCTCGATTATCTACAAATTTGGTTTCTGTAAAAAAACTTGCCAAGGATCTAGCTGACTCTGTTATATTTGATGAATCCTGTTGTGACTTTCAGGACCGGGGCTCGGGGAAGAGGATTGGACTAGCTAAGGAGCATGATGGACTCTATTACTTGGATACATCAAGTCAACCAGAATTTAGTAAATCTGCCCTGTCCACATTGTTTTCACCCTCCAATAAAGATGTCATCTGGTTACATCATAGACGTCTAGGTCATGTGTCTTTTTCTGCATTAAAAATAATGTTTCCTTCCTTGTTCAAGGGATTTGATGTTCAGTCTTTTCATTGTGATATTTGCGAGTATGCTAAACACACTCGTGTCCCATTTCCTATCAGTAATAAACGATCGTCTTCTCCTTTCTTTTTAATCCATAGTGATATTTGGGGGCCATCAACTATTCCAAAAATCTCAGGGTCTAAGTGGTTTGTCACATTTATCGATGACTGCACAAGAGTCTCTTGGATCTATTTACTCAAAAATAAGTCTGATTTGAGTTATATTTTCCCTGTTTTTCATGCAATGATTCAAAATCAATTTGGCACCAAGATAAAACACTTTCGTTCAGATAATGCTCGTGATTATTTCAATCAAACCTTGAGTCAGTTTTTCCAAAAAGAAGGAATCATACATGAATCATCCTGTATTGCCACTCCACAACAAAATGGAGTGGCAGAACGGAAAAACCGACATCTTCTTGAGTGCACTAGAGCCTTACTGTTTGAACAAAGTGTGCCAAAAGCATATTGGGGAGAAGCTGTACTCACATCAGCTTATGTCATAAATAGAATTCCTTCCAAGATCTTGGGGTTTCAAAGTCCACTAGAGAACCTATCCAAATTTTACCCCGATATTCGATATTCCTTTAATCTCACTTCTCAAGTTTTTGGATGTACTTCCTTTGTTTATGTCCATAGTCATAACCGTGGGAAGTTAGATCCTCGTGCTCTTAAGTGTGTCTTCGTGGGGTACTCATCTACTCAAAAGGGTTACAAATGTTATCATCCACCTACTAGAAAACTCTATGTCTCAGCAGATGTTACATTTGTTGAAAATAAGCCCTATTTCATCACTCCTTATCATCAGGGGGAGTTAGATACACTTGAAGATAAGGAGTTAAAATTTCCCTCCTTAGAGTTGACCACATCTGAGTCATCCAAATCTGAATTCCAAGAGTCAATTCTTCAATCTGATGTGGTAGAAGAAAAAAAGGAAGACCGTAAAATCTATGACTGGTTCCGGTTTGACCAAGTGTATACAAGGAAAGGAGATCCCATCGTGGTTACAAGGCAAGAACAATCCTCTAAACCAAGCTCCGGGAATGAGGTAACAATGAGTGAATCAAATCTGAATTCTACACCACCGACCGACTATTCTTCCAGCTCTAAATCACCTTGTCCTGAGCCTCTTAGCCTTGACCAGGACCTACATCTACCTATTGCTGTAAGGAAAAAACCCCGAGAATGCACCAAAAGACCCCTATATCCATTGTCTCACTTTGTGTCTTTTGAGAAGTTTTCCCCGAGCCATCAAAGCTTCCTTTCCACCTTAAATACAGTCTCTATTCCTAGCTCATTGTCTGAAGCATTATCAAAGAAAGAATGGAGACTTGCTATGGAAGTAGAAATGGATGCATTAGAGAAGAATGAGACCTGGGAATTAGTTGATTTACCAAAGAACAAGAAAGTAGTGGGCTGTAAATGGGTGTATGCAGTAAAGTTTAAAGCAGATGGGTCCCTAGAACGCTACAAGGCAAGGTTAGTCGCGAAAGGATACACACAGACATATGGAGTAGATTATCGGGAAACATTTGCTCCAGTAGCAAAGATGAATACAGTGAGAATTCTGCTATCCTTGGCTGTTAATTTTGATTGGAAATTACAGCAATACGATGTGAAGAATGCTTTTCTTCATGGAGAGTTAGAAGAGGAGATTTATATGAGCATTCCACCGGGATTCAGTGGGGTTGACAAGAACAAGGTTTGTCGGTTAAAAAAGGCATTATATGGGTTGAAACAATCCCCACGTGCTTGGTTTGGACGATTTACCAAGGTAATGATAGCTAATGGTTACAAGCAAAGTCAAGGAGATCATACCCTGTTAATCAAGCATTCAGCCTTGGGGGGAGTTACTGTTTTGATTGTATACGTAGATGACATCATACTGACAGGAAACGATGAAGTAGAGAAGAAAACTTTGAAGTGGTGCCTAGCCAAGGAATTTGAAATAAAGGATTTAGGAAAATTGAAGTATTTTCTGGGAATTGAAGTGGCTCGATCAAGGCATGGGAATTTTTATTTCTCAACAGAAGTATGTTATGGACCTGCTCAAGGAAACAGGCATGACAGCAAGCAAACCAGTTGCAACTCCCATTGAGCAGAATCACAAATTAAGTGAGACTCATGGAGATACAGCTGTGGACAGAGAGATGTACCAAAGACTTGTTGGGAAACTCATTTATCTCGCACATACTAGGCCAGATATAGCTTACTCAGTCAGTGTTATTAGTCAGTTTATGCATGATCCTAGAGCAGTTCATCTACAAGCAGTTTATCGAGTGCTTCATTACTTAAAGGCACATCCAGGGAAGGGAATTTTATTCAAAAAGGGTCCTGAAATTGATCTGGCAGTTTACACAGATGCAGACTTTGCAGGGTCTCCAGTTGACAGGCGATCAACTTCAGGATATTGTACATTTCTTGGAGGAAACTTAATATCCTGGAGAAGCAAGAAACAAAGTGTGGTAGCAAGGTCAAGTGCTGAAGCAGAGTTCAGGGCTATGGCAGCAGGGGTATGTGAATTATTGTGGGTTAAAATTATCCTAGAAGACTTGAGGATTCAATGGAGCAAACCGATGAAGCTATATTGTGATAACAAATCTGCTATAAGTATAGCTCACAACCCAGTGCAACATGATCGGACGAAGCACATAGAGATAGACAGGCACTTTATTAAAGAGAAGCTAGAAAGTGGACTGATTTGTACTCCATATGTTCCGACAGGACTTCAACTTGCAGATATGATGACAAAGGGACTGTGTAGCAACATGTTTCATGAAAGTGTTGTCAAGCTGGGAATGGAAGATCTATATTCACCAGCTTGAGGGGGAGTGTTGAAGATATGTGATCTGATATTATGGAAAGATTTGATAATATAAATATTAGGAAAGATTTGATTATAGTATCATATATTAATTAGGTATCATATGATTATAGTATCATATATTAATTAGGTAATAGTATGATTATAGTATCATATGATTATAGTATCCACTTGTGTATATATATATTTGTATATTGTGTAGTCCAAAGTGAAATAGAAGAAAAGTATTTCTTCTCTCCATTTTTCTTAGTTTACAGTAAGCAGCAAGCATGATCAGGAAATCAGAAAGTTGAATGAGCCATGGTAGAAGGAATGGCAAGAAGAGGAAGAAATGATTAAAGCTAATGTAGAACAAGGGTTTTGAGGTGTCTCCCATTCTAAAGTGCATTGTACCTGTCATTATCTTATTTATTAAATGCAGTGAATAGCTTTTGCATCAATACCTGCAATAAAAACTGTTGCCTGAATTTCCTTAGCCAGTTTGATCCACTGCTCCAAGGAAAGTCTCTTTGGTAAATCATCAGAAATATCAAATCCCCTGAACCAATTGTGTTTGCTCAATCCTTCCATGAGATCATCCACTACTTGTTTACGTAAATGAGATGTCAATGCTGCTTGTGTGGGTTCTATTGCCTCAATACATGCATCAAGAACTTCTTCTGTAGTATGTCTAAGAACAAGGGAATACCTGCAACCAAATAAATTGAGATATTATTTAAAAAAGACAGCTCAAGGCATTTTGGGTTGGTTTAAAAACTCTAGATTCTGCTAGGGCTTGCTTCTTTTCTTTCTTAAAGTTCCCCACAATTTGGGCCAGATAAGGGGTGGTAGGGGTTTACCATATCAACAATACAATCATAAGAACACATAAAGGAAAAAACAACAATAAGAAAACTGCTGATCATAAATTTACAATGGTAGATGGTAAATCTAGTTTATGTTTAAAGAACAAGTAACTGCACAAGGGTAATACATGAAAAAGTACGGCACGGATAGACAACTCAATAATAATTTGGAATCCATGACAAGGTTATTTATCACCTATCATGTTCTTGGTTTCAGATCATATCAAACCATGTTCTTGGTGTTTCAGATCACATCAAATATGAAATATCACAACTCTCAGAAAAGGGCAAAAAAGAAAGAAAGAAGAAGAAACAAGGACAAGTTGACCATCAACAGAATTATACCATATGCTCTCCAATAAAATTGGCAAAAAATATTTTGCTTACGGTAATGTCCAAACCGTCCTAGAGCTCACTTTGATTTCCTTCCCAGTAGATTCCAAGCCAGATGAATAACCATTTGATGGGGCTAGTAAACAAGGTGTTACTTCAAGCTGTAGCAGCAATAGATCAATTGATATACAGCGTACTTGCATAAACAGGTCTACAACATATTCCAGATAATATTTTTTTTAAAAAAAAAGACACTAAACTGCAGGACAACAACAAGCTATAACAATTCTCTGGAACATAATGAATCAGAATGTACCATAAAATACAGCAAGAGGCATATAGTTACAACTTCCTCGTATCAATTTGACAAGTCTTTTCAAGGTTATAACTGAGAATTGCATATTCTTCCTAGAGAGCTCAACAAGTATCTAAAAGAGGATGAACAATGATCATCATCGAAACCACTAGAATCAATGTACCACTGTTTCTAAGGAACCAACTGATCAGTAGATACAGAGCAGTCCCATCTATGAGAATGAGCATGACATACAAAATTATGCAAGTTATCAAAGGAAACATTAAAAAATAATCAAACAAAGCTGACTGTTTAACAACTCTAGTATCTGAAGATATAGAGCTTTATGGATGGTGGATTTAGTATACGGGCTAGTGTTTCAGTGACATTTCAATGCAACGTTAAACAAAGAGAAAGAAAGATTTTCATTTGGTGTTCAGGAATTAGAGGAACCTTCTCCTACAGTTCTTAAAGAATTAGTAAGGCAAGCTTTACAGAGAAATATTTACAACTAGGATTAGGGAGTTGTTAAAAAAGCGGCTCACCTTGAGGATTAGATGGAGCCTTGATAACTTTTTTCAGTTATCTAGGGCCAATCAACTATATATTCAATGAAGGTAGCTTTATACATGTCACTTAACTATTCATGACAAAATGTTGGTAACTCAAAATAGAAGAAAAATTGGTATGTAAATCTGAACAGAAAATATATCCAGCCAAGTGAATGTAAAACTGAACACATGCAGCTTAAGTAAAAAGAGCTAATAACATTAAAAATGACTAACACTTCATAACTGCCTGTATTTCCACTGTTTAGCTGCATACATAAAAATAAACCTCTAAACAGCAAAGTTGAGCATGGCAGAACATTTATATTGGGATAGTTGGGAGTGAAATTAAGAACCATATTGGATTTCAATAATAGCCTAGTAAATACACACATGTTTGTTACATGAACAAGTGTAAGTAAAATATATCACTTACATCATCAGAAGCTCGCAAGTTCAGCCAAACATTGGTTCCACTCATCAGGGATACTTGTCGTTCAGAAGTGTCTCCACCAAAGATAACAAAAACTTTTCTGGCATGTTGATTTACAGGAAGTGATCCCGTGGATGGCAAAGATTTGAATCTCCTTGATGACGTATTTGATATGATATTGTATGTCAAAAGGTTGGGGAATCGCAGGCAAGCACGTTGAATAATTGTCCGAAGGATATTTGAGTGGGAAAAGCCAACCTAAACATAATGAGATTAATCGGAAGATAAGAGCACAGGCACAAATGTATCATGTACTATCACTAAAAGAATTTAATTATTCTTTGCTGTTTCAATTAACAATCTAAAGGGTATAAAGAACCTTTGGCAACTGCAAATTTCCCGTGCAGGAGGCATCAAGTTCAAAAGATAACTTGAACATCATAGTCTAGCATCTTATTCTAATTCCTCAATCAATTTTTCCGAGTAAATGAACTGGTAACAAAAGGGATGGGAAGGCACTAATGTGCTACAACATAGAGGTGTAGAACAGATCTATAATTAAAATAACAAAGTTTCTCTTAATTCTGTTGGCATTTGGGCACTTTTCCATGTTCCTCATCAATTCTTAAATCATCTGACGGGAAGAGATACAATGTGAGTAACTACAGATTACTAATCGGTTTTCATATCTTCCAACTTTGTGGTGAAGGTAAGTCCTAAATTGGATAGTCATGGTAGGAATAATGCAAATAATCCAGTCTTAAAGATGAATTAAAACATTTATTGTTTCTCCATAATACTATATCTCTCCTGAGAATAATTTTATGTGCAAGTAAAAGAAAATCGATATAACTTTGTAAGACAAAAAATATCAAATAAGTTTAATGGGAACCCAAAAAGTGACTCACAAGATGGTGCAACTTTCTCTTTATCACTAAAACTATCACACAGCAGATAAATAGTACCTTTGATGCTTGCTGAAATAAGAAACTTGTTTGCTCCATACCACTAATCTAGAGGTGCACAACAAAGAAAAAATTGCATTTAAGTATAAAATAAATAGCAATATCCAAAATTGAAGCACATTAATTAGCTCTCTCACCAAGTTGATATCAGTAAATAATACAGTTCCCAACTCAGACTTTCCAAACTTATTCTCTGGGAAATATGAGGCATTAACAGAAGGTGGCAAAAACCAACCATCAATTCGAGCAAAATCACGCAGGCCAAGCTGCTTAAATAATAATGAGGCTCCTTCTCGAATGGTTTTGATGACATCCAGTGGAAAACGAGGTGGAGTATGATAAGTGACCTACAAAATTTCATGGTCAGTTAGATAAATTCTAGGAGCAAAAAATGTGTTTTCAAATTCTCCAATACAAGGCAGAATATTCTTCAAAAAGAAAAAGGCTGAAGATAAGCTAGAACAGAAAACAAATCTTAGCAAGAATGGAGGCAGCTATCACACACATCTTAAATTAATATATACACTACAGTGAAACCAACAGAATTTCTAAAGTATATAGTTAGAACCAGTCTGGGTATAACCTGCCGTGTAGGAAGGTACTTTCGGCGATAATTGAATATTGCATCCTGGTCACTTACATCAATGTTCCCATAAGATTGAAGCTCCACCTGGTTGTAGATGCAACACATTGCAACCAGTAAATAAGCAGGCAGTTATTTGCAGATAATGGTGGCCGAAATATATAAATACAGTATCACCTCTTAAGGATAGAGCCCAGTGACTCAAACATTACCTAGCCAACAAATGAAAATCTAATCTGATAAAACATACTTTTGGAATCCAGTTTCTTAGAACAATTTCATCACGTATAGAATAGACCACGAATTTCAGTTCCTTGAATAAGAGGGTAGATTTTAAACTTTTTCAGGGAAGGTATGCTCATTTTGCACATCAAGTGAGCACAGTTTTGAGTAAGATCCTTACTCCCAGATACAGGCATTTCAATTCTGTGATACAAGAAATGTCATAGAGATTTTAAACCTTTGCTAAATTGCTTATTTGAGAGGAATTCAAAGGACCTTCTTTCTCTCTTTTTTTTTCTGCTCCCAATCTTTTAAATTTCTTACTCTTATTTTCTGTACTTGTAGCTTAAGCCATTCCTTCTTTGACCTTATAACCATGTTTTAATGAGTCCTAATCATTTGCAGCTAATGAGCCAATAATTCTGCTGTTGTTTAGGGAACAGTTCTATTTAGGATTCCAAAGTCCTAGAAAGCCAAAGGTTCAAATAAAGTGGAGATACATCAAAAGAGGCAATAAATCATGTGCAGTCAGATCAATGCAAAGATTAATCTATACATATTACACCACAAAAGCTACTGATAGAACTCAATATGAGCAAGTTTTAAATTTCTCCTTGAAGGGGTAAACCAAATAGTCAATCCAACCCATTTGGAACTCCATGCAGCAGCATTTTGCATAAATGAACCCAAACAAAAATTCACCTCTCTGTTTTATGAAGCAAGTTTTCCTATCCTGGTTGGTATACAAACCATTGATTGTAAGATATTAGGCACCCAAAAACAAAAGGGAATGAAAAACGCAGCAAACGTTTACACTAACTTAAAATCAGCAAATATGAATTTCCACTTGCAAATCATCATAAAGCCCAGATTGCAAAACAACACAGAGAGCAAATATATACTCAAGGACCATTACCTCAGTTGGAAGCAGCACAACAGGCTGGCAATTCAAATCACAACCCACATCAAGGACAATGGCCGTGAACTCACTACCACCTTCAAGAAAAATTTCAACAAGGACCTTATCATCTATTCCCTGTGAAAAACAGAAACTGCTATTGCAACATGACAGGCTATAATGATCCAAAGCTGTAATTCACAATAACACATAATATTTCATGATAGAGGTCCTAGACATGATATAGGCCAAAAGACACAAAAGCATGCATCATGATCTGCTCACTTCTAGCAGTATGTGACATGACATAGGCCAAAAGGACACAAAAGCATGCATTCTGGTGATGCTCAACTCTAGCAGTTCTTATGACACAATCTATATGATTTTATATCTTTAATAATAAAAAAAAGGTTCAACTGCTTGCCCTTAAAAAGCAAGACATGTCGAAAAAATTGAAACATAGAAAACAACAGATTACCTCTGAAATAATTGCATTAGCTTTTTGAAGAGTGTCTGTAACTCCATAAGCCACTGTAACTCCAATACTGGATCCTGCTCGTGTTGGTTTTACCTGCATATCTTAGAAAATGTTATCTTTAGTATATTCCTACAATCATCAATGAACTTTTACACAGACAAACAAGATTCAAAGCTCACCACAACTTTCCCCTGCTCAGTGTCCAGTTGATACCTCGCAAACCACTTTGACAGGTCAGCTTCATCCATTTCACTCCCCTAGTAGTCATTACTAAAACTCTGTCAGACTAGGTCGAATAATCCATATTAGAATACAACATGTTGGAGTTTCGACAGGAATGCCTGGTAACAAAAATCCATCCCTCAATTCATTGCAAAAAGAGAAAATCTAGCTTAATCATTTCCGAATACCGCCTGCTTTACTTTTAATCTGCTTTCACCAAAGTAACAATAGTGCATAGAACTAATTCATACTATGTATTCATTCCAACAGGGAACAATAAATGCACTTTATAAACGCCTTTAAAGATCTTAATCTTTTTAAGACTGTCGCATCAAAGAAGGCATGTTTGCAAAAACAAACATTTGAGAAATCATCAGCACATTGACAAAGATAAGCAATCTCTGGTTTTATAACAAAACATATCAAAACTCATAATCATATAACTAAGAACAAGGTAGAAAAGTAAATAAGAGAAAAAAATAGCTGCTATATTTCAACATTTAAAACTACAGAAGGAAACATATCTCTATATGGTTATTGGCATAACAGAAACCTTAGTAGAAACTATGAAATGTCCATTTCATGGGGGGTTATGCCCATTTGTACCAAAAAATTCTTGCATTGTTGAAAACTCTCTTTTGTCATGGGCTCAGAAAATTGGGATACTAACAGTTTACACACCACATTAAAGGATGAAGCGGTAACAAAATGGATCAGCACCTGGACTAAAATGCTGGGAGCTGTCACGAATCCTTGTCTCTCAAGCTCCAAAGAGGCATCATACTGGCAAGAATCAAGATAACAACATTCAGAATCACCTTGTAATTGGAGACACTAAATATCATCTGTGCCTGCTATAACAAGGGGCATTGTGAGGAGACAAACTAGTTCAATGAATTTTGCAGCTTAAACTGAATCTGTGTTTAGTATCCATTTTCCAGAATCCTAACGCATCCCATTGTGGTGGCATTGAAATTTTTGACAAAAATGAATAGAAATGGCACTCTGGAGGGAGAAATTTACTTTGTCAAATGCTTTGCGGCATTCCCTAGACTGAGTACCAACAAATGGGATGTTAAATTTTTCCAGTAGCTCCTGAATTATCGACCAAATTGGAGAGAGTAACATTAGTCACCAAAAGTCAAGTTCACGAGATTATCCAGGCATGTGAAGTAGCAGAATTTTTAGTAGTAGGAGAAAGATACTTGGATGCCACCATCTTCACCGAAGCGGCCATGTATAACAGGAAAAACTATGTCTACGGTGGCAGCAAGATGACGTGCAAACTCAGATAAAGACTCGAAACCTTGGGCAAGGCTGAAAAGGAACCGAACAAAACCTGTTATAGAAAAGGAGATCACAACGAATAAAATGGAGAATCGCTTACCTGTCAAGCTTGAAATCAAAGTCTGCAGGAGTGTTCGAATACATCTAGCGTAACCAAAAGCAGTTTCCGGTCAGCATTTTGACATTCGCAGAGTGTCTTTTCAGATTTTTAAAAAGAACAAAAAAAGGCATAACAAGCTTTAACATGCACAAGTTAGCAAACCTGCTGAAGACGCTGGCGGAAAAAGAGCATAAAAATTTTTTGTTGAAAAATGAGTAGAAGAATGATTGTAATGCACAGAACCTACCTGAGCAGAGGATATAGCATAAGCATTGAGGTTGTAGTCAATGTAGTAGCAGCTTACTTGCAAATCATCTCCCTGTTGGAAAAAAAAAAAAGAAGACAAAAATAAGAATTCTGCAAGACTGCTGCCTAAAAAGTATATAAACCGGGGTAAGTTTGGAGAAGGAATTAACTGAAGAATAGGAGGAAGTTTGCTCGCAAAGCAAATCAATGAATCATGCGTTCTAGTACCTGAATGTGATCGAGGACTGATCTTGCGGAGTTGAGAGAAATTCCGCGCTCGGCGGAAGGACCTCCGCAGATGACTCCAACTCTGAGAATATTATTATTTTCATCGTCAATCTTAGTTTCGCCCAGAGGTTGGGTGCGGACGGAAGCTCTGACGACGGGTGCAGGAGCTTGGCAGCAGGGGGAAGCAGCGTTGGGTAAGGCAAAATTGAGACGAAGACTCCTCCTCAATAAGAGTAATGATGATGATGACGGCAGAGTAGCGGTGGGAAGCTGAGGGCTGAGATGACGGAGGTTGAGAGGAGACAGTGAATGAGCAGCCATGGGAAAGAAGGAAGCAACCGAGGTCTAGTGCGTGAGTGTGTGCAGGGGAGTGCGAGAGCATGACCGATTTGGCGATGGTGAATTTAAATATTAATAAATACTAACTTATAGTAATAGTCTACCACTCCACTCTGCTACCAGCCGGCGTCAGCGTGCAGAAAGAAAGAGGGTGACGAGAGAGTTGGGAAGACGGCAAACGGGCAAAGGGCCCGTCCTCTTCTTCTCAACATTTTATTTTATTTTATAAAAATAAAAATAAAAATAAAAGCTGATTTTGTAAAACTACAGCTAGCACTGATTTATCAGATTTATTTTTCGGAAAGAATAAACAAATATTACACTAGTTAGTCCGCTACCACTTGTACCTTATACTTGGAAGTTTATACGTTGTTGGTGCCGGGCTTTTTTTTTTTTTTTTTGTTTCATTCGTTGGATGATTTTTTGATTGTGATTCGTTGGATGATTGAGAGCGGTGTCTGATTAATTGTCGGCCCTCTTCCTTTTTAATGTTGGTTGGTCACGTAAGATTAGTTGGGATAAGCTTACTACTATTCGACTTTTTAACGTATTCGACATTTTTTTCTGATCCTATTATAATTATTATCCTCAGTTTTTCTTTTTCCTAATTTTACTGATCACTGCTGCGTGACGTGACTGTGTGCGAAATCAAGAAAATTACTGCATGATATTAGAGGGGGGGGGGGGGTGGGGTGTGGGGCACACAAAAAAAAAAAAAAAAAAAAAGGCCCTTTGCCTCTTAAAAAAATTTATCAAATGATTGAGATTAGCCCATTGGTTAGTTTATTAGATATTCCAACTATTCTGGTCCACGGAGTTCCATGCCACTGATCACTTTATTTATTAAATAATAATAATAATAATAATAATAATAATACAAGAGTACTCCCCAAATTAAAACCAAAAAACATCAACAAATATTCAAAGGCAGATAATACAGCAAGACCAGCTAACCTGCTACCAATATCTTATAGCATAAGATTCTTATCACCAGCCAATTTGGAGGTACTCCGTAGTGTTTTCTACTCGGAAAGAAACAAAAAAATGATTACGTTTGGAATATCGGCAGCATTCGCAGCAAGTAAATGGGATATTTATTCAGAGATACACCATATGCATCCCGGAGGACACAAAATATGCTCCTACTCCATCATATTAGGTGTGTTATGCAGAGAAAAAGAGACTCTTAGGGTCTGTTTGGTTGGAAGTAAAATGTTTTCCTTGGGAAAATATTTTCCGTGGAAGTAATTTTCCATGAAAATCATTTCCCTTTCATCATTTTCAGGTGTTTGGTTAGTTTATTGAAAATATTTTCTTACTTCATTTTTCTGGTGTTTGTTTAACTTTTGAAATATTTTCACTTTTATCTCTATCTTTACTTTCTACACATTATAACTACATACTTCTTCCCATACAAAATAAGAAAATTTATCTCATTATTTAACTTTAAAAAATCTTGGAGAAATGTATATATGAATAAAAAATATCTCCTTAAGCAATAAATAAATTGCTGGCCATTTAGTGTCAAATATCAATCACATGCAATGCTTATTGTAACATATATCTTGCACTCTCACTGCTGAAAGTTTCTCTAGAAAAGAATGTCCCTATTATACATAATTAATTACTAGCATAGGATGAGTAGGATGGGGTTTTTTTTTATTTTGAATATGCTAGGGGGAGGGTTGAGTTGGGTGGTACGAGGGAGGGAGGGAGTGTAAGAAAGAGGTCTTGTGTTCGAGTCCTCCTGTTTACACTAAAAAAAAAAAAAAGAACATACTACAAGATGTTTTCAATAAATTTGGAACATACTAAAAAAAAAGAACATAGTATAAGATGTTTTCAATAAGTTTGGAACATACTACAGGCGGGATGCATGCATTTCGGAAAACAACTTCAGTAAGTTTGAAAGGGAAGTTGTTTTCCATAAGATGAGTGAAAATATTTTACATAAGAAAATGTTTTCAGTAACTTTTGTGCAACCAAACACGGGAAATTAGGAAAATATTTTCCTGGAAAACATTTTCACCCGAAACAAACAGACCCTTAATATCAGCAGACAGAAATTTTCCTTCCAGAGAGGGAAGGATCGTCGTCCTTGTCCAGACAAATATATACACGGTCTACGCGTGTAACAGCGACCTTTAAACGATCAATTGACCCGTACTCGGGTCCATTCCATTCCCGAAGACAAACAAGATATCCTTATGCTATGTAAGAAAAGAAAGAATGAGGGGCTGCTTGGTCAGAGGGTTTGGGAATCACAAAAAGGAATGAATCCCTTATTTGTTGCTTGGATTAAGTGTATTGGAATATAAATTTTGGAATCATTCCTAAAAAATTGGACTTCTCCCATTCCTGACCAAGTTGGGAGGTTTTGTGAAATCCCACGTTTGATTCCAAATCTATTTTTTTTTATTTCATCTCTCTTCTATTTTCATCACATTCTCCTATTTGCTTCCTTCTCCATATCAAACCGGCCTTTCCCTTTCCTCTCCAATCTTCTAATTTCTCTCCTACCGGTGTAGCAGGCCTCTTTTTTTCCAATCTTCCACAGTTGACGACGGCTCTGTGCTGCAAATGTGATAGTAATTTTTGTTGGCCAAAGAATCTCATCTTGATTGGTTGCTGACGGCCTGTGCTCTATGCTGCAAATCTGAGTCTTTTTTGGGGGTTGTATGGCTGCAATGAAGGAGTTAAAGTGGTGGAGTATGGCTGCAATCTGACGACGGCTCTCATCTTTTTTGGGGGTTGTATGGCTGCAAATCTGAGTCTTTCTTTCTTTTTTAAAGTTGTTTAGAAACTAGATCTAATGATCTTCAAGTTACAAGTGAGGTTTACGTAAACAGATTTTGTGATCTTGAAGTCCAAGAAAAATACCGGTTGATCCATTAATGGTCACTATGAAGTTCTGCAATTCAGTTAAGAAGGATGTTCAGCAATTGGATTAAGAACAAAAAGGAGAGAACAAAAATAAATTTAAAAATGATAAAATATTCAAATTTTAATGTAATATCCATTCCTGACAAATATCTACCAAGCGCCTGTTATTGTATTGATACCTTGACCACAACCCAATCAAAACCCATACTAATTTTTTGTAAATGATTCCAATTACAATTCCGATTCCTAAACATGAACCAAGCGGCCCCTGAGTTGTGGCCAAAGAGAGTTTTTGAATTTCAATCCCATGAATAGGGGCATTTTCGAAATATGAAATGATGTGGAGTTTATTTTTAACTTTGGGTACAAATGATGATAGCATGTATTTTGGTATATTTGCAAAATTTCCTTCATGTTTATACATTTAAAGCGTTTATTTATGGAGATATTTGAATATTTTATGAATGTGAAATTATTTTATGATAGTTTTTGTATTGGGTACAAATCATACAAGTTTATGTATTGGTGTAATTATTTAAATGGTGTTCCAGACATATTTACTTGAAGTGTGGTATTTATTGTGCAATTGAAATGAAGACACGTTCCTGTAATCTTACTTTCAAGGATGGAGGGTTTGGAGATGAGAGAGTTGTTTAAGTATAGAGGAACGGTTTTAGGCTAAACATAGCATCAAGCCGTTTGAGAATATTCAATTGCCTTAAACATATTCAATTGTTTTTGCCATTCATATCTCAATTAAATTGAAGAAAACGCGGGTATGTTAATGAATTAATACCTCAGCATCGATTATGGTTGTTCGAATGCCTTCTCCTTCACATTCTTCAGTTTTTTTTTTCCTTTTGACTTTCAGGATTGGGCTATTTTTACTACCTTTATACTCCGCATCCCAAAATAATTTTCGGGTGAAACTATTCTTGGTGGTTCAACTTAAGGTGAGTTTTGTTCCTTAATTTTATTGTTTATGTGGGTGGGTTTGATGTAGTGTAGCATTCGATGACTGCTTCCATTGCAAAATTTGAAACTACGGTTATGTAATTTAAGTATAATATTATGAATTCTTTTCATGAATTTGGTAGGTCTGTGTAATTTGAATAGTGTGATTATGATGTAATAGGTTTGAAATAATTGCAAGAAAAAGTTTTTCGAGGATACCTGGAATAAAGTAAGCCAAAAAAGCACCTTAATTAGTTCAGTTATGGTGTGTTTTCTGTTGCATATAATAAGTGATTCATATATGGAATTCATTTTGACAGTGAAGCATTGTGAATTAGTAGGTTACATGGTATACTGATAGCCACTGATGAATTAATAGAATAAACATTTCCAAGCCATTCATATTGGTAATGTTTTACATATACCTTCTAATTAAGCAGAAGTAATAGAAATAATTAAATTTTTCTAGGCAATGACGAAATTGTAGAAATTCCTTCAAGCAAACAACTTCAATAAGTGCTTTCTTATATTATAGAACAATGAATGCTTTCTTATACAGATAAATAAAACTAAAATTACTGCAAAAAACTAAAAAGATGAACAAAAAAAATAAAAAAGATGTGAAATGAAATCTCACACCATACAAGAATGAGTGTGGCTATGAATTTTAACCTCAAAAATAGACATATAGTTAATGAAATTACTTGTAATCCATGAAATGTAAATTGAATAATAATCTGAAGAAAGGAAAACTTAAATGACTTTTTTTACATGTACTATAATCCTTATTGATCAACAGGTTGATTAATATTTAACCCCAAGAACAGATATATAACTAATGAAATTACTTGTAATCTATGAAATGCAAATTGAATAATAATCTAAAGAAAGGGAGATTTAATTGACCTTTATAGAAAATCTATTATTGAAACATATGTTATGAAATATTATCGTTTAGTATGATATCTCACTCTTATCTTCGTTCACTTACTCTCTTACTAGTTTAAATACTTTCGAAATTTCATAAAATAACAACACAATCACCAACAAATAACTATGTTAAAATTCTTTTTAATCATAGACACCAAACACCCGCACATCCTCCCTAATACTAATGATATACTAACATGAAATACAACAGAATGAAACTGAAATAGTGAACGCTGGCCAAGGAGCTTTGAGTAAATGGCCAAAATAACGCAACGGATCTCCTGTCCCACATCCTGTGCCACTCTCTGTCCCACTTTTTATTATATTGTTATTTCTCATTCATAAATATCATGTTTTAATTCTTTTTTGCTTCTTTAAGATCCAATAACTATTAATTCAGTAATACACAAAATTTAACATACTTAAAAAATTAAAATAAAAAGTGGGACAGAGAGTGGCACAGGATGTGGGACAGAAGATCCGTTGCGCCAAAATAGTTACTAAACTATTTAAAATAGTATAGTTTGGTCATTCAACATTTTTCGTGGCCCAAAGTGACCTGGATTATTCAAACTCTCTGATGGCTTCATCTTTATCCTTGCCTTCATTTTATTATTTGCCTGAGATCCTTTCTATCTATCATGTTCACCTTCTCTGCTGACCTTAATAAGTAATAGCAATCAAGCGCATTTTTCCATTTCATAATCTAGACACATAATTGAATATTGCTCGTCGGTTATTTCATCCCGTCAATCGTGTCATTATAGTTTAGCTTTATTTATACTACCTTTTGGAGTGCAAAATCTTTCAAGATATTTTAAGACCTAATTAATGGTACTCATTGTAACAGAGTAGACATCTACCAATAACACAATTTTCCTGGTGAAAATTAGGAACATTAGAAGCCGAGCAACAGGGCCTCTGGATTTCTTTCGTTTTTTTCCTTTCAACAAGAACCTCTCAAATGCTTGGAGTGATCCACTTGTCTACTTTATTGTCATGGTATCATATCTTGTAGTAGCAAAAAAACAAAGAGCTAGTTGCTGCACAGTCCAAGAACCATCTAGCAAACTTTTGATAGAGATGAAGCCATTAGAGTTTGACTAATCCAGGTCACTTTTAACGGAAGCGTGGTCTTCCATGCACTCCACAGAAATGTACTGGACGACTTTAAGTAAGTGCTTGTCAGACAGAAAGTTATATGGAAGATGGTTTCAATAGCAGCAGGAGAAGACCGTCAGGTAAAAAAGAGCTAGAGTAGTGGCTTGAAGTTTCTGTTGAGGTAGTAAGTTGGAGATGAGAGTGAAAAACATCTAGAGTTACTGCACCAATCTCACTTCCCACTCGAATGACTAGTGCTGACCAATAGAACAAGATTAAGTGGAAAAAGACCATTTACCAGAGGAGTCAAGCTATCAAACTCCTCGACAACATCAGCGAACTTTGCACCATCTTCCTCGTCAACTGCAGTAGCCAAATCCTGACATGCCGCAGAAAAAAAATATGGGCATTTTCTTCAAACCATGAAGTTACACGCCAAACCCCTCTATGATGATGTATCAACTCAGGAAACAATGATATAGTAGACTAAAAAAGAATTGCAGTGACAAGAATCCGTGCAAGCATAATGAGGATTGCATGTTAAGAACCCAAAGGTTAATGGCACATATTGTTCTTTCGCAGTGATAAATACTTACAGCTAAAAATCTGTACTCCCTTGTTCTGGGAAAAGTGGGATCTAGGTCCTGTAAAAGCAAATGAATGCCAAGCAACCTTCAAACGATACAACACCAATAGACCTGATATTTCTCCAGTGTATCAGTTATTGCAACAGCATCCCCTCTGCAAAGTCGGCGAAGTCCAGCACTAAGGATGATATTCTTGACCGAGTGGCGAGCCATTTCTTCGTGAAGCTCAATTGCTTTCAGATAACTATAACTGAACAAGATTTTGTTTGGTTCCGAGGTGTATTCTATTTCTAGTGTCCGGTACAATCAATTTTTAAATGTCATAATCAAGCTTTCCTTAATATTTTACGAGGGATGGGATTTGTAGGGGAAAAAAAAAAAATTGGGAATGAAGTTTTTACTTTTTAGGGAGAAAGGAGTTTGTAATTCTACGCGCCAAAGGAAAACGTATTCTACTTGAAGCCCCTTGGCAATAATTGCCTCCAAGGGGGTTGGGCCGGATTCACAAGTCATCTAAGAACCGGAGTTCGTAGCGATCTCGACTAATTTCTTATCAAGAGTCGTGGCCCAACGTTAGATTCAAAAGGGCCGCTACAACGTCGTCGTTACTATGTACTTGCGCAGTTCACTATATACATATATGTACAGATCTGCCCATGAACAAACGGGTGTTGCTGTGTAATGGGAAGTAGCAGCAGAGTAGGGAGGAATTAGTGCCTTCCTCGCATATGGCAACCGTCAAGGTTAATGCGAGAGAGACATGTGCTTAATTACTTTCTTTTTGCGTTCAGTCGGGCGGCCGACGAAGTTGAATTGTTGTTGATGGCGTGGTCCATAGGTTCCAACAAATTGCAGCGTCTCTGTCGAGTCGTACAAGTGACAAGCCTCATACTTCGGGTATCAATCATCTTTGGGCTCAATGGCACTCATTTAATTGGTGAAATGTCAATTTAAAAAATCTGAGTCTATGCCCCCAGAATCCCAAATGGACGCTGCTGGTACCGTCAGTTCAGATATACAACCAGCATGATAAAGCTGCATTTTCGTTTCTTTTTTTTTTTTTTCTTCTTTAATGTTTGAGCTGCGCTATTTTTTCAGTGTCAGTAAGATTTTGCACCGGACTTTATTCTTCAGGAGAGACACTTGTCTTAGGATTGATCCTTAGACTCACAAGTCAAACAACAAAAGCTTATAACCTTACCAAGGTGCTCCTCCGAAAACTCGTTCTCTGAGTCTAAACAACTCGGGACCAATCTCGTATTTGACCGTTGACACCAAATTGTGTATATAATCCATATAACAGCGATGAAATTCCCGAAATGTATAGTAGAAGATTCAAAAGTAGCTTACGTGGACTTTCAAAAAACCCTCTAAACTCTCCACAAAATTACTCGAACAAAAGGTCTATTTCCAACCCACGAAACTTGGTAAAAAGAAACAACCAACGCAAAACACAATTATCTAATCTAACAAACTATCCGATTATCAAGTTAAAACTACAAAAAATTTGAGACGATTAAAGGGAGAATTGCATAAGCCGTCCCTCCCTCGTATATCACGTAAGTTAAGGTTCAGAATGAAAACGTGCAGTTTTAAAATTGAAACGAATGGTTTTAGTTCCTATCATATCATTTTTTGAGTTGAATAAGTGGAGAATTGCATAAACCGTCCGTGGTATATGACGTAAGTTAAAATTTTAGTCTCTTAGAATGAAAACGAGCGATTTTAGAGTTGAAACGGATGATTTTAGTGCTTAATATCATTTTTGGTCCTCCGATACTTTTATTACCCCAGTTTTAATCGGAAATATGCCAAGAACCCACCAGGCGCTCCAAATTTAGATGATAATTTTAGAAAATCCAATATTAAATTGACTCAAACGTAAATGACCTATTTCCCACGTGTTACTACTACTACAACTACTCTATGTACGTATGTGTGCGTGTCACTAGTTTATTGGACATAAGCAAAGTAAAAATTGTCCTATAAAAGCTTGCATTTATAAAGAGCCTAACTTAAGTATCAACATCCCGTTCCTCAAACGAGGAAACAATCAAATATGAATACCGTTTTAAATATTTGATCTAAAATTGTTTTCTTCCCTTACAAATTTTTACTATTTTGTCATTCTTAACTTAGATTAAAAAAATTATAGGAAAAAATAACAAATTAGCTGATAAAAATGTATTCCATAAGGAATGGGATTGCAGAGCTAGAAAGTTTGGGGATTTAGAAGCTTCTGAAAAGTCATGAAGAAATTAGGGAGGGCGATTGAGTTTGATGTTGAATTGAAAGCAGGGCTGCAAACGAATCGAATAACTCGCGATTGATTATTCTCCGAGAAGATCACATAGAAAATGCCTACATGTCGTGTAATTCCCGCCGCGTGGGGGGGGGGGGGGGTGGTGTGATGATCAGTTTTAATCAATGCGTTACTCCCTGTTGACGGATCCAAGGTAGGTTTGGTGAAACAAACAAAAGAAAGAGATAGAAGAGACAATTTCTGATGCTTTAAAAAGTTGGATTGGATTAGACCAAATAGGCAATCGTAGTGGGGACTTTTCAAAGGAAAAAGTAAAATAGACGCTCTTTGTCTGAGCTCCAAAAGGACGGTTAATCCATAGATAAACCGAATCAATGCAAGATTGTAATAAAATAAGAGAGAGCGCAAGAGCAATAATAATAATAATAATACTCAGCTACTGTATATGCTCTATCTAAAAGGTTGATGACCAAAACCTTGCGCCACGTTGACGATGGCAGGTGGCCTTTTTCTTTTTTCTTTTTTTTTTTTTAAGAAAAATTATTTAACGTACGTATGTATGCATTTGGTTGCCCAATAAGGGGGAAAGGTGTCTCCCACCCACTGTATGTCTTGAGTGCGGGTACCATACTGCCGTCAGCCCTAAAACTCCTCCAGGAAAGCAGGGCTGGATGGCCCTTTTCAGCTGTAACATACTTCCAAGAGTCATGAGGAAAACATGGGTCGTGTGCTCCTAATTAGGTTCCAAGACTGGCTAGCTCTAGCTTTTGCCAGTTAAGCTTTGATTTAATTACGTGCACCCTAAATTACCAGTTGTGAAGAAGATGAAGAAAGGTTGGTGGCCAAAAGTGAGACGCATCATACTGAAAGGACTCTCCAATTATCGCACGCAAATGGTAATCATCACTGTCACACATTAAAGTACTAATGTGGCCATCCCACCACATCGATTCTTGGGGGATTTGGGGTTGGATTTATAAATCCCTGAGAGGACCTCAAAAATTATCGATTTTTGAGGTTTTTTTTAAAATTAAATTTATATTTCTAGCTTTCGTAAAAAAAAAAAAAAAGGGATAATCATCAGTGTCACAACCAACGAGTCCAACGTAAACATATATATATATACACACACATTAGTACTTTAATTATATATATATATATATATATATGGCAGTAGTGTGTGCAGTCAAGAAAAGCATGGTTTATAGTAATTAAACACGGGGATGTGACACTTGAAGGCCCACATTCTACTTACATCACATCACTTAACAGAACCCCACTGCTCTGCCTATTATTTTGCCACCGGGAAACGAAGTACTCCCAATACTAAATGTGCCTCTGCCTTTGAAGTGGTATGTCCATTATATTAGTAAAGTAATTAGATGTGTTATGGCATTAGCTGCTGGTATAATGCTTCATGTCTCCCCCCTTTTTCACCCTGGTTACGATGGATTTTTTTAAAGGGAGTACCAACTCACTGAGCACTAACTAAGCCCACCTTTTTTCTTTCTTTCTCGTTCTTAAATCTTCCGTTAAAAGATAATTTCTTTTAGATCTTGTGATGTCAGGTATAGTTAGGAAAATGATGTGTCTGAATTCATTTGATTATTTATATTAGTATTGAGAAATTCTGGGGTGCGCCTACTGCATTTGGGGTATTTACACTTGGATCCTACTCAAATCTCTTCCAGTGGAACCCAGTCCCAATCACAACCCAAAAAAAAAAAAAAAAAAGAAAGATCAGGTACCTACTCTTGCTTTTAAATTGATTAATCCTTAAGCAGAAAAAGAATTAAATTTACTCTTTGGACATCAAGTATGGTCCATCTGTGGGAGAACCTTGTCGTTCGTTACCTACTACTGCAAGTGTAATTGTTTTTTGGGGGCAAACCAAACTTGATGTGTAGTTGATTCTGCGTATGAGTCGAGTTCAAGCTATTGGTGTTCATTTCAGCCATACGTACATTCAGTAAGGTTGCAGATATATAAGCTTTCAGATATTATTACAAGTTAGGACATGCTTCCGGGGTCATAGATCATTTATAGAGATTCTTACAAATGTTTCATCAACACATGCAACCTTTACATTAACAGCGATATTTATTTGAATGCATAACTATTTGTGAAGAAGTAACTCGTCCTTATCAATTAAATTAATTTGTGTTGACATATATATATATATATATGTGTGTGTGTGGGCGCGCGCTATTAATTTTGAATTCCAAGAGCTTATTAAGTATATACACTGTTAGAGAAGGGTAGGTGTGGGGGAGTCTAGTAATCAACATGAAAAGGTATTCTCGATTTGTATCCACCATTTGCGTCTGCCTTTTCTTCTGCTGCCTGGACCAGTATTGTTGCAGATTAGATAATAGTTCGCAATTCTCCTCCCATAGGCTGTCTAAGATTTTGCCAATCTTTTTGCGGAGAATGTGGATGTCGACTCACACAATAAGCTCTCTCTCCCTCTCTCTCTACAATCAGGTAATTAAACCAACATATGCACCTCCCAATTAATTACAACACAAGCACGTCATATAAGAGGCTATTAGGAATTTCACTGATATTTTGGAGGCATTTTGTTTAGTGTTGAGATGACCTAATGTTGAACTGGTACATACATTCACCTAACTCCTGTGTCTTCGTACTTGATATCTCGTGATTCAGCTACCTAGAAATCCTTTCAGAAGTTATACGGCGAAAAAATATTGATTGTAACGAAGAAAGACAAACCAAAAGAAGAAGAAGAAGAAAAGTGATAAGAAAATCACACTACCTATAGAATGGTAGGAATTGATAGACTTGATGTTGCCAAGAGAAAAAGAAAGAACGTGGCTGGAATTTGGAAGGGATCAAGTTCTTTTTCGATGGGATTGTAAAACAATTAATGGAAAACAGTAAAACCCATCTGGGAAATAATTGATTCGGCCTTCGCGAATGGCCCCAACAAATAAAACCAATTTGAAAGAAGGTTCGGATGTACATATGAACATGCTCCATTGAGCCCCATGACGTTTCCATCATATGATCTTTTACAATTAGTTGTCTGGGTGAGGTACCTCAAACCTGACACTTGAGATATTATTCTCAATTCCTATTGAAAATTACAAACCCTCCAAATTAAAGAATCCAAAAGGAAAGAAGAAAAGAGAATGTGTTACTTCTAAACCATACGTGCTCGGTTGGGCATGCTTCATCTCAGTCACCATAAACAGTCATTACAGCTTTTATCCGTGCAAAAGGTGGGGAGGGAGGGGTTCAAGGGAACACTTCTGGTCATGTAATAACAAACGAAAGAAAGAAAACTCTAGGGTTGGATATCATACAGCAGCTTCAAGCCCTTGGGTGGGTGGCCTGTGCAAAGATATTTTGCAGTTATCTATGATCCGTAACAGTCTGGGAAATCCAGCTTAATTGTGTCCCCAGAGACATAGGGCATGCAAATTTGTTTTGATTGCGACGCATTCCAAGTAGGGTACTGCACGTTCTGTGGCAACTAATGATTATGGACAACCGTAAAACTTAAGCGGCGGACGACATTCCGATTTCCATCCTCTCATGTTCATGTTCATATATATATTTTTCTAATTTGTCTCTTGATGACATCTGAAGTTGCAATTGTTGAGGCTCAACCATACGTTAATGAGAAGAGTTTAATGTAAATGTACACCACATGCAACTACAAATTACTGAAATTCACATCAGCTACCGTACGCCAAATGTTTCAAGTGAGAAGTGATTAGTCTAATTTGGAACGTCCACTTAAAAGGAACAGAAAGTTTTGCAAACTTTTTTTTTGTTAGTTTGCTCTTCTCACTAGTACTCCACTTAAGAGTGGTCCTACGTACTTCTCATCCCTTTCTCTTCCTGGGGGGCTGGGGAGGGGGGGGGGGGTTAAGTAATATATATACATACATATATATATATATATATATATATATATATATATATATATATGTTGAAGGTTCCCACTACAAACTACGTGTATGTATCTAAATAGTATCGGTTGGCCTGCTCCCCTCTCTTCTGGTGTCAGTCATCAGGGGATGAGTAACCTCACAAGTTGAGTATTGCTCTGTTCAAATTAGCTAATGTAATTTTTATAATTTTTGTGTAAATGCATATAGTTTGGGTGTAAATTTAAATTTGTCAACTCACACAACTAAATTAGAGATTATTCTAAAACTAACTTAAATTTATCTACTCACATAACTAAATTAGAGATTATTATAAAACTGCATGATTTTACATTGAATATAATAAGAGCTTAACTTGTGAGGCCCCCATCCCTCCTCATCCTAGTTGTTACAAGATAGATACAAGGGCAAATTTCACTTTATCCTTGTGTGGTTTGATATTCTTTCACATAACTCCTATGGTTTAAAAAGTTATACATAACCCCCTAATAGTTTGGATTAAAATGCCAAAGTGATGAAAATGATCATTCATAATGAAGTAATCTAAAATGTCAAAAATACCCTTATATAAAGTTGAAATTATTTATTAACCAAGGAGAGTTATGTGTATATTTTAAAAACCATAAGGGAATTATATGATAAAGTATTAAACCATAAGGAGGTTATATGATAAAACATAAAAAGCATACGTAGTTAGTATGTCATGTATTTATAAAGATAATTTCGATATTTTTAAAAACTCCGTTATGAATGACTATTTTCGTCACTTTGACACTTTAATCTAAATCATGAGGGGTTATGTATAGTTTTTAAAATTATAGGAGAATTATATAAAAAAATACTAAATCACAGGGATAAAATATAATTTGCCCTAGATACAACTAGTCTCATACTTCAGTTGCACATTTGACTCAACATTTGGTTGCCTCCTTATAAATGAGAAGCGTGCGCATATCAAACGTCAATCGCCATTAGCACTTGATGATCATCTGAAGTCTAATTTTAATAGCCCCATCTCTTCTCCCAGAGCCTATAATTCCCAGTTCTAAGTTCCCACCCATCATATATCACACACACACACGCATATGCCGAGTACATGGAAGGCTAGCTGGTGCTGCGTGGCTTGACAAGGCGACCGTTGAGCAAGATGGAGAAGCAGGGCACGTGCATTATTAACTCATGCAATACTATACATAAACATATATGTTCTCTACTCAGTTTCAACTTATGAACTGCTGCTGTAGGAACTTTTTTTTACCTTGCTTTGTGGGTTTTTTTTGGGGGGGGGGGGGGGGGGGCTCAATGGGTTAGTTCTTCATGTGCCTGTGTTCTCCATCGTGACCGCTCGCCTTAGTATTGTGTACTACTACGCATGATTGATTGTACGCATTTCATTAATCTGCTGTATACTACTGCATATAGATCTGTTGCAGCAGCAACATATCCGTGGCAAATTCCGATATTAAGAGAGAGCTTCATCATTCCCAGCCGGGTAAGTCCATTATGTCGAACTCAAACTTAAATCCCCAGCATCGAAATTGATGAAAGAAACATATGCTAGTGCCTAGTAGTATAATTCATGGATAATTTTTTTTTTCCTGAAAAGAATTAGGCAGCCAGCTTTCAACTTCAATTTGATGATTACGATTTAGATCATAATGATGAAGGGCAATGCTCTCGAGACCAACATTATGGCAAAGAAAAAGGTAATACTATATATGAATTGAGTGGTCTAGATTAGTGAGTGATGGAAGAGATTTTTTTTTTTTTTTTTTTGGGCCTCAAGCTTTTCAGCAAATTAAAGCAAGGTTGAAAGGCACCGGATAGAGGTCGACTTCAGCTACAAGTTTTACGGCAGATTGGTTTATTACCAGTAAGTAGAGCACGTGAATTATTGTAGAACAAAAGCGAGGATGCACCTTATGGTAAGGCGAACAGTCACCATCCCGGCGATGATGTTAGGTGATAATGCCCCCCTCCTTTTTCTTGCTCCAAAATATACAGCACCTAACTTTATATTTCTTCGGATATGGCTTTTAATCTACCAAAAGTACTGATTATTCAGGTGAAACAATTTGTTGTGCCCTAGTATACGTTTAAAAAAAAAATTCTCTCCGTCAATTTGTATTTCATTCTTGCCGAGTTGACGTTGATGATGGCATGTACTGCAGATGATGAGCAGCAGAGAGTTCGGCCACTAGGTATCCCTGATCAAAAAGGCACTCTTCTTTGACTTGAAAACGTTTTGTTCTCTGATCGATGGTGCTCCTAAATAACTCTGGAACTTCTTCGTTAGTGGTCTTGCAGTGGTGTAAAGGGGAAAAAAAAATATCCCCATTTTTATGCAACTGAAAGCATCGGCAACTTAGGGATCAGAAATCCTTAAAAGACCACACGATTTCGAGGACAGAGAAAGGCAGATGACGTGATTATGGTCTGAATGCAATTCTCTGGACACCAACTAGAATATCTGTTCAATAATGCGGTGGACATCAAACATTATATACTACTCCGTATTAAGGGGCCTTGCTGGACGGGACCATGCTGCAATACTTCCTGCTTGTGGGTAAGTTGGCTTGAAAGCTCTCGTGTCATTGCCAACCTGGCTGGCCTGCCCCAAGTATAATACATGTCCTTGTAGTAATAGGTATGTAAATGATGACCACTAAATTATTCTCTTTAACTAATTTTGTTTTGGGTTTTTGGGTATATGGGCGCGGTTGCTAAGGCATCATTTAGATAGCAAGTTTTTGAATTTTCTTAGAAAAATATACTATAATGATGCAATGTATATGAGTGAAAAAAAAGAAAAGAAAAGTGATTCAGAAATGTACGGAAAAAACTTTTCTGTAAAAACTCATAATGCATACAAAGCCTAAGATCTTGAAGCAGTTGTAGTTAATTTGCTTAGGACAGGGAACATAGAAAATCCATGATTAGTGAGGTTTTTGATACAATCCCCCAAGAGCTGAGCTGACTAGTCTGTCCAAGATAAAAACCAAATAAGTTGATATATGGTGACGCTCGTTCTGCTGGTTCCTAGGAGTAGTGTTACCACTCTCCAAGTAGTAACATAGATTTCCATTTAATTCGTTTTCTCTGCTCAATTAAACAAAAACTTGAGATCCAGCCTTAAGAATGAGTAGTGACATGGTATATGGTAGGAAACTGATCACTGGCAGGTATATGTTGGAGTTGATCCGCAGGAGAATTTTCGGTTTACCCATAGCAAGCTTGGCTACTTTGTCGTAAAAAGTTTAGCGGTTTTAATAGAAAAAAAACTGGTAAACCACGTACGGTAGTTTGCAGTTGATAAAGTAAAGTCTCCATAAGAAAACAAACCGAAATGTAACTCCGCCACTTCAGAGTTTAGAGTTCAGCCAGAAATCACTTTAATTTATCACTACTGGTAGCATCATTTATCCAAACGGAAGGGGGGGGGGGACAAAAAAGGAAAAAGAATGTACCATTACTACGTACTACTACCGTCAAAATCATAAAAGGCCAGGACATGATCCCCGACGACAGGGTGGGCACTCAGATCCTTGTGGCTGAAGGCTCAAAGAAATGCAGAGTTTAAACTACTATACCGACCATTAAATCATGAGAAGACATTCGCTTCAATTCCAAGCTAAGTGATCTGTCTGGCGAGTGGAAAGTAGTGACTTTATTGTAGCGGTTGGCTAGTCGAAATTGATCATATAGAAATGCTAAAATATGCAGCTGGTGTTGGTGTCCTGGTAGGGTCTTGAGAGATTGTTGGTAGTTGGCATTTCAAAGTTAGGTTTGACTGTCTAAACTTTACGGTTCATGCCCAGTGCAAGCCTGCATCACATAGGCGCATGTAAATCTTATGAGCCTTTCATAGCATGACAGAACGGTATACGTCAATTCATAGCCATTCCCAAGTATAGTTGCAAAAAATCTATCTCAAAGAAATGACTTCTGTTTTTTGTCAATAAATCTCAATGAAATGAATGACTAAATGCAAAACCAAAGATCTGTGTGTTTCTGTAAAAGATACACAAAGCAATGCTAGTAAAAAGCTCATTTACTCAACCCGTTCGCCTGATGCATTTTATATAGCTAATGATTCATTCCAGTTGATTGTATGGGATAAGGGGTCAACTCCGAAATTCTCATTCATCCTATGGTTGCCATGCAAGAAAGATAGAATGCATAACTGTGGGTGCGTAACTGGTGGTACTGAATGTGTGCTGTATCGATGAACCATCTAATTTTTTTTTTTTGAATGTCCTGTCTCGGCTGCAATCTGGCAGAAGTACCTTGGATTTGTGAACACTGGAAATCCAATTCTTTTGTTGACAGATTTCGTACGCTTGCTCTTGTTGTCTTAGTGTATTTCATTTGTAGAACTAGGGACCTGGGGTTGGTCCAGAATGGGGCTGATTCTACTGTGACTATGGTAAATCAGATTGTTGAAACTATTTGGCTCATTGGTGTTTCCTGGAGGGTGTGCCTAATGTTGTAAAAATAATCCGAACAATACTAACAAAATTGCAGACGATGAAGCTTCAGTCGTATTTAATAGCACTATCCTGATTTATCATATCTATGTATATATATAATAGGAGTGCTTAATAGCTCACACTAGTTATCAATCTAAAACAAATTCAACAAGAAACTAAACATTATAAAATGACAAGAAGTCTCTTTGATTTTTCAACATGGGACAAAATCTTTTGAAATACTCCTTTTGTTGTATAGATAGCCTCTGCTACTGTGTAAAAGGCTAAAAGCTAATGCTCTTCTATAAATAAAAGCTCACATTTTACCTTAAAAAAAAATTTCCTTGACCATACAGGAGCTCCTGGATTGAAGAGAACTTTTAACTGTAGCAAATTTACTCTATGAGACTAAGGAATAATAATCATACAACGAGACAGGCACATACAAATCCTTGTCATATCAGTCGCAATCGGCTGGCAATTAAAATGATTACTGCAGATGACTTTGCAACAAAGCCTAACGAATGGTGGGGAAAACTGTCTGAGTGCAGTTTTGTTTTCCGGCTGAAGGCTCTCTACTCTCTACAATCTCAGGAGAAGGTCCGTCACTCAGTTATCATGAGCATTGCTAACTGAATTAGGGCAGCACCTAACTAAAATGGTACCAGTATTTTGTTCCTTGAGATTTTAAGAGTAACGACCAACGTCTCCATCAGAAGCATTTTTTCAGTTCGATCAAACAAAACATGGAGGTAAAAGATGACCATAAACAACTAATGAACTTCAATTAAGAAAAGTAACATGTTGGACCAACCCTAAATTGGCTAGGCACCTGATCGGTACTGGCACTCTTAACCCAGTATACAGGTGGATCAGAACTAGTGGAACCAAAGTCTTTGTTCACTAGTTCTGAAACAAGCTTTTTGTCTTTGCTGTCCCTAGTGTTATTTGTGGAATCTGCGCTACTTTCTCAAATAAAAAATAAAAGGCTCCAAAGAAGAGAGAGAGGAAAAAAAAAAAGTGAAAAAGCCCAAAAAGGGACCCGCCAAAAGAAATTAAACTGCCAGAAAGTCACAAAGGAAAGGTTGGAAAGACTTAAGATTAGGCCCGAGATAAAATGATTGTCGGTTCCACGTATCATGATTCAGTTGATTCCCTCTTAGCTATTCATTAGCAACCTTTCCTGTCATCGCAGGATTCGCAGCCATGACCCTGGAGTTATCTCCTCAGGGAAGGCAGGATTAGATTGAAAGGAAAAAACCACTGGCTGAGGCAGATTTGAATTGTGAAAAGAAGCACCATTAGAGTCCTGGTCTAAAATGCTGACTGAATGGTGGAATGCTCAATAGCCAAGTGCCAACGGAAGAATAATGGCCAGATTTGAGAGTTTTATAAATAGAAATGCGAGAAGAAAACGTTTGGCGAACGGAACCAAACCGAGAACAGTTGCAAGATGCTCGGTAGAAAACAAAAGGCAGTTGTTGAATTCTTTGTGACATGGGAGGAATCCAAGAAGTAGGATAGGATAATTAAGAATTATGAGCAGACAACCAAAAATACCTTCCCTGGAAAAGGTTGTAATACTGACAATTTACAAAAAAGAAATACCGGTTTACAATGAAACATGCATTGACGGAAATACAAGATGACTAGCATTTGTGTATACAAAGGCCTGAGCAGAGCGCTTTCTGTCTAGATTACGAAAGAACATCTTTCTCTATTGAGTCTGGAATTAGAGGTGGCCTATGTTTTCAGAATCGGACCGGATATCGATTCGATCGAGCTCAGGATCAGGGGTCAATGGATTCAACCGGATTCGATAGGGATTGAATTGGATGACGTCATAAATAAAATTTATTTAAAAATTAAAATATTATATGTAAAATACTTAATAACATGTTAATATTAATAAAGGTATATTCATATATATTTGATGTTTCAAATACATTTAATTAGAAAATACAAATAAATTAGAGCAATCAAGTAGCAATTTATATTATTTAATCAGCATTAACAAGTTTAGAATTAAAACTATGGATTTAATTGAAATAACACCAAACTTTAAGACAACATTTATAAAATATAAAATATTTGAGGTATGTTAATAATTTTTAACAACTTAAGGATCAAAATATCATATTAAAAATATTCTGCCCTTTTTTTAAATAAAAAAAAAAAGAATGCCGGGTTCATTTTTTCGATCAAAACCCGGGTTTTGACCCGATTTGACCGAGTTTTTGATTTTTCGGTTTTTAGGATTAGCTCGGACCGGCCAACTTGCCGGTTCTCGATTCGACCGGTCAAACCGGGCGATCCGGTCCGGTCCAAGTTTAAAAACAGAGGAGGTGGCAATAAAAATAAATGATTTAGAATTGATTTTAACTTAATGAACGGTGGATGAAATTTATCCAATTCATTTAGATTCAGTTAATAAATAGATCTAAAAAATTAAATAAAAACCAATTATCTATTTATAATTTATTTAAATATTTTGGTTACTTTTTTTTGTTTTACCATTTCTTGTAATATGAAAATAATTTTTTATATACTTGTAAATTTTAGGCTTATTTGGATGAAAAAGAAGACAAAATACTTAGATTTTTATATATAAAAAAAAAACCCAAGACTCGTAATAGTAGCTTTCTGTACCAATCAAATATATGTGCATACTTATATATATATATATATATATATATATATATATATATATATATATATATATATATATATATATATTCTTTATTACTCATCAGATATTACGTTTTTCATTCTATAAAGCATACATCAGTATTTTGGGAATTTACAATCTTTGTCACATTTTTAATGTTATACTTCTTTACACTACATAATAGAGTGACATGTGTTCCTTTATTTTACGTTAACGATGTCCACGGATCATCTAAGAATAGTTGGTGGATGATGTCTTTTGACTAATATTAATTCAAAAGACACCAACTCATGAAATTCATTTTCATAGGAAAAGTCTAATGGTTGAGTTTGTTCATGAGAAACCAACACATGAAATTCTTTTTCACAGATGACCACGTGGATTCTCAAATCCTACAGAGATTATAAAGCTAAAAGCTACCAGGTGTATGTACACAAGCACAAATAGACAAAGTCTGGAATTCATCCATGAAAATAAGAAGCCATTAACTTGTTTTACAATCAAGTCTGAAGTATATAGGCACCTCAACTTTGATTGATGAATTAAGGGTCTGTTTGGTTGGAAGTAAAATGTTTTCCTTGGAAAAATATTTTCCGTGGAAGTAATTTTCCATGAAAATCATTTCCCTTTCATCATTTTCAGGTGTTTGGTTAGCTTATTGAAAATATTTTCTTACTTCATTTTTATGGTGTTTGTTTAACTTTTGAAATATTTTCACTTTTATCTCTATCTTTACTTTCTACACATTATAACTACATACTTCTTTCCATACAAAATAAGAAAATTTATCTCATTGTTTAACTTTAAAAAATCTTGGAGAAATGTATATATGAATAAAAAATATCTCCTTAAGCAATAAACAAATTGCTGGCCATTTAGTGTCAAATATCAATCACATGCAATGCTTATTGTGACATATATCTTGCACTCTCACTGCTGAAAGTTTCTCTAGAAAAGAATGTCCCTATTATACATAATTAATTACTAGCATAGGATGAGCAGGATGAGGTTTTTTTTTAATTTTGAATATACTAGGGGAGGGTTGGGTTGGGTTGGGTTGGGTGGTACAGGGGAGGGAGTGTAAGAAAAAGGTTTTCGGTTCGAGTTCTCCTGTTTACACTAAAAAAAAAAAAAAGAACATACTACAAAATGTTTTCGATAAGTTTGGAACATACTACAGGCGGGATGCATGCATCTCGGAAAACAACTTCAGTAAGTTTGGAAGGGAAGTTGTTTTCCATAAGATGAGTGAAAATATTTTACATAGGAAAATGTTTTCAGTAACTTTTGTACAACCAAACACGGGAAATTAGGAAAATATTTTCCTGGAAAACATTTTCACCCGAAACAAACGGACCCTAAAATTGGAGATTTTTGGGGACGAATGAGAGTTAAGTTTCAATTTGAAAAAAGGAAGGCAAAATTGACTGGAAAATGGAAATGGATCCTCGGGAGAGTGTGACTGTGTGAGTTTTGATAGCAGAACCACCAGAGAGTGAAGAGGTAAAGGAATCAATCTAATGTCCGCTTTTAGTTATTTCTTTTTTCGTTTCTTTTATTTGATTTTTAAGTAAATGGATATATATGATTTTTGTGGATAATTCATATAAATCGATTTAATTTAATGGCTTTACGTTGGTCAACCATTTAAAATTAATACTATAAATGGATAACCAAAATCTATTTAATTATAAATTATATGGATGAATAAATGAATCTCAATCCAAATTGCCCCCTCTAGTTTGGATCATGAAACCTTTTTTCTCAAGTTATACGTGGTGTTTCCACAAGACTCTCTGCCTAAATTCACGAATTCAACACAAAACAGCCACCTCTCAATCCTCATCACGAGGCAATGTTAAGAAACGAAGAAGAGGTCTCGACATTGAATTACAAGGTTTATCGACTCCACGATAATTGGATGAATCAGCTCCTATAGAGTTCACTTCAAAACTGTATGCCACTGCACATCCTTGCAGAATTGCTTCCCAAGCCCTGAATCCAGGAGTCATGTTCTTACCAACCATCTCTATGAGCAATTCGACCGCTTTACCCCACAAACCTCTCTTGCTCAACCCGCAAAGGATCTAATTAAACGCCATAGAATGAGACAAGGAAAACTTGTCTACCATCTCCCTCAACAAATCACAACTGTAATGGTATCGAACAGTAGCCAGGCAACAGACCAGCTCCCAGTGGCAGGTTTATGAACAGCACAGAACTAATTTACCAACAGGAAGAACCAATATGAACTGATGAATAATCAATGAATTAGTATTGATATTGATTGAAAATAGAAGATTACAGAGTTGGCGGAAATAAGAAAGGAAATGAAAGATTGAAGGAAAACAGAAGAGAAAGAACCAGGGAATGATCCCTTACAACTTGACTAACAAAATGATAATCCTTTCCACTACTGATCCTATCTTTATATAGAGTTAACTAATAGCCCGCTCCTCTGATGCTTCCCAATCCAGCTCATCCATGTGAGGGATAACAGAAATCTGTTGGAGAGCCACTTGCTCAGAAACTCACGTTGCTTGAGCTTGTTCCCAGAAAAGGCGTGATTTGTTTCCCACGCCTCCACCTTCAATCTTCTTTGTTTCTCACGTCTTCTTACTTAATAAAAGCGTGTTGCCAGAATCCACGCCTTCCGCCTGTTGTAGTTACTTACTTAAAGGCGCGCTTCTTTGTTTCACGTCTTTAGCTTCTGTTTCATGACAATTGCCCCTCCTTCAATCAATCTTGTCCTCAAGATTGAAATTCAGGGAATTCCTTCCTTATCTTCTCTGCGTCTTCCCAAGTAGCTTCAGCAGGAGTAGTTCCCCACCAGTGAATGAGCCACTGCACTGTTGCTGCATTTCTCTTCTTGATGCTTCTGCGATCCAGAATTGTTGCTGGTGTCACCCTCAAATGTCCTTTTTCGTCTAAGTTTGGTAGCTGGAGCACTGGAGTTGTATTTCCTCCTACCTTTTTCTTTAGTAAGGATACATGAAACACAGGGTGTACCTTGGATCCATCAGGTAGCTTAAGTTTGTATGCTACCTCTCCTATTTTCTGAACTATTTGATAAGGGCCAAAATATCTAGCTGACAGTTTGGTGTTGCTCCTCAACTCCACAGACATTTGTCTATATGGCTGTAATCTTAAGTAGACCCAATCCCCTACCTGGAATGATCTTTCACTTCTATTTTGGTCAGCATAAAACTTCATTCTGTTCTGGGCTTCTTGCAAGTTGGTTTTGAGAATTCCATCCATCCTCTGTCGATCCTTCAGATGGTCCTCCACTGCTGCTACTCTAAGGTGTAAATAGGGACCTACTGCCAGTTGAGGAGGAGCCATTCCATACAATGCCTCGAATGGACTCATCTGAATAGTTGTGTGGTAGGTAGTGTTATACCACCATTCAGCAAGGGAGAGCCATGCATTCCATCTTCTTGGCTCCAAATGTGTCATACATCTTAAGTACATTTCCAGCACTTGGTTGACCCTCTCGGATTGGCCATCTGTTTGGGGATGATAGGCTGTGCTTAGCTTCAAATCCGTACCCAACAAAGTGAAGAGTTCAGTCCAGAATTGACTGGTGAACACCTTGTCTCTGTCAGATAGCATGCTTAAAGGAATTCCATGCAGCTTGCAGATGTGATCCAAAAAGAGTCTGGCTACTGTAGGGGCATCAAAAGGATGTGAAAGGCTGATGAAATGTGCTGATTTGGTGAGTCTATCCACCACTACCATAATAGTGTCCCTCTTCTCTGATATTGGCAGGCCTTCGACAAAATCCATTGTGACATGACTCCATGAGTACTGAGGTATAGGAAGAGGTTGCAGGAGTCCAGGATAAGCAACGTGCTCATCCTTGCATTTTTTGCATGTGTCACACTGCAAAATGGTATCCTTGATATCCCTGTGCATCCCTGGCCAGTGGAACAGCTGCTTGGCTCTTAAGTAGCTAGCCTGAATTCCAGAATGACCTCCAAGTTGTGAACCATGTATTGCAGCAATGATTTTCTTCCTCACATCTCCCTTTGAGCCAACTACTATCTTTCCTTTGTATCTGAGCACTCCATCCTGATAAGAGTGTTCTGATGGATTACTAGGAGTGAGCAATAACTGTCTGATCAGGTTCTGTACTTCTTCATCCCCTTGGTAGCTACCTATAACCTCCTTCATCCACTCTGGAATGACACATGTCAGCTCAGTACAATCTCCTTCTTCTCTGCTTGCCCTCCTGGATAGAGCATCTGCTGCTACATTTTCTTTCCCTTTTCTGTATTGGATCTCATAGCTTAGTCCTAGCAGTTTGGTGAGCCATTTCTGCTGAAGTGTTGTCGTGACTCTTTGGTCTAGGAGGTACTTAAGACTCTGATGGTCAGTCTTAATAATGAAATGACTCCCCTCCAGGTAGTGCCTCCATTTAGTGACAGCAGTTACCAAGGCCAACAATTCCTTTTCATAAATGGACATTCCCAGGTTCTTGGGACCCAGGCTTTGGCTCATGAATGCGATTGGCCTTTTATTCTGCATCAGTACTGCTCCAATTCCTCCATAGCAAGCATCAGTTTCCACTTCAAAAGGCTTGGTGAAATCAGGTAAGGCTAGCACGGGTGTGCTGCACATTGCCAGTTTGAGCTTCTGGAAGGCCTCCTCTGCTTCTGTATTCCAGTGGAAGCCATCTTTTCTTAGCAATATGGTAAGTGGCTTTGCAGTAGCTCCATATCCCTTGACAAATTTTCTGTAATACCCTGTTAAACCCAGAAATCCCTTGAGCTCCTTGACAGAAGCTGGCTTAGGCCATTTCATCATACTGTCCACTTTCTTTGGATCTGCCCTTACTCCTTCTCCTGAGATAATGTGGCCAAGGTATTCTACTTCAGTTTGTGCGAAGGAGCATTTACTCCTCTTGGCATACAGTTGATTTTCCTGCAATATGTTTAGTACTTCTGCCACCTGCTGCAGGTGCACTTCCAGAGAGGGACTGTAAATCAGTATATCATCAAAAAAAACCAGGACATACCTCCTCAATTGCTCCCTGAAAATGTGATTCATGAGGCTCTGGAATGTTGCTGGAGCATTTGTCAGGCCAAAAGGCATAACTTTAAACTCATAAAGGCCTTGGTGTGTTCTGAAGGCTGTTTTATGCACATCTTCCACCTTGACCCTGATTTGATGGTAACCTGCCCTTAAGTCAATCTTGGTGAAGTATTTTGAGCCCTGTAATTCATCCAGGAGTTCATCTATTAGTGGCATAGGGAATTTGTCCTTCAAGGTGAGTTCATTGAGTTGCCTGTAATCCACACAAAACCTCCAACTTCCATCCTTCTTTTTGACTAGTAGTACTGGAGATGCAAAATGGCTGTTACTAGGCTGAATGATTCCCATCTGCAGCATTTCCTTCACCAATCTCTCTATTTCTGACTTTTGTACGTAGGGGCACCTATATGGTCTGACTTGGAATGGGGAAGCTCCCTCTTTCAAAGGAATGCTGTGGTCGTGGCTCCTCCTTGGGGGCATGCCTTGAGGTTCAGCAAACACTCCTTCAAACATGCCCAGCATTTCCTCCATCTCTGTTGGTATTATTTCAGTGTCTCCTTTCCCTTCTTCCACCACATACAGCTGGGCAGTTATCCCATATGCCTGTTTCCTCCTCCATTTTGCTAGCTTGCTTCCTTTGATGGCCTTGAGTTGAAGCTCATTGACTTCCCCCTTTAGCTCCACTGGTTGGCCCCCCTGCAGGAACTTCATGGAGAGTTGCCTGAAATCAAACTCAATAGGGCTGTATCTGGCTAGCCAGTCTACTCCCAAGACCATGTGGCAACTTCCCAGTTTCAAGGTATTGAATTGGTGTGTGAACTTATTTCCCTGCATTTCCCATTGCAAGGGCCCTTGTAGTTGCCTAGACTCCAACTGTTCACCATTGGCAACCCTGACTGTTAATGGATTTCCAATAGTTGGCAGTTGAGTGGTCTTAGCCAACTTTTCATCAATGAAACAGTGAGTGCTCCCACTATCTACCAAGATTATGATCTCTCTCCCTGCTATCTTCCCTCTTAGCTTAAGGGTCTTATGTTCAGTTCCCCCAGCCAGAGCATGGATGGAAACTTCTATATTCTCATTACTTAACTCCCCTTCTGGACAGTCACAGAATTCCTCTGTATCCTTCCTTAGTTCCTCTGAGCTCTCTCCTAACCCCCATGGATCATCTATCAGTATGTAATTCAGGTGAGCTTGTTTGCAGGTATGTCCCAGTGTATAAGGCTCAGCACACTTGAAACACAACCCCTTTTCTCTCCTGTAACTCAGCTCAGAGGGAGTGATTTTTCTGAACTGATCTACTGTATGGTTTCCTGTTTGGTTGCTTCTATTGGAAATAGGCTCTGGCTTCTTATATTGGAAGTTAGGCCACTTCATTTTGGTATGTGGGGTGAAATTTTGTTTGTTAACAGGTGGGATGCTAGGTGAGGGTGTGTATTTGCTCATCATCTTCCCTTGTGTTTTCCTAACAGCTTCCAGGTTCCTTTCCTGCAACTTAGCAGCTTCAATGGTGTCTGCTAAGGTGAGGGGTCTGGTCATCCTAACCATACTTACTATTTCCTCCTTTAAACCACTAAGAAAACACGATTTGTAATATGAATCAGGTTGACCAGGGAGAGATAACATTACCATAGATTTCAGTTGTTCAAACTTCTCCAGGTACTCAGTGACACTCCCTGTCTGCATCAGCTTGTTAAATTCCTCTATGGCCTCCTCTGGATCTCCCTCCCCAAACCTTTCACAAACCGCCATTGCTAGTTCTCTCCATGGAACTGTCCCCTTCTCGTGGTACATGCCATGGAACCAGATGTCTGCCTTCTCCTGGAAATGGAGTTGAGCAATGTCTGATTTCAGGCCTTCCTCCACTTCATGGATCTGGAAGTATTTGTTTGCTCTTCTAACCCACTCTCTGGGTTTATTTCCATCAAACGCAGGGAAGTCCATCCTTGGTAGTCTGGCTCCCCCTTTACTTCCCCCTTTCTCAGTTAAATCTGTGGTAACTGCTATCCTAGCCTCATTCCTAGAACTACCCCCTTCTACCTCCTTCCCCTTGTCGTTTAGTTTGGCCATGATCTGAGCCATCATGTTCATCATCCCCTCATATTTCTGATCTAAATTTTTTATGGCTCTATCTGTGCTCTCCTGCCTATGCTCCATTGCCCTTACAGACTGTTCTACCCCATCATTCTTATTGGCAAAAGTCCTCACCACACTCCCCAACTCAGTGAGCTCCTTTCTCAGAGCTTCCTCCTGAGTTTTAGTCATGTCCCAATGGCTTGTAGCTAGCTCTGATACCACTGTAATGGTATCGAACAGTAGCCAGGCAACAGACCAGCTCCCAGTGGCAGGTTTATGAACAGCACAGAACTAATTTACCAACAGGAAGAACCAATATGAACTGATGAATAATCAATGAATTAGTATTGATATTGATTGAAAATAGAAGATTACAGAGTTGGCGGAAATAAGAAAGGAAATGAAAGATTGAAGGAAAACAGAAGAGAAAGAACCAGGGAATGATCCCTTACAACTTGACTAACAAAATGATAATCCTTTCCACTACTGATCCTATCTTTATATAGAGTTAACTAATAGCCCGCTCCTCTGATGCTTCCCAATCCAGCTCATCCATGTGAGGGATAACAGAAATCTGTTGGAGAGCCACTTGCTCAGAAACTCACGTTGCTTGAGCTTGTTCCCAGAAAAGGCGTGATTTGTTTCCCACGCCTCCACCTTCAATCTTCTTTGTTTCTCACGTCTTCTTACTTAATAAAAGCGTGTTGCCAGAATCCACGCCTTCCGCCTGTTGTAGTTACTTACTTAAAGGCGCGCTTCTTTGTTTCACGTCTTTAGCTTCTGTTTCATGACATGGATAACCAAAATCTATTTAATTATAAATTATATGGATGAATAAATGAATCTCAATCCAAATTGCCCCCTCTAGTTTGGATCATGAAACCTTTTTTCTCAAGTTATACGTGGTGTTTCCACAAGACTCTCTGCCTAAATTCACGAATTCAACACAAAACAGCCACCTCTCAATCCTCATCACGAGGCAATGTTAAGAAACGAAGAAGAGGTCTCGACATTGAATTACAAGGTTTATCGACTCCACGATAATTGGATGAATCAGCTCCTATAGAGTTCACTTCAAAACTGTATGCCACTGCACATCCTTGCAGAATTGCTTCCCAAGCCCTGAATCCAGGAGTCATGTTCTTACCAACCATCTCTATGAGCAATTCGACCGCTTTACCCCACAAACCTCTCTTGCTCAACCCGCAAAGGATCTAATTAAACGCCATAGAATGAGACAAGGAAAACTTGTCTACCATCTCCCTCAACAAATCACAACCTTCATCAAAGCAACAATCAAAACCTCGTATGTCAAGGAATTAAGTTTCACACCTATGAATTTCATGTTTTTATGCATCTTTCTCGCCAGATTCAACTCCCCACTCCCACAACGGGCGCCCAAGATTGTGCTATAGGTGGTCAAATCAGGTCTACATCCCAGCTCCTCCATAGAAGCCAGCATCTTTATTGGCTCCTCCGAATTATTTTGCTTACACGGGCCAGATACATACACATTATAGGTGAAAATATCAGGAGCCAGACCCAACACAAGCATTTCGTCAAACAGCTCATCGGCTTTTAAGTACCAATCTACCCGAGATCCAGTTAGAGCAAACGATATCGGGCACAGATTCCTCCGCTTTCATCCGATTCAAGGCCTCGAAAGAGTCCATACAACGCTGCCCCTTTTGATTAAATAGCGAATCACACTGCACCAATCACCTCTCTCGGGGGAAAAATCTAATTTCTTTTTCAAAATTTGAGTTACTCATAAATTTTTAGAATTTTCTTTTTAAAAGCTGTAAAAGTAAGACCTACACAAAGAAGCCAGGAAAAATGAACTTCTTTGGCGATGGCTCTCCAGATTCAACTTCTCCATCAAAATAGTCACAAAGAACTAGCTTCAAGCTAACAGATGAAAAGCCAATTAGGTAAATTCATATAATCCATCATTTTGTAACATTTAATTTTATATTTCATGTTGCTGATTTTCTTGATTTTGTTTCTCTATTTCTGAGTCCTGTTTTTGACCTTTTTCCTATTATTTTCTTCTCCCACCTTGTATATAAGCTGTGACAGGGTTTGTTCTGTTGCCTTAAGTTCTAAGAAGCTTTGACTTCCCTATCATTTGTACCAAAATTTTCTCATTGTTACGAATTCTCCTTGCGACTTTCCGTTGGACTAAGCTACATATGACATTTTTACAACATATCTTCTTCCATCCATAAAGGGCTAATTTCAGAAACCTCCCCCGAGATTTCTGACAATTTCACTGAACTTTTATGAGATTTGAAAAAATTACACATATCTCTCTTGATTTGATAATTTTAGTAACAAAATTTTACAATAATATTGACTTGATCAAAATTTTAAATTAATATCTAAAAATACCCTTGTGTAATGAGTTTCAATTTACTTCCCTATAGAATTATAAGATTATCTAATGTAATTATAAGGAAAATGTGCTGAATTTTTCATGTCTATACCTGCTATTTAATAAACAACTATAATAATAATTTTATCACTATGATAGGATACTTTTGATGCTATTTTATTATGAATTTAGATTTATAAGATAGAAAATAAAATGTTGAAATAATTGATTCACAATTTATGAATTTTTTGAATAGTAGGATTATCATAATTTAGTAATGATTTTGGGCAATTTCTTTTCGATTTATTATTAATTTTAATACCAAAAAATATAAACAAGATTACTAAAAAACATCGATTATGTATAAAGTTAACTCATCAAAAAAATCATTAGTTCGACATTTGATAACAATAGAAACTAGAGATAATAATGTTAATTTTATAATTTTATTGGCAAAAAATTAAAATAACAAGGAATAAGAAGGAAAAATAATGAAAAAATAATTTAAAAATCATTCTAAATATAAGCATACCAAACAAGGGAATTTTATTAAAATATTTAAGGGTAGTGTTGTTATTTTAAATGATAAGGGAGGTATATATAATTTTTTAAACATCAAGGGAGCTTAGTAAAATTGTCAAAACCTCAGGGGAGGTTTTTGAAATTATTCCATCCATAAAAAATAAGATAAGAAAAAGATTCGTTGAAAATCAATACCGACTGATATTTATCACTTCTTTAACATCCACTATGTAATAAATATTTCAGTTTACGTCAACTACTGTCCACCGCCCGCCCGGAGCACGCTAACACGCTTGTTTCAGCCCCAAATTCAATTCAACTAGTCAACCATCGTTACGGAGTCGGATCTATTTGAAAATGGCTGAGACAAGCTATGGAGGAGGAGCAGGAGGAGCACCCGCGTTTCCAAATCCAGCAGCCTATGGTGCCGCCGCCGCCTATCCTCATCCCGTTGTTAATCCCTTGGCCGTGGTGGGCCCACAATTCTGTGCTCCCTACCCTGTTGATCTGGTTATTGTCAGGAAGCTCCTCACCCTGTCGGAAGGCAACTTCGGAGTCACCGACGTTAATGGCAACATAATGTTCAGGGTCAAGGGCAAACTCTTCAGTTTGCGCGATCGCCGCATCTTGCTCGACGCTGCCGGCAACCCTTTGCTTACTTTTCAGCAAAAGGTACACCACCACTCTCGTCCAGTAGTACTCGCAATATCTCTTGTTGTGTCAAATTTACTTCTTTATTTTCTCCCCATATTTACTTCCCTCGTGTTAAATTTATGATCAGCTCCGGGAAAACCACCAGTAAGAAATTTTTTATTTTTTGTAAAGAAAGGAAATATTGATCTCCCAAAGACCAGTTATCCGTTCTCTATACTGTTCTTTCTGGGACATCGGGAACTCCTCGTCTTGAAGTAATTAAATTCGAAGCAACTTTTCGGTATCTTGAATTGTTTTATTCCGAATTGTCTGTGATACCTTGTTTTCCATTTGGGTTAGTGCTGTACTGCTGGTATACACCTCTTCCTTTCTCCTTTTTTTTTTTTTGTGATTTTTAAGTTTGAGTAACTTGTGGATGAACTTGTTTTCCATTTGTCCTTAGTTTTAAGGGTTAAAAACAAAAAAAATCCCTGGTATATCTAATACACGGAAAAGCTCGTAGTTTCAAAACATATAAAATTACATCTCATGTTTTAAACTAAATTATAAACTAACAGAATTTGTCAAACTTAACGAGATCCCGTAAATTTAACGGAAAACTCAATAGAATTAGGTAAATTTACCGGTAAACTTAACGGAATCTGGTAAGTTTAACGGCTGAGACCATCATTTTCGTTACGCTTAACGAATTTTGTTAGTTTATAATTTAGTTCAAAATATGAGACGTTGTTTTGTATGTTTTAAAATGGCAAGGGATTTTTCTGTATATTAAGTATACACATGGGTTTTTTTTGTTTTTAACCCTACTTTTAAACACATTCTGCCATTAGTTTTCCCGTCGGTGTTGTTTTTCACCAGTTCAACGGGTCAAGATCTCTATCTAATTACACCTGAAACTCTGGAAGTGGTGTTCTCATCAAATTCGTAGTGCTGTACCCTGTAAACGTGTCTAAGAATGTTGGTCAGTACTGTATGATTACTATCAAAGATGTGTGCACAACTGCTCAGGCCGATATAGGATCTGGTCATGATTGATTGTTAATCATTTGTAGCGTTGGGATTGAGCACAGATCCATCTCGACCACTATTGAAGATTTGTACGACTCTGTATCCTTTTCTGCTCGTTTTCAGATACTGACTGCGCATAGGCGATGGAAAGTATTCGGAGGAGATGCTTCTGATGATAAAAGCCTACTTTTCAGTGTCAAGAAGTCTTCACTCATTCAATTCAAAACCAAGCTAGATGTATTCTTGGCTTCTAATACAAAAGAAGATGTTTGTGACTTTAAAATTGAAGGCAGCTGGTTTGAACGGTCGTGCACTGTCTATGCTGGAGATTCTTCTACCATTGTTGCTCAGGTACACGATGTAAAGCTTTTCCTAGCTGCTGGAGTGACATGCTTCTTCTGCACCTGTATAACGGAATGTTTCTAGTATTTATTTGAGACTTGGGATTTGATCATGAATCAACTCCTGCTTAATGTTATGTTTCAGATGCACAAGAAACACAGTGTCCAGAGTGTATTACTCGGAAAAGATACTTTTGCAGTGACTGTGTATCCCAACGTCGACTATGCCTTCATAGTTGCCCTTGTGGTGATTTTGGAAGAAATCAACGAGGACAGGGATGGTGAGGATTGAAATCCCCATGACTATGAGCGATGGTGTTCATTCTGATGCCTTGTATCATTCGTTCGTGCTGTGGCAGTTTCGAATGTCCTTGAGGTTGCCATGAATTTCAGAAAGCACCAGGGTATCCTTATGTGGATAATAAGTAAAGGGCAGTTAATTAGTTTTTTACTTGGAGGCTGTATGACAAGAAAGCTTCCGTCTTGAGAGTCATTTAAGCATTTAGCTTCTGTATTGTGCGTGGAATTTCATCTTTCATCTAATAAAGCTGCAGTTTGGAAATGCAGCACCTCCTGACGTTGGATTGCGGGAGTTTAGTTCGATATCGGCTACCGTTCTTGTATTAGTGAATGAGGTGCCTAATTTCATATAACAATACAAGGAACAAAGACCATTGCGAAGTTCTAAAAATTGGAAATCGTTTAGGAGACAGTAGTTTAACTGCCATGCAAATGCTCAGTTCTGAAAATGCGCGTAAATCACCAGGCATTTTCAGAAATCAGTTGGTTAAGTCACGCATTTGGAAGAACCTGATAGAGGGGGGCAAGTGATACCTGCGCAAGGAAAGAGGTAAGGCCACGGCAAAAGATGATGGGAATCGACTAATGAGAAAGGACTAGGTAATCTGATATATGATCAGGCTCCTACCGAAGACAAAAAGATATGATTAGGCAAAACAAAATTAAATGAGTTCAAAAGCTGATAAATAATGGGAGTGGCATTCAGTCGTGCGTCTCTGGATAGAGCTTGGCATGATGGATGGAGCTGTCCTGCGAGCAAAATGAGATTTAGAAGAAGAATCCAGAAACGTGTCTTTTGGATTTTTTTGGAGCCCCACATCTAGCATCAAGTAGTCTGTAATGGATTGAGTGGTGGAGCCTTGGATCATGATGACTTGTGATTGAAGAGGAGTGAGGAGCAGTGAGAATCCAATTCTACAACCATTGGGCCTCGGTTGAAACGGCCGAGCAACTTATTGGAAGTACATCGTACAAGAAGTATACAGTAGTGTTTCTTGTTCAGATAGTATAATAGTACACTTGTCCGGTATAATGATTCACCGTTTAGTTTCCATACAAGTTTGTCTCTTTAGGCTTCTCCCTTATAAAGTAGAGGAGCAAGAGTAGAGATAGTTACAATTGCCGACCCAAAAAAAAAAAAAAAGTATTCAATTCCACAAAAGTGTAAACGGAGTCAAAAGGCATAAAAATGTGTTTGTGAATCATATGGAGCATCCATAACATTAAATTGTTGTTGTTAGTAAAAAAAAAAAAAAAACACACAAAAAGTGTTTAAACTCCAACCACTAAATACTAGTAGTAATTAGATTCCATCTCCTACTTTCCAACATCTTACAAATAATTGCTCTCTCTGTGATCTACAATCTCCCTCCATCTATCTATCTATCTGTCTGTCCGTAAATGCATGGAGGGAATCTTCCGGAGGACCACGATTGATCGCATGATTTTCTAGCTGATCATATTATCATGAAATATCGGCAGAATAAAGGCTTTTTTTTTTTCCCCTTTTTTGCTTTTTGGTTGTAAGTCATAAAGATTTTTGACGTTTTTCTTCTTAATAATAGACTTTTTATATTTTGTTTATGAGGTTATCAAGTATGCCAACTTTGGTTGACTGGTAAATTCTAAACTGTTTTTAAGTGCTAAGCTGATCGAGAACTCATAGACATGGTAATGGCATAAAATAAAGCTGCAATGGCGTGATACACGTTGATTCATTTATCTTTTATTGGAAGTATGCTGACGTAAGGGGCATATTCTATCTTATACTCATAGTAGGGTAGACCATGGCTCCTGTACTAAATTAATGACTTCTTTTCCCCAGATACTAATGCTCCAGTCAACAATGGATGGCTGGCTGGAATTTCTCCTTAGCAAGAATTTTCTGCTATCAACCTCTCCATATAGGATTTCTATTAGTTAGTATAACGCGCACCATAACTATGAATAAATACTTCTTTTTGTAATTACTACTTTGTGGTTAGCCCCACCAAAACTGTGCCATGTTGTCTGAGTGTTTGGATAGCACAAATATGTCAAATTCACTTGCATCATAAACACATTTTTCAACTCATCTTTTTATATTCCCAATTATCTTTTTCTCTCACATACATCACATCGCAAAAAGTGTTACAGTAATTATTCCAAATAATATTTCAAATAATACTCTATCCAATTCCAGCCCCAACACTAAAATCAAGTAATAACTGTGTGTTTGGATAGAAGATTATTTGAAATAATTACTGTAGCACTTTTTATAAGATAAAAAAATAATTTAAAAGATAAAAGTGTGTGTTAAAAAATTTGTTTGTGATACAAATAAACACATTTTTGGCAAATAATTCTTAGGTGTAACATAAAAAACTGACTCTAAAATTTTTTCTAATATCACTTAGCACTCATGAGATTTTTAAAATATCACTTACCTCCCTTTTATAATTGTAAAATGACTATATTAACCCTCACTGGATACGTAATTCATATATCAAATAAATGGATTTTAAAAACGTTAAAGAAAAAGAAACAAAATTCACTCTTTTCTCTTTCCCCTTTCTTCAACATTTTCTTTTACTCATTTTTTATGATTATGCAATTTTTTATTTGTAAATATGTAAATTAATTTTTATTTATATTTTTTTCCTTTTATGATTATGATAGAGTTGGATATGATTTCTTTGTTTATTTTAAATAAACTTTTATACTGATTTAGTACAATTTAAAAGTCTGTACCACAGGTTGAGAAAAGGTTGGAAATAAAATTAAGATTCATAAAAAATCAATTGTGAGCATATATAATTGGATAAGTGCCCGTGCATTTCTTTTTTGCCATCCAAATTTATATTTTTATGGGCTATCATTCTGTCATATGGTAGTACTACTAGAACTTTTGTTTTAGGTTACGATTTTTCTTGGATAAAACAAAATGATTTATGAGTGTTTTTATTTAGTAAGATGAGCTAACGGGTAGTTTAGGATTTTTAAAAATTTTATTACACAAGTAATAAAAGTAATAGAGGTAAGTGATATTTTTCAAACTTTGAAATACGCTCAGTAATATTGAGAGAAACCTCAGGGTGGTTTCTGATATCATCCCTAATTCTTATCCCAAGTCCAAACACACCCGCGCTAGGCCGCTCAAATTGTCAAGAAAACCAACATTGAATTTTGTGTTACTATTATTAACGAGAGTTGCCATGACATTATGGCCTGACGGTATAAAGTAGAGGACAGGACATGAATGCGCATGCAGCAATGTTCATAGTAATTACAGGCATGCTTGAAAATTACCGTGAGCACCCTACCCTATAATCGTTAGGATTTCATTCTCGAAAAAAAAAAAAAAGGAAGGCATAAATTATTAAGCAGCCCAACTTCATTAGGAAAAAAAAAAAAAAAAGGAGTTAATTGCACTTTGCATACCTTAATTATCTTTAGATGGAACTTTAAATCCTAAAGGAAAAATCGTTCAAGATGTCCATCACATTTTGTAAAATAATTTTTTTCATCCCTCACATTTAAAAATTTAATTTTATGTCCCTTACAAATTCATCTTGATCAAATTTGGTCCCTAATTAGGTTTCTGACTAGTTTTTTGTCGAAACACGTGATTATTTTTTAAAAGCAAATTTGTTAAATCAAATCTTACATAATTAGATTCATAGTCCCTCACATTTTATAAAATAAATTTTTTCGTTTATCATATTTCACACAATGAATTTTTTTATTCTTCACATTTTTCAAATTAGATTTTTTCATCCCTCATTGATCATGTGTGCAAATAATTCTTTCTAAACCCATGTATATATCTATTTAATTTCATCTGAACAGTACGAATAGCATGTAATATAATCAAATAGAAATATATTACATGCTATTCATACTGTTCAAGTGAAATCAAATAAATATCTACATGGGTTTAAAAAAATTATTAGTTTTTCACTCATATTCAGTTCGTTTTATTCGAAATTTGAAAACAAAGAAAACATTTAATCTTAAGTATTATTGAGTATTTATATCGAACTAAATTTGGACAAAAAAAACAAAGGAAAAGTATAACAAAAAGAAGTAATTAATTGGCACTTTCAAATTTTAAAATAATCACAAGACAAGTAATTCAACTGTTAGTCTTAAAAGTGGCGAGTAGAAATTTCATATTTAAATTACAATTTGTTAGCACGACTATATAATTCAAGTTAGTACCCATTAATTAGATGGTTTTATTATACATCTCAATAAATAAATTATTATCAAAAAAGAAAGGTCACAAATATTGAATAGGTTTACATGATGAAATCATCTAGATATATACATAGATTTAAAACAAAATTGTTAATTTTAAGCCCCTGTATATATCTGTTGAATAGCATATATACAATTACAATTAGTCTGTTTAACTAAAATTAAATAGAAATATATTACATGTTATTCGTACTGTTCAAGTGAAATCAAATAAATATATACCTAGATCTAAAACAAAAAGTATTCGTACACATAATCAATTAGGGATGAAAAAATCTATTTTAAAAAATGTGAGGAATGAAAAAATTCATTTTGTGAAATGTGAGGGACGAAACAATTCATTTTGTGAAATGTGAGGGATGAAACAATTCATTTTGTAAAATGTTAGGGACGAAAAAATTTATTTTGTAAAATGTAAGGAACTATGAATTGGATTATATAAAATTTGATTTGATAATTTTGCCCTTAAAAAATGATCATGTGCAAGGCACGTGATGGATTCCGACAAAAAACTAGTCGGAAATCTAGGTAGAGATCAAATTCAATCAATATGAATTTGTAAGGGATATAAAATTATACTTTTGAAAATAAAGAAAGAAAAAAATCATCTTACAAAATGTGAGGGATATTTTGAACGATTTTTCCAATCCTAAACTTCTAATTTCTGCAGTTAACTGGCTTCAACTTTTGATTTTTAGCAATGCACTACAATAAGCTAAATTTCGGCAAACTAATGAGATCTTATCCAGCCGAAGATTAGTAAAAGACTATCAAATCCTGCCCTTCTTCTTCTCATCCCAAAATGCCCTTTTTTATCAAGAGGGATAGGTCTCCAAAATCCACCTAATAAAAAGTAAAAAACAATTTGGGCTTCTGCAGCTCAAAATTCTATTCAAAATGCTAAAAAGATAGGGCTGCAATAATCAATAAGAGGATCTTCTTACTTCCACAAAATTCTTATTTACATCATGTGCGTGATCTCTGTGACGCCTTCTTCTTGGTATCTATCTCTCTGTTTTTTTTTTTTTTTTTTTTGTCTCTTCTTCTTTTCTATTCTTCAATAAAATTGAAAGCATAAAATCTAAGAAAAAGAACGATTTCGGCAACATGACCATGTTGAAATGAAACCTAATGACCAAGGTAACAGGCAACACCATCTTATGTTTCCTTCACCGTCTTATGTTGATGATGCCGCAAGAACCAAGTTGTCATGGAGTTGACCATTGGGTGGTATTCGGATTTGGGAAAATGTGTAATTTTATCTTCTTCTTATGATTTTATAGGTATTAGTTTGGGATTTATTATTATTTTGGGAAATTGGTCGATTTTAAACCGTTGCCTGTTGGACTAATTGAAGAACTCTTTACCTATTAGAATTGGAGCTTGACGTGTATAAGTTAATTAGCTAATGATTTCGATATGCCCCCCCCAAACCTTTTGTGGGTAGTTTATAAGTCTCCTCAGGAACCACAGGAGTTGCCGGCTTTTGTGGTTTCCTATAAAATTAGATTTGTAAAATATCAAAAAGTCAATTCTGACTTTGAAAAAAAAAATGATTTCGATATGCAGGGACATAGTGCTGATAAGAATGTTCTAATTTTTTTTCTTTTTCTTTGTTTTAGCTAAAGACGTTATGATACATTAAGAACTAAAGATCATTGAATAAGTCTGATTAAATTAATGGAACGATTGGTAGTTGTAATACACAAGCTAAGCAATTTACATGTAAAGAGATTTTTTTAATCAAAAGTAAAATGACATAAAATTGATTGTTTTATTATTTTCCAAAAATTGCATTAACTTTTAAGTTGTTAAAAATTTCATTATATGTGAGTGATGTGTCCGGTAATACTTTGTTTATTAAGAAAACTAAAAAGAAAGGTAATTTGTTTTCTTAAGAAATTTGCCCCCCCTTCTGTGGGACTTTTGGAAGTTCAAAAAGAAGTTGAGGGCAGACTGGTTAGGACACCATTTTTTGCCACCCAGTTTAGCTTGATTTCTCGTAGCGCTAAAACGTTTGACTTAGGAATAATTGAGGGGTACGAGCTGCAATTAACCCTAAAAAGATAATTATAAATGTAGGTAACTGCATTATTTAGGAGTCCGATTAGTGCTCCCTGTATATGTTAATTTACTACTCCATTGAAATTCTAGTTGGACCGACAAGTTTGGATTCTCGGTAGAAACCGAAAGTTGGCATCTTAATCTTGATCCTGAACCGCAATTACAAACAAAATTTTGTACATATTACGAAGGTTGGTGTCTTCATCTTGATGTTGAAAGTCGAAACACACAAAATTGGGTGCATATACCGCAGGAAAACCTAACAAGGTTTTCCGGTAGTCCTGTCAACGGATCGAGTTTGAGTTAAAATTGAAAAATTTTGAATCTGGATCCATTTTAATACACTAGATCTGGATCTAAGTCGTATACTCGACGGATCTTGTGCACAAGATTTTGGAATCAGATTCGACGGGTCTGTGCCGGGTCTAGATCTACTTAAAAAGAAAAGCCCCAGCATATATCATTTATTTTCTTTTATGCATGTTAGCAAAAAGGCCCAACATGATCCGAGGATATTTAGTAAAAAGCACTTATATGTAACTTGTGATGAATACATTTTTGGTCAAACAAGTTTGCCTCTTTCAGATCCTAATTTCTTAAATGCTTCATCTGGGATACGAGTAATTTGATTAATTTGGTAAAAGAATACTTTTATTAATTTAATAAAAGAATATATTTAGAAATATTTGTATTTTTATAATCATTAATGTATTTTCGGGTTCGAGTCGGATACGAGTCAAAATCCTATATTCCGTATCCGATTCGCTTTTTGTTAGAATAAATGGATTTGGGTCGGAGTCCAGATCCAAGTTCGGGTACCGAAATTATTTCTCAACCCATATCCGAAAAAAATTACATGATTCGAACTTGATTCGAGTTCAAATCTGACCTGTTAACAGCCCTAATTTCATTTAAAAAATTATATAAAAAATAATTTATTCTTAAATTACACACACAGGTATGCCTTTAACATATTATCCAATTATAACATGTTGAAATTCGTTCGAGTCATCCATTTTATTATGTGTGGTTGTGATATTGGCGCCCACCCCGCCCCATTGCCCAACAGACGCCCAATTAAAGAAAAAAAGGAAGAAGAAAGTTGTGAGATGACAAACAAAAGCGGCTCCAACCAGAGTACATCCCTCTCTCTTATATATCCATATGTTGTTTGACTTGTACCACTCACAATTCTTAGCGCATCACATCACGCCCACCTTTGCTTAACCAAAATTTAATTTTGTTCCAAACCTCAGCAAAGGCTTTTTAGTCAAAGCCTTTCAACCACTCTCGTTTCTTCGCGTATAATCTTTACGCTCCGGCTCTGCCCTGCCGTCTCCCGTACGATACAAATGGAGCATCCTGGGACCGCTACATTATTATATAATTGTAAACGCTAAGACAGTGAAGGGATAAGTTGAGAAACCTCCTATAAGTTTTCTGACTATTTCGCTGGCTCCCTCTAAATTTTAAAAATTATATTTACCTATTTTAAAATTAATTATCTCGCAATATTCAGACCCAATCAATAATTAAAAATGATATTATGAGAGAAAAATAATATGATTCCATTATTACCCCTTATTTATTACATTATTTAGTTAATTGAATGTTAATCCACACATTAAAAAAAATTTAAAATTTCTATTTATCATTATGAATTAAATCACATATGGCATTAAAAAATAGTATATTATAATATATTTTTTAATTTAATATAAGATTCAAATTACTATTTTCAGTTATATACCCATTGTCAAATATAATCAATAACAAATTCAGAACAAACTTTAACATTATAAATAATCTTATCAATGTATTAAGGTTAGATGTTGAGATTTTTATGGCATTAAAATTCGCTTTTTATAATGTTTTAATTACATTTTTTTATTATTTATTGTTCAGAATGTTTGACAATGGATTTGTAACTGAAAAGAGCAATTTGAATCTTACATTAAGTGAAATACGTAGAATGATATACTATTTTACATGCCATATGTGGTTTAATCCCCAATAATAAAACAATAAATTCTAATGTTTTATTTAATGTTTGAACCGGCGCTAAATTAGTTAAATAATTTAGTAGATGAAGGCAATGGTGTAATTATATTATCTTCTCTATTTTAATATCACTTTTTAATTGTTGATTGGGTTTAGATGTTACAAGATAATAAATCTCAATTGAAATTAGTGTAGTTTTTAAAATCTGGAGGGAGGCTAGTGAAATAGTTAGAAATCTCGGGAAAGGTTTCTAAAATTATCCCAGCAATAAATATGACACAAAATTTAGTACATAGTATACTAATATAGTGTTCGCGTGTTAATATTCTAGTGTCTACATATGCCATATTAATCTGTATATGTACTAATAGTTATGAGAACCCCAACCTCTTTATCTCATTTTTCTCCCTCTTTGTTTTGTTTTTAAAAATTAATTTCAAGAAGAATAAGATCTTATGAATTTGTTCATTGGACTGCTCCAAATTTTGATAAGAACCAAAATTCGGGTGGCTTTTCTCCAAGTGCACCATCCATTAATTCATGCAAGAACAAAGGTGTTAATAGATTAAGCAATTGTTGTAATGGTACGATATTTAACTAGTCGTAGAGAAATGTTGAAGAAGAAAGGTTGAGAATTTCTTTGTTAGTATGCGGTTTAAGGAACTACCGATGAATTGGTGTACAACCGTCCCTGAGCATCATTCAGAGAATATGTTTTTTTTTGGGTACGTGAACTTATTTCTTAATTACCTTTTGATTTCATATTCATCAAATTACTATACTAATTTTTTTATAATCACCTTCTGTGACGCCCCCACTTCTCCCTAAGGCGAATCAAAGGGTATCCGCGGGTAGGGGTGGGCACGGGTCGGGTACCCGCCCCGAACGGTAATTGGCTGACCCGACCCTAACATGTCGGGTCACTATTTTTTTGACCCTAATCCGCTCCGAGCTCCCTCGGGTACCCGATCCTCGGATACCCGAAAAATAGGGGCGGGTCATAGGGTACCCGCCCCTATTTTCAATCTATAAATTGCTTTAAACCAATTTATAAACCAATTCCACAATTCCAATAGTCATTCTCTGGTTATATACTAGCTCGTTTGGGTTTGATACGCATACATATCTGTAGTATGCTTTGCATTTTGCAATCACTGGATAGCTAGCAAAAGTAAACACAAACAAATTAAAGAAAAGATAATTGCATCATTAGGGAATGGTACTTCAACCCCTGACCACTCTGTATTATGGCACAGTAGTATTAAGTAGGAAGGCCAGAGTCACGGAGTACCCTATCAAAAACCAAAAGCAACTGCCTGAAGTGCGTAATCAAAATGATTAACAAAACAGATTGATTGTGCAAGGAGCATAGAGAAGCTGGAGAATTGCCAAACACATAACAGGGACCTAAACAGAGGTATTGTGTCGAAGCAATATTAACACAAGGAGTGGAAGTGCCAAGAATATAGAAAGCCATCAAAAGAGGTATTGTAACAACAATTTCACACCTCCTAGCATCGAGCAAGGAGTAGTGTACTGTAATCACTCCAACCAAAATTTTAATAAAGTCCAAACCTACACGTAATATACACCATCACCTGAAGAAGCTGGATAGCCATCAATTAAAGAAGGTCCAAACTTGCAGATGAAGAAGGTCGGCGTTTTACAGCTTCTGCTTGAGGCTTGAGAAATCGAAATCGAAACACTGTTGAATCGTCTGCTTGAGGGCTGAGGCTTGCAGGCTTGAGTTCAACTTGACAAAATTGAAGAGATGGACAAAGGAGGTCGAGAAGCAGAAGAAGAAAATGAAATGAGTGAAGACGGAAGAGTGTCGGCTGAAGCTGAGGCTAAACTCTGAATGGATGACCGATGGATTGATTTAGCTTAGGAACTTAGGGTTAATAACTTAAAATATTATACAATTATCCCTATATTTTTAATATTTATATATTATACCCCCGGGTCGGGTACCCGCGGGTTTTCACTTTCACGATCCGTATCCGTATCCGAATATTTAGGGTACCCGACCCTATCTGATCCGCTGATTGAAATCGGATCGGGTATCCGATTTTTCGGTGCGGATCGGATCGGATCTCTCGGGTTTTCGGATTTTCGGATTTTTTTGCCCACCCCTATCCGCGGGACGGCTGCCCAACTCTCGCCAGGACTCACTACAATCCATCATTCAAAAGCCCGAAATACTTTAAGTAACTTCAATACATAATTAAAGTAATTCAAATATCTCACACTTATAATTATACAGCTTTCAAGCTTAAATACAACCCAACGGAAAATGGTACAATAGCCATCCATTATAATATAATTTAAAATTTTCAAAAAAAAAGCAATCTAGTACTACTCACGAGCACTATTGGTCTCGAACCCCGTAAAAGAAAACCACAACGTGGGATAAGCTACACAACCCAATGAGGTTCCAAGACACTCTAACAGTTCAAATAAATCAAGTAGATTTGGCATATCATATGCATGGTTCAAGGTTACACAATGGCATGTTATCATGAGGTGATAATCATTGTACGGTAATTTGAGACATTATCATGGTATGAGACATTTATCATGAGACAGTTATTATGGTTCAAGACATTGGCATGTATAGTTCACGAGTGATTGGAGCTTATTACAGGCATAGCTCAGGATTTCATATTGACATTTTAGCATGAAACAATTATCATGATACCAGGTAAACATATACTGTAGGATACGGTGTTCCAGTGGAACTCTGTCGGTCATCTGTACCTTATGACTTCCGGATCCCCACGGTACGGTCTGGCCATCACCTTATCCCTCCAGTGATAATACTCGAGTATACCGAAACGGTGGCCCAGGGTTCCAACCTACCCGACCGAGCCCAGTCCTGGCTCGAGTAGGTCAGTAACCAAGGGCAGGGCCCAAGTTCAGCTTAGAGCTTACAACATGCACAGGTAACCAAGTAATTCGACAAAAGGTAAAATTCATCATTTGAGTAGGTCGAGTGAGGTAAAGTACACACTCGCCTAATAATGATGGACAGCTTCATATAACATGTGATTCATGATAATCAAGTAATCAAGTAGATACTTAGCACGTAAGCACGTAAGCAATACAAGTTGATTTCATGGAAGCATGTAATTCACGGATATCGAATAGTCATGTAGATTGGAAATCATGTGAGCAAATAGTCAAGTAATCAAGTAGTCATGTGGTTAGTAAACGGTTCACGGTTAACGGTTAACGGTTAAGTAGTGACGGTTAATTGACAGGCATTTGTCAAATGAATAGGCCATCATTGGCCGTTATCCCATTTTTATCATGTGAGAGTCGAGAAGATTCACTCCAACGACGTATGCATCCATAGCATACCAAGTCATGTTATTCGAGCATTTCCAAGCAATGAGTTATTCATCTCAAAAGAGAACGAGTGCGATAAAGTACACACTCGACTCCATTTCTCAAAATCAAGTAGGCTAAGTAAACAATCTAGCAAGTTAAGCATGTATCGAGTTCATATGGTCATTTGATATGGTTAATCATTTAACCAATTCATGTAGATATACAATGCAAGTATAGATTCCTTAAATAGGCATGAGTATGGTAAATACTTAACACATAGCACTTAACACTTAATAATCATGAAATAAGCGTGTCCTAAACTTATTCAATTACGTATTCCTATATGGAACACTCACCTAGTCAAAACAAACGAGTAGTTTTCAAACAAGCGTTTAGGTGTCCGCTCCGAGTTCCTCTTGGAGATTCCCTCGAGTGCCTGAGTAAACAATAATCAAGTACCACTCAATATCACTACGAATCTCTAATTATCGAGAAAGATTGTACGCTACTGCAATCTAAGGAAATCTTATGAAAATGAACCTCAATTACTCGTAAATCGAGGTTCAAGAGTAAAGTTTTAAAGTCTAAAGAGAGAGACTAACATTTTCCATGAAATCGAGTTCAAGATGTTCAATCGGTATCGAAAAAAGAAGGCAAGTTTCCAAAATCTCATTTTCTAAGAAATTGACAAATTTCAGTTTTGGGTGTCAATTTAGAAAAATCGTATCTTGCACTATGTAGGTCCATAATTAGAAAGCTTGATACCGTTGGAAACTTCTTCAAAAGCACTAAAAGTTTCTAGAAGATACTTTTCCATGATTCCAAACGGAAGATATTCAAAAATTGACTCAAAGTTGCTGCTTGGGACCATTATGACAGTTTCGGGGTTGGTTTTTGACCAACTTTGAAAATCCAGCAAAATTCACACAATACGAACTAGCCTCCGAAATTTAGAACTCAATTAGAGCTACAATCAAAGTTTAAAACAAAACAAACGGAACAAGAATCAAAGTTTTGAGCGCCAAGATATAGCAGCTCAAAGTTGGCTAAAATTTCCTCCTCGATCAAGAATTTCCAGATTTAAACATGAACTTTGGGATGTTGGTTGAACACTGAAACGGACTTCGAATGGCACCAAATTTAGCAGTATTACACTACCATATAGGGGTTATTCCTCTGCAAATTTTCAAGCAAAATCTAGCACGAAGAGTCAATTAACAAAACTGTTGAAGTTTTCAAGAATTTCCAAGGCAATCTGCCTCGTACCTTTGTTTTTCTTTTCTCAAACATTTGGCCACTAAAAACCTCTCAAATATGGTTCATTTGCATAGATAATGTCTAAGAAACATCCAAGCTGTATTTGGTAGGTGATTTATACCAAGAATTTCGAATGACAAGTCCCAAGTAAAGATTGGCTAATCGGCTAAGAGAAAAGGAAAAGTTTTCCAGATTCGAAGAGCAATTTCGGGGCATCATTTGCATATCAAAATGGTCTTAGAATATCACCAAATTTTGCACAATTAAACCTCCATATGAGGACCACTCCTCTATCAAATTTCATTTGAAAATTCACACGAGAAGGTAGTTAACTAAACCATCAAAATTCAAGAAATTTCCCAAGGTAAAACTGTCTTCTAGCTCTTCTTTCTTTTTAAACATTTTGTCCAATGCAACCAACCCAAATCTGGTTTATTTGTAAAACAAAGTCCAAGGAACATCTAATATAAAGTTTGGTAGATGTTGGACATCAAAGTTTCCAAAACAACAAGTCCCAAATCAAGCTAGGCCATTCAACTAGTCAAAAGAGGATTTTTACTCACTGCATCAGTTTCGAAATATGGCCACAACTCACTCAATTCAACTTGGAATTGAGCGTGGTTGATGGTGTTGGAAAGCTCTCTCATAAAGCTGAATTTTATCAGAAGAAACCATTTTGAAATTCTATCCACAAACAGCTCGTTTTTGAGCATCAAGATACAAGTCCTGTCCTGTCTCCTGGAGAGAAACGAAACAGTACAGTGATTTTCAATCGAATGGTGTGGCTCACTCAAGTGGAACCAGAACGTGAATTTGGTATCAATGGAAAGCTGGGAATGTCTAGTTTCCAGTGCCGCAAACAGCACTTGATTTCGACATCGGAGTAAAGAGTTATGGCCGATACAAAATGACTGCCTGGGCAATACGGGATTCATTTTCCAGTTTTGCTAACTTTGGAAATCAATTCATTTGACTAACCAAATCATGTTATTTTTCAATAAAATTTTGTACACACTCACACTAACATGTAAACAATATAATCAAGTCATTAGAGCTTCAAAAGTTTGCACAAAAATGGTCGGACAAAGCAGGGGTAAAACGGTCACTTTTGCTTCTTGCACTCAACGAAGTTTCTATCAATTACACACCATTAATCCATCATTTTAACCACTAAACCAACAATATATCCACCATCAATCAACAAATCAGCAACAACCCAAGAGTGGGAGTTTATAGAGCCCACTTTCACATTTTATACCATAAACAAGACTACCCACATGATTATATAACCTTATATGTGCAATATATCTTACAAAAACTAAGATCTATGGGTTGGATGATTTGCTACCTTCTTGGATGACTATATTAGAAATTTTGGTCACTCTTTGCTCCAGAAAACCGTGACTTTTCAGCTCCCTTTTGCAGCTCAAAATACTCCTCAAGTGTTATATTAAGTGTGGGTGAAATTTGAAGTGAATTAGAGAAGATTTGGTGAAGATTTGATGGAGGAATTTGAAGAACTCTTGAGCTGTTTTTCTTGCTTGTTGTTCGGCCAGATGAGGGAGCAAGAGAGAGAGTGTGATCAGATTTCTAAGCTTCCAAGAGAAGACATTAACTTGTGGCCTCAAATCACCCATTAGTCAACTCACATTAGGGTGCGTTTGGCGCGATTAGGGCTCGATTTTCTCGCGCGTTTGTTTCACTAGTGCACTAAACCTCTAATGCACTTATATTCATATAACTATTATTCACTCTTAAATTGTCCCAAAATAAGGGTCTAAAGTTCCTAAATTAAATCGCGCGCGTAAAAACGCGTACTTCCAATTTATGCGCGATAAGACGAAATTTCTGAAAAATTCTTATAACGATAGTACTAATAACTATCACTTGAGTATTTAAACATTAAAATGCCTAATTTAGGTCCATTGTACATGTCTCCAATATTTCAAACCTATTGTACTCTCAATCGATCAAGATTTCCAAAGACGTGTTCACTATTTTCACTAAACGAACTTTCGAAAATTAATTTTTGAAACAAGTCATTTTAAAAACATAATGAAACTATATTTCCATGTAATTAGGTCTCAAGAGGTTAGAAAATAATATTCGGAGTAAAAGACCAAATAAATAATTAAATAAGTTAGAAATAGGAGATTAAATAAGTAAATTTTGCGAGTTCTCACACCTTCTGATTTTATATTCATCAAATCACTACACTAATTTTTTTATGAAAATACTTTGAAAAATAACAATCCAAATGGGATCAAAGTGTCGTGCCATTTATTAATTATTCAGTGGCGGGGGGAAGAGACTGGGGAGTGGAGTAAATAAAAGAATATTAAAGTGGGCGGCGCGTCTGCTGAAGAACCCAACTAAAAACCTCCACTCTCGTCACTTATCTCTCCTGTTTTCTTCCTCTGCCTCTTCATCTTTCGTTTTTTCTTTTCTTTTTTTTTTTTTCCCATTTTTGTGCAAACAACAATAGACTGGGGGCGGGGAGAGAGAGAGAGAGAGGGAGAGAAGAAAAAGGTAAAACGAAATTTCGGGAGAAAAGATATTTTATTACAACAAAAAGTTGACCAAAAAACAAGAAAGAGATAAACCAGGAGACTAGGAGAGAGAAACCCCCAATCCCAAACAAAGGCATAAAAGAGGAAAATGGAAGAAGAATACAGGGGAATACGCTACTAGCATCGTATCGTCATCATCAAAGGACTACAACTATATACAAAAAGTTTCTTACAAGAGAGAGAGAAAGAAAGAAAGAAAGAAGCTGCAAAGCACAAAAGATTAAACGGGTTCTTCTTCTTGGATTGGGTTCTTCTTCTTCTCTCTCTCTCTTTTTTTTTTTTTTTTTTTTAAATTCTCGCTCTATATTTGTATAAATTGTAAACGAAATACAGTCCGCACCAGTGAGTTGAAAAAATCCATGCATCCAATATCCACATATTATTATACCACTATTGGCAAATAGCTAAGGCTGGTTTTTTCTTTGAAATTTAACCCTTGACGACAAACCACAACCCTGACGAGTCTTTCAATTCTCCTCTCCTTCCTTGTTAATCCTTCTTTCTACTAGCGGTCCAGCAGAAAGCTTTCCAATTTACCCAAGCAGAAGAGGAAGAGGAAGAAAGAACAAAATGATGATGCCATCAATTTCACCATCTTCTTCTTATAATACAGCCACAGTTTCGTCATCATCGGCAATAGTTCGAGTGGAGAAGGCCACCAGCGAGTTCTTGATCGGTCCCGATTGGACCATGAATATTGATATATGCGATACCCTCAACTCCAATCAGTGGTATTTTTTTTTTTTTAAAAAAATAACTTTTCGTTCTTTGTGGTTATGTATGCATACAAATACCCTCTTCTTCTTCTTCTTCTTTTTAATTTAACTGTCCTCAGAATTTTGGCACCTTTTGTCCAAGGTGTTGAATTTTCCTTGAAAAGCTGACTTTTTGTCGTTCTTCTGGGGAATACTGGATTTTCTGGACTTTTTTTCCTTTTTTTTTTTTTAAATTTTGGTGCAGTGAATTTTGTTTTGAGATTTAGGAAACTAGAATTTCAGTCCACAGAGGCTGACAAGCATATGTTATATTGTTTATGTTGGTACGATATTACCATTCGACTAGAATTTCAAGGCTGTGCTTTTTGGGTTTTTTAGGGGTCTGTAACACGGGTAGAAGGAATTATTTTTTTATTTGATGTTTGAACTTAACTTGTGAATTTAAAATGGAGGAGTTTCAAGCTTTTGATGGCGTTGGTAGGTGCTTGACATAAATGAGAACGAGGTGGGCTTTGTTGCTCATATGATTCCTACCTTTGAATTGTGAATTTGTGATCGTGGGGATCAACTCTTGGGTCTTCCGTAGTATATCATTAAGGTGTTTGGCAAAGAACAGATAGAAAGGGAAAACCTTAGGCATGCCCTTTGTGTACTTTGTCCTAGTCCTTCCAATTCATCCATGTTGGAAACTCATAATCTTTACGTCATTTTGCCGACTGAAAGAAATGGATTCACTGAATTCTTCCATTCTATTCTTTTTTTTTTTTTTATTAAATACTGCTCAGGCTTGCAAAAGATGTTGTCAAAGCTGTGAAGAAAAGATTGCAGCACAAGAACCCTAAAGTTCAACTACTTGCCTTGACGGTAATTGATTTGGAATTCTTGTCTTCAGTTGCACTTTACATGATGCTTCAAAGAAAACATGTCCTTTTTTTTTTTGGTTTTTTTTGGGGGGGGGGGGGGGGTTGGTTGGGAGTTGTTTTGTTATTTGCTGCAAATGTCAGTGGGTTGCTGTTAACTAGAACTGGTATCAAGCACTTGGTTTTTCTTTTTCCTATTGTCTCTTTTAATCGTGGTGCTGGCATACATCGAAGCTTTTGTTTCAATTCTATTTTGTTGGATCTCTACTTCACCTTTGCAGCTTGCTAACCGTGGCCCTATATATTGTATAGCTTCTAGAGACAATGGTGAAGAATTGTGGTGATTACGTCCATTTTCAGATAGCTGATAGGAACATTTTACAGGAGATGGTCAAAATTGTAAAGAAAAAGGCAAGTTTTCTTCGTTTGCAAGGAACTATGAGTCTGAGTGTTGATAAACATTTTAGTTTCCCTTACGTTAGAACTCTGCATGTGTTTTTTTTTTCCCTGATTGGGACTGTACTAGCCATTTCTGAAAGTATGACACAGTGTGCTAATATTTTGGCTTCAATTAGATTTCTGTTATTTGCATGCCTGTGAGTTCATTGTAAGAAGATTTTGTTTGAGTCAGATATCCTCTGCTCGTGATATTGCATATTTGAATAAGAAAGTAGGGTGACTTCATTGGGGTGCTTCTGTTAAATTACAACTTCGAATCTTTCATGGGTCCGTATATGATCTACCGGTGATGAAAACAGCATTGCCTGTGGCATGAGCCATAGAGTATGTAACTTGGGTGGTGGCAGAGGACAAATTACAAGTTTGTTGTCTCTAATAGTGATCACATTCAAATAGTCAAATGCTGCTATGGAGTTGGGAGTAGTTAGAAAATCTTTTTAATAATGCTGTGCAATTGCACTGCTAAGACTGTGGAAGTTTATATACTCTTTAAGTACGACGAGCCTTCGCAATGCTTAATGTGACCTATTTTCAGCATTAACAAAGATATGACCCATGAAACCTAAATCCCTCAAAAGTCATTTAATTGAGGGTGGTTTTGTTTTGTTTTGTTTTCTTCTCTTTTTTTAAATCTTAGTTTTTTTTTGGACCTTCATTTCCCTACCTGTAAAGTATCTCAACTTTATTTGTTTTCTGGATGGATGCATGCTTAACCTGTCACTTAGGATTCATTCCAATAGAGTTCCTTCAACTCTTTTTTCAGACTGATATGCATGTTAGAGACAAAATACTGATGTTGTTGGACTCTTGGCAAGAGGCATTTGGTGGCCCTGGAGGGAAATATCCCCAATATTACTGGGCGTACGAGGACTTAAGGGTAAGTCCAATTTTGGATTACAGCTGACTGTTTGCTTAAAGCTGCTATTATTACTTGATTCCATTAATCTTTGAATGATTTTATTATCTGAATTTTATTTTGGTGATAGCTATTTTATATGGTGAATTGTGCTGCTTCAGTTTTTTCATATTTCTTCAGAATTTTTTCTGATACACCCTCAACTCAAAAGTAATAGAATTTATTAAAGATAAACTGGATTCATGGAATAACAATTTATTAAATTAAGAAAGAGCAAGTTGTATAGCTTATGTATAATGAACAATAAAAAAAAATAAAAATGAGAGAACAATGTAAGCATGATGTTACATTGTAGACTATAGCAGTCCTTGAAGGCACTCTAATGAAGCTGACAAATGACCTTTTTTCAGCAATACCACATTACCTGGTAATGTTCTATGAATGCTGTTTATTGCCTAACTTGGCATAAGCCACCCTGCAGCCACGTTGATTATTATGTGTTATTTGTGATTCTGCATGTATCAGCGTTCCGGTGTGGGCTTTCCCCAGCGTTCATTAGATACAGCTCCTATATTTACACCTCCTATGACGCATCCAACACCACGACATCCACAGCCTGGCTATGGAATGCCAAGCAATTCCTCTACTAGGCTTGATGAAGCCATGGCTGCAGAAATGGAAAATTTAAGGTTAAAATTACCTTCGAAATTTTTACACAATATTCCTAAATCTTGTGTTCTATGTCTGTTACGTTTCACTTTATGTTTTTTGTTAGCTTATAGTTTGATTTTGGATTATTTTTGTGGTTATAGTTTGTCAAACATAGGGTCTATGCGCGATGTTCTGGATCTCTTAGCTGACATGCTTCAAGCTGTCAATCCAAGTGATCGCTCGGTAGAAAACTCTCTATTCTGTTCATGGTTCCGAAATTTTCAGAAAATTTCCTCACATTTACTTCTCTGTAGGCTGTAAAAGATGAAGTGATACTTGATCTTGTTGAGCAATGTCGTTCCAACCAGAAGAAATTGATGCAGATGTTGACTACTACAGGGTCTCTCTCTCTCCCTCTCCCTCCCTCCCTCCCTCACTCCCTCTGTGTCTCTGTGTGCGCGCGCGTGTATTTTGGTCTCTGCATGTATTGCTGTTTCACTGGGTGTTCTTGCTGAAGTGGTTTGCTTGTGGATCTGTGTATTATGTTTGTGCTAGGGATGAAGAACTTCTAGCTCAGGGCCTGGAGTTAAATGATAACCTCCAAAATGTGCTAGCAAAACATGATGCTATAGCATCTGGTTTACCTCTGCCAGTTGAATTGACAAATCACAACCTCCAATTGAATGACAAACATCATTCTAGCATCAAACAAGATAATGCTGTAAAAGGGAGTGAAACAACTAATGGTAACCCTTCACCAGTTCCCAGGATTCAGATTGATGAAGATGATGAAGAGGAAGATGACTTCGCACAGCTGGCACGAAGGTATTTCTTCATTTATATTTGTATTTCATGTGCTATACTTGTCATCAACTTCACATGACAGATTGGCAGTCTCATTGTTCCGTTGGTTGTTTTTTGTAATGCTAGTAATATGTGTTTAGGTTTTGAAGTTCTTGGATTCATTCACTAAATGTTTGAAGAAACCTTGGGACTTGTGGATACATGATGGTATCCTTGCTGTTTGGGGTTCTGGATGTTTGGTCTGCATCCAAAAGGCTCTCTCCACTTTGATTCATGTTTTCTTCTAAAATTTTGCTTGTGATTGCAGGCACTCAAAGATAAACATATCTGCTACTCCAGCTTCAACCATGCGAGGCAGTGATGGTGGCACTCTAAGTAACAGCAGCGATATGAGAGCTCAGGAAGCATCTTCCACCCTGGGCATGAGCGATGCTTTAGTTCTTGCTGATCCACCAGCACCAGCTAGAACTACAAAAGAGCAAGATGTGATAGACCTCTTGAGCATTACGCTGTCAACTAGTATGCCACCCGCCCCGCCTCAGGCATCTACTTCCTTAAAGCAAAACCTACACGAGGGGACCGCACTGAGCACAGGAGATGACAACTCTTCTGTGTCTCGTGCTTATAACCAATCCCAGTCCGTCAATAGTTACATTACTCCTTGGGCTCAACCTCAAGCTCAGCCTCAACGACAGTTTGAACCGCAGCCGCAACAGCAACAATTAGCACAGGAGTCTCAAATGCCGCAGTCTAAGTATCATTCTCAATTTTATAGCCAACATGATCCTCAATCACAGTTTAGGCCCCAAGCTCAACCAACGCTTGACCAATACTCTACTGGCTACCCTCCACCACCATGGGCCGCCACACCTGGTTACTTTAGCAACCCGAATCCTTTGTCTAGATCTCCTTATGCATATTCAACAGTTCAAGCCACATCATCCATCTCTTCACAAGGAACCAGAACTTCACAGCATACGAGCATGACTCCTGTAAGTGGAAGCAATGTGTCAGCTACAAATGGAGATGCACGGCTTGGTCCTGGGGGACACAAGCCCTTTATTCCATCATATAGACTGTTTGAAGATCTTAATGTTCTTGGAAACGCTGATGGGAGATTTAAGATGACAAGTAATTCAACTCCTCTATCTGGAACTAACGGCCATGGCATGGCCCGGGGAGGAAAATGAATACAGCTTCTTGATTTATGCCTAGTCACTGCGTTATGCCATGTTTGCTGGATTTGAGAATGTCTGTATAGGGTACATTTTTCTCATTTATATGCCCTTTTTGGAAGTCATGTTTCAGAGTAGATATTTCTAACTTTATGGCCATAACGTTTGTAATCGTAGTTTTGTGGATATTCACACTTCAGGTTCCACAGTAGATACTTTCTAATTCGCCATCCTAACAGAATCTCCAATGGCGTCCAGCATGGAGTTCGGGCTGATGATGAGGGGAAAACGAAAGGCCCTATCTGGTGGTCCTTCAGTAGTTGGGGGCCCAGGCCCGCGGGGAGGAGAGAAGCTTGCAAAAAAGAGAGGGAAGGGGGGGGGGGGTCAGACAAAATAAGATTTAGGAGAATTATCGTATCAGAAATTTTCAATAATAATAATATATTCTTTCAAGTGAATTATAAAATCAACTTATTTTTATGTAAGTTGACCATTAAAAGAGATTTAAAATTTCTCTGGAGTAAAATTTTTTAAACTCTTCTTTAGACTGTAGATTGAAATTCAAGCCCCAAACCTTACAATTTTTAAAAAAAAAAAAAAAAAAATTCAAAGTGTGGGCCACAACGTTCCCTTAATCTTAACGAGCCACTTGTATAACCCAATTTGGATTTGCCCCTCCATTGTTTGTACATCACGATACCCTAGATGTTACCAATTGAACCCAAAAAAAAAAAAAATCATGGCATCATTGCCTAAATATTTAGAAGATTTCTGAACTAGTGTACCTTCAAATATTACGAGAAAAATAAGATACATCGTGTAATGAAATTGATATAAAAAACTATTGCGGGACAAACACCTGGAGATCGCTAGCAAGTCTCTAACTAAAAGCATACTCTGTGTCATAGAACTTCAAGGGCAATTTTAAATAAAGGCAACCCAGTTCAATACCATCTAAAGTGCAGTAAAGCTGATTTGAAAATAAAAAGAAAAAGAAAAAGGAGAGCTACAGACAAACTGCCCAATCAAATAACAGTATACCTGTGGAACGCCAGTGGAAAATAGAATACAAATGCCTTCCATTCAGTAAAAGGTACAATACTGCAGTTGCACAAGAGCAGAGAATTTCAACAAGCTGCTCAAACTATCAGCAAGAAGTTTAAATAACAAAAAACCTTGCAACATGTTCAGTGCAGCATAGAACCAAACCATAAGATGTAAACGGTTCTTGGAAGGGGAATACAACCGATAACTGCTTACAACCAATTTAATTTATATTAATGAAAACTTAGTTAATCTGTACAAATTTGAACAAAGGTCTCAGATGAGCAGACCATGATGGAAACAAAAGGGAGAGATCAGGTACTAAATATCAAAAGGTGCAAGCTAAGCAGAAAGGAAGCAGAAGAATAGAGAATATTTACACCTTTCTCTTACCTACGTATTTTGATTATTTGCCAAAGCCTCCAATGAATGCGATGATACTCCCAATTTTGGGCAACCCTCTAAATGCAGAGACTTAATGAATATGTAACATACATCTTCCAAGGCAGTGGTGTCATTTTGTATTTTAAGCACATTCACTGCAAAAAGGAGCAAATTGTCATTCTACGCTTCATTTGCACCAAAGATCCTTCTGTTGAAGAACTCTTTTATCTTCAATCAGCCACCAGTAAGGAAAGTCTCATAAAGCCATTACAAGTATCCTCATCTTGCAGTAGATGTCGCATCAGCATAAATAGAAACGCAAGCATCTGCAGTGCCAGCAGCAAGCAACACTTCATAAGGATGGAAGGTAAGGCTGCTAACAGACCCAATCTTATGGGCCATGAAACTTGGGTAATATCGAATGCTGCCTAATTGCTCTCCTTCCAAGTTGAAGATTTTGATAAGCTGCTTTGCGGAGCCGCTAGCAATAAGGGGAGCATGTCGATGGACAGCTAAAGCAGTAAGTGAACCCCGGTGAGCATCAATTGTGAGATACGTATCCCTGAGATGTCTCAAATCAAGGAACTGAATATAGCCAGCTTGCGAGGCACTCACAATCTGAGCCCAAAAAAAAAAAAAAAAATGGTACAAGAGTTTATGCTGATCTGAGGTAAATAACTGATTTGAATATGATTTCTCATTCACTAGGAAGTAGTAGCAGCAGATAGGAGTATGCATTTTACCTTTCCTGGCTCAAGTCCAGGTTGAAAGGCAATTCCTACAATTTTTTCTAATCTCTGTGTATGCGGTTGTGTTGCAGAAACAAGCCTAAACAATAGATATCAATACAATGTCAGGTATGAAGTGCAAAGCCATAGAAAAGAAATCTCTCTAAACGTTTGCAGAGTCAAAAGAAGAAAAAAAAAACACGTGCAGTTGAAAACAAGATAGAAAAAATGCAACATGCTAACTTTCACAAACCTTTGTTTCTTATAACATGTTTAAGTTTATGAATGAGACCAGACATTTCCTGGTGAAATTATTTCAATATCTCAAGCAGATACTGAAACAATTTATATCACAGAAGCATAGCTTTTCAAACCAAAAGAAAGTGGAAAGCATTGAAGATAATTCTTCTCGCCCTTAAAACTGAAAAATGTAAAGAATGTCTAACCAATTCTTACATTTCAGGTGTCCGAGTGTCATATAATCTCACAAATCCATCCGAAAAACCAGCCACGAACTGGCCCCCATGAATGTGAGAAGCAGACTGTAATGTCATGGTCATATATGCTAGTTAGATATGTCACAAGACAAAAATGTCCAACAAGCTGTATCCAGATTCAGGGTTAAAAAAATCTGTTGAGATAAATAATAATAATAATAAATCACAAGGGAACAATACCATTTCACTCAACAGGATAAGAATTGCAACAGAACTCACCAGTGCTGAAATGCTGCAATCTGAGGATAATGGTATAGTATTTACAAGCTGCTCCTTATCCAGATCCCATGCCATGATAGATGACACTTCACCCGAAGCAAACTGTTCACAAATCAACCAATTGATGTATCATAAACTGTGGGACAAACAAGAGATAACAAAAGTAAAAGGCGTGCAAGCCAGCCCATGCACATCAGTGAACTTGCACCCAGCCACTCATCCCATGGAAGTTTATGATACATTGAAAGTTGGAAAATGTACCAGACATCCAGACTGCTGTTGCCAATCGACTACTGCATTCACACTCCGCACGCCTGGCCTGTGACCTTGAATCGAAGAGAGTGCAGTAACCAGTTTTTGTTGACCTTTTGAAGTATAATCCTTCCAAATCCGGACATTTCCATCACCTGCGTAAAGTTTAATAGTATATTCAATTCTAAAAAGTCGGGCATATATGACCGGCTTAAAACTTGCTCAGTAAGAGACTTACTTGAAGCAACAAGCAGCAAGCTCTCATCAAGTTCATTCACAAGACACAGCTTTGAAATTCCTTTGTCAGGGTAATCATGATTCTCAAAACTGTTCAGTAGTGTAGATTCCTCGTAATTCCAGATTCTATGACACAAACATGAAGTAATTGAATTGTCATGCACAAAAGTAAAAAGATGTCGAAACATTTTCATGATCCAAGTTTCACCTCTTAAGCCACTGTAATATGCCAAAGAATGGAAAAATGATCAAAATCACATACAACAGAAAACAAAATTTATCAAACAAGAAAAATGAGAATATACCACAGGAAAGAAAGAACTTCATGAACACATTGTACCCCAAAAAGAAAAATAAAAAACAAAAGCTTCTAAACCGACCCATAACCATGCACAAAAAACGTTTTTCATCACATCTAGCATTTTGAATATCCAAGTACGCAAAAAATAGCATATGCATGACAGCCTGGATAAGCAAGTTGCTGTCATATGGACATCCTCAGTCCACAGTGCAACTTGCTAGGATAACAATACAATTCATAAGTATGGAAATCAAAGTGACCAAATATCTCTGCCTGCTAGCTATGCGAATTTGTCATGAAAAGCAATGTGCAACAGATATATCAAACTAGAAGGCAGAATAAACTTGCTCTACCTGATTGTCTCGCTCTCATCTGAAGCAACCACGACTGGAGAAAAGGGCTGCAGCAAAGCAGTTTTGGTGCCTGTCTCAAATTTTGCATCCCAACTGGCAATTTGATCACGCAGTCTGTTCACAGCTGTCAAAAGAAAGGGCAAGGATGCTGTTAATCCTCCCCCTCCCAAAAAAAAAAAAAAAAAAAAAGAAGAAGAAGAAATTATCCTAAGACTGAAAAGTCAAAAGTTAAAACTTAAAATAAGAATTGGTCAGCATAATGCCATACCAGAATGTTGGCATTTTGCAATACGGTCCAAAGCCAGCTTTTCTCTCTCTTCTCTTCTGGCAATAATCTCTTCACTATCATCAGTAGCTGTGAGAAGAGGCTTTGAGAAGTGACCACAACTCCAATTGTAGATCGTAGACTGTGGAAGAAAACTGCGTTCTGAAGCTCCAGCAGGTCCAGCTGTTGCCAAAAGTGGATCAGCTAATCCAGAATCTGGAGAATTCATTAGATGTGGTCTAAACTCCAAGGAATACACTCTCCGCATTCCTGTCAAGTAACTAGGCCGAGGAGGGCTAACTGGAGGTGTTCTAAACGTGAGAGGCAAATGCCCTACAGCAACCAAAGAATAAAATTAGGACTTAGAGAATGATAAGAAGAAGACAGATGCTAAGTCCCAAAGCTTTTAACAAGAAAAAGAAAAATCAAACTCAAGAATAAGAAACTCAGCAACAGCAAACTTCATTTTCTAACAACCAGATTTTAGAACAGAGAACATAAGGTAAAACTTAAGATTGTGTACCTCCATTCATATCAAACCATGATGATGACCGAGCTAGTCCAGTGAGACTAGTGCTGGCATTAGCCATGGATTCACTAGGCTGGGCATTACCTGGAGTAGACCTCACTGGTTTTGCAACCACTGATTCAATGCCAATAATAGATAATACTCGACGACCAAGACTGGCGATTCGTGGCGATGGATCTTTGGCCAGAGTGCACATAGCCAACACACATTGTGAATAGAGTGCATTGTCAAGTGGTCTAGCCCTTGCATGGTTAACTACCCCATTGGTAATGGAGTCAGCCACTATGCCAGAATCAGAATGCTGAGATGAATCATCAGAGAGAGGAGAGCCATGCAAGATTCCAGATGTTGCAAGGGGGCTACTGGTAAACACTCTTGCATCACGAACTACAGGCTGGCTGTTTTCCCCAACTCTGAGCAAAGGAGAAACTGCAGATGGAACAATACTTCCATGAGGCATGTATTGTGTTGGAGTCGTATAGCCACTACCTGAACCCTTGACTGCAAACGCAGGCAAGGCAGCAAGCACAGAGTTAGGCTGAGGCTTCCAGTATGCAGCAGCAACAGATTTCAGGTGCTTGTTGTGGCCAAAGGCAAAACGAGCTAGAGCTGCAAATGAGTTAAATGATAAACCAACTTCAACTTAACAACACAAATGCAACAAGCAAATACAAGCAGGAACAAGCACATGCAAAACAGATCCAACATTGAAAGTAATTAAAAAAGGTAACCATATAACTTCTGCTTTATCTTACTAGAGAGCAGGAAACCCAGTAGGTCCAACATAAACAAAGGAAGTATACACTTGGGATATTCCACAAAAAGCGATGTACTAAGTGAATCAGTTCACCCAATCCTTTATCAGAATAAGTAAACCAGCATCACAGCATGGGGTCTAGCCCGCCAGAAACTATTTTGTATTATAACTACCACATAGGCACTCCTATTTCTATGGGCAGAGAGAGTTCAGTTATAGAAGAGATGTTGGGATTGTGTAAATAGCTACATAAACACTGATACTCCATCCAATAAGATCAGCCTAAAACATACCAACAGCCACCTCAGCACGAACCAAAGGACTTCCATCAGAAACAACATTCAGAAGGTTTTTGACAATACTGGCCTCAAACCTAACTTTTTCATCATCATCACAATCTTCCTCACCCCCAGCACCATCTCTTGATGTGTCAAACCCAACATCGAGGACAGTGCCCAGAGCAAAAACAGCTGCAGCTCGAACCTGAACCAGTTCTTTCTGAAGTAAGATGACTAAACATTAAATGCTAAGCTCTATAGAAAAGAAATCCTTGTTTACACAAGAAGGAAGCAAAGAGCAAACCTCAGGTTGGGGCTCAGAAAGTAGAGGTGCTAATACAGCAGAGGCATCTGCCAGCACACCCATGGTTTGTGCCTCTGCAAAATCTTCCCATAGTTTCCCAAGACATAGGCACAGCCACTGAAGAAATAGTGGTTCAGTTTGTGAATCACCTGGACTTGAAACCTGAAGGTGCCTCAAGCATACATGTATCAAACCAGCTTCAATACAGGCCTCCTGACCTCGTCTGTGACCATCTACAATGACAGCCAAAACAAATGCAGCCATTGCACGTTGCTCTGGGTAAGCTTCAACACTGTCAAGAAATCTAATGAAATATGCATGTCCACCATCCTTCACGAGATCAACCTGGCAAGACTATTGACACAATAAATCATTAGTAAACACGAGCACAACTTACACCACATGCAAGCGCAAGTGAAATTGCACTAAATCAAATAACCGTTTATGGATCTTAAACTAAAAATTCCCCCCCCCCCAAAAAACCAAAAAAAAAAAAAAAAATCACTCACGAAAGCAGAAAAAAGTTCCCTTTACATGCATGTCTACAGGTGGGGCAGGTGTACGTCATGTAAGGCAAGAGCTATGAATTGCTGATGCAGTTTACAAAGACTTCAAGGAATTTTAAAATTAAAGCTTTTTTCCTCAAGCTTCAAGTAGGAATCAGAATAGTGTCTTTATTTAGGTTCATCATAGTTTTATTCTTAGTTTTAGTTCTTATTAATTAGGTCTTAAGGGGTATTTTGGTCTTTACATACATGTCTACAGGGGGGACAGGTTATGTCATGTAAGGCAAAAGCTACAAATTCCTGATGCAGTTAACAAAGAATTCAAGGAAATTCAAAATTATAGCTTTTTTCCTCACACTTCAACTAGGAACAAGAATGGTGTCTATATTTAAGTTCATAGTTTTATTCTCAGATTTAGTAGTTTCCATTATTTAGGTCTTAAGGGGTTTTCTGGTCTTTTAGTTGTCACTGGAAATTTCCAGAATTGTCTTTGAGGTTTTTTTTTAGTTATTTAATACATGAGGTAAAAATTGGAGTCATTGTTAGATGGTAAGTTCCTAAAAGTTCTACGAGTAGTTAATTTCCTGTGGAAATAGGAGTTTTAGGAAGCTCTTTGCTTTATAAATACTTGTGTTCTCATGTTAATTTAGAATGAGAATCTTTAAGTTTTTCTTCAGTAGCTGTTTCCCTCTTCTTCCTCACTAATTTCCTCCCTTTTTCCTCTCTTATTTCCTAACATTACTGTTCCCCCATGCTGTTCACAGCCCTGACATAGGCCATGATCCTCTCATTCTTCCATCTGACCCATCTGTCCTACATTAATTCCTCTTCCAAAAACAAGGGGATAGGCCAAACGGAAGCATAATTAAGGATAGGACAGCTAATGGACATCAGAAAGAAGTAAAAATGATAGTAGTGAGAGGATTTCTGAATGCACCTTATCAAGCGCAAGAATCTTTGTCCAAATGAACACAAGAATTTGCCTAAGTTCAGGAGTAGTTGTTTGCAAGAGCTTTAAAACGTAAGGAAATATTCCAACAGATAAGGCCTGCAAGTATAGGATATATATATACACATATATCATCATATAACCCAACAAAAAACTAATTAACCACAGAAACATTTTACTGCCACAATGCAAAATATCAGTACCAAATCCACAGCCCAAGATCCCATATCCAGAAACCTTCCAAGGAGCACCAAAGCACGGAACCTATGACATTGACTAAGTAAAACCTGAAAACAAATAAACCAATTGTTGGTCGTACATTACACAAGAAAGCCAGTGTTATCTCCAAGAAGACAAAACTCAAAAATATATGGGAAGCAGAAAGCTGTGATCCAATTTGACAGTGTAAAAACCTGAAGGAAATTTTTAACTCAACATAACCTGAAGGAAATTTTTAACTCAACATTCTTCGACAAATCTAAATAGGAGTTCAAAACTAGAACTGGAGATTACCTAAACTTATTTACACATATCTATGAATAAAATGGGTGTACAAGGTACCATTAACAGTTTAATAAACAGCATTATCTATTCACTAAATGAAAGTATCAAGGAACTGTGATTTCAAATATGACATGTGATTATGCTACTGCTGCTTCAATGAATACAATGATAGCGTTCAGACCATTTCCACTAGACTACCCTCACCGTTGCTAGCATTAAATCAAAATTCAAAGCAAGCAACCAATGTGACTAGTGGCCAAGCCAGGAAACAAGAGTTGAGCATGTTGCACTGCAATTTTCATCTAATGCAAGCATGTAGCTTTCAAATGTCTTTGTTTTTGCATCCCCCCCCCCCCCCCAAAAAAAAAAGAAAATCAGCGGCTAGGTTGAGATGAGGACTTAAGTACTGCAATAGTACAAAATTATGGCAATTATTTGCATCGTTTGGAGCTGTGGCCTTCTCCTGCTCCCTATCTCAACCAGTGCCAATTACTATGCCAATTACTACAGTCACTAAAAAGATCCTACCCATCATTTGTCGATATTAAATTCTTATAATAGGATAGACAAATATTAGATTAAATTTTCACCTGGCAAAGGAAGGAATAGAAATGACTGACAGAAAAGCAAAAGGGTACACACAAGCATCAAGGGTCAAAATGATTCACATCATCCCAGGACTCATGACATAAAGCCAGCATGATCTCTCCTGAACTTCCATGGACATTACCACATAAAACTGCCAGTCAGATCATCAGTGTGTGACCACCATCATACTCATCAGTGCACAACCCTTCAAATTATGCAGTTCACCAGTAAAATGATATGATCAACCAGTTTTAACAAGCTGAGAAGATAATATGGTCATATAAATGATCTCACACTAGTATCAAGGCACACTAAGTGTGCTTATAAGGTGAGAGTGAATGACTATTGATGGAGAAGAAAAAGTAGAGTGGGTGGTTAGTTAATCATGTGAAGGGTGTTCTTGAAAAACCAAATGAAGTGACACTACATTACTCCAGACTTTAGGCCTTAGATATCATATGGATTATTTAATAATCAATTTACACATCAAGTAATCACTAACACCAATCGCCAAAAGGTAGTAATTTGGCCAATGGATGGCAATAGATATTAACTAAAAAATTAGAGTTATCAAAGATGCAGAAATTATGACACCTGCATCAATGAAAATTTAGAAAGAACCAAAATTCAGTCAGAGGGGTATTTCCAGATGGAAACATTCCTACCTGAAGAACAATTGGCAGCTGTTCAGGTGGTTTTTTAAGATCGGATCCATGATCAAGCCACACCTCAAAAGCTGTTAATTGCTCCGTAAAGAATGGACTAGGCTGACAATTTAAACCAAAAAAGAAAGAAAGAATTAAACCAGACTGCAACAACAGGAAGGGATATGATGCTATTGATTATCCCATCTCTCTTTATCCTACAAACTTCTAGATACTAAAAATTAATCTAGAAGGCAAACCTGGAATTCTGCATTAGGGTCCTCAACAAGAGTTGGAAGCTGAGAAAGGCATATTTCAGCAGCCATATCCCAAGCGTCCCTAAAGTGTATAAAGCAATCAGAGAATAAGATGCAGAGTGAAATTTTGATAAGGATCACTACTTCCAACATATTTTCTGCAGTTCTACAACAACTGACATAGAAGCAGAGTAAAGAGTTTATAATAGTTACCACATATGATGTTGATGGGTCGGCGGCAAAATGGGATGCGAAAGTGGTGAACAATTGGCAGAGCGCATGATTCTCTCCGCAAGTAGAAAGTTACGGAACAGACTCGCAACTAATAGATCTTGCCTGAACAATCTCTGGAAAAGATCTGCAGGTTTTTAAGTTGAAGAATGCTCAAATACATATCGAAGAGGAAAGAACCACCAAAGTATCACGCAAAACACAATATATAATTCACTACCATGTGGGAGAACATTCCAGGCAATTGTGTCTGTCACTGCTGTAAAAATCCAATTCAATTCTCCAAGAAGCGTCTTCCGATCAGTTTGCCGGCCAGGAATTCTATCTATAAGTGAATAATCTAGAGACTCACGAAGCAAAGAACGAGTACAAAACCTGGAAGACAAGATATTTCATACAAGGAATGAAAGTGAGTGGCATCAGCAAATGAGACAAAGAAACAAAGCAATGTCAAATCAAACAGAAATATCTAAATAACTATCATATAAAAACCCAGAAAGATATCACCAAGAATCAACATAAAGTACATAGCGCAAGAAAGTTGCATCACATCACACCAACTACAGCAACTTGATAGATGATTTCCACAAGCACAAAGATTTGATGCAAGCGACAAACACAAACATAAAAACACACACAACGAAAACTTCTCTTACACAACTACAGATAATAAAACATTCATCAACAAAACAACAACGATGACACCTTAGCTCAGTTTTATTAGCATGTTAGTATCATTTAAAATGGATATCAACAACTAACTTTCCTAATATAAAAAATACATAAGTTGCAATAAGTATCTGTACATGCATATAAATGTTTTCATTTACAAAAAGATATGTTTGTACAATCTATTCTTTGAATAAACAGAGGAGAGGGGAAAAAGAAAAACACAAAATACTGATATTAATTTAAAAAAAAAAATTTTAACGGTTCAACTAAGAACAGGGATCAGGGAAAAGGTACTATAGCTTACCATCTCAATGCCATTTTTATGGGAGTTGTAAGGCAGGAAGTAAACACATCAGCCGGAAATTCAGCACTTTGAGGAAGAGTCTCATGTGCTTCACAGGCTGCAAGCAAAATGCAATCCCTAGCAGAAGGACCAGAAGAAGCAGAAGCAGAAGCAGAAGCAGCAGCAGTCCAGTCCTGAAGCTGTAAGAATATGAGGCAAAAAATTAGCAAAATAAATCAACAAAAAGCAGATTAACTCTGCCACTGGTTATGCAAATAAAATGCAAAAGCATATCATGATACCTCTACAAAGGCATTGACAATCATCCCAGCAGCAGAGCAGTCAAAGACATATATTGAAGGTGTCTTCAGCCAAGAATCCAAGTCACCAATAGGTAATGGAATATACTGTGTATAGCTCTAAAATACAAGAGAATTAGAAGAAGAACAAAAAAAACCATTACAGGACATGGGAAGAACTCTCCAGTTGCTGTAACCAAACCTTATTGAAAAGCCATATTTCTCCATTGACCGTTGGTTTTGGAACTCCATGCCCATTATAGTGAAACAAAACTCTCTCTGACTTGGCATATTTACGGCAAGTTGTACAAAGTTTCTTGACTTCATCCACAGTGGGATCTAAAGAGATCTTGTAGCGAGCCTGAACGAATGTTAGGAAAAGAATATAACTTATGCAGACCACATCATCACCTAATATGTGCAAAATACCCAATCAACAACATGAGCCAGCAAAAAGAGTAATAACAAAAATCCTTACTCTAGGCTGCCATCTCTCGTACTGTTGGTTTAAGGTTCTTCCAATTGTTTCAAGCGCTTTTTGAGGTGCCATTGAAAAAGGGTCTGCATAAAAGAAAAGAAGATAGATAAATTACTATATTCATTAGTGCTATACAAAAGGACAACTTCAATATAGCGTCTCCAAAAGGAGCCTGTATATATCTCCAATGTAATTCCACAACGTGACAATCCTCCTCAATATATTAACCTACTACAATTTCAAGGGTGGACATAAATATAAGCAAGCACCGGATGGGCACAAAATACCAGTTTGAGTGAATCACCTTACACAATTTTCTTCACCACCTAAATCCTTACCCCAAAATCCAACAAAACAAACAAAAAGAAAACAGAGGGAACAAAGGGAAACGAGAATAAGACGAAGCCTTTTGTTTGCATGAATGGGATCAATAAAAAAAATGCCAGATACATGTACATGCACAATGGAATGGCATCCCGAGAGGAATTCTTGTTAAATAATAGATTGGAAATAAGAAAAAAAATTTACAAGAATTCGCATATCTCATAAATATAGTCTTAAAGCTAGAAGAACATATAAAATACGGAAGATATATGGAAAACAGAAATCAGGGAAGAAGGATGTGTAAAGATGTGTATCACAAATCTGAGCAGCAGAAACACCATCGAACAGGATAATACAAGTCGTTGCACGCTAGTAATGAAGATTCCAATATGCAAGAGAAAGAAGGTAAGCTCCATTCTCATATTGGTTCAAATGGCCACATGGTTGTACATTTTGGATATTATTGTTAATAAAAAATCATAATAAGTATGAAAATACATATCAAGCCTTGCAATTAAACATGCCAATGCTGACCTTTTTTGAAGAAAAACACTTCTCCTAGAACTGGCATTAAAGTAGGCATCCACAGACATACAAACATCACATGAAGCTCACTGAATTAATCATTATGTGAAGGAAAAGCATATTTTATTGAAAGATTCTCATAAGAATTTTCAACAGTATAAGAAATCAACAAGTGAAAACTCAACATTATGAGATATGGCTGAAGATAAAGTATAATCATGCAGAGCTAACAATAGATAAAAACGAGAAGTACGAAAGATATTGAGTATACCAATCCAGCACTCCATCCGGGCACAAGGAGATATCTTTATTACATCAGGTGGATCAACACTAATGTTTAAACATAAAACAAGGGCAACACATCCCGTCTTCATCTGCGATGAATGTTATAAACAATGATGGACAAAGTACATCAGTAACAAAAAAAGGGAAGAGAGAGAGAGATGAAGAAGAAGAAGAATCTATACAGACATGAACTAAAAGAAGACATAGTACCAGCTAGCAAAAGAACCATGAAGCAAATAAACAGAACAGTCAGTCAAGCACACATCTTTAAACCAGATATCAGAACCTTGTTTCTGAAAATGTGTTCAAGGATTTACCAAGTTTCAGTCAATTAATTATCCCAAATAAAAAGTTTGAACCATTTTCTCTACCAATTGTATGCAAGATGCATCCAACCGTATCATACTTATCAATATCTTTCTTTAATTAAGAGAAATATCAGATAACATTTTCTTTCATTCTTGATTAATTAAGCCTTATTAGTGTACTCTATAGCCAATTTCCAATGTCTCTTTTCTTTATTTAGAGGCCACAAGCACGAACCTCACCCACTTAAAATAAAATAGCCCAAATTTGCTCACAACCTTGCAAATCATAATTGAGAATGCGTGGAACTATACTTGGGCAACAGGATAATATTTCAAATGGTATAACTTCAAACGAAATCAACTTCAAGTGAACTAAATTGATTGTTCAAAGGGAATATGCAGCATCTAGAGTTCCTGCCATCACCAACCATATCAAATGTTTATGCCACCAAAGCTACTTTTATTAACATTACTAAATTGAACCTTTCCATGACTTTGTCTTCACTAACCTATGAAATCACTTTATTACAGATGCTTCCTGCTGAACCTTGAACTCCTCTTACTAACAAACTTCAATGATCCTAACTTGAACAGGCATCAAAGGACATGCAAAAACATGTTAACAAGAAGATATTCCATTTTACACCGCCTTGTCACTATGCACGGAAATAGAAGCTCCTAAGGTGAAATTCTTAAAATCAAAAGTAGCTTACTATCACTGATCTCAATATGCCATATGGAAACAGGAGAGTAAGTCCTAGACTCCAATAAAAAGGCATGATTTTGGGGAAAAAACCTAGTAGGAAAGGCTTTATTTGAGAAAACCAGCACTAACTTCATTACAGATGCTTCGTGCTGAACTTTGAACTCCTCTGTAGTAACAAACTTCAATGATCCTAATTTGAACAGGCATCAAAGGACATGCAAAAACATGTTAACAACAATATATTCCACTTTACAACACCTTGTAACATAGCACGGAAATAGAATCTCCTGAGATGAAAGTTTTAAAATAAAAAGTAGATCACTGTCACTGATCCCAATGTTCCATATGGGAACAGGAGAATAAGCCCTAGCCTCTAAGAAAAAGACCTGATTTTGGAAAGAAGCCTTGTAGGAAAGGCTCTATTTATGAAAACCAGGACTACTCAAAAGCAAAGTCATTAAAAAATTCTGTTGCTGAGCAAAAGTTAACTTCTTGAAGTCGTGATGTCTGCAAATTCTTTGCGTAGAAGATGCTATATCATAAGGTGATCCTTTAAACAGCTACAGAGCCCCAATCTCCCTTTTGAAGTGTATGCATGATCCATAATTGCTATAAACTAACACCTTCTTGCCACTGCCACTAATCAACGGATAAACTTAGCATTATGTTTTTAATTTCTAACGGAAAATTTAGCAACAGAACTTGTGTCAAACAGCAGTAAATTCCAAATTCGCATTAACAAGAATAAAATTATAGGCTTTCCTTGCCTGCAAATTAAGTGCATCCAGAAGTGACAGAACTTGACCATAAAATAGATCTTTCTTGCCACGTTGAAGAAAATGTATGCAAGTATAGTAGTGCATTAAACAAATAATAAATAAAATGGTTAAAATAACACATTGTGAAAGGCTGGTTTTATTGTTGGATTAGATAAAGTACTATTCACATGCTAAAAGAACACTGCAAGTCTGAAATGTGGCAAAAAGAGAAGCTCCTTCAGCTAAAAGATTACTAATCATTATGCTTACAATCTAAAGTACATTAAATAGTACATCATGAGCACTCATCGGACGACCAGCCACATAACTCTTTTTGACTTATCTTCCCCGAAAACCTTGTTAGATATCATTATTACCATCACATATGGCTCAGTATTCACACAAAAGCAGCTATGCTAGGCCACATAATTCATCCAACAAATTTGACCCCGGCTCAAAATCTCTAACAGCACATTAAATGCCATGCAGCCTAGGCGCAACCCATAAAAAACATAAAACTTCATTCAAAGTTGCTCACACACTAATTTTGCTAAAGCATAAGAATAAAAGTCTTTACCACTTTCACACAAATTGAACATCTCATCAACAAAATGCATACCCACGTAAGCCCCAAGGACCATGCAGAATGATACTGATAAAGTATCTAATCACCACCTGGCTTCCAAAATCTTGACTAACAACTACAAATAATGCAAAAAAAAAATCGCATATACAGCGATACAATACGAGTAAGGTGTATCAGTTACCAAAATGTGGCATTTAATGAATATGTATGCATGGGCAGTAATTAATTTGATAATCATGAAGTCCATTTAATAAGAGCTTAAAAAAAATCTTCTTTGCATTCCTCGACATTCGAAATGGTAATTAGCAAAATACAAACAAAAAGCTAACTGAAACCAAAGAGAGTACATGCCACAAAATGCCACTAAATGAAAAACAAGGGAAAAAATGATATAGGGGATGGAGAAGGAAAGGAAGTTTACCCGGTCCCTAGGCCGCCATTTGGAGACCAAGCCACTGTCAGACGGGCCAGAGGGCAAGGAACCCTCAAAAGCGTCATGCCGGAGCTCACATAGTACCAGGGTCTGAGGCAAATAGGCCATGCTTGTCGTCGTCATCGCGGCACCACCAACATAACTACTACTAGCAGTTTCCGAATCCCTAACACTCCTCTCACCATCCTCATGATTAATGCTACTATTACCGGTAGTACTAGTGCTAACATTTAACTCCTCGAGATGATTGGACACCACCGCCAAGGCCATAGATGATTGCGAAAATCTATAAGCCATCGAATCACCCAATGCCATTCAAATTCAAGGAATCACTCCCAACCCCCTTCTCTCTCTCTCTCTCTCTCTCTCTGACACAGAAACCCTGTTAACCCTGCCCTAATCGGACGAATTTCGGATTGCAACTCATAACAGAGATCGAATAAATCAAGTGGTAACTCTTTCCCTGGGGAAACCCTAACCCTAGGTATTGGCGGGAAGGTAAGTTAGGGTTTAGGAAAGGAACGACAGGAGTGGAGCCGAAGAGAGCGAACGGGAGCTTAAGCAAGAGACAGAGGCGGTGTTGCAAGATTTAATCGACAAAGCCAATGAACCAGCGGCGTAAGCCCTTGGAGATTGGAAGGAGAATGGGAGAATCCAGGTCGGAAAGCTATGACGAAACCCTCCTCCTTTTTTCTTTTTAATTTAAACTATATTCAGCATGTACAGGGGTGGAGTGGTGATGCCGCTGCTGCTGATGTTGTTGATGGAGGCGCATATGTGTATCCAATGTTAACTTCAGTTCTCACACACACACACACACACACACTCTCTCTCTCTCTCTCTCGAGAAAAAAAAAAAAAAAAAGGGAAAAAAATAAAATAAAATCTAAATTTGACAGAGAGAGTGACCAGTACGTACGGCTCATGTATATTATTGCCTTTTCGTTATAACAATTGAAAACAAAAGAATATTTGTAGTATGTAATTTCTATGTTCACTTCATATGTTTCTGCTGTCCCCCCACAGACCTATCCTCACTTTGAATTGCAATTTCATGAGAGCAAAATACAAAATTGCTGCATGAATTTAATTTGGAATCTTGGATAAACATACTAATGAGTTTGTTTCGATAGGAGTTTATTTGGATGATTTATTTGAGATAATTAATCTAGAACTTTTTGTGATATGATGTATGCGGCATAAAATGGTGATTGAAAGAAAAAAAAAATAAAAGATGATTGAGATTTGTGAAGCAAATTATTTTTTTTCAAATCATCTCAATCCAAACACACTGATTGATATAAATAAATTCTCATATTATACTCGTACAATAAATGTTTGTACGTATCTTCAAAAAAATTTCATATTTCACACATTTCAAAAGACATTTTGAAAAAAATACTTGTATCTTTCAATTAATCACATGAAACATGTAGGAGTAATAAACTTTTAACATATATTTGGATGGCAATTATTTGGGCAAAAATTTATTTGTTTACATTATACATATATTTTTCAAGTAATCATTTTTTTATCTTGCGTTACGTTACATCACAAAAAAAAATATTATACTCAATATTTCAAATAATCTCCCGTCCAAACGCAATGGTCATTTTCTCTTTCATGATTCTCAGGCTCGTTGGAATTTCAGTTGGTTGAGAGTTTTAAATTTTTGTACAGACTGCTGGTTCAAGCATACGTAGGAATTACCTTCAAAACGAAAAGTAAAATTAGCAGAAGGAGGTGGGCATGCAGCACGTTGTCAACTTTCCGGCATGTATACATTACACAGGCTTCATCCAATATGGGTCAGAAAATAATATACATATATATATTTTTTTTGCCATTTCCATCCTGGCTAAAAGTTTTAATTTTTTGTTTGCAATTTAGCTGTATCCGTTTCGCCAAACTACTTTGACACGTCATCAGCGTCTTTATCCTGCTCCTGCCATTGCTGCCAGAAAAAGAAAAAAGGCTATTACGACACCAGCTGTCTATTGCAAATTTTACAAAACTACAGCTAGCACAGTCCTGTATACTCCAGTCCAACAGCGTCCAGCTCCCTCCTTTATTCTTCCTTGTTAGGTTCCCCCGCCCCCTCCAACTTCTCTCCTCTCTTTCACGTGCCTTTGTTTTTTTTTTTTTTCTTTTCTTTTAAAGAAAATTTTTTGGGTTTTCTCTCCTTTTTCCTCAAGTGTGTCCTGTATTCCTAGGGCTGCAAACGAATCGAGCCGCTCGCGAGCGGCTCGAGTTAAGCTCGAGTCGAGCTCGACATTAATCGAGCTCGAGTCGAGTTCGAGCTCGAACTCGAGCTCAGAATATTAAGCTCGTTAGCTCGCGAGCCGGTTCGCGAGCTTGAATATATATATATATATATATATATTTTTTTTTTTTATTTAATAATAAACTTACGTATATTATATATATATTTTTTTTTATTTTTTATTTTCATAGTGAAATTACGGATATATCTTTAATATTTTATTATTTATTCAGAAAAAAATATTATTTTATTTATTTTTTTTAAAAATAAAAATTTTTTTTTATTTTATTCGAGCTCGAGCTTGATAAAATTTAGCTAAGGCTCGGCTCGATTAGCTCAAATCTCGACTCGACTCGACTCGTTTGCAGTATTTCTGAGGAGGCAGAAGAAAGCTTTTATGACTGTTTTCATAAACCACTTGCTTAATTGGCTTAATTGGCGTGGTGGTTTAGGTCATGTTTGTTTGGATTGCATTTTTTTAAATTTTTTATAGAAAAATTATTGTAATAATTTGATATATGTGAAATAAAAAAAATAATTAAAAAATATATTTACAGAAATAAAAAAATGATTGAAAAATATATATACATTTTTCTTGCTTTCCAAACAATTGTCTGTCAATTTTTCTTCCTCAGTAAAACTCATACCGTTTATCTTGCTTGCAATGAGAATTTTCCGACGAAAAGAAGGCCGCCTAAAATTAGCTCTATGGGTTGCGTCTTGAGAGTCGCGACTACACGATACATGCTGGCCCTCATATATTTGCACAGAAGTTTAAAAGAACAATATAATATCTTAAAATTGAAATAGGAAAAGTATTGTAAAAAAATAACTAGAATAATTTGTCAAAAAATAATGATCAATGATTGATTAAACTAACAAAACGTCTACTCATTGCTAACAAAACAAAGAGGTGCACGAGAGTAAACTTGATTCCAATAATTTTGGACATTTTAATATAAAGTTAGAAAAAACACCCCTTAGAATTTTGTAAAAAATAGATTTCAAGAAAAATTAAACTCAGTTCTTCAGAGGAAGAGACTTTTCTAACTCAAAAGATTCATATTAAATATGAGAATGAAATGAACAAGTTGAAAATTCCTTTCCATGCTAAGTTATTCCAAAGTGCCAAGCGAGAGGTAAGTTGACGGCAGATCTGATTCAGTTTCATGGGAATTTCGTCTTTTATGCTCCGTGATAAACACTTATCGTAGATGTTTTTTGGATTATTTTTAGAGGTATTTTTAAAACATATTTTTGAGTATTTTTATAATTTATAATTTATATATTTTTATATTTATATACATTTATGCATTTATAATACATTTATAAATATTTATAAATAAATATGTTTATATATAAATGTATTATATTATATAAATATAATACGTAATATAAATATATTTATAAATGTATAAGTGTATATTATTATAAATTATAAATTATAAATAAATATCATATAAATGTATAAATTAATATATATTAATATTATGTTTAAATGTACTAATATAATTAATATAAATGTATAAATATATTAATATTATGTATAAATGTAAAATTAATATTATGTATATTAATATAAATGTATAAATGCATTATATTATATATAATACATAATATAAATGTATATTATAAATATACATTAATATATATATTATGTATAAATGAACATTTATATAAATGTATAATATATAATATATATTATATATAATTTATATAATATATAATATTTATATAGATATATTATAAATATTTAAAAATATTTTTTAAATAAAATAAAATATTTATAATATGTACAAATAAATATATGAATATTTAATATATATAATATACATTAATATTAATTATAAATATTATAATATTATAAATATGGTGTTTATGTAATATTTCAATTTGTAATATTTGTTGTATATTTCATTATATAAATATTTATATAATTTATAAATTATAAATATATAATTTATAATTTTCAATTTGTATAATATACATAATATTGTATATATATAACATAATATACATTATTACATTATTACATATTATGTATATTATATATTATACATAACATTATTATACATTATTATACACAATAATGTACATAATAATATTATGCATTAATAATAATATATATTATAATATAATGTACATAATATATTATGTATAAATATTTATACATTTGTGTATACAATATTACATATTATGTATACTATATTATATTATGTATAATATTAATGTATATAAATATATAATTTTCAATTTGTATATTTTAATTTCTTATTAATATGATTATTCAAACTATATTGAGTATCATACGTGTAATGATTATAGTGGGTATCTTCGCTCGTAGATCCATTATTCAGATAACTAGAATTCCAATAAGTATTTTTTAGTTCACTCCAAAACGAATGATTGTTGTCAATCTCAAAAATTTGATTTTCAGTATCAAAATTTGTAACTTACTATCCTCTTGCCTAGCAGGCAAAGATTTACCTCTGTGGAAAGGATGATTCATTCAGATCGACATAAGAGTCCAACTACATTGCATTGCCAAAATCCATGTTGTATATTTGAAAGAGGCTGACCTCCTTGCTTCTCTCATAGCACACTCCTCTTTCTGCCGAGCCTCCTTTCTATTCGGTCCTCAGAGACAAAATGTAGGATGGGTGCCAACAGTTCATCACGGAAGAAAGGACTCACTAAGCTGGGATAACCAACTAATACTAATATAATAGAATATAAAATACTAATAGAATAGAAGAATAAAAAAGAGCTGTATTTTTTGTATACTTGCCCCAGTTCCGTTGCTACCGTGGGCCAATCATCAGATTAGATAGATATCCCTTCAACATAGGTTATCAAAAGGATCTCGGAGACCCATCAAAGTATGAAAGTCAGGATCATTCAAAAAACGGATTCCTATTGGAAGAGTGCATAACTGCATGGACAAGCTCGCACTAACCCGTCAATTTGGGATCCAATTTGAGATTTTCCTTGGACTTCTCAAAGGCGTAGAGAAATATATACATTTATGCATTTATAATACATTTATAAATATTTATAAAGAAATATATTTATGTATTTATATAAAAATATATAAATGTATTATAAATGTATTATATTATATATAATAAATAATATAAATATATTTATAAATGTATATTATTATCAATGTATAAATTATCAATGAATATTATATAAATGTATAAATTATAAATTTTATATTTTATATTTTTATATAAATATACATTAATGCATTTATAATACATTTATAAATATTTATAAATAAATATATTTATATAAAAATATATAAATGCATTATAAATGTATTATATTATATATAATACATAATATAAATATATTTATAAATGTAGAAGTGTATATTATTATAAATGTATAAATTATAAATGAATATCATATAAAGGTATAAATTAATATATTATTAATATTTATTAATATTAGGTATAAATGTATTAATATAATTAATATAAATGCATAAATGTATTAATATTATGTATAAATGTAAAATTAATATTACGTATATTAATATAAATGTATAAATGTATTATAACTGTATTATATTACACATAATACATAATATAAATGTATATTATAAATACACATTAATATATATATTATGTATAAATGTACATTTATATAAATGTATAATATATAATATATATAATATATAATATTTATATAAATGTATAATATATAATATATATAATATATAATATTTATATAAATATATTATAAATATTTAAAAATAAATTTTAAATAAATTAAATATTCATAATATGTATAAATAAATATAAAAATATAAAAATATATAATATACATTAATATTAATTATAAATATTATAATATTATAAATATGGTGTCTATATAATATTTCAATTTGTAATATTTATTGTATATTTCATTATACAAATATTTATATAATATATAATTTATAAATATATAATATATAATTTTCAATTTGTATAATATACATAATATAATATATTATACATAATATACACTTATACATTATTACATATTATGTATATTATATATTATACATAACATTATTATACATTATTATACACAATAATGTACATAATAATATTATACATTAATAATGTATATATTATAATGCAATGTACATAATATATTATGTATAAATATTTATACATTTATGTATTCAATATTACATATTATGTATATTATATTATATTATGTATAATATTAATGTATATAAATATTTATATAAAATATAAATATATAATTTTTAATTTGTAAATTTCAATTTATATTAATATAATATACATAATTGAAATATACATATGGAGTTGTTTTTGATATAATGTTTGGATATGGTGTTTTTGGAGTTGTTTTTGAAATACACATTTACTGTAGCATTTGGAATGCGAAAAACAGAGGCAAAAACAAGGAATCCAAACGGACCCAAGAACAATTGGAAATTACATGGGCCGGTTTTGTAGCTTATGACCGGACCCAACACGCCTTGAACTTGTGGACATGGGCCCTGCCCAAGTTCAACGACTTGTAGCCTCAATTGGATAACTGATGCCCCTTGGTTCAAAGCACCAGTCACTCTGCAAAGTACACGCCCATCTGCTGTAAACCTGTGACCTCATGAGTGCGCCCATTAATGGGAACCTAATCTGGGCCGGAGCTGCACTGAAACGACTCCCGTGTCTGTAAAAGTTTGCGCTCGGCTTCGGCGTCCATTTCTGACATTTTGGAATAAGCGTACATTTTGATTTTTCAGCCACCCTCTCTACGTTAAAACATCCATAATAATGCGTTAAATGCATAAGGAGTAGATATATATATATATATATATATATATATATTTTTTATCGACACAGGGGCGTTCGAGTCAATCCTTACGGGACCCGACTAATCCTCTGCGGTCCGGGCCCGGCGCCATATATGATATGATATGATATGATATAATTTAGGTGCACTAACAAATGCTAAGTCGATACCTAATAGAGAGGGTATATAAACGTGAGATGGGGTAACAATTACTTATTTAATTACGTGAGAGTATTATTTATGTGTACTAATAAATGCTCACTAGGCGCTCGGTAAAAAAAATCATCTTATTTAATTTACCAAACGATTTATGATCAAATGATGTCATTAAGCATAAGCCAATCCTTCTAGCAGGCACGATTATATGCACATAATGAAACCACTTCATCTGGAAAGTAAAAACTAACTCGCCTAAGAAGAGCTGAGATGTTTGGTGCACAGTCACAGACAAAAATGACGTAAATAAATAGCACACGGCAACAAGCCGCATTGGAGTCGCACCATGTGGGACTCACTTCTATGGTAAAAAAATGATGTACAGTAGTGTTTGACTGTTTTGGTTTTCAATTGGCGAAGTAATTATTGGAACTAAAGTCAAATTGGGAACTACGGTGGAAAGGGGAGATTCAATCCTAAAATGTTTTGCTCTGCAGTTGATATTATTGCTTTTGCAACTATTCCTTGCTCCGTAAATTGGAGTGTTTAGCAAAAACCTGTCGATGGCCTCATCATTTGGGCAAAATACTACTATAGTATGACTTGGGGTAAGAGATTGACATATATATATACATACTTTTTTCTGATTTACTGATTCTTGTAAATCATCCCTATTACTTTCTTTAATTAAACGAAGTGATTATTCTTTCGACATTTAGCGATGAAGTCAAGGAAAATTATTCTCTTCTTCAAATTTGTTTGGAGTACTAGTATTTGTCAGTGACCAACCCTAACAACAGCCCAAGTAAAAAGAAAAAAGAAAAAAGAAGTACAGTACAGGCCAAGTAATTAATTTAACAGTGATGGTGAATTGTTGGGGTGATCATATATCATTCCAAGACCAGGTAGTATTAGCTCTAGGCCTCGAGGGAAGAAGAAGAGTCAGGCCATCATCATTCGAATCTTGGAAAACTACTCAAAATGGCCAAATGCCAACTAGTATGCTACCGTTGTTGCTCCTGTGAACAATTATCAAGAAAAGACTTGCGATAATGACATTTTTCTGGTGCTGCCAAACAAGTAAGGATGATTATCCACCGTACTCCACTCGCATGATCCCTAACCCGAGGCGGCAAGGACGCCCCAAGTCCAAACCTAACTGTTCACCGAAGACCTCTGCTGGTTGCTTTAAGAGATATTCAAGCGTTTTGCGCAGAGGTCTCCACACATTTCCTCCCATCTTGTTGGGGGAAATTTGAGGGGTCAATGCATGTGGCACGCAGCAATAATCTTCACCGTTCATTGGCTAAATATATAAGTCCACCACTATCCATTGCAAAGAATTCTTTTTGATTTATTTATTATAAATTTTTTTTTCTAATCAACTTTTTTTAATCTGCACATCTAATTTCACTTATGTCACATCGCAGAAAGTATCATAAATAAATATGAAGGACAGATTATCCATTCGTAAAAGGTTGCGTGTATGTTAATCGATGATTCATTATAAACATTTTTTTGCCCAAAACATGCTTTCTTTCGTAGTAGTAATGGTTGAAATCGAATTCATTTAATTTTTTTAAAAAAAATATCATAAATATATGTAGAGATGGACGTCAGCCTGGTGCATCCGGTTGCATATAAATAAATGCCATGTCTTTCGAAATTTAGGCTCTATACTTAGAGAGTTGCCCGTGAACTTGATGTCCCGATAAGGGAGCAGCGTTCATGGTCTGGCTCTTCTGCTGTCCCAGCAGCCTCCATCCATTCCGATAAGTTGCCCGTGTCCGTTAGATGACATTAGTTAGCATTTCACAATTAATAGGGGTCACCAATCACGACTCCATATTTTCCTTACGTTGCATACACTCACATGCGTACCTAGACACCTGACACGACCGCCAGATTCACATACCGATAAAATTTCCTTGGAGGTTCCAGCTTACACTACTTATCATCAAGCACAAAAAGGGGGTTTGGTCATTGGTGGTTGGGGCAAAAGGGGAAAAAAAAAATTCAGGCTTCTGCAAAGGAAGAAGAAGAAGAGAAAAGAAGAAGAAGACTGCTTTTGTTTTTTTTTTCCATGGCTCCCCATTTTTTGCCGCTTGTACATAAGGGAAATGATAAAGCTTGTTGGCGGGCCATCCATTACCCGTAATATATTTTTTTTCCATGCAAAGTTTACGAAAAATTAAGACCAATACATCAAATTTAGAAATTTTAAAAATAAAATACATTTTCATGGTTTGCTTTCTTGGAGAACCCCCCCCCCCCTTCTTTTTTTTTTTTTAATGACATAATAAGACACATATCAATTCATAACATGGTAAAATTTTCAGAAAAGACTGGCTTTGATACATGAAATCACAGCTAACATTTTGTCTTTTCCCTGAGCTTTTTTTCTTCTTAAGAGTCACTTCGTATGACTAGTTAGATCCCACATCTTGAAAGTTGAAAACAAGAAATTCATGAGTGGTAATTGAAAACTGGAGGAATTGTTTATCTCCAACAAATTGGATGTTCATTGACCAAGGTATTGTTCTTCATGAATAACCAAATTCCTGTTAGCTTTTCCAAATTCCATTGGAATGATGTACTAGTAATACTGAAACCATGGACCATATGAACCAATGGCGCTGTATGATTCAAGTGATAACGTTAAATCATTGGATATGCAGCCATAGAATAAGGCGAGATTTCACTCTTTGTATTGACAGACTGAGAGTACGCATATACAAGGCCTTCCATCCGAGATCTTGTACTTCATGGCTTCGCAACATCTACCGTCTCTCTGTCGGATCAGCGAGGTCATGATAAGAACCAAAGTCATTTCAGAATTGGGACGGACTTATCGCGTACAATAGTATACTGGTATATATGTTTGAGTTGCCTCGCACAGTACTAACTACCAAATACTAGCTAGAACTAGCTAGCCCGCCAGATAAGATAGATTATAGATGTTGGAATTTCACCAGGTAGAAGCAATACTAGGGATGTAATCTAGTCAAGTCAAACGCGAGTATCACTATACTCAAACTCGACTCGACAGTAGAGAGGTACTATTCGAACTCAAATGCTTGACTCGATCGAAAGAGTAATTCTAATAATTTATACAACTCCTAAGTCTAAAAGAGTAAAATTGTAATAACTAAATATATAATTTTTAGTTAATTACTTTGTCTTCGATAAGGCTCGACAAGCCACCGAGTTTGAAAAATCAATAGCCGAACTCGACTTGAATAATTATCGACCTATTCATGCAAAATCGAGTGTGAGTCAAGATTTTGACCAAACTGCTTGCGATTAGGTCGGTTCTATTACATCCCTAACCAACACACACGCGTAAAAGTGAAGCAGGTGGGCTGTGTATGTTGAACGAATTTATGGTAATCACTCAGCCCCAAAAAATGGGGCATGCAGGTGAGAGTTACAATAATTCCCAAGGCTGATTTTCGCATATTAATTAATCGGCATGGTTAAACGTTGATGAGAAAACTTAGTCCTTGAATTAAGTCGCTTTTCTTGATCCACTTAAGTCCTCCCCTAGTATAAGTTAAAATAGGAATAAGAGTAGAATATGATGATTGACAAAAAAAAAAGAAAAAAAAGAAGAAGAAGAAGAAGAAGCTGAGCATGCAACTGTAATTTGTTGCTCAGATATTGTGACAGCGACTGAAACAGTAATTATTTAGCAGGATGTATAAATTACGTACAGGTAGCAGAGTATTTGGCTCCCCCTGAAGTAATGAAAGCAAATTGACAGAGAGAGAAAATGGGGGAAAGAAAAACCACAGAGCTCGCGACCGGAGCCTCGGGCTATATATGAAGTGCAAAATTGGAAGTTGGGGAAGAGACAAGAAGGGTGGTTGTTTTGTTGTGATGATTAATGCACACATGTGAATGGGTGGGTACGTTGTGCTTTGTCTTTGTGAGAAGCTGACGATAATACTATTTTATGCCATGCTTATGGAATTACAGAAAGCACGTCGTCTGCGAAAGTCTAATCACAAATTCTAGCTTAGCTAGCATGAATGAATCTCTTTGTTTCGATCGGCATGTATAATATATATTTTTTTATTTTATTTTATTGTTGTATGTACGTTTCATTAATTTTACATCAGAGGAAAAAGAAATTTCTATACATAAGAAGTCATCCATCCGATGGCAGCCAGCTGAATACTGATGCAGCTAGTACGCGCTTAATTAAACCAAAAAGGGGGGAAAAAAAATACAAGGGATTTGATTTGGTGGTTCCTAGCGCGGGGATATGAGACCAGGCTAATTAATTATCTGATCAAGTTCACTAATTATCTGATTTATGAAATGGTATACCTGGAAAGAAATTCCGTACGTACGTAGTTTGTGGTACGTAGTAATTCAAAGCGGGAATCTCCTATTATTTTTGTAGTATTATTATCGAAACAGAAAGGATTAATTAGTGGGCAGCTAATAATATTAATTAGGAATGGTGGTGCAGTACAGTTGTCAATGATAATTACGTGCTTTGGCTTTATTTTTGGCTGGCAAAAAACATTCGATCTCTCGCATGAAAAATTTAAGTAGCCATCAACCACTCTGCCCCAGGCCAACAACAATTGGAGCTAGCACTAATATATAGATACGCCTCTATCCATCTTCTCCGTATCCAAAATGCATTAGAATGTTCACCGGACATGCAACCAAGATCCGGGTGATGCATGCCAATGACTCATGATTGACATTTTAGTTAGCAGCACCAGGGCTGGCGATTTGGAAGTAAAATAAATAAGAGCCTTGACACGTACGTACGTAAATATTACATACTCTTTTTAGCAAGCGAGTGCCAATCAATGTAGCCAGCGGGCGTGCATGCATTGACCTAATTAATTGAGGATATAGTATAATACCAGTGCCATGTATTTCGATCACATGACCCTGAACATAATATGTTAAACATCAATGGATAGAGAGTTTAATTTCAGCAGCAGCTTTATTTATCAGACGTACATCATTTGACTTGCCGTCACAGGCTTAATTGATCCATCCAACTTAGGGCTGCAAACGAGCCGAGTCGAGTCGAACTTTGAGCTAATCGAGCCGAGTCTCGGCTAAATTTTATCAAGCTTGAGCTCGAGCTCGAGCTCGACGAGCTGGCAATTTTCGAGCTCGAGCTCGAAAAAAATAAAAAAATTTATTTTATTTTTTTAAAAAAATAAATAAAATAATATTTTTTTCTGAATAAATAATAAAATATTAAGGATATATCCGTAATTTCACTATGAAAATAAAAAATAAAAAAATATATATAATATACGTAATTTTATTATTAAATAAAAATAAAAATAAAAATATATATATATATACTCAAGCTCGCGAGCCGGCTCGCGAGCTAACGAGTTTAATATTCTGAGCTCGAGTTTGACTCGAGCTGGCTCGAGCTCGAGCTCGACTCGAGCTTGACTCGAGCCGCTCGCGCGAGCGGCTCGATTCGTTTGCAGTCCTAATCCAACTCCCTTGTTCCCTTTGATTAGGGGTGTGCAATAGTGCTCTCAAGGTTTTGACTGGGGCGGGTTGGTGTGATGCTAGTGATTAGGAACTGCCTAATCAACGGCTGCGATGAAATTAACCAACCCGGAATGAATTCGATCGTTGAATTGGAACCCATATGTGTGTAATTAATTAGTTGCGCGTGCATGTATGCTAATTAATAATTATGCATCAAAGAAGAAAAAGGAAAAACATGTAGTACGTACATCCTTAAATCTTCGACCTACCAAAGTGTAGTAGTACTATATATATATGCTTCGTACTTTTGGATGTAGCAATTTTGTGTCAAAGCCCCGTGAGTGGTCTGTCTCTATATCGATCAACACACTAAAACAGTGATAACAAACAATGAAAAGGAGGGAAGATACAGCAACAGTGGTGGATCGAGGCGAGCTGATAATGCGTCTTGGATTGATTTTGCAGGAAAGAAAAATTATTGAAAGCATTACTAGTAGTAGTGTACTAGCTGTCAATGCATGCCTGCAAAGTGCAAAACACCTCTCACGGGGCCGGGGGATCTCTTGAGTCGTCTTCATGCACCCAAACCCCCTCCCTCCCCCACTCTCTCTCGTCTTCGTTTATGTTCTCCGTCCATGGTTTGTACGCAAGCCATATACAGTACTGTTCCATATAATACGTACTGCGCCTAACACATCATCATTTTCTATCTCATTTCATCAAAATGTCCCATTTCCCCTCCACAAGCAACTAGCTAGTCGTAATTGTATGTATACTGCAATTAATACCCCTTCCCCGACCCAAAATAGAAAAATTTTAAATTAAAAAAAGAATCCAAAGGAAACAAAGTGCAAGCATGCTAGTCAATTTGATCAGTGGGCATGTGATTCAGGAGTTTTGTTGTAAAATATCAAACTGAGGAAGAGAAAGGTTCCATTGAACAAAGATGACCCTAATACCTAATTCGAACGGACGGTGTTAAATTCGCTAATATATTCGGACGTCTTAACTCCCTGTGTTGCATAAAAGGGCGGCGCAAGCTGAAGTGGACTGATTGAATGTGTGTGTCTCGGATTTGTGTAGTCTGTGACATTATGTTTTAATCACAATAAGGATAACATTTTAGGGAATTTTTATTTTAAAGGAAATATATATATGCAATTTCCATTTTGGAGATGTGAGGCCAAAAAATGAATGCTTCGCATGAAAAATTCAATGTTTCTTATGATAGGAAGAGAATAGAGGCAAAAGGAAAAAGTCTATTGCAACATTCTCGACAACGCACTCAAATTCAGCTAACACTCCCGTTTTAGAGTGTTAAGGGACATCAACCCTATTCATACTTGTTTTCCTTGCATTAGTTAGCACTTTCCAAGCAGGAAATCAGAGCGGGAAAGAGGTTCCACTTTAAAAGGGGGTTGCAGTCAGGTCTTGAACACGAGGATTAGTTGCGGTCAAGTTTTGACTGCGGTTTCTAATCTAAAGACGAAAACGACAGGGGTTTCTAACACCCTTCTGAGTTCTGACCGCGTGCGTTGCTTGCGGTAGAGCAATCACAGGGAATCAGAGCGGCCAGTTATTGGCGGACACTTATAAATGCCGGCAGTTTAATACGCAAACATACATGCAATAGTAGGTAAACGCGCACGTAATAAATTGTAATAAAAAAAAAAAGTAAAAATAGAATAAGAGGGGAAGAAAAAAAGAAGCGAAGTAGAAGAAGTGGCAAAAATGGGGATAGGGGTATTAAATTTGGGTAAATTCCTGTAGCATTTCAAGGAGAAAGGCTAAGTAAGAGAGTAACGACAATGGATTCATACTGGGATCGCCTGGCCGCTGACCACTGAGGCTTTGTACTACTAGTACTAAGAGTGAGGAAATATGAGGGACAAAGTTGTCACTCAGAACTAAATATCACTATTTGCAGCATTCCACATACAGTATAGATGAGTGGTGTGTACGCAGTACTGGTAAAATGAATTGAGCCAAAAACGTGGGTGGTGCTTGTGAACCTTTGAGGTACTCATCATGCAGGAAACAAACAAAGAGAGACGGTGTAGGTTTTGAGAGCTCTTCTTTCCCTTTAAAAAAAGCCTCCATCTCATTTTCAAGACCCAAGCAGCACGCTTTATATCTGACAAAGACAGAAAACTAAGAGGGTGCGTTGAAAGGTAAAAGACCGGGGGGAGGAAGAAGAAGAAGAAGAAGCATGAGTGGCTCCAGCGAACGAAAGAAAGCAGCCTTACATGGAAAGTTGCAGCAACTTCGTTCTGTAACTAACTCCACCGCGGTAAAACTATACTTTCTACAGTTTGTCAAATTCTGGGTTCGTCTGATCAGTTTTTGAATTTCTATGCATTCGATGTGCAGTATTAAGAGCACTACAGCATTTGTTAAGAAAAAAAAAGATAGAAAAAACTACACTATAGCATGGAACTTGTTGTCCTATTTTGGTTGTTTATTCATGAACTACATTCACGCTATATATGCAATTCGACGCGATCAAGATCAGCAAATGAATAAATTGAACAACTCATCATTACTCACTTTCTTATTTTCTTTTTTCACTTACTTCGATAATCATTATAATTATTGGGTGGTTCTCCGGACAGAGAGGCATCATCTTATGCTGGCAATTTTGGCATAGAGTGGAAATCCAGCTGACGGAGAATCTCTTGTTTTTGTTCTCTTCTGTTTCTTTTTTCCGGGGGTTTTGGGGACAGGAAGGATTTAAAGTTAAAAGGAAAAAAAAAATTCTCGTGGTAGATTAATGTGGAGTACTAATAGCACAAGAATGTGATGGAAGCGCGCGCTGTTCATGCTATGAGTTTAACTTGTTAATTAAGATGCCATGTATTAATATTTTCTTCAGTTGTAGTCGTTAGTTGAACTTGTTGTTAATGGTCTGGATTGGAACCCAGCTGATCAGCTGAGAGCCGCCATGTATTTTTTAGGTTGAGCTAGGCAAGACGAAGTAGCCTCTGCACATACCCTTTTGTTTGAAATTTGAATAGTACTCCTGACCAGCCTTCCGCGTTTAATTACGTCAAAATTCCAATTCGTCTTTCTTAATTGAATCGAGAATTTGTAATTGGCAGGTGAATACAGCATCCATCATAGTTGATGCTTCGAGGTACATAAAAGAGTTGAAGGAAAGAGTAGAAAAGAAATATCAAGATGTTGCAGCAACTTCACAAATATCATCAGGTGACCCAAACGCATTACCCGCGGTACAAGTACTTTTCATGTCATCAATCTGTTTGTTTTCTCCCCACTGAATTGAGTAGCTAATTTGTTCCGGCCACTTGTTCGTGGGTTTTGATCATCCGTCAGGTAACCGTGGAAACCCTAGAAAAGGGATTTCAGATTAACGTGTTTTCAGAAAAGAACTGCCCTGGCCTGCTGGTATCCATTCTGGAAGCCTTCGAGGAGCTAGGTCTGGAAGTATTGGATGCTAAGGTTTCTTGCTCGGATAATTTCCGCCTCGAGGCCGTTAGTGAAGTAAGAAAATTCCCTTCTTTTCATCTCCGTACGTTGCAACTTTAATTACATCATCAGTTTTTTTTAAGTCATTACTTTTGCTGTTGTGATTAATGCGTTTTCCAATCTCTCACTTTTGTTGTTCAAACATCACTCACGTGCAGCTGTGAATCATGCACTGTGCCTCATCATTTGGCCACACATTTCGGCTTCTCTACGGATGATGAGTGGTTCACAACATGTAGGCGGTGACCTATGCGTTGTTTCACTTGCTCTAAAATCCTCACACTGCGTTATTTTGGCCCCTTTTTTTTTCACTATACATATATTGTACGTGCATTGGATTGTGTTGGGTCTAGACAAACACATCTAGATCAGAGAGCGGTGGTGTTTTGACACATTTTTTAAGATTTTTTTCCAACTGCACTGCATTGTGCTTGAGCCCTCGACCTACACCTCAGAAAGAAAAGGAGACTTTACATTTCTTTTGATAACTAAGTTGCATAAGACGAGTTGGCTGCATTTTGAATTGGACATGAAAGTTGATTTCTTTAATTCGTTGAGATTGATGCATGTGAAAATGAAAGAAAATTTCTTCTTTTCTTCCTAGAACGAAGGGCAAGAGGATAACATAGATGCCCAGGTGGTTAAACAGGCAGTGTTACAGGCCATCAGGAACTGGAGCGCAAGTAGTTATGAACAAGAATAACCTTTTCAGCAACAAGGTCAATGTAATGTTAATTCTCTTCTCTCTAGTTTTCTTTAGATCCTTGCTCTTCTTGTTGTGGATTCGTAGCGTGCAGTAAGAAATCATCTGATGAAAAAAGCGGAGCACTCAATCTTTTAAATTCTATTAATGATCTAGTGGTGAGCAAATTCAGCGTGTTTGGATTGAAAATTATTTGGCAAAATTGTTTTTAAAGATTTCGTGTACCACTTTTTTTTCCCTTACAATTTGATGTACGTGAAGCAATTGAAAAAAAAAATAAAAAAAAATGATTAACAAAAAATTTACCGAGAATATCAGGATTTGAGCTTTTGTTTACTGTCATGTAATGCTTCCCAAAAGTCTGTTACATTGGAGGAAGACAAATTATTGAGAGATCAGCTTTCCTCGATCGATCAGTTGTAGGGACTAATTAATTTTATGTGTCATGTAGCAAAAGGTCATTCTCTTTCAAAAACAAAACAAAAACAAAAACAAGAGGAAGACAACAAAGAATAATAAATAATAAATAAAAGAACAGCATATCTTGGGATGTAAGTGACATTAAAAAATAATAATTGTCATCAATCAGCACATTAAATTGTATAGAGCTCACCCACTCACTGTAGTTTTGACTTGTGCTGTTACATTGTTGATGAGTGAAACTGGACGCTCTTTACTTTTTTTTTTTTTTTTTTCGACTTTTGAAATTAGTTAATTAAATCTAATTCCATATTTAACTCCAAAAATCGGAACTCTTGAGGCAAATTTGGAGAGTTAACTACTCAACCCCCAATCCCGAAAAAATGATGTGAAATTACGAAAAAAATTAGTAGTACAGCTTCTACTAGACTTTAAAGAAGAATTCATTACTCCAAATAGCTCCCCCGTGCCTTTATCTTTTTTTTTTTAATTTTTAAAATTAATTAATTAAATCTAATCCCCGCGATACCTCCCTGGACGCTCTTTACTTGGTCCTGCAAAAACTGAAAAGAAAAATGATTAAAAGAAGTGGAAAGCAGATGGTCCACATAGTATACTAGGCAGTGAGAAAAATGAGATGAAGAGGTCTAAAATGAGCAGAAGGGGAACTGCGAGCATAATGATGGTGTTTCTCTCGACTCTCGTGTTACTTTTGTAATAAATACTAAATAAATGGGACCGGACGACTAATGGTGTTCATATTTTACTACTAGGACGGCCTGTGCTTTATCCATCTTCAACCCCAAAAAAGGAAACGATCAGATCAGATGTTCTCCTCCAGCGCTTCAACTTCGAGTGAGGGAATGCCTGCCGTGAGTGATGGTACCGTATAGTTTGGCTGGCAGCAGCAGCGTATAAGATAATGCAATGGTGACAGAGCTTCTGAGGCCAGAGGCTGCACTCCTTCCTATTAAAACACTCAGAATTTGATCGGTTGTATTAATTAGTGGCACGGTTTATGTAATTCCAACTCAGAAGGGTTGTCTTCAGTAATGCTCCAGAGGTTTGTAAATTTTCGATCTGGAACGTCTAAGTTTGCACCAATTATTATTATTATATTTAGGGTAAAAAATAAAAAAATCCTTGTGGTAAACCTAATACACAGAAAAGTCCTCCATGATTTCAAAATATACAACACGACCTCTCATACTTTGAACTAGATTGTAAAGGTGACGGAATCCGTTAAACTTAACGGAAATTGACAAAATGACCAAAATACCCTGATATAATTAAGCAAAAGACAGCTAAAAAAAATCATTTGTTTTATTCTCTAAATAGAGAGAATTGAGGGTTAAGGGGTAGAATAGGTATATTTGATAAAAATTAGGTATAAAATTTTTTTTTAGATTCCAATAAGTCATTTCCGTTATATTTAACGGATTCCATCACCTTTACAATTTAGTTCAAAACATGAGGTGTCGTGTTGTATATTTTGAAATCATAGGGGGCTTTTCTGTGTATTAGATTTATCACAAGGGATTTTTTTGTTTTTTACCCTTATATTTGTAATAAATAAAGAGCCTCAACGATAGATGACCCGCTATTGTGTTCTGGTCATAGTTATTAAACCCAACCCGGGAAGGAACCCGACGAAGGAGGTAAGTCAACGGGTTACTGGTTGAATCGGTGAGTGAGTGGTTGAACTGGTGGGTCACTACATATATTTAAATATTATATTTCATAATTATTTATATAAGATATATGATATAAATTGTAATAAATAATGCCATAACAAAAGCTCATTTAATTTAATTTGTTATAAAATAATTAATTCATATAAGAATCAATCAAATATAAAGTTATTTATTAATATACGAAACTTCAAGTGTAAAATTTTATTTATATTTAGTGTAATTATCTAGCTTATTTATGAATTTTAAGTGTAAAAAATTATTAAAAATAATATTTGTCTTTAAATGAATTATGTAATATGTTATTTTTGGAATCCATTTTATAACTTATAGAGTTTGGAGGGTAATAAATTTTTATTAAAAGATTCCAAATAAATTTGTTTTAGAGAAAAAAAGATAGTTTATATATCATAATAAAGTTACTATATCAACATATGTGGAAGTAGTTTGGTGGTAAGCAGGCGGTAGTGTTGGGGCAAAGATCTGAAGTTCGAGTTCCAACAATAGCAATATAATTTTTCCACAAAATCCGGTTAGTGATAAAATCGGTCAAAACCGGCCGGGTTTCCGGTTTAACCCGGTTCGACTGCGATCGTTGATTAAGTCAACGGTCTCTTTGGTCTCTTTGCACAAATGATCTGATTCCAAACCCGGTCCGGTTCAATGACCGGTTCGACCGCCGGACCGGACCGGGTTTAATAACTATCTGGTTCCATTTCACAGAACGCCGGGCCGTGTACTACTAGTATAAACACTAAGGTTTAGTTAAATGTTGACAAGAAAGCTTCTGCTGCTTGTTTTTATACATTCCTAGAATCTTAAGCACAGTATTTTTTGTTTCAATTTATTATGAATTTATACAAATATGAATAATTTAAATATAAAAACTAGCTATAGTTCTATATGTTCATTCATATTAATTTTAAAAAATTAATGTATTTTACATGTTCAATTATTTATTAAATTTTAAAAATTTGTTCAATAATTGTGATTTAAAAGATTTTACTATACTTCTATGTAATAATTTGGTAGAAAACAAATATTATTAAGATAAGATTAGTTATTTTAAAATTAAAGATAATTTTTAAACATATAATATAATCATTGTAATAATTTGATAGGAAGCAGATATCGTTAAGATAAGCTTAGTTTTTTTTTAAGTTATTTTAAAATTAGAGATAATTTTCAAACACATAATATAATCCAAATAGGATTCATTATGGGTAAAACCCAAGTGACCCATAGTTCTTTAATTCTCTTCAATTAGGCATACCACATAGGAGTGAGAAATACTGTAATTAAAATAACTACTTATATATATATATATATATCCATATATATTCTTTTGCTCTTTCTTTGCCACCCCTAATTTGTTCAACAACCAATGCTAAAATAAATAAATAAATAATAATAATAAATATATTAACTTTTTATACACTGACACTGCAGTGATTTTTCAACATTTGCAGTTATGGATACATGTCACATGTGCATGATTAAAATTTCAAATTTGAATTCATCTTATGTGATTTAATCTAACCTTACCTATTAGTGTGTATACTAAGAGTACATAAGAAAAAGAGTTATCCATAGTAAATAACAAGACAAGTTCGCTGGGCTGGGCTGTGCTTTGTTAGTTGGACCGATGATCTGTGCATCTCATCGCGTCGGCAGGCTTAGAAGCCAGGCTGGCTTTTTGTAGTTTCTTGGGATTGCGATCAATAGCATTTGCAATTGCACTGGGCTTTGTGAGCTATAATATGTTCGTTTGATATCAGCCCAAGGACTTGGAATTACTCGGAGATTAGATATTCGTGCACTTGTACTTGATTAGCGTCGCTCTTGATCGTGGTCGGGTGCTGTCAATATTTTATTTTAATTATATTTCTTTCGTGGGGGACAAGCGGCAACTTTGGTGGTGATGCGATGCCAATCGAGTGTCGCAATTGGTACTTCAATGTCAAATAAAAGAATCATGCAACAAGTCAATTGTGACTTACATAATTGATATACTCAAGGGGAGGAGTGGATTGCGTGATAGAGGGAGGGATTGATTGGAGGTGATACGGAGAGAACGAATATAAGTAAGAGGTTTTGGTTTAAAATCTTTCACTCATGAAAAAAAAAAAAAGAAGAAAATTATTGGTATTTTAATTAATTAATTTTTTTTTTATAAAAAGCAAATTATATTAATGAATTGACGGGATTGTCCAGTATGATTTGATTTATATCACTATTTTAATAGTTGTAAACATCCATTAAAAATTATAGATCCGTAATTTAACAGATATGATAAATTTGAAAAATTATAAATAGATCTAAAAATTTTTAAAATTGTCTTCTAATAAGATAAATTGATGTAGTTCTCTAGCGTGCATGTTGCAATAGTCAGATCTACTAATAAACAACTTTAAACTCTAATGATGATGATGAGATCTATCAAAATAGATCAGAGATCTAAAAAGAATTCAAATCTGATTTGAAACAAAATAGGTCCTAGCAACAAAATAAGAAAGTAAAATACAAAAATCTCCATAGCAACCCTTAGGAGAACAAATAATTATCACTAAAAATCTCTAGGAGAAATATAGAACTCTCACTAAGAAAACTTATGAGGGATTTTATTAAAATAATAAAATAAACAAAATTCACCGGAGAAAGTTCATAGTACGGTCTCCCCTTCTTAAGAGGGAGGCCTTGAAAAATGAGAAGTTGTAGACAAAAGTTAGGAGGAGGAGAGATAGAAAGGCGATATCCTAAATGGTATTTGGATTCCAATTTTTTATCAAAAAATTTTTACATTTTTCTGTGGATATAAATTTTAATTATTTATATATTTAATTGTTACAGGACATCTTTCTTTGAAAAAAAAAAAACTCGGAAAGATAGAAATCGAGATGGGACATAAAATTAGTGGAGTAGGAATCGATTATCTCCATAAAAGCGAGTGTAGGTTTGATTCATTTGTTTTAAACTAGAGTTGAGATAAAACATGGAAACATGCATGGATGTTGCGTTATCTCCATAATAAACCATTATCGCAGTTAGAAAGGGCCGCAGCCCAAACGATGCCCACTGGTATGCGACGACTTGTAACAACACATTTTAATTGATCATACTAGGTCTGATTTCACTTTCAAACTTTTTTTTTTTTCCTTCTTGTCGTCTTCTCTTTGAGAAAAAGAAAGAATGCAAACAAAAAAAAAAAAAAAAAATCTAGCAAGTACGTATTATTATTATTATTTTTTTATGGTGGTCCGCGACATTGTGTCAATTCTAAATTCCCAAATGCTTAAACATTGGATAACAATTCATTTTAGGTGGAAAGGAAGATGACCATCTAGAACCGACAAAAAAAAAAAAAAGAACAGAAAGCCAAGGAATGAAGACTAAAGACTAATTTAGAAAACGTGTGGGGTCGTAAATGAATTTTTTTCCTGCCGGCAAAGTGTAAAACCGTGTTCTGTCGCATTTTTTCTTTGTTAAACCCTTTTTTTTTTTTGGGTTTTGTCGTCCTCCAAACCGCCCTTCACAATTGTCAAACAAAGTTAAAAAGTGGGCAGTGCCGAGGATACAATCATATCATACCAAATGCGAGAACGGTTTTGAAGGTTGCTCCGGGATCTAGGTTTATTTGTCGAATTCTTGAGTGTTCTCAAGAAAATGAGAGAAAAAAACAATTACGGGGGTGCCATACCGGAGTTGGTGGAAGTTAGTTAGCTCTTAGTAGCAGCCGCCCTGCTGGGCTGGCCCCTACGGGGGTTTCGTTCCCACATCGGTATTGGGGGGGTTTGGGAATGGGTAGATAAGTCCCCTGGGCGCCTTCAAGATTTGCCGGCATTTGAAGATTGCTCGAAAATCTAGGTTTATTTGCCGAATTCTTGAGTGTTCTCAGGAAAATGAGAGAAAAAAAATGCGAGAACGACATCAATTTTGTCCTCCCTTTCTGAGCTGCTATTCCTTCATCCTTAATGCTTTGAAGCATGAAATCCCCATCTCCACTTCGTTATTTGACTTTGACTTCTAACTCCATCGTTTTCCGTTCCCCCCCTTCTTTTTCTGGACTAACATATAATCTTCTGTAGTCCAGGCATCAAGTTGGAAGGTCCCAAGGTTATTACATTAGAGTACTCCTATCAAATAGTTTAAACCTCTATCAAAATTTTAACGGTTTCCATCCATGAAATATCGCTTTCGATTTGTTGAGATCAATCCCAGCGTCTCAAGCCGCTGCTTGACGCCTTTAATGCTAAAGTCACGCGTGATGCTTGAACGCCGAAACTCCGACCCAAACGAAAAATAGATAAATTTAAAAACGGACTCATATGATTCGAGACATGTGTCCTCTAAATCGCATTTAGGCCTAATTTGGGAGTGTTGAAGGGGAAAGAAGGGAAGAGAAGTGAAGGTTCAAATTAGAAGAGAAAATAAGAGAAGAGAATGGGAGGGTAGGGAACTAGGGATGTTTAAGTTGTTTGAAAGTTTAAAAAGGAAATGGAGTGATTGTGGACATATTAGGTATTAAAAATTTGTTCAGTGATACACTATGGACAATTTTGGCATGCAGAAAAGATTTGGAATCTTGAGGGTGCATTTGATAAAACTGTAGTATGAAATTTGAATCTGTTAAGTTGCTGAATTATTAATTATTATATCTAACATATTTGAGTATATATCATATTATTTAATAAGTGAATAGTTTATCACTTTTTTTTTGAACAAATTTTGTCTAAAAAATTCAGGGTCACTTAATTAATTTATTAAAGTATCTATTTTTTGTTATCAAACATATTGCTAAGATCCAAATCCATTAAATTTAATTGCTAAATTGGATTATCAAACAGAGCCTTAACTTCCACTCCCCTTCCATTTGCCTCCAAATATATGGAGAAATTTTTTTTTAAAAAAAAAACTATTTATCCCTTCATTTCTTTCATTTTCCTTCTTCTTAAAGCTCACAAACAAAGGAAATGTGGATATTTCCCTCCCCGTCTCTTCATTCCTCTCCGTATCCTTCCATCCAAACTAGGCTTGAGTTTGTCTTCAGCACACATAGGCTATGTGAGCCATGAAAGCATTGCTTACATAGAACTACAATGCAATGGATCAGACGTGCTCTTTTTACTTTCTTCATTTGTTCAAGTAAAGAAGAAGAAAAATGGTTATCGTCAACTGGTCCAACAAATATAAAAAAAATCCCACATCGAATATCATTTTCATCTTATGTTAAGCAAACACATTTTGCATTGTACGAATCTGAAAATATTTGCATTCTCATGACTATCCCATGTACTAGTTAAATCCATCTTCTTTTGCTAGGGAAAGTTCAATTTTGCATTGTAAAGATTCTAACATTATTGCGTCCTAAAATTGGTCATTTATTTAAAAACATCGAAATTTCATTTAAACCTGTACTAATAGCGAAAATTATACTAGACATACACAACCACAACAGATAACTTTTAGTACTAAACTCGGCACTGTTACACTACTATCAGTAGCCTTTATTTGGTAATATATAATAGTTATAGATGTACGTATCAGCTAAGAATAATGGACACAATTTGATAATTATGCCCAGAGCTAGCTAAAGGCTGATGGGATTAAAGTCGCAACAGGTCCCACACGCGTTCGGTTTTGGATTGCGCTTCAACAGGTCCCACACCTCTAAACACAATGGTCTGCAGCAATATTCTATGTTAATTATGTTGTGGTGTGAATAATTATACGGTTTGTCTAATGGGTGACTTATTCGTTAAAATATATTTCAAATATTATTTTTTTGAATTATAAGATTAATTAGAAAAAAAATATATATATATAAGGAAGAATAGATAAAATTAGATAAGGAAAGCACGTAAATGCAATAGAGTATAATAATTATTAATATATGTATATGTATGATAGATTAGGTGAATACTAGATGTATTAATGAGTGCTCTAAGAGCATCCTTTAGAAAAACTCATAATTATATTATAAACGAGATAACAAAAAAGCATATCTTAATTGTTGTTGGGGCTAGTTGATAATTCTCGAGTGTGTGGATGTGCCCGTTATCACCGTTTTTGTGTACATATCTTCAAGCAAATCATGAAAAAAAAGCCGTTAGTGTTTGAATAGCAAAATTATTCAAAATATTATTTTACTTATATAATTTTCAATCAACTTTTTATCTTTCGAAACACGTCACAAAAAATTTTATAGTGATTATTCTAAATAATCTCTTATTCGAACACACTTAGTGTAAAGATTGTGAAAATAAATATTAGAATGACGAAGGGCATTTTTTTTTTCCCTTGAATGCACCTCATAGGCTCATTTTGTACTTTTAATGAGATCGAGATAAGAAAAGGAACAAGAGCTGGGTTGAAATTGAGAATAAAAATTTGACATTTGTTTTGAATTGAAATTACTCAGCTCAATCTTCAATTCTCAAGGCAATGGACGTACTTTGTTATGAGCCCAAATATCAGGGAGGGGATGATGGATTGAGTGGTACGTGGGAAGGAATGCAAGGAATGCAAGTTAGAGATTCTATACTTCATATCTAACACTTACACGTGAAAAAAAAAGTGCAAATGTTTGATTAACTTCTATTTAATCAGCTTGGCTAACTTCTATTTTTCAATCAATTTATAAAGTTTGATTAACTAAAAAAAATTATGCGGATGGATTAGCCCTTCTGACTCAATTTCTCCACAAAAAAAAAAAAAAAAGGTATGATAGGGGTATAGGGCGCCAAAAAAAAAAAGGCTTCCAAAACCCCTGTCACAACCACTAGCTGGCGGTCTATCGCATGGCGATGATTGGAACGGAATCTTCTGAAGACAGCTTGTAGTGGGTGAGATGAGATCATGCCAAAGCGACGAACGAGACATGCGAAAGATCTTTTGGATCTTTTGCGTTGGGCGATCGGGCAAACGGGTTGGCGCCGGATGGCACCACAAGGTTTAGGTTCGTACAGTGAAGATTCTCCGTTCACACAAGACGAGATCCAACCACAATATGAAGATCGGATCGAGCTAACAAAAATCTCAAATATAAAATCAAAAGAGAAAATTAAAAATATCTTTCTCACTGAAGTCTTGATCTAATGATTACCATTAGATTTAAAACTTTCTGAATAGCATCTTTGTCCGGTTTCCTCGTTGCTGTGCTTAGGGTCGCTGTATTTTTGGTATCTACTTTACTGCCAAAAGCATCTTGTGGAACTTTCAACACGGCAAAGTAGAATACCAGCCTAAACTAAAGAAGAAGAAGAAGAATCTGTCCGTCACATTCACTCCCATCGGTGGAGAATCTTGAGATCAGCGAGGCTTTTCTGCGATTCCGCGTGGTAGAAAATTAGCTAAGAACTTTATGCTGATAATTCAACGGGTTTGTTTGGATAGAGAATTATTAGTCAAAATTTATTTGTTTACATCATCATTACAATTTCCAACACACCTTTTTATCTTTTCAATTATCTTTTTATCTCATATTCATTGCATCACAAAAAATGCAACAGTAAAAATATCTCAAATAATTTACAATCCAAACGGAACCGTTAACGAGTCCCATTTGTGTTAATTGAAGTTCAAAACCGAACACATAAATCTTCGGGTACAAGAAAACGCTGCCGCACTATGATTTCTGTTTACAAAAATCTGTGTCACTTTTATTTTTTCGGATGGCATGACTAGTTCTTATCAGTCACCAATCATCTTCTCGTGAAATGGATATTATCCATTTCGCTAACAGAAATTACTTAACTCGGAAGTGTATGGACACGCTTTTTCCTAATCTTTGTCGCGCTGAAATTCAAAATGCTTTTTATGGCTGTCTATCTAGAATGGTTGGTTTGGTATGCGAATATGACTAGGATGCTTTTACGTAAAATTCGGCGATTGATATTTGTCCAAATGTGTGTTAGTCAACGATGGCCGAGAAAAAGGAGAACAACGTGGAGAGAAATCGCCTCTGGTGATTGTCTTTTTTATTCCTTTGATGACAGGCTGAATTAGTAGGGATCTAAACCGGTAGAAATTCGCCAGGAGCCAAAAGGAAAAAAAAAAAAAAAAAAAGAAGGTGGATTTTCACATAAATTTCTGGCGCTGCATGATTAATTGATTGACCGTTCACAGACAGTGAGCTTCTCGCATGCAGATAAACATCCAATTAGGAGCGTGCAAAATCGAAAAATTTCGATTTATTGACCGAATTCAGCATTGAAATCGCAATTTTTGATTTCGAATTCATGATTCGAAATCGGAAATAGAAATAGAAATTTCTTATTTCACTTTCTTTTTATAATATATATATTAATATATATAATAATATTTTTTTATAATATATGTAATATAAATTTATATTATATAATAATACATCTAACAAAAAGAAAAAAAAAAGGGAAAAATGTTTCTGAGTCCGGTACTGATAAATTCGAAATTGAATTTGGTCAAATAAAACTGCTGCCAAATTGTCGAAAATTTCCGAATTCGAATTCGTTGCACACCCTACGTCCAGCTTGCTAAAGCTATGGCAGTTACTATGGTGTTTAGCAACTAAAAGACTAATATATTGATCAGTGAACACCCCAAAAGGCTTCTGACGCATATTTCCTGGCGCTGAACTTGCACAAGTGCTCCCAAATCTTGTTTAATACCGATGAAAATTGTCATGACTACATGTTATAGTCTTTCGTTACTTAGCAAGTACATTTTTGGCCTATACAGTGACAAAGCAAGTAATTTTATTTCAATTCCTGCTGGAGGCCATGTCAGTTCGATCGTGATTATCCCTGAAATCAGTACCGTTGATTAAATGTCACGGGTTATCTTTTATTTCCTTTATGGGTTTTAACCCTCTCAGAGAGAGAAGGCGCCATGAAATGGCACTACGTACTAATATTGTTGTTCAATCTTCAGTCCCCATCTATTTTTGGGATATGGTTGACCAAGTCCAGGCGGTAAAGGGTGACACGGAAGGGTAGCTAGCTGTATTTCATGAGCCAGAGCAACTATAAAATCGGCAACGAGATAATATACTCGAAGCACGAAGTAACACATACACCATTTCCTCAAGAAGCAGCTGCACTATTATAGTGCATATTATCCTCTCTTACGCCTTTTCCTTCCCAAGTTCACTCTACAACTCTGTTAAAATTTGACCACATTGTAGTATATAGTCATGGCTGCCTCTCACGCTTTACTATGGATATCAAAAACTAGCGGCATTAGTAGTCTTGCAATCAGCTTCGTAACATTCATTCTTCTTGTTGGAATGACTTCTGCTCAATTATCTGCGAACTTCTATGCAAGCTCTTGCCCAAACGTGCTCACCACCATCAGAACAGCAGTGAACTCTGCTGTATCAAAAGAGGCTCGGATGGGGGCATCCTTACTCCGTCTTCATTTCCATGATTGTTTCGTAAATGCAAGTGAACTTCACCTTGCTCGCTTTTCTTTTCTAAATTTCTCTGATGTCGATTTGTTTTCAAGTCTGTTGCCTAGGCATACATGATATATGTGACCCCACGACACCATGCACGTACGAGTCCAACTCCCACACATCACGGACAATAATCATTAGACAGGATGCATGGTACTCCATTAGGGCTTTTGATTATCACTACTACACTTTTGGTGTCGCATAGATCAACTGATTTATAAAGGGTGAGTCTCATCTGGTATAACATCGGTTTAACACCAAAAAGTGTAACAAACACCAGTAGGCACAAGTTTTTTTTTTTTTTTTTTTTTTTGGGGTGCAAACAAGGTGATATATTTTTTGCCAAATGCGTATTAAACTGCCTACATGTACTCCCAATCTTTTAAAAACTGGCCTTGGGGGACTTCTTTTATAAGCTTCTTGTGAAATGGAGTTGCTCCTTAGAGCCAAAAATAGACACCCCACTCCCCCCCCCCCCCCACAACAAAAAAAAAAAGATGTAGGAAGAGCAGCAGGGATTGATGCGCTCGGCTAGCTTTGGAGATTTTTAAACGCAAAATCGACCTTCGTCGCTTCTTTTTGGTTGTGGACAAATTAGTACACACTGTCGTTCATCCATGCAGATGATAAATTATTGTGCATTTTCTTGTCATCATGCAATGCATGCAGGCAGACGAACCTTCCGTTATTCTTGAACATTTAGAACTTCCAGATGTCATACAAAAGTATAGTACTATTAGTGTGTCTGCGCGTGTGTATATATACACACACATACACACGCACACACACGTACCACCAAGTGCTTAAGAAATCATTCCTACTAGAAGTTAAAAGGGTCTAAAGATGACGTTGCTCAACTTCAATTATGGCCGATCAAAGTAATCAAACTTTTGTTTTATTTTTATTTGGGCTTTGACTCCAAGAACAAAGCAAAAAACAAGAAATATCACAGAAAGTGATCATCCTTAGTTCATAACTGAAACAGGGATGTGATGCATCGGTGCTGCTGGACGATACGGCAAACTTCACAGGAGAAAAGACGGCTGGCCCCAATAACAACTCTCTCCGAGGATTTGAGGTGATAGACAGCATCAAATCCCAACTTGAGACCTCGTGCCCGGGTGTTGTTTCTTGCGCCGATATTTTGACCGTCGCAGCTCGCGACGGTGTTGTCGCGGTAAGCATCAAGGAAATATTTTATTGTAACGTAGGCGCACGCACGTTGAATTGAAACTTAACTAGCCAGATGAGACCTGATCCAATCATCCACCTACTCGGAGTCGGAGGGAACCATTTTTTTCGGGGGTTTTGGGGTGGGGGGAAGAAGTTACAAGTGTCAAAGTCTTTTTGACTCGCTTAAAAATCACGGGGCGATGTTTACTGCAATTGCCAATTGGGTTTGGAATAAAGTGAACAAAGTCGAACCATGACGCGAATATGCAACATGCATGCGATGCATGGGGACCGACATAACGTAGTGCTACCTTTTTTTTTTTTGGGTAATAAAAGGGACCTTTAATTTGTGTTTGGCAGCTGGGCGGCCCAAGTTGGAACATACCACTCGGCAGAAGGGACTCGACCACAGCGAGTTTAAGTGCGGCCAATAGCAATATCCCTGGGCCAGGATTGAACCTTAATGCTCTGATTTCGGCCTTCGCAAACAAAGGGTTCACAGCCAGAGAACTGGTGGCTCTATCAGGTTTTGTTCATTTATTTAATAATTAAAAAGTATATATTACTCGTATTAGTTAGGGACTCTCATTTTCGTTGCAAACTCCGCATTATCTATTGTCTGGTATGCAGGAGGTCACACAATAGGGCAGGCCAGGTGCCTCCTTTTCCGGAACCGTATCTACAATGAAGCCAACATAAACGCCTCTTTCGCCGCCGCCGTGCAAGCGAATTGTCCTCGCAGCGGAGGCGACAACAACCTCTCTCCGCTGGACACAACAAGTCCCATTTCATTTGACAATGCTTATTTCAGGAACTTGCAAACCCAAAAGGGACTACTCCACTCCGATCAACAGCTGTTCAGCGGAGGATCCACAAATGCTCAAGTCAACACTTACAGTTCCAATTCTGCCACCTTTTTCACCGATTTTGCTAATGCCATGGTGAAGATGGATAACCTCAGCCCCCTCACGGGTACGAATGGCCAGATCCGGACCAACTGCAGGAAAACCAATTGACTGAAGTAGTCAGATGCAGTTGCCACTCTGTTTCCTTCTTTAATTCATCTTTATGAAATTATATGGGTTTAATTTCCTTTCATCATGTGTTTCTTCTACCATTATCACTTTTGCTGTAATATCATCTTACATTTGGAATACAAGTAGAACTGCAAGTCGTTTCTAATTTCAGACCAAGTTATATATATAGGACATAAACTAATTAATTACCGCTCCTTCCCAGTACAACGAAGCTTCTAAATTTTACAAGCAGAGCAGAAATGGGAAAGGGTAATTAGTTGGGAACCTAATTAATTTTCCCACAAATTTGAGTTTCGTCTCTGGGACATCACCACTCCGCAAATAAAATTGATTGTGTGAACTCGTTCGGCCCAAGCGCTCGCTAAACAACAACGTAACGGACCTTTCGGCCAACGTAAAGCGAAAATTACACGCCATTGTTCGGCCAATCTCACCAAACAACCAAGCAAGAAAAGACATTATTAATATTCCCTAAGACAATGTGGCAGTTACATGCTTGAAAGTAGACGATTCTTGGACCATTTATTCTCCCAACCCATCTAGTAGTACTTATTTTTTCTCTAAATCTGGAAGTTTTATACATGTTTGTAATTTTCAAAATTGTAGTGTTTGCGGTAGCACTATGTCCCTGTTTGGCACTTGAATTTTTTGCCAAGTTTGTTTGCTACAAGTTTTTAAAAAACTTTAACTATAGTAAACTCAAAAAATTTCTCAAAATTTTTAAACTATACACTTCAAAATATTCAAAAATATACATATTTCAAAAATTTTTTAAAAACTTCTACAATAAACTACAGTAAAATTTTAGACAAACGCCCAAAAAACTCACTTGCTAAACGGGACCTATAATTCTTTACCCAACATGGATTGTAATAAACATTAGCAAGAAGATCTGCAGTAGAATGGAATCATATTTATCATGGGTTTCAAAAAGGATTTTTAGGGACATTTTCATTGATTGACTAAGTTACAATGCTTCATCGGATAATTTCAAAAACCTCCCTCGAGGCTTTTGATAATTGCACTTAAATACTCTCTAATATTTAGAAATTACACTACCCTTCCTTTGAATGATATTTTTTTTTTTGAAAAATTGTTCAAAATGTCCCTCACATTTTACAAGATGACTTTTTTCATCCCTTGCTTTTAAAAGTGTAATTTTACGTCCCTTATAAATTCACATTGATCAAATTTAGTCCCAACCTAGGTTTCCGACTAGTTTTTGATCGGAATCCGCCACATGACTTGCATGTGATCATTTTTTAAGCGCAAAATTATCAAATCAAATTTTTACATAATCTGATTCATAGTCCCTCACATTTTACAAAATGAATTTTTTCCTCCAATCTGATTCATAGTCCCTAACATTTTACAAAATGAATTTTTTCCTCCCTAACATTTTACAAAATAAATTGTTTCGTTCCTCACATTTAAAAAAATGAATTTTTCCATCCCTTGCATTTTTAAAAATAAAATTTTCATCCCTCATTGATCATGTGTACAAATAGCTTTTTCCTGAACAGTATAAATAACATGTAATTTATCTCTATTAGATTTCATCTAAACATGTTAATCGTAGTTATACACATGCTATTCAATAGATATATATAGGGATTTAAAAATAATAATTTTGTTTGAAAATCATGTATATAGTTATATGATTTCACCATTTGAACCTATTCAATATTTGTGACCTTTCTCTTTTGGTAATAATTTATTTATTAAGTTGTATAATAAGGTCATCTAATTAATGGGTCCTAACTTAAATTCTATAATTGTGCTAACAAATTTCAGTTTAAATTTAAAATTCCTACTCAACACTTTTAAGACCAACAGTTGAATTACTTGCCTTGTGATTGTCTTAAAATTTGAAAGTGCCAATCACTTATTTCGTTTTATCATACTTTTCTTTTGTTTACTTTTTCTATCCAAATTTAATTCGATATAAACACTCGATAATATTTAGGATTAAATGTCTTCTTTATTTTCAAATTTGGAGTAAAAGAAAATAAATATAAGTGAAAAACTAACAATTTTTTTAAACCCATGTATATATTTATTTGATTTCACTTGAGCAATACAAATAGTATGTAATATATCTCTATTTGAATTCACATGCTATTCGTACTGTTCAGGTGAAATCAAATAGATATATACATAGATTTAAAAAAATTATTTACACATATGATCAATAAAAAGATGAAAATTTTCATTTTGAAAAATGTGAAGGATGAAAAAATTCATTTTGTGAAATGTAAGGGACGAAAAAATTTATTTTATTATATAAAATTTGATTTGACAATTTTGTCCTTAAAATATGATCATGTGCAAGGCATGTGGTGAATTCCAACATAAAACTAATCGAAAATCTAAGTAAGAATCAAATTTGACCAATGTAAATTTGTAAGGGACGTAAAATTACATTTTTAAAAGTGAGTGACGAAAAAAGTTATTTTACAAAATATGAGGGACGTTTTGAACGATTTTTCATTTTTTTCATAACTATTTCAGCTCTTGTCAGGAAAGTTTCCTCAAAAATGGAGAAACGGTATTGACACGTAATTTTCTACCAATTTTGCCCTCGTTGTATGTAGGAGAAAACATGTACAACTTTTTTTTAATGAAATTAACAAAACGAAAAAAAAGGAAAAATGGCCTTTCAATGATCCTCGCAGGACAGCAAAGAATACGTATAGAAAAGTCAACTTTTGACTGTTAAAACTAAGAAGAGTTGTTCCATTATCAACTACAATGGCTCTATCTTGACTGCATATAAACTAGAAAATGTGTGAAAAATATGCATTCCACTTTTCAAATAAGGCATTTTTTTGTAAAGTGAACTATGACCTTCATCAAGATTGCATACATTGACTAACACAGTAGTTGAAGAACAAATATGTCTTCATCAAGTTATCACAAGAGCTCAATTCATGGAAGAGCATTATTGAGGATCAAAAACAAAATTTGTGACTGCGGATGCAATGCAGCAATTAGAATTTCAAAAAGTGAAAGAAATCCAAATAGATTATATTTTTATTGCACCAAATGTGACTATTTCAAGTAGTATAATGGTAAAGAAGAAGAAGAAATGAGCAGCAAAAGACGACAACTAGTTTGATTTTTCACATTGGATGAAGGATCATTGTAGAGGAGAAATCCTCTGCAGACACGTGTCAGGGTCAAAAGGCTTTGTTTAGACTCCACCTCATGCTCGAACTCATTGGAGTTGGCTGTTGTAGTAAGGAACGGCGAGGTCTTTGTAATACGGTCAGAGCTAGAGTTCGAAGGGGACTCTAACTCTAGTAACTTAGTCGGACTCATATTCATAAATGGGATAACCATTAGTGAGTGAAAGGATAACTCCGGACTCCTTCATAGCCATCTAGGGAGGCTTTATATAAATAGCAGACAGACGTACCAAGAAAAGGTGCGAAAACTCGATACATTCATTCTTCTATATTCTATTATTCTCAATTTGACTTGAGCGTCGAAGTCACAACGGGGAGTTAGTCCCACTGTTCAGCTCATCATAGGTCAATTCAGCCACTCCTGTTTGGTGTTTAGTTCGGATCGCGCCCTCGATAGGTTCTGCAATCTCCAAATTAAGGATGTTTTGGTTTCTTGAGTTCTCTCGTAGTAGAGCTAGTTTGATTTTTCTCACAATAATGACATTGTATGGCATCTTGCCTCCTCAAGTTGCTATACTACCAGCTAATTGGCGCCAAGAAGTAGAAAAAAAATTATATTTGATGCAATTTCGTTTTCGTTTTTTTTTTCAATAGCAGAAAATGCACAACTCTTTTAGGGCAATCTGGTTATTTGAAAGCTATCGGTAGTGACGCTTGGTCACATCTATTTGAAAAGGGAGGATAGTATAATTTTTAATACTAAAAGGCATTTAAGTGTTGTGATCAAAAATCTCGTGGGAGGTTTCTGAAAGTAACCCATGCTTTCTTGAGCAAGTGTAAAAAGAACTTCGAGCTTCGGTAATTTAATGATACATGAGGTAATCATCTTAAGTTTGCAGCGGGAAAACATAGAATGCGTGTATAATGCATAGGACCAAGAGTCCGAACATGTTACCACTCTCTCATTAAGAATTTAATTGTCCTGCACGTGTTCCCTGTGTGTATTTGTTATTGCTGTGCTCTGTCAATTGTCTCCTTCGTAGAATCAGATAGATATGGATATTAAATTAGCCGTGAAGAAACAACGAGAAAGTGTAAGTACACTTATGTATTATAATATTTTAGCTTGTAAAAATGGTATAGCAATAAGCTCAAAACGTACAGATGCAATGCAACCACACAGCTGTAGAGCCCCTCATCTTCCAAGTGATGATCCTTCTCAAATGGTAAACTAAGCAGAGACCACAAATTACGCATTGACGGTGCTGCATGCCGATGATTGCTGTTCAACTTGGCCGTGTTGTTTTGAAAGACGGATAACCAATAATACATCTACCCAGTTAGGGCAACGATGACCTCTATAAATATTATGCCTCACGAGGAACGCCCATTAATTAGTAGCATGTAAGAGGCTGTAGTATTCAAACATGCAATTAATACTCACCATCTTATACCGTTGACATTGAGGTGTAAACAGCGCTTCTATTTTGACTCCCGGCACGTCGTTGAAATCAATCGTGTTCTGATAGTTGCTACCTAATGCGGATTCATATAATGCATGGAGTAGCATACATTAATCAAAGAATGTCTTTGTATTAGGGCAGTTCGTTGACCATGGATTTTTAATGATTTTTTGTTGGATTACCGATTCCTATTGCGTTTCTTAGAAGACTTCGCACACCGAAAAAAGAAAAATGCCATCAACTAATAAAAGTCAGCCTTATCAAAATGGTGGAATTAATTACTCTTTAAGTAAGAATTGAAGTTTTTCACAAGCTTCGTGAATCTTTAACTACTAACAAAAATTGAAGGGAGTCTACGGAAAATGGAAAAGTAGTTCGCCAGAAGACGTATTCAAATATGTATTGGAGGTGACGGAATATAATATATTTCTCCTGTTGATAATTGAAGAACACAGACATGGTTTGTCAAAGATGCTAGCAGACATGAAATTTTAGTAGTTTTGACTATACCTACTCGAGAGATTTGCTGCTCTGCATGTACAAGCGCTAGTATTATATATCCCCGACAGATCTACTTTAATAGACCAAGCAATCAAGTTAACAACTCTCCTGACTTGCGACCTTCATCCATATTGAGAAGTATATTTAGTTTGAATGGGTTGAGAATGAAATTAATTAGCGTGAATTTATGCTATTTTTTATATATATATTTTAAAATTCTGGCCAACTTCTGTCTCATAATCATGCCGTGTTTGACACATTCAATTAGTACGGAAGTGTCGATAAATTTTTTTTTTTTTTTTTTTTTGGGTTTCGGTGGAGTATAATACTCGCATATATCTAAAAGATTACTTAATTAAGGGTTCCTAAGTAGAAAAATAGCACCAGATCTGGAGCGGCACTGTAGCCCTCTCTTTTTTTCTTTTTCTTTTTTGGGCAAAATACTGAGGCCTAGCTAGCTATAAATAGACACAGCTGCTCGTCATATAAGTCACAAGTGTCACTACCGACCATAGAATTTTAAGTAGTAGTGGTAGTAACTAGAATCAAAAGCAGCAGCAGTAGCTCCAAGTTCAAACTGAACTGAGAGAAGAGCGAGCACCTCCATCGGAAGCTTCTCAATTCCACGATTAATGGCTTCTTTCTCCATATTGTGTCTGTATCTACATGCCTTGATAATAATATTGTCTTCCCTGGTATTGGGCCTAGCTTCCTCTGCTCCACTTTCGCCCGCATACTATAACAGAGTGTGTCCCCAAGCCTTGCCAACCATCAGACGCATGGTGGAGGATGCCGTGAGCCAAGAGCGCCGCATGGGAGCCTCTTTACTGCGTCTACATTTCCATGACTGTTTCGTTAATGTAAGATCTGATGTATTCGATTTCTCTGCTTGATTCTTATCGTCGTTATTTCTTGATCAGAAATTCAGAATGTGTTGTGTTTTAGTATACCCGGCCCCAATTAAATTAACTACCGCATGCGAATGAGAAATATAAAATGGTATGTCGGACGACTACTGGTTAGTTAACGTGTAATGTGTTGCATGGCCATGCATGCATGTATATATATGTGTGTGTGTAGAATTTGAATTTTTGGGTGCTAATGATTTCTCCCCTCCTCACATGCAAATATATATGCAGGGTTGTGATGCTTCAATACTGCTAGATGCAACACCCACAATTGACAGTGAAAAGAATGCGCTTCCTAATGCGAATTCCGCAAGAGGATTTGAGGTTATCGACCGGATCAAGGCCCAAGTGGACAAAGTCTGCGGACGCCCCGTCGTATCTTGCGCTGATATTTTGGCCGTTGCCGCTCGTGACTCCGTAGTTGCTGTGCGTTTGTGACCTATATATATATATATATATATGTATATATAGTCTCAACCCCCAAATCCCTGTCAAGTTTTGTTCATCGATCCCAAAAGATGCATGTTGCTAGTAGTTAGTACGAACTAGCTATAACATAAGCAGGTCGTTTATGTAGCAGTAGTATAATGATATAGCAGTAGTATAATGCGATGTTGTTGTTTGTGTGCAGTTAGGAGGACCATCTTGGGCGGTTCAGCTGGGCAGGAGAGACTCCACGACCGCCAGCAGAAGCGTAGCAAACAACGACATACCATCGCCATTAATGGACCTGCCAGCACTCATTAGCAGCTTCAAGAAGCAAGGTCTGAACGTTAAAGACCTTGTGGCGCTGTCTGGTGGCCACACCCTGGGGTTTGCTCAGTGCCGCCTCTTCAGAAACCGAATCTACAACGAGACCAATAACATCGACCCCTCCTTTGCCAGCCAAAGGCAAGCAACCTGTCCTCGCGCTGGGGGCGACTCCAACCTTAGCCCCCTCGATCCTTCCCCTGCCGCTTTCGACACTGCCTACTTCAGTAACTTGGTGAGCAAGAGAGGGCTACTTCACTCTGATCAGGCACTATTTGGTGCTGGGGGCCCAACCCAGGATCTCGTCAAGTCGTACTCCACTAACTTGCTCGCCTTCTCCGCTGATTTTGCCAATTCCATGATTAAGATGGGCAACATTAAACCTTTGACGGGGAGCCAAGGTCAAATCCGATTCAACTGCAGAAAGGTGAACTAGTTTCCATGCCTGCCTGCCTCGTCCGTCGTTCAATTATTGCCAACAGTTGCTGCTGCAGTTTTTCCCGAAATCAAATCGGTCCTTTTAAATGTTTCAAGTTTCATTAAAAGTCTTTGTGAAATTAAATTTAAATCCTTTATATATAATAATATTTCGTTGAAAGACGAGTTCTCCAAGGAGTAAAGAATAGGACGGCTGGCTGAAAATTAAATGAAATGTGATTTTTTAGGTCCTTAATTTGTAAACGTACTCTTCCATGCAACGTAAGAAGTTTATTGTCACCTTTTTTGGGGCTGTGGTGGTCTTGAAGATTTGTTTAGGAGTGCAGTCCATGAGAATTGTTTAAAGCTGTTTGCGTCGCCGATTGAACTGCAGCTGCTTTATTTTATTTTATAGTCCGCTTTCCCATGCACGCTTATAATAACAAATTTTAAGTTGAGTTCTCTCATTCATGTCGTAAACTCATCCTTCATCTAATTCTCAAATGTCAGGTTTGAATTCTCAAAACGGCATTTCTCCCCCAAGCAAAACATTAAGGCGCAACATTTTTGTGAAAAAAAAAAAAAAAAATCGCTTAATAGGCATGCATTTCTCTGTCCTTTCAAGAGACCTTACTGTTTTGACCCCCAAAAAAAAAAAAAAAAAAAGAAAAGAGATCTTACTTAATTTAATTTAAAATCACTATGATTGCTCAAGAGGTAAGGGGGAAAACGGATCTCTGGTGCGACAATATTCAAGAAAAATGCGTATTTCCGCCTTGTTGCCAACTAAGTTGGGAAGAATTAATTGCAACTATATATACGATCTCCAAAGTTTGGTACTTGTACGATTTAAGTCCTAAAATCTCGACAAAAACAAATCTGGCCCTCCTATATTTGGCACCCGATGCGATTTTAGTTCTTAAAACTTTGGTGAAAATAAACCCAGCTTCCAATTTTTTCAATTTGAACCAAATTATGAAAATTAATGAATTTTTCAATTTTCAATTTGAACCCAGGTCACGTGTTAGTTAAATTAAAAAAAAAATTTTAAAGAAGAAGCTTCATAAAACAGCAGGGTAACTAATAAATAAGATATGAAAGAGGGGGAGAATTTATTAACGTATTCATAAAAATTGAGGGGATGGTGGGGATAAAGGGTGAAAATGAGTTCTAATTGATGAACCAGGTGCTCCAATTAGTTTCATGTTTGTAGTTTAATAATTTTTTTTTCTCTTTTACTAGTTAATTAATTAATTCATAAGTTATTAGTCCATAATCTTTTTATTTAAGGTTAGCCACTATTTTTTATTTTTAAATTCAATTTCACGGACATATGATTGCGGATGGGTAAATTTTGGGAAAAATCCTTCAAATGTCCTTAATCTACTACATTGAATTGGATACGCAGGGACTGGATTTCTTCTTAGCAAAATTTTAATGACTAAAGTTACACCAGATGCTAAACAATGGGGACTCAATTTTTTTATTCTAAAGCCGCACAGATGCTAAACATTAGGGACTAAAATTTCTCTCTTTTTTTTTTCTGAGTAACCATTCAAGTGACCCACCTCACGCAATAAAGTACTAATGGCCGGTTCTAAGGAATTTCAATTGTTAGTTGAAAAGAAAAAAAAAAGAAAAGAAAAATACTTTAGCTTCTTGACAAATTGAGTCAATTACAAGGAAGTGAGTCAAGTTATTTTGATTTGTGAATATAAATCAAACAAAAAGAAAATGAAATACTACTGTAAGCCAAAACCTTGATCAGTTACGGTTGATTTGATTACAACAGCATGATCTGTGGGATATTTTCGTTGGCTTTATTCAGATAATTTAAAGACATTCCCCATGAACAACTCGATCGTGCTACGCTTGTCTTTAGCCACACCTTACCTGATGGCTTCTCCCCTTGATAATGTTGATGTTTACAGCATCCCCAACCCATAGCCATCTCCATTATTTCTGTCACGGGAAGAACACATGCATCTGCCCGGCCCGTATCTGTAATTCCTGCCAGGAAAAACCATGAGCGTTGAGCATTTTATGACGCTGGGGACCGACCGGCAGCCCTACAATTTTGCATGTATCAGTCAAGACCACCGACAAAACTAGATACTAACTATTGCTCGGTGCGAGCTTTAGTGGGTCCTTTTGTTTGTTGTCGTAGATCCTTTTCATTCTCCGTCACTCCCTCCATTGTTGTAGTATTGTTTTGAGGAGAATTTCTCTCCATTACAGATAATTTGAAAATTACTTTTAAAAATCAATACCATTCATAATCGGAGTATTTCATTACTTGTGCTGGTTATTCATCAAATTTTGCATGAAATTGACTAGATTTTACCATTTGATGAATCATTACAAATTTTGTTACAATTTTGACCGACTTTTCATCCTCCAAATACTTAGTACAAATTGAATGTCCTCAAAAGATTATCATTTTTAATGTATTGATCTAGACATCAAAATAATAATGGCTGTACTGATTAATGCTATTGTGTATTTGTTCTTTTTCTCAAAGAAATCACTACTACGACTCTACGAGTGATTCCCAGGATTAAAACAAAAATAGCGGTACTGCTGCTTGCTTCTGCACCTGAGCTTTGGTAATTGGAGATTATTTCGTGCAGATTAATACCCTGCACTGCTATTTAAGCTACTCTGACCGATGTCGGATGGAGTCAAGACTGCTAGCTATTAAATTTGGCGCAGTCCTTCAAGGAAATGAAGAATTTATTGATTAGAATCGTGGGATCTTAGGATGTTGTTCTAGCCCTTGTTTATGAACTCATTAATGCTGAAAGTACGTACTCAGTGCACTCACTCTGGTCGACAAGTCCAAGTGCATGCTGCACAGTGCATGTATAATTTACTACTGCTAGTATCGATCTCACCATTATTAGATGGGCACGCTTCAATAGTCTAGAATTCTTAAATAGCAGGGGATGAAGAGGAGGCCAGGGATACGAGGGAATATGGAGTGCTTCATTAGTACGAACAGTAGGCGACGATTATTGGCTAACTTTCATAATCATGAATACATTACGAATCATGAATAATTAGTAGTCTAAAACGTTCGCTTCAATGAACACACCAGCTAGCAAACACAAACAGAAACAGAAGTTCAAAGCAAATAAATGGGGCAAATCGTCAAGAAGCAATTCGCGAACCCTTCCTGACCATCAGCCAGATCCACAGCCAATGATGGACAAGAGATTTTTCTTCCTGGTCACAACTGCTACTGAATTGCCGCCTTGATCATTCCCACCGCTGATCGTGCTTCTTCTTGCAGGAAAGCAAAACCTTGACTTGGGAGATCCACTGCCACTGGGCATTTGCAAATGGTCGTCTTCGCCGTCGTCGTCCAGTGATGAACCCCAGCTAGAAAATCGTCTCCGGCGCCCACGGAAACTGGAAGGTGTTATTGTACCAGAAAAGGAGGACGAGTGAGAGGAGGACCTGAAGGATGATAAGGATGACAAGGATGATGATGAAGAAGGTGGTGATGCCAAATATTCTGCCCTGTTGAGACTGATCATCCTCGCCAGCAAACTGCGCAACACCAGTTTAGACCTCGGTTGCTTCGTTGTGGACTTGTCAGTGCTTCTGCTGTGGGAAGTATTAGTATGGTAGGAGGGAGGGGGAGTGAGCGGAGGGAGGGACGTAGAATCAGAAAAAGAAGTGTGTTTCGGGGTACCAGGCCTAGTCTCCCATGTGAATGGGACCGCACCGGATAAGTCTCCGTAGTATACTCTGAAAGAAGGGTTGGCAGAGGAGTTTTCCTTGGACACGAGCCTGGAGAAGAATTTATCATCGGGTTGGATATGGAATAGCGACATCTTTTTTGGGAAGTCAGGGCCATTGCTCAGCATTTTGATTTTGTCTTTCTTCGCGCGGGGGACCTCGCAGTAGAAGTAGTAGTAGTAGCGGACTAGGAAGTGAGCTACAAATGAAGGAGAGGCGGCCGGCGCAAACAGCATTATAAAAAGGCAAAGGGTCTTTGTTCTTTAACTTTAGCTGAGGCTACGTGTTATGTGCGTATAGATTGCGCAACCTTGAAATGGATCGGTCGGGCATGGATCGGCCAACTGGGCCCATGACGGCATCCCCCTTCTACTGCGACTGATCATTGGGCACAGCCCAAACCAAACTACCCACCTTAATGCCCATTATACGGTTTAGGAGAATTTACGCTGCACGGTCCCTTCGTCCTTCTAGAATGAGGAAAGAAAATGCCAATCATCTGTTGCAGTTTCATTTTTGTCGTTCCTTGCGGGGAGGGCTGAGATGAAAACCTAAGGAGGAGTGGCTTATATATGGAGCGCAATAAACATGATGTAGTAATTACTAATATCAAGAGCTCAAGACCATCAGGCTTTGAAGCAAGCGCGATTATTATATATTAATTGCTCAACTATGAGATTCTATAATTAACGTTTGATGCGTTTAAAACGTGCGCCCTAGACGAGAGGTTCCATGTTATGCATTGTAATATGTTGATACTGTGCTCCTTGAACTATCACAATTAAATTTAACTCTTGAGGAAGGCGCGTTATCAATACATTAAAATGTGTAATATATATATATATATATATATATATATATTTGTCGACACAGGGGTGTCCGGGTCAATTCTTACGGGGTCCGACTAATTTCCTGCGACCCGGATCCGGGGCCCCAACCTGACCCGAACACGTTAAGTGCGCGGAGGAATCCAGCGGAGCGGAGACTCGAACTGGTGACCTCAAGATTCACTGGTGCTGGACCATTCACGCAGGGGCATTAAAATGTGTAATATGATTGTTACACTTGCACACTAACGTGCAACAATAATCTCCCTAATTAAGTTTAACTGCTGGGCAGGAAATAACTATTAGTAAAGGTTAGGTGTGTGCAGCAGCCTTGCTCCATCTTTATCTTCATCTCGTGCACCCTTTGTATAAATGAATGAAAGATCTCCATGGTTGTCCCAACCTCATTCATGATGATAATAAGGCCACGTAGAAGAGCGAGTAGACTAAGATACCCGTTGTTTTCGAAAAGAACCCAAAATAAATGGCTTATCGCGGTCGGTGACACACAAAAAAATCTGGAACTCCGCCGCCCAATTTGGTGCCAAAGCACTGATTTACATTACTCTAAAGCCTGGTAACTAATAACCTTACTAGATTTGATCCACAATTAACGTTTCACGCCAAACATATACTGACGCTTGAACTAATCCGTTGCGGATCTTCTACAGGGCACGAGCACCCTAATGGCACAACAAGAAGTAAGAACGCCAAGATATGAAATGTTTTGCATTCGTGGAGACGTCATTTACATTGAATACAGAAGTAAATGTCGGCTAACGCACTCCGATTGAAGATGATCTGATGATGCATTTATCAAATAGCAGCGCGTGTTAATAGTTTGTACTGAGTGGTTAAATTAATGAGATTGATAGTAGCTCAACATCAACATTCACATTCACATGGGGCGGGGGCAGCCAGTTTCCGGTCCATGGCTGTCCTGTCCATCTTCAAATGCCATTGACGTTGGGGGTAGGACCAGCGTACTTAGGGGAGAGGATGACAGCAGTATCATCATCAGGCTCGGGCAGTCGCATTAAAAACCGTGCACCAACCAAAACAGCAGCATTTAAAAGTTACTCATGTTTGCGTTCGAGATCGGAAAAAATCGCTGCAGCCCCTCTTCATCAAGGCCCAAGGGGAAGGACTAAACTAGTTACTGCTAATTAGCTTAGCTCTCCTGCAGCGGTCATTTTGATCGTCCCCTTTCCTACGGCGCTCATTTTGAAGTAGGGTACTTCAACTTTGCCAACCTGTAGAAATTAAATTAGTGCCTTATTTGCGGGGAAAACTCGTCGGGTTTTAAGTGGTTGGACGGGGAAGTCTAAAACGGTCGTCATATTTTTATGTACGGCTTTGACAGTTATAACAGCATCTCCATCAAGGCACCTAACCTGAATAATACAGCTCGAACTCTGTAGTTTCAGATAAAAATGGAGGAGGAGGAGGAGGCATGCACGCATCCGTTGTTTCGTACCATCATTTTCAAGCGAGTCCTCCAATTCTAATTCGCTTTGGCTTCTCAATCCCACAAACGGAAACAGGCATAGCAATGGGGGGAATAAAATCAACATGAAACTTAAAAAGAGTACAACGCCAACTCGGGACCAACCTTTTCTTTTTACACTTACGAAATAGTCGGCTCCAGACTCGGACACAATCGGTTTTGGAAATGGCTCCCCCGCAGCAGCCGCACTCGACCTGTATATAGTAACTTATTTCTCAATCTATATAACTTGTCATTCAATTCAATTATTCCAGTGTTGCTATTACTACTTTTCTTTCGGATTGGGGAATGCAATTGGACGTTGGAACCATAATAAAATCTTAAGGTGCTGTCATGGTTTGCGTGCCTCTACCACTCTTACCTATCTCTCCTTTCCCTCTTCCAAGATTAGGTATCGGCATGCAAACTACTTGTATTTCATTCAGTCTTGACTTTTTTTTTTTTTTTTTTTTGGGTCTAACCATCCGGTATCCCTTTCGGACTAATCCGGATTCGACCCGGGGAGCGCCCGCAGATTTTGACTCTTACTCGAGGGTGAAGGCCTGGCCCTGAAGTTATCGCAGGAGCGCAGCGAGGATCGAACCTTGATCGTCCTGCTCGCATTACCAGCCGCTTACCACTGGCCCCAACTCCTCGGGTTTAGTCTTGACTTTTATCGGGGGATGTTATTGTTGTTTTTCCTGTTTTTAAGCATTCATATCAAATAGATACGACTTACTAGTTAGCTCTAATGCTACTTTTAGATTTTTCTTTTCTTGCCAAAATAATCTTCTTATCAATAATTTACTTGCAGATTTTATTCGCATTCTAATTTATATGTTGCCAGATAGACTGAAAATCAGCTCATTGAAAACCAATCCTGTTTGATTTCTATATTCCGTTCTCGTAGTTCCCATTTTTCATTTCTAATGTCCAGCCCTATCTTCTTTCCATCCCTCTATTATCCATGCAACCTCAAAGGTAAATGAAGGTTACTCTCTTTTTTTCACTTTTGATTGTACAGTGATCACAAATCTTTTATGAAATTTGGAGAAATCTTGAATAGTTGTTGTTGATTATAATTTTCCATACCATGTGCATGATGAGAGCCAATGAGAAAAGGTGGTTGTTCTTAACTCTTACTTGTGATATTTAAGCATTTAAATTATATTCGTTGATTAGTCTAATAAATCTAGTATGTTTATGATGTAACTGTTTGAATTTTTGTACTTCTTCTAATTATTTAATGACCTTTTTCCTTTTTCGACTTGGCTTGCTTAGAGTCTCTGAGGCCATGTTTGGATTGAAGGGTTTGACAAAAGATTTGACATTTTTTCAAATTCTTTTTAGTTTTTTAGATTACTTAAAAAGTATTTGAATTTTATAAATTACAAATTATTTTAGCATTTAAAGTGTAATTAGATAATTGATGAATAACAAATCTTGCTTCTCCCACCCGCTCTCTCTATCTTTTCTCCACTTGTAACCTTCTTTCCACCGTTCTTTCTTCATAGGAGAGAGGTCTTGGCTTTAAGCTAAGGTTTATATTTTTCTTCCTTTGTTTTTAGTTTATGTTTAATAAAGTCTCTCATAGAGTATTCTAGTGAGAGTTCTCTCTCTCTCCTAATGTTTATTAGTGAGAGTTTCTTTTTTTTTTTTTTCTAAGACATTTTAGTGAGAGTTTTATTTAGTTTTTTTAATTATTTTTTCTATTAGATTTAAAAGTGTTTTTAGATCTATATATTAGATTTGAAATTTTTTGGATCCTCTTATCGGATCTTGATATAAGTTCTGAACTTTAAACTAATTGGATAGCGGATCTGAAGAAATAGACATGCATAGATATTTATGGAGCATGTTATAAACCTAATGATTATTTAGTTTAGATATATCTATGACTTGTTATATATATTTTCTGCTATTGGTGATGTTTTATTTGTCAAGCAAAACATGCAGCTAGATTATTAATAATATTGGCTTCTATTTTATATAAAAATAATTGATGAATTATAAACCTAAAGGCCTCTTAATCAATCCAAATAATTGGAGCAATTTAACTGAAATTCAAATCTTTCATCAAATTTCTCAATCAAAACACAACTTAAGTGAATCAATTATATCCAGCATAAAACATAATTACCCTTAAAAGTTTCAGAATTTGATATTTGCATGGGTAATATTGTCAAGACTCTCATTTAAATAATAAGCTATCGACCAAGTTATGATGGCATACTCCCCTTAATAAAAAGTTGCAAAATAATAGTTCATCTTTAATGAGAATTTAACGACTGATGTGGCAAAAGTCATCACTATGGGGATAAAATATGGAAGTGCATCCTTGGAAAATATTTTTTGAAGAGAGGATTATTTTGGCAAAACCCATGTTTATTGTCTCTATGTGCACAAAATCTGCCCTTTTGAAAAGAAAAAAAAAAAGAAAATTCCAATATTTTGTTCTCACAAACAATATAAAATATTGTACCAATGAGCAAAAATATTCTTGTGTCTACCATGTAAAGCAAACTGGAATCTATAATTGATTGAAAGAAAAACTTACTTTTTGGAAACAATCTAGCTAGAATTCTATTATTTTAGCAATTACAAGTTACTTTAATAAAGTTTTAACTGAGTTAACGATTAGTCTTGGTACCGGTGAGCTACAACATGGTCAAGTAAGTGCAAGTTATACGGTATTGGGGTTGGTAGTTACCGCTTCCAAAGAAGTACTACACTAAACGTATTAAGCGAGAGGAAAATTCATAGTAAACATAATATGTGAAATTCCAAAGTAAGTCTTTGCAATTAGAATAATATATATGATGTTTTGATATAGATCAGCTGTTATTCTTGTCTGATGAATGATTATTATGATTATTCAAGTGAACCTAAAAACATGAAGGCCATTGGACAATTAAAAATGAAGTAGAAGTACAATTTGAAAGAGTGAAATGAAAACAATGAAAATTATCCTTAAAGCACATGTATAATGTTAATGGATTAATCTTCTATACACTGACGGTGTGTATGCTATCATGTTTAAATGAAAGTTACATGTGATCAGTTTGAGTTTCAAGTCTAAATTTCACTTATGTGACATTTATCTAATCATCATAATAACGGTATATATAAGATTTGATCAATATTAATGCCCCGTCGATCAGATGGGCTGTCTCGGCTTGATTACGGTTATACTCTATTTTTAACGAGATGATCTGAGCAAATGAATCATGCATTTTTTAAGTGGCAAAGATGGTAGCCATGGGTTTAAAATTTTTCCTTTTTTTAACCTCTTGTTGTGTGCCGATGAAGTCTCGAAAGCCCAAGCACTTTAGGCCCGCCCTAGGTCATGTCAGTTTCCGTTGCATTGGGTTAGCATTGGACAAATTTGCCTCTTGGTGGTTTGGGCCTGATGGATATTAGAACATTTGAGCATGAGTCACTGGACTGCAGGGATTCTGCGATGGGATAATTTTTTTGAAAAAAAAAATTATTATAACACTTTTTTTTTTTTTTTTAAGATGATTGAAAAATATATTAATAATATAAATAAATAAATTTTGACAAATAATCCACTGTTCAAACAGATCTCTTACAAGTAGCGTGCATGTTTATGAATTTATTTTGATGGTGGGGCCTCCTTTCAAGTTCCGTCCCTGGATTTTTCCATGTTACTGCGAGAACAAAGAGATGATCCGGAACGCGGAAGTAGCGAGACTTTTTTAGAATTGGAAGTAGTGAGATTTTTAGACGAAAGATGAGAAGATGTAGAAAATAAAAATACTAAAAGAAAAGGAAAACCATCTTCCTTCACAAAGCGTTACATGCAATTGATTTCAGCCAAACACTAACCTCCAATATATGAATTTATGGTCTTCTTTTTGAAACTGCATTTGCAGTCTTGCACAAATCCAAATTTTTTCTTTTTTTTTTAAAAAAACGGTTATTGCACGGTCTGCTGTTTCATTTCTGTTTTGGAAAAGATAGAAAAATACTAGGGCAAACAAATTATTTAATGTGCAGTCAACCTATTCTTCTTATTTTATTTTTCCCGGTGGAGTTATATGCATCGTTGCGACTAAGGATGGCAATGGGGGCTAGCACCCGCAAGGATACAAATGGGGGCGGGGGATGGGTTGGACGGGGCGGGGGCGGGGGCAAAATATTTACCCCCGCCTTAAAACGGGGCGGGGGATAGGGCAACATACACCCACCCCATGCCCTATCCCCCGCCCCGTCCCCCGCATAAAAAATATATATATACACAAAAGTAACAAAACCCCTAACTGTTCAAGGTATTTTTTATTAGTATTTGGGAATTCTTTCTCTCTTCTGTTAGTTCTCAAAAATGCTTGGATATACGAGGAGAGTTTTGCTTTTCGTATAGGCTTGCTTCTGATTTTTTTTTGCTTCATGTGCCAGGCTTTTGTGTGCATAAATTTCTGAGTTGTTCGATCCTTTTAGATAGCCATGGATATAACTTATTATGGTGGGAGTCATCTTTAACTAATTAGTTCAGGAGACCTGTGAATACTATTACTTAATGGGAAAAGCTCTATGTTGTTGTAAAGCTATGCTGTGGTTTTGGATGTGAATCTCTCGCATCTTGTGTACTAATACTCGTTTTACGGCAATTAAATGGTTTAAGATTTTAGTATTATAAAAAAGAAGATAGCCATTGATATATGTATCATGCTGAAATGACTCCAAATGATATATTTCGGTCAGGAAATGGGCTGGTAACTGAAAAGTTAGATATACATAGAGGGGCAATCAAGTGCAATCTAATAAAAAATTCAGTGAATTATTGTAAATGAACATTTTATGATAAGTTGATTTCTTTTCTCACGAGGGACCGCGGGGGAAACGGGGCAGGAGCACGGCGGGAGACGGGGGGCAAGGAGAGGACGGGATGAGTTATTTGACAATGGGGTGGGGGATGGGGGCGCCCCACTCCTACTCCATTGCCATCCCTAGTTGCGGCAAAAATTTAGGCATCGGCTAGTTGTCGCTTAGAGACGTCACATATGGTCTGCTTGGATTGGGTGAGATGAATATTTCAATGGATGTAGCCAGGCCAGATCTTTTGTGGAGGAGTAGTATTCGGTCGAGGGCTGGAGTGGCGTTGTCAGAGTATTTGGGAGGGTAGGCAATGGGCGGTCCGTTGCTGGGATTGAGAGCGAGAGGAGGTGAAAAAATTGGACAGTTTTCCCTCTCAACAACTCCCTCCTATTCGTCTCTTCTTGTGAAAGGAAACATGTTTGTTTTCTATTTCTTTTTTGAAGGACTTTTACCCTATTCATTGACTAGTAAGATGTTAATGATGAATTTTTGGTTCAAAATTTTGATGAAGTGACATTTTCCATCATCCACGCATTTTTATTTGCCCTTTTTTTTAATTTACTTACATCGTTAATACAATTTTTTTTATCATCATTTTATCTCATACACATTCATATCAAAAAAATGCTATAGTATTCTTTTTTAAAAAAATATCCCAAATAATCTACTATCCAAACACACCAATTAATGACCATTCATAATGGTTCTAGAATAATACTAGTGGCTCTGTTTGGATTGTAAATTATTTGAGATATTTTTACTGTAGCACTTTTTGTGATGTGATGTCTGTGAGATAAAAAGGTAATTGGGAAGATAAAAAGGTGCGTTGAAAATTGTAATGATGATGTAAGCAAATAAATTTTGGCTAATAAATCTCTATCCAAACAATCTTACTATATTTTTAATCGGATTATGGAATACCTTATTAAAAAAACACGAAGTCACAGGATAAAAATTTTTTTAAAAAAATGATATAATACCAAAGAATTAAAAAATGTATTTTTGAGTAAAAAGAATTTTAAAATTCCTAAAACTTTTACACAAGTTTTCAATCGCTTATCTTTTTTCCTTTAAATTGTAAATGGATTGATTTTGATAATTTTTGTTCATCTTGCAATTTCATAAGATTCTCACGAGTTAATAAGATCTTGTTTGGTATTTTTATATCGCGATCATGCCTTACTTTGTATTTTGTCTAAATTCTACATTTGGGGGGGGGGGGGAATTTGAGATTCTCTAAATACCGTTTTCAACACATATTCATTCTTAACCACATTTTTATCTCGTATAAAACACATTTGAAAAGTGCTACAGTAAAAGAAAAATATTATCAAACAATCTTCATTCTAAAAGTACTAGTTAATTTAAATACATTGAGTTACTTAGATTTCCTTTTTTTTTTTTTACATAATATCTAATTTATTTTGTGGCTAAGAGGTCGAAATGCATGATGTAATTGTGTTTAAAATGGAGTTAACGACTATTGAAGAAATAAATATTTATTATATTACAATTATTATTTATGTTCTAAAATTAGACAAGAATATTTTGATAATGTAAAATATAACATCACCTTAACCCTATCAAAAAGGTGATTACAAGAGGTAAAGTGTATGTATATATTTGGAGTTGAGAGGGAGCAAAGCGTAGTTATCATTATTATTATTATTATTATTTGTTCTAGTGCTATCCGAAATTGGACTTGGATGATGAAAACATCAAAAACTCCAAGGTGCCAATAATTAAATTTGTTGTTGATTGGTCTTCGTGATTTGTAGCACTCTGTCTCCATGCTATTCAATTCAATAAAAATTGAAGGGGATCCGGACCCAGAGAGAGACTGCTGGAGTTGGCTCTGAAAAATCCAAACGTTACAAAAGCCCTCGCCTTCTGTTTAAAAGAAAGTAATGGAAATCCTTTATTTAAATAAAAATGGAGTACCAACGAACAACACTGCTGTCTGTCTGTCTGTCTCCAAAGACGTTACTCTTCCTCCGCTCACTCTCTCGTCAGTCCTTTCTCTCACCTCTATCTATTTATACGCTGCCAGTACAGAACGAGCACGGTAAAAGTTGCTTTTTTTCTTTCAAGTTTACCACAGACTAGCTGTTACCACTTCACTTCTTGTTCCTACTGCCCGAATTACACTCGTCAAAATCGTTGCCGCATTGCCCTGTACCAACCCACAGTACTGTGTCCTATTTGGTTCATTCCATTTCTAACTTTGATTGAGACTGAGAGAGACGCGACGAAGTTTAAGTTTGGGTTTTGGTTTTGTTGCTTTTGTCAGTGCTACTTCCTCTACAGTTAACAATGGCCGCCCTAGGTGGAGTTAGTCAGGGTGCTTCCGAAGCCTTCCATCATCATCCCGAGGGCTTCGATTCCTCTCCTACAATGGCGCCCGCCACCCATATCCTCCTGGATTCTCCGGATGAGGGGGAGGACAAGGGCGCTGTGCGGGCGGAGATCGACACCTCTGCACCCTTCGAGTCCGTGAGGGAGGCCGCATCCCGATTCGGGGGAATGGGCTTCTGGAAACCGTCTTCCCAGAACCCCAAGCCCTCTTCTTCCTCTTCTGAGGTTTATCTCTTTTCGTCTCTCCGTTTTTGCGTGGTGTCTGAGGTTTTTTTTTTTTTCTTGACGTTCTAAAAAAGATTCCATGCCAATTTTTCTGCCGCTGCATTTAAAAGAAAAAAAAAAAAAAAAGAAACTCCTCCTACGATACGAGTGTGCATTTTTGCACTTAGCTTATTAGCTGTGAAAAACAGAAATTTTTGGTTGATGGGATTTTGCTTCTCGGGCAGTAGCTCTTTACAACGGTATATATTATCGTGTTTAGCCAATCCTTGCTTGGTATTTTCTGCCTTTCAGCTTACGATTGATGATAAATTAGAGTATATCTTATCGAACTTTAAACTCCATTAAGAGTCTATATCACGTAGTCGAGACTTGAGAGAAGTGAGGCATTAAATCTTTCTTGAATGTCACTTGCACAATTGTTCAATTTCGTGCGTACGCTTTGATTTTAAAGATCTAGATTTGTAAAATGGTTAACCTAAAAATTAGTTTTGTTGCTATTATTTGGGCTCAATCTTGCTACATGTCTAATTTACCTTTTCTGCGTGGGATGTTCTTTTCAAATGTCATCAAGGGGTTGACTATTTATGCACAACCTAGGCTAAAGAACCTCAACGCTGAAATACGTTACAGCAGAATGTGACGAACTTCCTATCTTGCAGAGTTTTTCCTTGAGATATATGCGCCCCAAAAAAAAAAAAAAATGGTGCAGCCATACATGATGCAACAATATACCTTTGAAACCGCAACAAAATCTATCATTGGAAGAAAATTGTTTTTTTGGGTTTTGGAGGGGGGGGGGGGTGTGTGTGTGGGGGATGGGGACAGGGAAGAAGTGGTGCTGATACTTTGTAGGTGCTACTTTTGTGCTCTTCTTTTGGTGTCAAATCTTTTATATAGCTGACTTTATGAGGTGTTTTGCAGCATGGCAATGAACTCATGGACATCACACACTTGGAGGAACAAGCTGCGCAGTTGGAAAGAGATCTTGTCATGAAAGAAAGGGAAACTTTTGATGTTTTAAAAGAACTGGAGGCCACTAAAATGGTTGTGGAAGAATTGAAGGCAAACCTGCAGAAAGAAACTTCTGCAGTATGTTCAACCCTCAATGACAAGGATGTAAATCCTGTTGAAGCAGCAGAGGCGGATAGCCATCAGAGTGCTAACAGCGGTTTAGACCTCTGTCCCTCATCTGCTCCAGGTTTTATCTTATTGGAGCTGAAACAGGCCAAGTTAAACCTAACCAGGACAACGACTGATCTTGCAGAGATTCGAGCCACAGTTGAATCATATAACAGAAAAATTGAGAAGGAGAGAATCTCACTCGAGAAGACTCGTCAAAGGCTGTCATCAAATACTGTAAAAATTTCATCTCTTGAAACGGAGGTGAACCAAACAAAAGATAAGCTACAGCTGGTGAAATGCGCCGATCAAGGTAGGGTCAGTTGTGATGAAACCATGAATATGGCAAAGGAAATCCAACGGTTGACCTCTGAGACAGAAGAGTTTAAGAAAGTTGGAGAAGCTGCGAGATCAGAGGTCTCGAGAGCGATGTCTGAGATTAAACAGGCAAAGATTCGGATCAAGACTACTGAGATCAGGCTAGTGGCTGCTAAGAAAATGAAGGAAGCGGCTAGAGCATCTGAAGCTGTTGCTCTTGCAGAGATTAGAGCACTGTCTAACACTGAGACTGCTCGTTCTGGTTTACAGCAAAAGCCTGAAGTTTTAACTATTACCTGTGAGGAATACGCTTCACTAAAGTCAAAAGCTCGTGAAGCTGAGGCAGCTTGTCAGAAGAGATTGGTAGATGCAGTGCCTCTAGTGGACGAAGCTAATGTATCAAAAGCTGAAATCCTCAAGAAGGTAGAGGAAGCTACAGAAGAAGTGAAAAGTAGCAAGAAGGCCTTGGAAGAAGCACTAAGCAGAGTAGAGAGTGCAAATAGAGGGAAATTGGCAGTTGAAGAGGCTCTGCGAAAATGGAGATCTGAACGGGGCCAGAAAAGGCGCCCGGTTCACAACTCTACCAAGTTCAAAAACGCTTGCCCATCTCATCTCCGCAAAGATTCTAGTCTGCTGGATGTAAATGGTATCAATCTGGTAAACGATGAGCTAAAACCAGTCCTGAAGCCAACGTTATCTATTGGTCAAATACTGAGCAGGAAGCTGCTTTTGACTGAGGAATTTGAGAACGGAATGCAGGGAGACAAGAATGTTGGGAAGCGTAAGGTGTCACTGGCCCAAATGCTTGGGAAACACTACGGTGATAAGAATTTTGCTACCAAAGGGGGGGCCGAAAATGCGAAGCAACTCCCGGCAAAGAGAAAGAAGTACGGGTTTGCTCGGATTTCACTCCTCGTGACGAAGGAGGGTAAGAAAAAGAAGAAACGGAGTGCAACTTCAACGTGGCTTAGGGAGTAGAGTATCAGGGGAGCTGAATCTGGGATCAGTAGCTAACGACTTGTACAATGCTGTTGTCTCTCTGTTTAGGGTAAAATCCATATTTCCCCCTTGATAGTGCTGCTGTCGACAATCAATCATTGGAAGTTGTTGTACTACTACAATTACTTATTAGTGTGTAAATTATCCTCCTGAGTCGGAGCTAAGCTTTCTAGGATTTCATTTGCAGTGTGCTGTTTTGGGGGATATGCTTAGGTATGACTTCCAAATGATTGGGAGTTTCTTGCGTGCAAGTCTATATGTTTTTAAGCATGTGTAAATCTGGTTTCCGGTTTAAGGGTTGGTAATCATCTTTGAGGGTGCGGATTTAGCCTGGCCACCAGCAAAGCAAAGTCATCCTACGTAGTCATTGAAGAATGTTTGTTACTAAATGAATTGAGAAAAGTCCTTCGATAGTTTTGTGGGTGGTGATTACGTGTGGTTGGTTTGCACTATCATATTGGAAATGGCGCCTGATATTTGTTGTGTTTTTAGTTTGCCATCATGTTTGTGATTTTGTCTACCTGTGGCTTTCCTGCTTTTGAAATTCGGAGGAGGAAGATGCAGCGACCAGCGAGCAGGAATGAGCAGGATCTCTGTCTCTCGCTCTCGTTGCGCCGGGGTGGTGGACCAGACAGAGTACCATTGTTTGCAACGGTAGAGGAGCCAGCATCAGCAGTAAATGCCCGTTGCGACGATGGATGAAAACCAAGACAGGCTCCGTTTTAATTTACCGACCAAATGCTATTCAATTATTTATTGATGTTGCATTAAACGTGCAATTAATAATAATAATGTCTAACATTCCTAGAGGAGACATTAATTATTATATTTTGTCTCACTTCATCTTTGGACCGTTAGGAGTTATTATACGATTTTTTCTTTCTTTTTTTTCTTTTTGAGCAAAAAAAAAAAATAATCTTTATGATAAAAATGTCAGCTTTTTTCATCTTTGGACCAAATCCTTCACACACCCACCCCCCACCCCCTTTTTTTTCTTCCTTTTCTTTTCTTTTTTTAATCTGTAATGTAAAAACTATTTAACCTATTTTTACTGCTAATCTACAGAGGGAGGGGGATGTGACTCTCGTTATTATTATTCTTTAAAATTGTGAAGAGTAATCATCAATCGATTCCCGAACTCAAATTAGCTAAAAGTTCTCATTTTTTTTTTCCTACCACCTTATTCTTATTCGGACATTATCCTCCAATTTTAGGTGGTGTTTGGATTGCATTTTTCATGGAAAAATTACTGTAACGATTTTATGTATAAGAGGAAAAAAAATAATAGAAAAATGTGATCACGAAGAATACAAGTAGAGAGATTTAAGAAAGTCTATCCCACTTGCGTAATTTAAAAGTAAACGTGATTTTTGTTTTCCTTGTCGAATTGATTTCATGTTTGAATCGTATGGTATGAATGTAAATCTTTTGCGGGTGCATCATCGGAGGTTGTAATCATAGAGGCCGCTTTTAATGGTTCTGTCGATCTCAACCTAATCTCGAGTATTCAAATTGAATTCCATTTTTAAATCATCAGCCCAAACCGGGTTGAGTCGATCTCGACCGATGAAAATGCCGTCCATTGTAGTATCAAGTAAGTAGGTAGCTCTAAATAGGGTTGGATCGCCAGTAGTAAATAGAGTAGTAGAACGCCATGCCACGCCACTAGGCCCCACATCTTATTCCAACCACTCACACCAAGCCAACCATCTTCGGTCTGATACAAAAGTCAAAATTACTTCTGAAAAAAACACCCAATCATCATAATTGCTTAGCGGGGGAGGAGATGGCCTCATTGGGGTATTAGTACTCTATTAAGGGCCCTTCTTCTCTCTAGTCTTTCCGCCTCTGCAATTGTATTGTATTCATCAAATCTTCTGCAAGAATTCAGGTAAATGTACCCCTATTATCTTCTTCTCGTCTCATAACTCAATTATCTGTTATGGGTTCTTCATGATCATCTTACGATGTGCCTCTCTTGACTTGACTTGACGCGTTGAATTATGCTTTAGTAGGAGTAATTGGTTTTCTAGGGCTAGCGGATTTCATTCCTTTATTTCGTGAACGATTAAAGGTTCAACTGGATTTCGTATCTTTGATTACTACTTATTTCCCATGCTTCTTCTTCTTTTTTTTTTTTTTTTTCTCCCCCTTAAAGTTTATTAATCGTGAATGAATTGCTTCTGCTCGCTGCTTGTTTTGGGTTTTATTCCTGCTCTCTAACCTGTTTCAGGTAAATAAATAAATAAATAATTCACGAATCATTGTCTCGATATTTTTATTGCAGCAGCTTTACCATCATAAAACACTCCGACCCACGTATTTCCTGTTGGGATCATCTGGGCTCCAATAGATTACTCCTTCCCCCTCCATCCATGACGCCATACCATCTTATGTAAAATCTAGGAATAAACAAGAAAGAAAAAAAAAAAAAAAAGGAGCGTATTCTTCCTCACAATTTGCACTAAAGTTGAGGGGTCAGTCAATTTCACCTAGTATCTTTAGCTTTCGAGCTCGGTGATTGCTGGAACTGCCTTATATGCATTCTTTGGAAGTGCATTCCCAATTTCTGTGGTTTTGGATTAGTTTAACCACAACAAAAGTGGCCTTGCTCATTTGATTGATATGTTATACTTTCTTTTTTGCGGCTATGGTTGTCTTCCCAGTTGTTGGATATCTCTTTACTATCTTTTGTCTCTTATTTTAATTCGACATTTTTCGGTATTGGTAGAAATGGATGTCTGGGTTCCCTTCTTTCTTTTTCTTCTGAGCAATTGCTGGGGCGCTAATGCTAGAGAATTGGTAACCACTAATCTCTTCCGCAGTCAAAGTGGCATTGCTTCAGGTACTTCCAAAAAGCTACTGCTTCTATTAGCACTGAAGAATGTGAACATGAAAGTGTGCAGTTTGTGAAAAAGTTATGTTCTTTGTTAAAATGTGTTGTCCCTGAGTTTATTGTTCCATACAACTTGATAACTTTTGTCAATTCCGACACATGGTTGCTTAATGGTCTTTTTAAGCAGTTTCCTTTTTTGGCTTGTATTTGGTATGGCTTTTGTCAGGTTAAAGGTGGAAGTAATTTATAACCAAAAATAGAAAAGTGGAGTTACTTAACTTACTTATGCTTGCTTTCTTTTTGCAGATTTTCAACTTAATGGCCAGCAGCCAAACAAAGAAGTTCAAACTGCAGATGGATTTGATCAGAATGACCAAGTTTGCATGTTATGTGAAGAGTTTGCTGTTGAGGCAGTTAATTACTTTGCTAACAACAAAACTCAAACAGAAATCCTCGAGATCCTTTATAAGACATGCTCTAAGATGCATACTTTCAAGCAGCAGGTGAGCACATACCTAAGACCACACTTAAAGACTTTTGCTTACGTAGGCTTTCATGTATAATTTAAGATCTCACGAATTATTTGGAGGTCAAGATTGTCTGACGGACATTTGGGGAGGCTTTGTTTATTTTAGATTTTAAAAAAATAGGCAATTCTATAGATTTTACTCGCACCCCATAGTTGCTTGTCCTCTGTGCAAGTTGAAGGCTTTAAGGTGCATAACTTACTCCAGACCAGCCACTATGGAAGACCTAGGCAAAACTCAAAAAATGCAGATAAATTTATTGTCATGTTGTTAAACTGTTTCTTATGCTCATTGCCTTGCTGTTTCTCTCATCCTGGAATTTCAAGTTTTCTTGGTTTCATACATTTTTGAATTTTAATGCTGCAGTGCACCTCATTGGTGGATTATTATGCTCCTCTCTTCTTCTTAGAGATTTCATCAGTACAACCCAAGGATTTCTGCCAAAAGGTTGATCTTTGTGAAGACATTGTTTCAATCTCACAGTCTCTCTCTAAGAATAGCTGTGAATTATGCCATACTGTTGTGTCAGAGGCCATAACAAAATTGAAAGATCCAGACACTCAGGTATACTTTTGCCACAAACTGAGTCATTTGTCTTGATCCTTGAACTCAATCTACTTGTTGCTGTTGGTCTAAGATGCAGCATGTCTCAACAATTTGTGCTGCACCTTATCTGTGTTCTTTTAAAATTGCTGTCTAACTTTTGCTGTTCTGACGATTCAGTTAGAAATAGTTGAGGCGCTTCTGAAGGCATGCGATGCCGTACAGGGTCATGTGAACAAGGTATGAGCGAGTTAAGTATTTGCGCTGAAGAAAGTTGACACATGCATTTCTTGGGTTGCCATGATTTGAAGTGCTTTGATGCTACAGAGCACTAATGCAGAATAGCATCTTCTGTCTTTTCTTCTTTAGCTGCTCTTATCAGCACTCTCTATGCTACACGATTGTTTGGGATACTTTTGAATTGCTAAACAGTTTCCTGCTACTTTTATGTGTCACAATGTGATTGACAGCACCATAGGCAAGATAGTTATTGGTCTAGTTTATCACCAGTCAAATGGAGACAATTGAGTGGGTTACAAATTTTTTATTTGTTTTGACGTGATAATCATCAAATTCCGTCCATCAAATTCAGTCCGAGCATTATTGTTGTTTCTGGAAGTACATCTTTATCTATGTTTTACCTTTCTGATGATCGTCCTTGTACGTTATATTTGGCAGTGCAAGAGAATGGTCTTTGAATATGTTCCTGTGATCCTTGTAAACGCTGAGCAGTTTCTGGAAACAAAGGACATATGCACCATGCTACATGCTTGTGAATCGGCTGCTCCGACAGCGCAAGTATTGTCGTCCACCTCCGAAACATCCCTGCGTGCGGCATCGTAAAGGCGAATGAATGGTTGGACTCTGTTGTAAACTTATATGGACTCTGTTGTAAATCGTGCAAACTGTAAAAGATTCTCTCATGTATAATGCAAAAAGAAAACCGAGGAAATGCATCAAACAGCTGCTTACCTTTACCTTTATGTAAAGCATTTTCTCGGGTGACAATTTCATTTTTTCATTGGATATTATTGACGACGCAGGGATTTATTTATATTTAAATCTAACGCGTTAGCACCTCTTCGGATGGCGGCCAACCTACCGCGCAAAATACTTCCCTTTTACTACTGCGGTTCTCTACTGTCCTGATTCGCAGTTGGTTCTGTGCTTGTGCCTTTTTGAGCTGTGTTCTTGGACTTGGTTTAATCAGAGCTTGTATCTCCCATTTAGAATTCTCAACACAGTTCTGAAGGAAAGAATGAATTTCGATGCATGCATGCGAGACCTTCCTTTACTTAAAAATAAAAATCTAGTACTAGTGCTATTACTTCTAGAGAAAATTGGGGGGTTAAAAACAACTAGTTGCTCCGGTATGGGAAATCTAATCAGAAAAAGCAAAAAAAAAAGAAGACCAATTTAACGAGAGACCTGCTCAGTCCGTCCTACATAGAAGCCACAGACGCGAGCATAAATGATTGAAAGTTGGGAGAAAAGATGTCGAGTGGCTCTCAACTGAATTTGGTGTTCATGCGCGGATGCTGAAAGTTTGGTCGATGCCCATGTCATGTCGTCCATTTATATTACCATCTACCCATTTGGTGGGGTGGGGATTACTTACTCTCCCAAATCCCGATAGGATTGTGGCCATCGAGATCATTGACAAGGGGAGAAGGTTCTGTGACCATTGCGAAAATGGCTGTTCCAGTGTCAGAATCGAAATCTAAATGCCTAATGTCAATGTTCTCTACACCCTTTTGGCTGTTTCACATTGTAAAAACGAATGCGTTATTAATTCATCGTGGCCACAACATCTTAAAAGAAAGCAGCACCTAAGAGTTATTTTTTCTCTTAAATGAGGCTACATCGGTTGGACAACCATCTTGGACGAGTCGCCAAGTTGAAGAACCATCTGATCACACGACTTCCGCTCGCTCTTTCCTTGGCACTAGAAAGTCTCTCTTCTTGAGAGAGCACAAAAATTGCCATCCTTGGAAACAGACGAAGCGTAGGAGTCGGGGCCAGATCGTTAGTTTGCGTATCCCAGTTTTTCATTATCATGGCAAGACCACGCAACACAGAAATCAAGCAAATTTTCTAACCGCCAGCTATGAGACGACCCACGGCCACGGCCATTGCGTTCGAGTAGAATGACAGACACGTTGAATCGGATCGTACAAAATGAAAGCAGATGGATAATGCTAGGCGCCGTTTAAAGCGACAAAGCATACGAGGAGGACCGTGAAAGAGGAACACATGAGATCGTGATTGGATACACTGCATTCACTCGAATTGTACGCTTAGCTTAATGACATTTGCCAATTGGACGAATTTAAGCGCTTTAGATGCGTTACGTAAATAAAACATTAGCATACACTGTCTTCCAATTCTAACCCAAAACATGATAAATAGCCAACGCCGCATGATTTGACTGCAGTACAATGTCACGGAGTTAGAAAATAGGAAACGGAGGAAACACCAGCTGACGAAACGAATTGGACAAAAAAAAAAAAGAGCGCGGAGGTCCCAACCAGGATGCTTGATGATACTCGTTTATCATGTTCTAGGGGATGGCCAGTTTTGTACTTCACAAAGGGCAACATATAAAAAAAAAACAAAACAAGGCAAAAGGAAAGACACCAAAGCACTACTGCCTGGAAGGGGGTTCGACTGGACCAGGCTTCGCTAGCCCAAAGAGATGCCTGTAGCTCTACCAACCAGAAAATGCTTCGGTCCATTAAACTAAAAGCTGCCTCAACTTCCCCCCAGTGGAAGCACGACTTCCTTTCGAGTCAATGACATTCAATGTCAGCACGAAGATGGTAGTGGTAACTAGCAGTCTATCATCTCTCTCTGGTATCAAGCAGCCAATCCACTTGGCGCAAAACGTAGCCCAATCCCACCGGGAAAGCAGTTAAAGTTTAAGAATTAAACCCTGTTAACGTCAGCTATTACCCGACTGCCACTGCATGCGAGCAACTCGGAATTCCTATCTATCAAGCTGATGTAAGTAAATCTCCCTTAAAGAAAAAGAAGGAAGATACAATGTGTCCGGTATTCTAAACTCTCCATAAAAAAAGAGGCGGTTTTCCTCTTTTTTAGAACAGGAGGTGTGTTTTTCTTATCTCCCTATTCCTTTACGCAATCATATGACCAAAAAGACTGTACATCTGGAGCAGAGTAGAGGCCACCAATATGGGGCTTCGTCCCTGATGAGTTCCCAACCCCTATTCCCGAAACTGGCATATTCCTGTCCCTCCTGCAAAAGCAACAATTAGAAAATTAAAGCGCCTCCGGATTAAGAACACAGGTAAAACAAAAACAGAAATATGTAAAACCAAAGGAAACAAACATGAGAGGACTGCATACAGACGTACGCTCAATTAATCATGATAGAGGAAACAACCAAGCTCAAATATATCTAACGTGCAGAAACCTAAAGCAAACTCCACCCCTATCTCCGAGATACCAATACTAAATTAGACCATCTTTTTATGACAGAAAGACCAGAAAAGGCACGAGACTGACGTAATTGCATTGATTCATTCAAAAGCAGAAAAGAAAATAAACTCCACCTGCAATCTACTAAAAAGATATGGAAAGTTTTAATTATCACAGGTAATGTGTAAAAACGGAATGCATAACAGCTTTTTCTATCCTAGCCTCAAAATCTATGGCACAATGATGTTAGGGAAAAGAATTGATTAAAAAAAAAAGATAAAAGTGAACATGCAGGCAGGAAATCTTGTTTCTTTCTCAATGACAACTATTCCTAACATGGCCAAATCTCATTCTGTGACCTACAGCACAGAAGTGTAAAGAAATAAACCTAGATAGCTTTTAACAGTGTTCACCAACAATTGTTGGCCCAAATTCTGTTCCCATATATCAAACAATCAATTTCATCAACCAAAAGCCTGGGAAGCCTTTGGATATTCCTAACAACTCCTTTCAAGCATTAAATAACTGTCAGAAGTCTCTTTAACACAACAAATTCTCCTAGCCACTGGTGTTATTCTATCTCTGCCTTCAGCCAGATTTAGAGCTACTTCATTCCATTGGACAATTTATTGACATGCTCCATCTTGAAATCACTCAGCATACTATTTGGTTTTCCTCCTCTTCCAACCTCACCATAATGGCCTATTGAAGAGTCTCTTAAAGGTGCATTTATACATCTCCATTAATACATCGAACACCTCAAGTGTTCCCTCCGAATTGCCTCTATGATTGTTCCAAAGTTAAACTTTCATTAATTTACCACAAATACGTCTAGACATTTGAAGTGCTAGTTTACTAAAGCAAGGGCATCCATGTTTCCAAATAATGTCCTTACACCAATGAATTATGCACTTGCTGCAGACAGCTTCCAATAACTTCCCCTTCTTTTCCATCCAACTACTCTTTCTTATTTCTTCTTATCTTTTAACTTTTACAAATTGCACGCACATAGGGTGTACCCTATATCACTAATTCTCCATCTAAGTGTGATAGGTTTGGAAGCAGTAAAATTTCTTTTTGCTCTAATAGGTATAATCAGGGACCATAATATACCAGATGCACTTCCCATTTAACCCAACTGATCCTCAGTTCTACTAATTCTTGCCCAATGTCTACACCTTCTACATTAGTATTTGGACCTAAATCATAAATGCATTCCAAGAAAGTTGTTAAAAATCAGTTTATGTATCTTCTTACAGAGGTTTTTTTTTTTTCTTCTTCCTTTTGTAACTGTATGTTACCTATTCAAGAAAAGGCATCTAAATGCTACATTAATGTTTCTGTTTATTCAAACACCTCCTACAAAAACTAGTCATCTGTAATGCCATCTATACCTCAACTTTTCATCGACCCCTTTGACTGTTATCTGGCAAGATTACATATTAACGCAAAAAAAACAATGGTCAATCAAGGAATGGTTTTAATTGGCAGAAAACAGCTATGGCATGCTCACCATTTACAAGAATTAAGTGACCAAAAAAACTCACTGAAGGAAAATCCCACAAGTTTGAATAGCTATAGTTTCGTTATGAAACTGTCATGCACCAACAGTTTTTTGGTGCAAAGACTTTGCATATTGCAGAGATAAATTTAAATTTCTTGAACACAATAACCAAACAGAGTATTACCAATGCTTCTGGATTTTAACAATATAATCAATTTTCAATCTTTTCTCCATAAATTCAATCTCTCTTATTCGTTCAGAACAGACAGAGCAAACTTATGTTTTCAAGTTTGGAAAGCATTAATGATCATGCACCCTCTTTCTATACTGCATGGTATGAGAATGCTCAAACAAATACAAACCTCTGCCTCCATTGTCACTCCCTAAACATAGACACAAGTGTACTCCAATGGTAATGCATCCAACATGTTCTTTTATGTGCACAACTTACTGCGAATTATTTAGATTAGATACCACAACACCAGTTCCCTATCTATCCAAGATATTCTGCAATGACAGACCTTTACAGCACCAAAGCCAAGCACCTATTCAGAGCCAAACTAGGATAAAAGGTATTGAGCAATGAGTACTTCCACTTCTTAAAAATGCTGTTAAAATGCTTGTGACATTTTATATGTATTTTTTGGTTAGTTATTACAACTTAAAAGGTACCATCTGATGTAAACAGAAGACTGAAATTTTAGCATTTCAGAGGCACTCAACAGAAACCACAGCAAGAGCTACAGTATCGTGTCGACAGCAAATTCTTTTTACTTTTTCTTTTTATAGGGACTCGTACACTTACTTGGCCCAGCAGTTAGCTCCAGACACCTCATTTTGATGATTAGTCGCAGAACAACCAGCGCTACCATAAATCATATTGTTCTGAGCAGCTTCTTCCCTAAACTTACGAGAAAATTGATCTTCATTCCCAGGTATTGGCCCAATAAATGTTTTAGGCAACCACGAACAATCAGGACCACCAGACACAGAACTATTAACGGTCCTGCCATTATGGAGGCTTCCAAAAATCACATTCTGAGGGGAATGAGTGCCAGAATGGACTTGATCGTCATTTTTAAACAATGAAGCCATAGTTTTCTGAGGTGTCGGATGCAAGATGTCTTCATTCTTTGGCCTATTCAGTTCTGGCGGCAAAAGCCAGCTGGCTGGGCCGCCTACCAGACCTAGACCATCCTGACCAAGAGGAGAGCTATTCCACATCTGCCAAGTTCCTGTGTCATTAGCATTAATTGAGCCCCCAACTGGCAGATGGTGTAGATCCTGGGCCTTTGCAGTACTTGGGAAAGAAAAAGGATTAGCATGCCTTTCTTCAGAAACTCGTAATCGTGATATCGGAGACTCAATTGGTGATGGCCTATTAACTTCAGCAGATACAGAAATATTCTTCATTGTAGATGGTGTTTCCAGACCTGAATCTGCTACAAAACCACGATCCAACTGAAAGTTATCAAGTGACTCAGAAACAGGCCCGAGTAAGGAAACAGGGTCTGGAACATAACAAGGATCTTCAAAAATCTCGGACTCCTCTGGCAAAAATTGGTGTGGTGCTTCTCCAATTTGAGGAAACATCGGTTCAGATGGCAAAAGAAAATTTGTATTACTGTTTGTTGACCCAAAAGGAAAAGAAGATGCACTAAACGGTGATGGCAGTCCAAAATTAATTGGGTTGTCAAATGCCTGTGTTGTTGGAGGATTACAGGTAAAAGGACTCTGAACTTCTGGTTTGGATTTTCCATTTGGCCTACTTATTACATTTGAACTTGAGGGCTGGGAAGCAGAAGAAGAGCGAGTGAATAGCTGTTGCCATGACTTTTTAGGGGCTAAACCCCCTGGTTGAGGGTCAATGAGCGCCTGCAGTGAAACAATCATGAAAACAAAGAATGTATCTTATTCCAGTGATTTTAACAAAAAAAAGAAAGAAACATGCAAACAGAAACTGTAACAATTGGCCATTAAGTCCACTTAACAAACATTGCCCATGGACACTAGTGATCCTAGCACAAATTTACAGTCTCTGCAGAAAAGTAAGCTTTGAAACAAAACGAAGGGCATTACAATATATGTCAACTGCATAAGGAAAAAAGCATGTTTGTTTATTTGCTTTCAGAACCAAAGTACATAAATTAACTTAATTACTCACCAAAGCAAGAGCTTAGAAAATTGAAAGATTGTAAATCACTTACAGGCCGAGAGATGTTCTTTTCATCTCCATTTCCACTAGATTTTGAATATACACGATCCAGCTGAGATACTTCTCTTCTATTTGAATTTGTTTGAGATTGATCTGCAAATGCATTAGCTTTTGGCTCTCTTGCAACAGTGTTAGCTGAACTTTTTCCAAAGAAACCACCTCCAGTAAATGCTCTGGAAGATGATAAAAAGGTACCTCTTACGCGATCAAGGTATCTAGTTCCGGCAACTCCTTTACTATGACTGTTCACAGAAGTACTTTTAAATGGATGTCCAACTTCAGCACCATGTGCCTTTGCGCTTTCAGACCCGGTTCTGTGATTTTCTCGTCGATCACTGTCACATTTTTTATATCGCTCACATTCCCTGCTTGCTCTTTTTTCCAATTCTTCTACATCAGAGTTGCTTTTGCTAGATCCGTGATCTCTTTCCTTCTTTCTTTCATGACGTTTCTTTTCCGCTTCTTTCCTACGGTCTCTTCCCTTAAGAGGGGACCCTTTGCCACGTTCCTTCTCAGCCTCCATCTTCTCGTCCCTCAATCTCCTGCGCTCCTCCACCAACCTAGCTACTTCCTCCCTTTGCTTCCTCTCCTCCTCCTCCAATAGCTCCTTCTCTAACCTAGCCTGCCTCTTTTCCTCGGCTTTTCTTCGGGCCTTCTCTCCTCTACTCTCATGACAATTACCAACATTTTCACCCCTCTTATCCAGTGCACCTCTCCTATCAACATCCAGCGAAGCATCACCTCTAGATGAACTAACTCTAAAAATCTTTCTCCAAAGCCCCATGATACTGAAAAAAAAGGTTGTAAAAGACTTGCAAGCAAAAATGAGAACATGCGAATACGACCTCTCAGCCAAGCAGTGATCATCTCCCCCAAAAGAACCACCCCCGTTCCTCCAATAACTTGGCTTCCCAGCAAAAGCCCCACCAACCCAATTTCCATTCTCCAACCAATCCTGCCCGCACATCCACCCATTGTCCGACCAGGCCTTCCCATTCAATATCTTCCCACCCTTTCCAACCAAATCCTTCAAAATGCCAGAGTTGGATAGACCTAAGCCAGGCGGAACAGGCAAATCGAGAACAGGCCTCTTTGATATATGCCCACAATAGGAGCACATGAACCTGCCACCTCCAGGATTCTGATCCCTGTATGGAGTCAAACAGTTTCTACACCTCCTCGTGGCTGTTTTCTTCAACTTCTGCATTTCAATAGCCTCAAACCTCTTTCTCTCCCTAAGCCTAGCATTCCTCCTGACCCGCCAAGCTGACAACTGTGGCATCAAAATCTCATACCAGAAAAGAGTAACCAAAAGCACGAAGACACATGCCAGTCTGGGTGACGTGATTTCAAACCGGAAAGCTGGAGGCAAGAGCTGGGACAGGAGCCACAGACCAATGAGTGGAATCACTAACCATGGCAACATGGTAGCAATCCTTCGCGACCACTTCTGAATCACGCACAGTATACACATTATCCTCTAACCCACGCCTATCTTCCCCGTCTTCCCCTGTTATGTTGGATAACCAGACCCCCAAATCAATTTAGAAGCCCTAATTTTAATCAATTAAACCGGCTATCCGATCACTCCAAATTCGAGAAAGAAGAAGAATAATAAGAGAAAAAAGAAAAAGAGATATCGCGATAACCAGAACCGAAATGGAAAGTATGGAGTCTTCAAGAATCGGAAACCCTAGCTCCTATAGCTGTCTCCCAAAAAAAATTCCCAATGCAACCCTAACCGCGCGACGATTTCTGCTGGAATTACCTAACAAGAAATACAGTAATTAAAGAAACAATTAGGAATTCGGAAAAGAGTACTGGATTAGGGCACGAAACATCGCTTTGGAGCTCCGAAACCAACCCAACACGAAATGAATACGAATCATACGAGAGGCAAGACAAAGAAAAGGAAAAAAGGATAAAAGGAAAATTGTAGACTGTAGAGGACTAACAGATTGGGCATCCATCGAAGATTCATCGTATCGTAGAATTGGTCGGAGATGATACTGGACTTTGTATGCTGCAATTTACCGGCAAAAAGAACTGTAGAATGCTTATACTGCTACTTTGATAAATGCGCGAGAAATATATACTTTTATATATTAGTACTCCTACTCCTACAGAAATAGTATGAAATGTTGAACAAAATACAATAGTACTATTTTTGTTAACAATATTATTATTATTTATTATCTTCCCCCTCACCCAAAAAAAAAAAAAAAAAAACACCAAAAGGATAAGATGGATAAACTGTATACTGCGATGTATACCATGTAAAGTACACACTATAAATTTATTTTCACAACCAAAACCAAAAGCACCAAAACAAAAAGAAGAATTGTGAAGCGCTCTCTCTCTATATATATTGGCAATCGCTATCTTAGAATTATATATCCCTAAAGTAAAATTTTTATTGGCGATTAAACTATTAAAATTGTGTACTTTTTAAATACTCAACTGTTTTTTTTCTTTAATTTCAAATCGTCCAATAAAACATATGGATGCCCCACTCGCTATGTTACATGCTTTTGTCCTTAAATTTGCACTTTTTCTATCAATTTCATAGCCGCGTATGTCAGTTCAATAGAAAACATTAGATTATTTATGACAAATTAGGAGAATGTTTGAATATATATATATATATATATCTATATCTATATAAATTTGAAAAAGAATTTTTAGCAACAAGCCTCCATGCATCTTCCCACTACCAATTATGTTTTTCTAGCATTTCACATTTAATTTAATTTATAAAATATATTTCTCTTAACTTTCACATCTACTATTTACATTTGAAATTGTTAGTTGCTTTTTTAAATCATTTCATTTCAAATTGTTGGTTAATGTGCATGTTATCCTATTTGAACTTCGACCTATCATGTTTCCGATTGCCTTATATTATTTATGATTCTACTTCAATTAAAACTTTTATAAGACCATAACAATAGATAACAAATATAACATCCTTTCATGCTTTCTTATTAATTTAAATAAGTAAGATTATTTACACTCCATTTTTTGTTATTCACACTTCAATAATCATTTTGATCATATAATTTTCATTAATTAGATTATATGATAAAACAAATGGTGGAATTGCAAATAATAAAAAATAGAGTGCAAATAATAGTTTCCTAAGTAAAAAGTGGCTTCCATGACTTTCTAATTTAAATAAGTAAAAAGTGACTCCACTTATATAGGAATTTGGTTTGAAGTTTATTAGTGGGCAAGTAAATAAAGAAAAAACATTCCCAAACTTAGTAAAAGTAAAAAAGTAAATGATAATATTTTATCTTTTAACTTAGTAATCCTAAGTAAAAGAGCAAAATTAAATAGAAAACAACAAGGAAATAGTGTCGTGAATTTAAAAAATCAAGAATAGTACCAGTCGTGAAATTTAAAATATGAAACCACTAAATAAAAAACAAAGTAGTACTAGCCTTTTAACATGGACATTTTTTTTTTGAAATATTTATTTTTGATAAAAATAATTATAATAACAACACCAATTCTACCAAAAATTAAAAAAAAAAAGTAACATTATAGTTTAAGGAAAAAATATAGAACATTCAACCCTAATTTGTATATATCTGACCCAAATTTGACCCTGGTTAGATTTGAATAAGAGTGCAAAACCCAAACACTAAGGATAACTTTTGGTATTGAAGAAGCTCGGAAGCTTCCCCCGTGGAGGTCAATTGTGTATTTGTCCGCCCCAGCATCAGGTGCGTGGAGGATATAATTCGGCAGGCGAAGGAAGGAGGGGGGGCTGGGGGTGCACAGACCTCCAAGGCCAAGGGGAAGGAGAAGGAGTTACCCCCTGATCCTTCGGAGGATGAGTCGCGGGACCAACCCCCTAGGAGGAAGCGACCCCGGACTCCTCCCCGCCCCCGAGCCTCGGTGGTCGGGGACAGCGAGAGGTATTCCCGCGACAGGTCCGCGAGGAGTCACCCCAGAGACCCCTCTCCGAGGAAACCCGCGCGGAATGGGTTCGAGCGTTCCCCTGCTCGGTCTGTCAAGAGCCGGCCCCGCGACCCCCTTTATCTGGACCCTGCTCGGGATGAGCTCGAGCAGATCTTGAGGCCCCGGCCGTACGAAGACAACTATGCAACCTCGCCCTTTACCCGGGAGATAGAGGATTACCCCCTACCCCGGAGGTTCAAGATTCCGAGCATCGAGATGTACGATGCCTCTACAGACCCGGAAGACCACCTCTCGGTATTCCTGACGCATATGCGCTTGCAAACCGCCGCGGATGAGGTTCGCTGTAAGACCTTCCCTATGTTCCTAAAGGGGAAGGCGCGGCTCTGGTTCCAGGGACTGAAACCGGGATCTATACGGAGCTTTCCCGAGCTAGCCCGGCAGTTTGCAGCCCAGTTCGTCTCCTCGAAGGTATACGCAAGGAACGCAACCCACCTGATGTCCATCAGGCAACGGCCCGACGAGTCGCTGAAGAACTTCATGACCCGCTTCAATGCGGAGAGCTTGCAGGTCAGAGACAGGGATGAGAAAGTGGTGATGGCTGCCTTCACGAACGGACTCAGGGTAGAAGAGTTTTTCTACGACCTGGCCAAGAAGCCTCCCGCGCACCTGGAAGAGCTCCTTCGCAGGGCGCACGAGGCTGCTAATGCGGAGGAGGCAGGCCGTCTGAAGAAGGAGTCTGATCGGGAGCTTGGGGATCGGAGAGGTCGGACAAACCTCCCCGAGAACAAGGACGCCCCGTCCAAGAAAAACGTCTTCGACCGGCTCTCGAAGGAGAAGGCCCCTGCTCTGCTGCCACCCCCCGAGAAGACCTACACCCCTCTAACACGACCCAGAACTCAGATCTTGGCCGTTATGGAGGCGGAAGGACTAGGGGATCGGCCGCCAAAAATGGGGACGCCCCGAAACAAAAGGAACCAGGACAGGTACTGCGCCTTTCACCGCGACGTGGGACACGACACGGAGGGATGCTGGGCCCTGCGTAAGGAGATAGAGGACCTGATCCAGCGAGGCCTTCTAGGGCGGTTCGTGCGCCGACCAGGCCAGGAGCCCGGGCGCAACCACCACGGGGACAGGCACGAGGGACGGCGTCGGGACCGCTCAGAGCGGCGGGACGCTCCTCGGGGACACTCTCCCGACCCGAACACCCAGAACCTGGCGGGTGTGATAAACACCATTGCCGGAGGTCCCACAGGGGGGGACAGCCACGCAGCTCGGAAGAACAAGCGACCACCCCCCGAAGGCGACGATTCCTTGAAGCGCTTGCGCATGGACGAGGAGATCACCTTCGGGCCAAGGGATGCGGTCCCCCTAGCTTCTGGGAACCATGAGGCCATCGTGATAGACATTGTCACCAACAACTATCGGGTGAAGAAGGTATACGTCGACCAGGGTAGTGCGGTCGACATCATGTTCTACAGGGTGTTCAAGGAGCTCGGATTAAGGGATGACCAGCTCACCCCGGTCCGGACACCTCTGGTGGGCTTCACCGGACCACCCATCAGCCCGGAAGGGATGATCACCCTGATGGTCACCGTAGGTCAGGCCCCCAAGTGTCGGACCGTTCCCGTTAATTTCGTGGTGGTCAAGCAGTCGTCCCCGTACAATGTGTTCCTGGGGAGACCTGCTTTGAACGCCCTCCGGGCTATTCCCTCTACCTTTCACCTCAGCGTCAAGTTCCCCACTCCCGGGGGGATAGCCGAGGTGCACGGCGACCCAGAGGTAGCCAGGGCTTGCTACCTGGCCACTCTCCGGGGGCAGGAGAAGGTGGTCGCCCAGACAACCTGTTTGGAGCCCTACATCCCAGGGGATGAGGCCCAACAGCTGGGCACCCAGGATGAGATCGAGGAGTTCCCCCTGAGGAAGGAACGTCCCGACCAGGTCATCCGCATCGGGGCACTGCTGCCAACGATCGAGAAGGAAGGCTTGAAGGCCTTATTGAGGGAGTACTCCCAGGTCTTCGCGTGGACGGTGGATGACATGCCCGGGATCCCTACGGACCTGGCCGTCCATCACCTCGACGTGGACCCTCACTTCAAGCCAGTAAAGCAAAAGAAGAGGAGTTTCGCCCCCGAGAGAAATGAGGTGATCAGGCAGGAGGTCGGCAAGTTGTTGGAGTCCAAGATCATCCTGGAGGTCTACTACCCGACCTGGCTGGCCAACCCCGTCCTGGTCAAGAAGGAGGACCTGACCTGGAGGATGTGTGTAGACTTCACAGACCTTAACAAAGCCTGCCCAAAGGACTGCTTTCCCCTACCTCGAATTGACAGGTTAGTAGACTCTACTGTGGGCTTTGACGTTTTATGCTTTCTGGATGCTTTTAAGGGATATCACCAGATAGAGATGGCCGAGGAGGACCGGGACAAGACCTCCTTCATCACCGAGGAGGGAACCTACTGCTACAGGACCATGCCCTTCGGATTGAAGAACGCGGGAGCAACTTACCAGCGCCTGGTGAACAAGTTATTCCAAAACCAGGTCGGCAGGAGCATGGAGGTTTATGTGGACGACATGATCGTCAAGAGTCGAACTGACCAGCGCCTCATACCCGACCTGCGGGAGGTCCTGGACATCCTACTGAAGAGCCGGATGCGCCTAAATCCGAAGAAGTGCACTTTTGGGGTCAGATCGGGAAGGTTTATCGGTTTCCTGGTGTCTCGAGACGGAATCCGGGCCAACCCGGATAAACTCCAGGCCATCATGGACATGGCCCCTCCGAGGAGCGTGAAGGAGGTCCAACGGCTAACAGGAAGGATGGCCGCCCTGAATAGGTTTCTCTCGCGCTCCGCGGTCCGGGGGCTGCCCTTCTTCCGAGTACTGAAAGCGCCGAAGGACTTCCACTGGACTGAGGAGTGCCAGAAGGCCTTCGTCGACCTCAAAACCTACTTGGCCGAGCTACCATCTCTGACAGCCCCGGAGCCGGGAGAGACCTTATTCCTATACCTATCCGCCTGCAACGAGGCCGTCAGCGCGGTCCTGGTGCGGGAGGATGAGGGGGCTCAGAGGCCGGTATATTACGTAAGCCGAGCTCTACAGGGGCCAGAGACACGATACTCGCCAGCCGAGAAGTTGGTTCTTGCCTTGGTACATGCGGCACGCAAGCTCCGCCCTTACTTTCAGGCTCACGGCATTGTAGTCTTGACTGACCAGCCCCTGCGTCAGATACTCACCAAGCCAGAGGTCTCGGGCAGAATGACCAAATGGGCTGTCGAGCTGGCCGAGCACGACATCGGCTATCAACCCCGCAAAGCCATCAAGGCCCAGGCCTTAGCGGATTTCCTTGCTGAGGGGGCTAGCTTGAGTCTGACCGAGCTAAGCCCCCAACACGAGGAGCGGCTGCCGAAGGAGCCCTGGGTGTTGTTCGTGGACGGGGCCTCCAGCAAGGAAGGAAGCGGGGCGGGTCTGCTACTCATTTCACCTACCGGGGAAGAACTGACCTACGCCCTCCGATTGGACTTCCCCGCGTCCAACAACGAGGCCGAGTACGAGGCCCTGCTCACGGGATTGCGGATGGCCCACCAGATGGGAATAACCGCGATCCAGGTCAGGAGCGACTCACAGCTCGTCGTCCTTCAAGTCCTTGGGGAGTACGAAGCCAAGGACGAGGTTATGAAGAAGTACCTGGCCAAAGTACGAGAGGCGGTGGCCTTGTTCGAAACGTTCGAGATCGAGCGGGTGCCAAGGTCCCAGAACAAGCGGGCGGACGCCCTTTCAAAGTTGGCATCCTCCTCATTTGCCCACCTGAGCAAGGAGGTATTGGTGGAGGTGCTGAAGCAGAAGAGTATCGATCAGGTCCAGGTCTTGGCTATAGACAGCTCGGCCACCTGGATGACGCCCCTCGTTGACTTCCTCAGCTCGGGTGATCTCCCCGGAAACAAAGCCGAGGCCCGACGCATCCAGCTCCGAGCTGCCAAGTACGCCTACGCCGGGGGAACCCTCTATAGGAGGTCGTACCTGTCTCCCTGGCTAAAGTGCGTCACACCTGAAGAAGGTGATTACGTCCTGCGCGAAGTCCACGAAGGAATATGTGCGGCCCATGTGGGGTCCCGAATGCTGGCTAAGAAGTGCCTCCTTCTGGGCTACTATTGGCCCTCCGTCTTCCAAGACGCAGCGGATCTGGTCCAGAAATGCCGAGCCTGCCAGGTGCACGCTTCGCTGCGCCATCAGCCAGCTCGGGAGATGGTCCCCATCCACAGTCCTTGGCCCTTCGCCCAATGGGGGATAGACCTCCTAGGTCCCTTCCCCCGAGCCCCGGGAAGATATGAGCACCTCGTGGTAGCCATAGACTACTTCACGAAGTGGGTGGAAGCGGAGCCCCTGGTCTCTATCTCGGGGAAGGCGATCCAGAAATTCTTTTGGAAGAACATAGTTTGCCGGTTTGGGATTCCGCATGTCCTGATATCTGACAACGGCCGCCAGTTTGCCGAGAACCCTTTCCGGAGCTGGTGCACCGAGCTCGGAATCATCCAGCACTTCACGTCGGTTGGTCACCCCCAGGCCAATGGCCAGGTGGAGAACGCTAACCGAACTGTCCTGCAAGGGTTGAATATTAGACTGGAGTCCGCCCAATCAAGCTGGCTGGATGAGCTCCCCAGTGTCCTCTGGGCTTACCGCACTACGCCCAGGACGGCTACTCACGAGACCCCGTTCTCCCTAACATACGGAGCAGAGGCTGTGGTGCCCGCAGAGGTTGGTCTTCCCTCACCCAGAACGCAGAACTTCGTGGCAACGCCCAACGAGGAAGAGCTTAGGTACAACTTGGACATGCTCGAAGTCAGGCGGGAGGAAGCGGCTATCCGAATGGCTAAGTACAAAAGCCAGCTCGCTCGCTATCACAACGCCAAAGTGAAGACTATACAATACCAGCCAGGAGACCTCGTCCTGAGAAGGAACTCGATAAGCCGAGTACACGGCTCCAACAAGCTCGACCCAAAGTGGGAGGGCCCCCTACAAGGTCCTCGAGGCGAGCCAAGCTGGCTATTGCAAGCTCGCTAAGATGGATGGATCTGAAGTACCCCGGACATGGCACTTCTCCAATTTGCGGTTGTTTGTGGCGTAGGTTAAACCAGGATGTTCAATGGCCTGTACTCTGGAATCTGAATTTTTGTTTTTCCATTCAAATTACAGCTCGTTTTAATTTTCACTTGTACTTGTTTCATTTTACAATTTTCAAACCTGCACCTTACACTAGCACATTCAGCATTCCCTCGCTCAACGTCCTAGTGGGGGGCTAGGGGGTGTGAAGTGTTCGACCCAGGAGGTCGGCACGAACGCGGTTAATGAAGTGTGAAGTGTTCGACCCAAGAGGTCGGCACGAACGCGCTTAATGAAGTGTGAAGTGTTCGACCCAGGAGGTCGGCACGAACGCGCTTAATGAAGTGTGAAGTGTTCGGCCCAGGAGGTCGGCAAGAACGCACTTACTGCTTAAAATATTCTGAAGTGTGAAGTGTTCGACCCAGGAGGTCGGCACGAACACGCTTAATGAAGTGTGAAGTGTTCGACCCAGGAGGCCGGCACGAACGCGCTTAATGAAGTGTGAAGTGTTCGACCCAGAAGGTCGGCACGAACACGCTTAATGAGGAGTGAAGTGTTCGGCCCAGGAGGTCGGCAAGAACGCACTTACTGCTTAAAATATTCTGAAGTGTGAAGTGTTCGACCCAAGAGGTCGGCACGAACACGCTTAATGAAGTGTGAAGTGTTCGGCCCAGGAGGTCGGCAAGAACGCACTTACTACTTAAAATATTCTGAAGTGTGAAGTGTTCGACCCAGGAGGTCGGCACGAACACGCTTAATGAAGTGTGAAGTGTTCGACGCAGGAGGCCGGCACGAACGCGCTTAATGAAGTGTGAAGTGTTCGACCCAGGAGGTCGGCACGAACACGCTTAATGAGGAGTGAAGTGTTCGGCCCAGGAGGTCGGCAAGAACGCACTTACTGCTTAAAATATTCTGAAGTGTGAAGTGTTCGACCCAGGAGGTCGGCACGAACACGCTTAATGAAGTGTGAAGTGTTCGACCCAGGAGGCCGGCACGAACGCGCTTAATGAAGTGTGAAGTGTTCGACCCAGGAGGTCGGCACGAACACGCTTAATGAGGAGTGAAGTGTTCGGCCCAGGAGGTCGGCAAGAACGCACTTACTGCTTAAAATATTCTGAAGTGTGAAGTGTTCGACCCAGGAGGTCGGCACGAACACGCTTAATGAAGTGTGAAGTGTTCGACCCAGGAGGTCGGCACGAACGCGTTTAATGGAGTGTGAGGTGTTCGGCCCAGGAGGTCGGCAAGAACGCACTCAATACTTAAAGTACTCGGTCGGAAGTGCGAATTGTTCGACCTAGGAGGTCGGCAAGGACGCGCTTAATATTTAAAGCACTCAGCCCCAAGGGGTGAGGTGTGAGGTGTTCGACCCCGGAGGTCGGCTCATAGCATTGCGAGTGGGCAAGGAAAGAAGGAAATAACTCTTCGAAATTTTGTATACATTGCAAACCTATCTATTACAAAGCTTCCGAGCTGCCTATCTATTACAAAGCGCCCTAACCCTCTACCGCAAAGTTTCCGAGCTGGTAATCTCCTTCGATGTCTGTTCTACCTACTGGTGGCCCGACCGGGGTGGAAGTTGAAAGTACACCTTAAGCTTGTTGAGAGGCGTATGGTGAAGGCTATTGAGGAGCCCGGAAGCAGGAAACCCCTTCCGTCCTGGATGGACTTCCAAGAGCATTTTCAACTGGAGCATGGTCACATCCGTACAAGAAGACAGAAAGGGTTTCTGGAGGGGCTACCGCCCTAGGCCACCGGCTCTTTCCCGGCAGCTCTGCCTGGAGACCCGTCCTCCTCCAGGGGAACCTCCTCTAGGTCTGCTCCTACGTCGGTTCGGCGGACCAGGCTCTTCAGGGCATGCCCCTTCCGGTACCCATCAAAGAGCCAGTCCAGCCTATCCTCGGCCGCAGGATCGTAGTCCTTGAAGTCCGCCACGTTGAAGCCGGGTAGGTTGAGGCCCTGCACCTGGGTCAGGGCCCGCGTAGAGCCAACCTGGAGGATGGGCTGGTTGAGGAGGGCGATGTCCATCTCGAACTGATCGGAGGAGATGAACTCCCGAACAGCCTTCTTCCGCTCTCGGCTGATGGTGCCGGAGAGCTCTACGGCATGCTCCTCCTTCAGCCTGGCCACACCAGCCCTCTCCTGGTCGAGCTCCGACCTGGTGGAGGCGAGCTGGACCTGGGCGGCGTCCACCTCCTTCTCGGCCTTGTCTAATTTGGCCTTAAGGGAGCTGGCCTCCTGGAGGGCCTGGGAAAGCTTCCTCTCCGCCTCCAGGTTCTTCTTCCGCAACTTCTCCAGGTCGGGAGACAGCTCGGAGAAGCGGGTAGCCAGGGCGGCACCGGCAGCGTTGGACTGGAAAATAGAGAAAGCAGATCAGCATGCCACGTCACTTAACCCAGACACGGGGGCGAAATTAACCCATGGGCGATACTTACTTGAGCCTGGGCGGTGTAGTACGCGTCCAAGAGCTCGGAGGGGCTGGCCAGCTCCATCCACTTCCTGTCCCTAGGAAGGACCGAGCCCACCATCAGCTCGCGAGCCACCTCGGGGAACTGGGCTCGGTCGTTGATGGAGAGTTTCCAGGACGGACAGAAGTGGCGGGGGTCATGCATCGTGGGGGCTTGGTCTGGCTTCAGGGGAGATATGTGGCGGAAGTGCCACAAGCTCGGGGGAGTCGACTCCTGGACCTGCTCCTCGGCAGAGCCCACGCCCAGGTGGACTGGTCCCCCGGAGACCCGCGCAAGAGGAGGTGGCTGGGCGGAGACCAGGGCGAGCCTCTTCTGCCCAGCCTGAGAGGGCTCGTCCCCTCTGCCCCTCTTCTGTCCGGCCGCCTTCTTCTTGCTGGCGGCCTGCTTGGAGGGGGATGGTTGTGATGTCTTCTTCTGGGGGGCTGAGCCGCCCCCCGGGGTGGAAGCCCCACCGGAGGCCCCCTGAGCAGCTCCGCTCTGGGGGTCGGGAGTGACCTCCTCGAGGTGTGCGCCCAGCAGCTGGGAGAGCTTCCTCACTGAAATGAACACCAGGTCAGCCGAACGAAAGACAGTAAAAGGCAAAAAAGGGAAAATCTATACGCAAAAAAGGGTTCATAGCGTATAGATTTTCCCTTTTTTGCCTTTTACTGTCTTTCGTTCGGCTGACCTGGTGTTCATTTCAGTGAGGAAGCTCTCCCAACTGCTGGGCGCACCCCTCGAGGAGGTCACTCCCGACCCCCAGAGCGGAGCTGCTCAGGGGGCCTCCGGTGGGGCTTCCACCCCGGGGGGCGGCTCAGCCCCCCAGAAGGAGACATCACAACCATCCCCCTCCAAGCAGGCCGCCAGCAAGAAGAAGGCGGCCGGACAGAAGAGGGGCAGAGGGGACGAGCCCTCTCAGGCTGGGCAGAAGAGGCTCGCCCTGGTCTCCGCCCAGCCTCCTCCTCTTGCGCGGGTCTCCGGGGGACCAGTCCACCTGGGCGTGGGCTCTGCCGAGGAGTAGGTCCAGGAGTCGACTCCCCCGAGCTTGTGGCACTTCCGCCACATAGCTCCCCTGAAGCCAGGCCAAGCCCCCACGATGCATGACCCCCGCCACTTCTGTCCGTCCTGGAAACTCTCCATCAACGACCGAACCCAGTTCCCCGAGGTGGCTCGCGAGCTGATGGTGGGCTCGGTCCTTCCTAGGGACAAGAAGTGGATGGAGCTGGCCAGCCCCTCCGAGCTCTTGGACGCGTACTACACCGCCCAGGCTCAAGTAAGTATCGCCCATGGGTTAATTTCGCTCCCGTGTCTGGGTTAAGTGACGTGGCATGCTGATCTGCTTTCTCTATTTTCCAGTCCAACGCTGCCGGTGCCGCCCTGGCTACCCGCTTCTCCGAGCTGTCTCCCGACCTGGAGAAGTTGCGGAAGAAGAACCTGGAGGCGGAGAGGAAGCTTTCCCAGGCCCTCCAGGAGGCCAGCTCCCTTAAGGCCAAATTAGACAAGGCCGAGAAGGAGGTGGACGCCGCCCAGGTCCAGCTCGCCTCCACCAGGTCGGAGCTCGACCAGGAGAGGGCTGGTGTGGCCAGGCTGAAGGAGGAGCATGCCGTAGAGCTCTCCGGCACCATCAGCCGAGAGCGGAAGAAGGCTGTTCGGGAGTTCATCTCCTCCGATCAGTTCGAGATGGACATCGCCCTCCTCAACCAGCCCATCCTCCAGGTTGGCTCTACGCGGGCCCTGACCCAGGTGCAGGGCCTCAACCTACCCGGCTTCAACGTGGCGGACTTCAAGGACTACGATCCTGCGGCCGAGGATAGGCTGGACTGGCTCTTTGATGGGTACCGGAAGGGGCATGCCCTGAAGAGCCTGGTCCGCCGAACCGACGTAGGAGCAGACCTAGAGGAGGTTCCCCTGGAGGAGGACGGGTCTCCAGGCAGAGCTGCCGGGAAAGAGCCGGTGGCCTAGGGCGGTAGCCCCTCCAGAAACCCTTTCTGTCTTCTTGTACGGATGTGACCATGCTCCAGTTGAAAATGCTCTTGGAAGTCCATCCAGGACGGAAGGGGTTTCCTGCTTCCGGGCTCCTCAATAGCCTTCACCATACGCCTCTCAACATGCTTAAGGTGTACTTTCAGCTTCCACCCCGGTCGGGCCACCAGTAGGTAGAACAGACATCGAAGGAGATTACCAGCTCGGAAACTTTGCGGTAGAGGGTTAGGGCGCTTTGTAATAGATAGGCAGCTCGGAAGCTTTGTAATAGATAGGTTTGCAATGTATACAAAATTTCGAAGAGTTATTTCCTTCTTTCCTTGCCCACTCGCAATGCTATGAGCCGACCTCCGGGGTCGAACACCTCACACCTCACCCCTTGGGGCTGAGTGCTTTAAATATTAAGCGCGTCCTTGCCGACCTCCTAGGTCGAACAATTCGCACTTCCGACCGAGTACTTTAAGTATTGAGTGCGTTCTTGCCGACCTCGTGGGCCGAACACCTCACACTCCATTAAGCGCGTTCGTGCCGACCTCCTGGGTCGAACACTTCACACTTCAGAATATTTTAAGCAGTAAGTGCGTTCTTGCCGACCTCCTGGGCCGAACACTTCACTCCTCATTAAGCGTGTTCGTGCCGACCTCCTGGGTCGAACACTTCACACTTCATTAAGCGCGTTCGTGCCGGCCTCCTGGGTCGAACACTTCACACTTCATTAAGCGTGTTCGTGCCGACCTCCTGGGTCGAACACTTCACACTTCAGAATATTTTAAGCAGTAAGTGCGTTCTTGCCGACCTCCTGGGCCGAACACTTCACACTTCATTAAGCGTGTTCGTGCCGACCTCCTGGGTCGAACACTTCACACTTCAGAATATTTTAAGCAGTAAGTGCGTTCTTGCCGACCTCCTGGGCCGAACACTTCACTCCTCATTAAGCGTGTTCGTGCCGACCTCCTGGGTCGAACACTTCACACTTCATTAAGCGCGTTCGTGCCGGCCTCCTGGGTCGAACACTTCACACTTCATTAAGCGTGTTCGTGCCGACCTCCTGGGTCGAACACTTCACACTTCAGAATATTTTAAGCAGTAAGTGCGTTCTTGCCGACCTCCTGGGCCGAACACTTCACACTTCATTAAGCGCGTTCGTGCCGACCTCCTGGGTCGAACACTTCACACTTCATTAAGCGCGTTCGTGCCGACCTCCTGGGTCGAACACTTCACACTTCATTAACCACCTAGCCCCCCACTAGGACGTTGAGCGAGGGAATGCTGAATGTGCTAGTGTAAGGTGCAGGTTTGAAAATTGTAAAATGAAACAAGTACAAGTGAAAATTAAAACGAGCTGTAATTTGAATGGAAAAACAAAAATTCAGATTCCAGAGTACAGGCCATTGAACATCCTGGTTTAACCTACGCCACAAACAACCGCAAATTGGAGAAGTGCCAAGTCCGGGGTACTTCAGATCCATCCATCTTAGCGAGCTTGCAATAGCCAGCTTGGCTCGCCTCGAGGACCTTGTAGGGGCCCTCCCACTTTGGGTCGAGCTTGTTGGAGCCGTGTACTCGGCTTATCGAGTTCCTCCTCAGGACGAGGTCTCCTGGCTGGTATTGTATAGTCTTCACTTTGGCGTTGTGATAGCGAGCGAGCTGGCTTTTGTACTTAGCCATTCGGATAGCCGCTTCCTCCCGCCTGACTTCGAGCATGTCCAAGTTGTACCTAAGCTCTTCCTCGTTGGGCGTTGCCACGAAGTTCTGCGTTCTGGGTGAGGGAAGACCAACCTCTGCGGGCACCACAGCCTCTGCTCCGTATGTTAGGGAGAACGGGGTCTCGTGAGTAGCCGTCCTGGGCGTAGTGCGGTAAGCCCAGAGGACACTGGGGAGCTCATCCAGCCAGCTTGATTGGGCGGACTCCAGTCTAGTCTTCAACCCTTGCAGGACAGTTCGGTTAGCGTTCTCCACCTGGCCATTGGCCTGGGGGTGACCAACCGACGTGAAGTGCTGGATGATTCCGAGCTCGGTGCACCAGCTCCGGAAAGGGTTCTCGGCAAACTGGCGGCCGTTGTCAGATATCAGGACATGCGGAATCCCAAACCGGCAAACTATGTTCTTCCAAAAGAATTTCTGGATCGCCTTCCCCGAGATAGAGACCAGGGGCTCCGCTTCCACCCACTTCGTGAAGTAGTCTATGGCTACCACGAGGTGCTCATATCTTCCCGGGGCTCGGGGGAAGGGACCTAGGAGGTCTATCCCCCATTGGGCGAAGGGCCAAGGACTGTGGATGGGGACCATCTCCCGAGCTGGCTGATGGCGCAGCGAAGCGTGCACCTGGCAGGCTCGGCATTTCTGGACCAGATCCGCTGCGTCTTGGAAGACGGAGGGCCAATAGTAGCCCAGAAGGAGGCACTTCTTAGCCAGCATTCGGGACCCCACATGGGCCGCACATATTCCTTCGTGGACTTCGCGCAGGACGTAATCACCTTCTTCAGGTGTGACGCACTTTAGCCAGGGAGACAGGTACGACCTCCTATAGAGGGTTCCCCCGGCGTAGGCGTACTTGGCAGCTCGGAGCTGGATGCGTCGGGCCTCGGCTTTGTTTCCGGGGAGGTCACCCGAGCTGAGGAAGTCAACGAGGGGCGTCATCCAGGTGGCCGAGCTGTCTATAGCCAAGACCTGGACCTGATCGATACTCTTCTGCTTCAGCACCTCCACCAATACCTCCTTGCTCAGGTGGGCAAATGAGGAGGATGCCAACTTTGAAAGGGCGTCCGCCCGCTTGTTCTGGGACCTTGGCACCCGCTCGATCTCGAACGTTTCGAACAAGGCCACCGCCTCTCGTACTTTGGCCAGGTACTTCTTCATAACCTCGTCCTTGGCTTCGTACTCCCCAAGGACTTGAAGGACGACGAGCTGTGAGTCGCTCCTGACCTGGATCGCGGTTATTCCCATCTGGTGGGCCATCCGCAATCCCGTGAGCAGGGCCTCGTACTCGGCCTCGTTGTTGGACGCGGGGAAGTCCAATCGGAGGGCGTAGGTCAGTTCTTCCCCGGTAGGTGAAATGAGTAGCAGACCCGCCCCGCTTCCTTCCTTGCTGGAGGCCCCGTCCACGAACAACACCCAGGGCTCCTTCGGCAGCCGCTCCTCGTGTTGGGGGCTTAGCTCGGTCAGACTCAAGCTAGCCCCCTCAGCAAGGAAATCCGCTAAGGCCTGGGCCTTGATGGCTTTGCGGGGTTGATAGCCGATGTCGTGCTCGGCCAGCTCGACAGCCCATTTGGTCATTCTGCCCGAGACCTCTGGCTTGGTGAGTATCTGACGCAGGGGCTGGTCAGTCAGGACTACAATGCCGTGAGCCTGAAAGTAAGGGCGGAGCTTGCGTGCCGCATGTACCAAGGCAAGAACCAACTTCTCGGCTGGCGAGTATCGTGTCTCTGGCCCCTGTAGAGCTCGGCTTACGTAATATACCGGCCTCTGAGCCCCCTCATCCTCCCGCACCAGGACCGCGCTGACGGCCTCGTTGCAGGCGGATAGGTATAGGAATAAGGTCTCTCCCGGCTCCGGGGCTGTCAGAGATGGTAGCTCGGCCAAGTAGGTTTTGAGGTCGACGAAGGCCTTCTGGCACTCCTCAGTCCAGTGGAAGTCCTTCGGCGCTTTCAGTACTCGGAAGAAGGGCAGCCCCCGGACCGCGGAGCGCGAGAGAAACCTATTCAGGGCGGCCATCCTTCCTGTTAGCCGTTGGACCTCCTTCACGCTCCTCGGAGGGGCCATGTCCATGATGGCCTGGAGTTTATCCGGGTTGGCCCGGATTCCGTCTCGGGACACCAGGAAACCGAGAAACCTTCCCGATCTGACCCCAAAAGTGCACTTCTTCGGATTTAGGCGCATCCGGCTCTTCAGTAGGATGTCCAGGACCTCCCGCAGGTCGGGTATGAGGCGCTGGTCAGTTCGACTCTTGACGATCATGTCGTCCACATAAACCTCCATGCTCCTGCCGACCTGGTTTTGGAATAACTTGTTCACCAGGCGCTGGTAAGTTGCTCCCGCGTTCTTCAATCCGAAGGGCATGGTCCTGTAGCAGTAGGTTCCCTCCTCGGTGATGAAGGAGGTCTTGTCCCGGTCCTCCTCGGCCATCTCTATCTGGTGATATCCCTTAAAAGCATCCAGAAAGCATAAAACGTCAAAGCCCACAGTAGAGTCTACTAACCTGTCAATTCGAGGTAGGGGAAAGCAGTCCTTTGGGCAGGCTTTGTTAAGGTCTGTGAAGTCTACACACATCCTCCAGGTCAGGTCCTCCTTCTTGACCAGGACGGGGTTGGCCAGCCAGGTCGGGTAGTAGACCTCCAGGATGATCTTGGACTCCAACAACTTGCCGACCTCCTGCCTGATCACCTCATTTCTCTCGGGGGCGAAACTCCTCTTCTTTTGCTTTACTGGCTTGAAGTGAGGGTCCACGTCGAGGTGATGGACGGCCAGGTCCGTAGGGATCCCGGGCATGTCATCCACCGTCCACGCGAAGACCTGGGAGTACTCCCTCAATAAGGCCTTCAAGCCTTCCTTCTCGATCGTTGGCAGCAGTGCCCCGATGCGGATGACCTGGTCGGGACGTTCCTTCCTCAGGGGGAACTCCTCGATCTCATCCTGGGTGCCCAGCTGTTGGGCCTCATCCCCTGGGATGTAGGGCTCCAAACAGGTTGTCTGGGCGACCACCTTCTCCTGCCCCCGGAGAGTGGCCAGGTAGCAAGCCCTGGCTACCTCTGGGTCGCCGTGCACCTCGGCTATCCCCCCGGGAGTGGGGAACTTGACGCTGAGGTGAAAGGTAGAGGGAATAGCCCGGAGGGCGTTCAAAGCAGGTCTCCCCAGGAACACATTGTACGGGGACGACTGCTTGACCACCACGAAGTTAACGGGAACGGTCCGACACTTGGGGGCCTGACCTACGGTGACCATCAGGGTGATCATCCCTTCCGGGCTGATGGGTGGTCCGGTGAAGCCCACCAGAGGTGTCCGGACCGGGGTGAGCTGGTCATCCCTTAATCCGAGCTCCTTGAACACCCTGTAGAACATGATGTCGACCGCACTACCCTGGTCGACGTATACCTTCTTCACCCGATAGTTGTTGGTGACAATGTCTATCACGATGGCCTCATGGTTCCCAGAAGCTAGGGGGACCGCATCCCTTGGCCCGAAGGTGATCTCCTCGTCCATGCGCAAGCGCTTCAAGGAATCGTCGCCTTCGGGGGGTGGTCGCTTGTTCTTCCGAGCTGCGTGGCTGTCCCCCCCTGTGGGACCTCCGGCAATGGTGTTTATCACACCCGCCAGGTTCTGGGTGTCCGGGTCGGGAGAGTGTCCCCGAGGAGCGTCCCGCCGCTCTGAGCGGTCCCGACGCCGTCCCTCGTGCCTGTCCCCGTGGTGGTTGCGCCCGGGCTCCTGGCCTGGTCGGCGCACGAACCGCCCTAGAAGGCCTCGCTGGATCAGGTCCTCTATCTCCTTACGCAGGGCCCAGCATCCCTCCGTGTCGTGTCCCACGTCGCGGTGAAAGGCGCAGTACCTGTCCTGGTTCCTTTTGTTTCGGGGCGTCCCCATTTTTGGCGGCCGATCCCCTAGTCCTTCCGCCTCCATAACGGCCAAGATCTGAGCTCTGGGTCGTGTTAGAGGGGTGTAGGTCTTCTCGGGGGGTGGCAGCAGAGCAGGGGCCTTCTCCTTCGAGAGCCGGTCGAAAACGTTTTTCTTGGACGGGGCGTCCTTGTTCTCGGGGAGGTTTGTCCGACCTCTCCGATCCCCAAGCTCCCGATCAGACTCCTTCTTCAGACGGCCTGCCTCCTCCGCATTAGCAGCCTCGTGCGCCCTGCGAAGGAGCTCTTCCAGGTGCGCGGGAGGCTTCTTGGCCAGGTCGTAGAAAAACTCTTCTACCCTGAGTCCGTTCGTGAAGGCAGCCATCACCACTTTCTCATCCCTGTCTCTGACCTGCAAGCTCTCCGCATTGAAGCGGGTCATGAAGTTCTTCAGCGACTCGTCGGGCCGTTGCCTGATGGACATCAGGTGGGTTGCGTTCCTTGCGTATACCTTCGAGGAGACGAACTGGGCTGCAAACTGCCGGGCCAGCTCGGGAAAGCTCCGTATAGATCCCGGTTTCAGTCCCTGGAACCAGAGCCGCGCCTTCCCCTTTAGGAACATAGGGAAGGTCTTACAGCGAACCTCATCCGCGGCGGTTTGCAAGCGCATATGCGTCAGGAATACCGAGAGGTGGTCTTCCGGGTCTGTAGAGGCATCGTACATCTCGATGCTCGGAATCTTGAACCTCCGGGGTAGGGGGTAGTCCTCTATCTCCCGGGTAAAGGGCGAGGTTGCATAGTTGTTTTCGTACGGCCGGGGCCTCAAGATCTGCTCGAACTCATCCCGAGCAGGGTCCAGATAAAGGGGGTCGCGGGGCCGGCTCTTGACAGACCGAGCAGGGGAACGCTCGAACCCATTCCGCGCGGGTTTCCTCGGAGAGGGGTCTCTGGGGTGACTCCTCGCGGACCTGTCGCGGGAATAGCTCTCGCTGTCCCCGACCACCGAGGCTCGGGGGCGGGGAGGAGTCCGGGGTCGCTTCCTCCTAGGGGGTTGGTCCCGCGACTCATCCTCCGAAGGATCAGGGGGTAACTCCTTCTCCTTCCCCTTGGCCTTGGAGATCTGTGCACCCCCAGCCCCCCCTCCTTCCTTCGCCTGCCGAATTATATCCTCCACCATGGGGAGATTCTCCGTCACAAACTGGAAGATCGGGCTGCTGCCAGGGGTCTGGGGGCCAAGGCCCAGCTCGGCCATTCCTGGGCTGCCACGTGTCTGGGCCCGGAATGGGGCCTCTGCAGGTATCATTAATTATTTTATGTATTCTTATTACTGTCTTCATATGTAAATATGTATTTGCTATGTTAAATATATATATATATATATTTATTGTAGTACTTGAGGATATTATAGATATTATCAGTTTTTCATTCCCATTTTTAGATACTAATAATTGCAACCATTGTAATCAATTTTTAATTTTATATTTTCATTATGATAGGTACAATTAAATATATTGGGTCGCAGGAGTATGAATTTAGAGGTTGGGTATGGGGGAAGGAGGGAGAGAAGAAAATGGTGAGGAGTTGAAAAGTGACGAGAAAGGTTGAAGAAAAAATACGGGTTACAAGGATGGGCGGATAAGAGAGAGAAGATGAAAGGGGATTGTAGGGATATGACAGAGATGACAAAAAAAAAAAAAATAGAGAGAGTGGTACCATATAGAAGATACAAAAGTCGTAGGAGTCATCTCATGAATAGCTAGCAGATAAGAGAAGAAGGAAATGATGGTAATTTTTAATAATTTTGAGAACTCTAAAAACATACATTACATACATTTTTTTAAAATATTACATACATTTTTTTTAAATATATGTTAAAGTTTATGAAAAATGCTAATCTAAATGTAGTCAACAATTTTAGCGATACAATACAGGAGAAACATTTTTTTTCTAAGAAAATAAATTGGTTATAATTATTTTTTATATTATAAGTTTTGATATATGGGTATAACATAATATATTTTGTCGAGTACTGATAAATTGGTTTTTTTTCAAGAAAACTCTTCTCACCTTACCATCCAACCTAACTCTCTCCTTAAATGTGTTAACAATTCCTCTATCATGTTAATCATTCTAAATTAAAATTCTTTCAACATGTTAAGCATACACTTCTTTAAAATTTTTAGTATATATGTATATATATATATATTATTCTGTACCACAATATATAAATATGTACAATATTATTTTGATTTGCAATATAATCCCGTGCATAACACGGGTCAAAATACTAGTATATATATATCATTCACATGTATCTCTTCCTTTCTTTCTATATATATACGAATTAATTTTCTATACACTGATAGTATATACACTTTCATTATTAGATGCATGATACAATCTGAATTTGAATTTGAAACTCAAAATTTGCATATATGTTATATATTCAATCGTGATAGTCTATATCCTGTCAATATATAAAAGATTTACTCTATATATGTTATGTATATGTGTGTGTATTTATGTCTTTTATGTTAATTATGTATTTACACTTTTCTTGAATCTATTTAAACAATCTTGAAACTAATTGAAAAGAACCACAATGAAAAAAATGGAATTACATGTAGTTTGTCGCTTTGTAAATGAGGGAGCAATTTGACAAAAAAAAAAAAAGAAAAGGTTTAGCAACTAAATACACATCGTATTTGGTGAAACAATACTAAGACAGCGAAAAAAAAAAAGGATTAAGGATTCAGAAGTAAAAACAAATTTGCAAAGTTGAGATCAGATATAGCGACAAGACAAGTTAAGCTGCTCGCCATCAACTTGTTATAAGACGGAATTCAAGTCGAGGTCTAGCTTTGATAAACTTGATCAGCTAATGTATGCTCATCCAATATACTACTCCCTCCGTCCCGTTTTGTTAATCTTGATTTTTTTTTTCACACAGATTAAGAAAGTGTAATTAATTTGATTGGAAACATAAATTTAGATTACTAATTTTCTAAAATACCCTTATGCTAATCACGAAGAGTGCCAATTAATATCAGTTACAGCTAATGGGTTAATATTGGAAAAACTCAATGTATTCAATGTAGTGGGTTAGTATTTAATAACAATGTATTAATAACAAGATATTTAATAAGGGTATTTTAGATAATTTGAGAGATTACTATATTTCTTAATGGGAAAGTGGACTACAATTTGGGACAGACGAAAAAGGAAAACAAGACTATCAAAGTGGGACGGAGGGAGTATATAGTATGTGTGTAAAAGCTTTTAGTACCCCAAAATTGCATACCTGTACGCAATTGTAAAGACATTTGATTTGTTTCCATAATTCCTATTTTATATATTTTAGTGTTTTTGGGGATTGGAGCTAAAATCTTATAAATGGTTGTCGTCGCTGTTGTTGTGTGGGCGTGGTTGGGTCTGGTGCGGAGGTCTCATTTGGATAATTCTTTTTTTTTTTTTTTGGGGTTCCTGTTTGTCTGCCATTGGGTCACCAAAGAAAGCATAATAAGCCCATTTGTTGATTTTTGCATTCATGTGAATAAGATTGGGCTACAGCTCGCCAAACAAGGACACTTTAGCAATAGTAATAGGATCATTATGAGGCCCAAATTACAGCAGGAGAACCTGTTTGAGCTCTACACCAAAGGTAAGAGCTCCAAACAAGTAAGAAGCCTCTGCGGGCACCGAAAGGAAGCAGGCACACCACAGACCTTCCTAGCCCCTCGCTCTTCGCGGCTGTGCTCCACAACACAGCAGTCAGCACCACCTTCTGTCTGATGAATCATCAATTTTCTGGTGGCAGAACCGCAGCGTAATTAGCCAGACACCCCCACGATAAAATGTAATTAGTCAATACAATTATCTCTGAATGGTGTAATATTTTATAAATAAATCATAACTCATTATTAGTTGCATCTACAATCTCATACGCAATTATTACGTATGCTGCTGTCTACATGAACAGTAATTGAATATCACACAACACAACTGTTGTTAAGTTGTATAAATAGTTAATAGTGAGTTATAAGTTAATCATGAGTTGTGAAGTTCAGGTTCCCACTAAGCAACAGCAGAAAAATACCATCTGTGTTCATAAAAATGCCAAGCCAAACAAGAGGGAAAAAAAAAAGGTGTATTTCTTTGGGCTAGGTGATGCAATCGTTCATCTATTTATTCATGCATTTTTTTGGTGCCAGCAGTCACATTTTTGTAGTAATTTGATTTCAGAATACCATACAACTCCATTTTTATTTATTTATTTTTTTTGAGGGGGGGGGGGTGTGGTGGATGGGAGAGGGACTGAGAGAGATAGAGACAATTGTCATATTTATGATACGAAAACTTGGCACTATTATCTACCACACCACAAGAGAATAACCCTTCTTGGTGTTCGCCAGCTACTGGTTTACGAGTTTCTGTGTGATGTTCTGTACGTATCAATTCTTTGCCAGAAAAACATCAGGTAATTAATTTCTTTTTTTTTAAAAAAAAAAAACTGTGATACTGCCAAATTTACTTATTTAGTTAAACAGGCCATTTGAATAATATGTTGCATAATATATATTTATCAAAATTTATTTATTTATAACATCAACACATCTTTAACATATAAGTTCTTGTCGGACTCTTCTTCTTCTTTTTTTTTTTCCCCAAGAAATAAGTTTAATTTCTTGTCTCACTGATCCTTGTTGGCTTCTGGATGAGTAAGACATTACCCTTTTATATATTTGGCTCGTTTGAGCCACATGATTTCTGTGGAGTACATTACAAACTTTTACGAAGGCCAAAGCATGAAAAAGGAAATTCTGTTCATTCTTTCCTTTTGTATCAGCGAGTTAGGCTGCATTATTGTTTGTTACGTCTGGCGAGGGAGAGCACAATGATAGAGTATTAGTAGCGTAAAAGCAAGTAATCTTTCGAACACATTATTATTATTATCATCCCCAGAAGAAAACGAAAAAAGAAGAAGAAGAAGCATGCGGAACAGTTTTCCGGACTCCTTGCCTTTGGCAATGGGCATCGGCAGCGCTGCAGTAAATAAGAGTTTCGCTTCGCAAATAAAAGTTGGCTTAGGGGAAGTAAAACACTAGAATCCTTGTGTTGCGACAGATTACTTAAACTAATTATACAAAATTTTTAAAAAATTTTTTTTTTTTGAGGAGGAAGAAGGCAAGTAATAATGGTGACAAAACCATGGAAGCGGGATGTATCCTCCATAAGTTGAAAGGGAATCTTGGGTTGTTTGTTTTTTTTTTTTTTTTTGGTGGGGGGGGGGGGGGTGGGGGACCGAAGAATGAATAGTAGTTCTAGGTAGAAGAGAACACAATTTACCGGCAATCATTGAGAGCACCAATTAAGATGGCGGGGCAGAGTGGCTTGCACATGACAATGAAGGCTGTCTGTTGCAGTGTTGTTTCCTAACCATTCATAACTATACTCTAATAAGAATAATAAGGATAGAGTATTATTGCAGATTATTGAAGGATTTGCAAGCCACCGGGTGTAGAATAAGGCCAGAAGATTCTTCTTGTGATTTGGCACGGCTGCTGCTCCTACGCATAGATTCTTCATCAACTTATATCTGATATTGCCATGCACTTGCCACTCTCTCATCTCTATCATGCCATTTCTAAAATGCAAATCATTAAACTGATCACTCCTTCGTATTACTGTGTCCTCCGGAAAGAAGATATAATTGCCTCTTCCATAAGATTTTTGATGCATTTTTTGAACCATCTTAAGCACAGAGTATTAGTATGTTACACCATCATCATCATTATTCTTAGTACTCCTACCAGCCAAATACTCGATCACAACAGCAACTCGATTTTGTCGAAGTTGGAATCCCCCAGCCAAGGTCACCACCCTGAATCCATAGTAATTAATGTAGATGCTGCTAAGCTTTCACGCTCGCTCACTCTGCTGGCTGCAACATTTCTTATTGGATCGGTGAATGAGACATACGCACGCCACCACAACCGCAGCTAACAACCATTGAATTGGAGAGTGCTGAGCACCTCCGAAAAGGATCCAAGCCTCACGCCTGGATGCACTGGCAAAGGATGCCAGAAATAATTAAACCAAGCATGTTCTACAAGTTTAGTACTAGTATATTTAATTAGTAGATTAGACCTGGGGTCAAAATTGGTTTAGGAAGTAGAATTAGTGTAGGTTTTAGGTTGGTGATAGTAAAATTTGATAAAGAGAGAGTAGAGTTAGTTTTTGTTTCCCCCATAATGCCTTGTCGCCGATTATCTTGAATAAAGGGGACCCGTAGCTGTTTTTTGCGTTTGGATAGGGTAGTATTACTTGAAATAATTACCATAACATTTTTTGTTTGTGATGTAATATAAATGTGGTAAAAAAATGATTAGAAATATAAAAAGTGATCCTCTGTTTTTAAATTTACGACCAATTATTGTCAAAGAGATCCCAAAAAGTAGTTAGGACATCAAACACACGGCAGAGGTAAACATTGCCACAGTAATAAAATACAACCGGCGAGAGAGAGAGAGGCTGGGGGGGGGGGGGGGTTCAAATTAATAGGATGATGATGATCCTCTCTCGTTTCAGCAAATTCTACAGGTGGTGTGATAGTGTCGAGTTAAAGTAATATAATACAAGTTTGGTGCAGTTTAAGGTTTGAATGAATGGTTAACGAGTCGAGAGTAAAGTAGCAGTAGTACTACATTTGCGATTTGTCCCATGAAACGCAACCCCGGAGGAGCCAGTGAGATGCGGTTTGTGGTGTTGTTCCTGAGAATTCGCCGCTGTTTCCTTCTCCGGGGCGGAGGGGAGCAAGCAAACCAATATGACTGGATTGGCATGGATAATTTTAATGGGTTTGCTTCAGGTACTGGCAACCCGCTGGTCCGTTTGCAACTCTAGCTCACTAAGCTGCGGTCTGAACCTATCCCTCCACATATCCCGGCCACATCCAAACCCACCAGTTTCCCGCCGTCGTACGTCCACCAAAACCAACTCATCGGTTAACCGGTGAATCTGGAGTGCCCCCCTGAAATTCCCGTCCTGCCCCTCCAATCTCACCCCGAACCCTTTGCCCTTCCTCGTCAGCCTCACCCTCTCCTCCTTGGCCACCTCCTCCACCCTCTCCAGAATCCTCTCCGGAGGCTCCGCCGACACAAACCTCTCACCCTCGACCCCCTCATTGCTGTCGCAGAACAAACCCGACAGGTCGAAGCCCGTGGAGAAGGAAATGATGTCGAAGGCATTCAGGAAGCCTTTGTTATCACTGACGTTGCGATAACCGTCAGCGGGGTCGGGGTCAGTGTCCTTGAAGAGCAGGTAGTCCAACTCGGGGTCCGTCGGCGAATAGCCGCATTTCCTCTCCTTCAAGAAACCGCCCCTCTTAACCCAGGGATCGTTCAGGATCTCGTCCATCGTGATCCGGGTCTCCGGGTTTTTGTCCAGAAGCAGCGATAGCAAGCGTTTCAAGTCCGGGGACGTCCACTTGGGGCATCGGAACTCGCCTTCGTAGATTTTCCTATACATTACCATGAGGTTGGTGTCGTTGAATGGTAGGTAACCTGCGTTCAGGACGTAGAGGATGACCCCGCACGACCAGATGTCCACCTTCGCCCCATCGTAGCCTTTCTTCGCCAGGACTTCAGGCGCCACGTAAGCCGGCGTCCCGCAGAGGGTGTGCAGGAGCCCGTCCGCTCTGATCTGATCCGTCACCGCGCTCAGGCCGAAATCCGTTACCTTTAAGTCCCAGTTCTCGTCCAAGAGCAGGTTCTCGGGCTTCAGGTCGCGGTGGTAGACCCCCCGGGAGTGGCAGCACTGCACGGCGGAGATTAGTTGCTGGAAATAGCGACGGCTGAGGTCTTCGCTGAAGCGGCCTTTGGCAACCTTGGCGAAGAGCTCACCTCCTTTGGCGAACTCCATCACCAAATAAATCTTGGTCTTGGTGGCCAGGACCTCCAGGAGGCGGACGATGTTGGGGTGGCGCAGCCGGCGCATGATAGAGATCTCCCGCTTCACGTGCGCCCTGAGGTTTCCTTTAGCAACTTTGCGCTTGCTGACGGCCTTGATGGCCACGTTGTTGCCGGTGCGGATGTCCCGGGCATGGTACACCTTGGCGAAGCCCCCGCATCCTAGGAGTTTCCTAACCTCATATTTTCCGAACAGGCTAACTTCCCCTGGCGGGCAATCTCCGCCACCGCTCCGCTGCTGCTGTGTTATTGCTCTTGTAGGAGTTGTTGCTGCTGGCAATGCGTAGCCATCGTCATCTTCCATCTCTGGCTCACTGTATATTCTTGTTCGCCCGGATTTCGTGTGGGTGGCATCAAATCTTTGGTTTTGGATACAAGTGGAATGAATCGGAAGAGAGGAGGCAGCAGGTTCTGGGATCAATCAGTACTGTCTTTTGAAGGCAAATCAGTGTGTGTCTGAGGGTGCAAGTTCTGGGATCAATAGTGTGGTAGTAATATCAGACGTAAATTAATTTTTGAATGACAAGTTTGACTAGACTGTTTTTATGATTTTTCTTCTTTTTTTTTTTTCCTTCTGAAGATGCATGGGTGGTTTGACAGCCCAATCAAATAAGGACCTGATTGGGTACAACAAAATCGAGAGACTGGATTGGCTAAATTATTTGCGTGGCTCAATCAAATGGGAACCTGATTGGCTACAACAAACTGTTGTTGAAGGATTATATTGGTTAAAATTAAAATTGAGGAGCGATTTTAGCTTCAATGAATAATTGAAGGACTATTTGTGTCATTTACTCTATTTAGATGAGGCAAACTAAAATATTTTTTTTTTTTTTTCAAAATGAAAATATTTTTTTCAACAAACGACATGATAAGAAATCATTATACATAAATTTTGGGACCATGAGATTCAGTTCAACAATTTTGTTGTTCTAATCTTGGGTGCTCTCTGTCAATCAATTCGTACACGTTTAAGTTGAAACTAAAAATTGATAATTATGGGTTTTTGTTTAGAAGAAAATTAATTGATTTTTTCAACACGTTCATTCACACGTTGATTTCTTTTTTTTTTTTTTTTTTTTTTTGGGGTTGAGGGAATCAAATGTGCTACTCCATTTTTGAAGTGGACATAAAGATAAAGATAAAGAAAAAGGGTCGAATTGCCCCCGCAAGCTATAATAACCGGTCCAACCAGATATTTGCCACATGCTATAATAATTACCACATCACCATTTTCATGATCGCATCGCAGGTCCGTACATCGCCCAACACATACAACAAAGCCGGCGGGAGGATGGATGGTCAAATCATTTGTCTAACCCGCGCAGGGTTTTGTAAGCTTAGAACATTGACCGTACATACTGACCGTCCTTCAGGTACACCGCCAGGGCAGTAGTAGCAGTAGTAGGTATTTTTCTTCAATTGAAGTTGGCTGCTAACAAAAGAAAAAAGTTGGCTGCTTAAAAAATCAATTTATTACTACTATGTATCAAAAAAAAAAAGGAAAGAAAAGGCTGCGTGCTTTGAAGAAATTCTCACCGACCCAAATTTTGAAACGTGGGTTGTTGAGGCGAGGGGGGGTTTAAGAACATGAATAACGAATGAAGCATATCAAAGCGGGGGTCTTATTCACGCACATACTGACGGGCGTTGTTCCCTCCGGCGGGCAATACGACATTTCCAACCAAAAAACTAGTTAGGGTAGGATAGGATGTGATTGTCTCCGGGACGATGAGGACCCCTACCTACGTCCTTCGGCAACTCTGGGCCACGAATCCAAACGCGTATTTTATTCTGATTATTCCATTCCACGCACGTACGATTGTATTCATCCTTTAATTGCAAAGCTGGAGGTGGAGGTGGTGGTTCCCAGAGGATGACGTGGTGGAGAGGCGGGGTGAGGTGACCGAACACCCTGAAAAGTACTACATATATCATCTAAAAGGAATAATTTCATACGCCGTGAGGTTTTTAGCTATTCTGATTAGTTCTCTTCACGTTTTAAAAATTACATTTAGCTCTCACGATTTGACATTTTAAAAATCAAAATTTAAAATAGAGTAAAAAAATTTAATGAACATTCTAAAATGCTCTTATCTTATAAAGTTTTATTTGTTCTTCTAAACGATTGCAAAGTAATTTAACACAGTTATAAAAATAAAAAAAAAAGTGTCAAGTTCTTCATGCCAATTTTTGTTATTTAATAATCACCTATAACAATAAATCTTTTTTTTTCTGTAATAGGCTATATTTCATAGTACTCTATTGTTAATAGGCTATATTTTAAGATAAAGAATAAAGTGCTATCTTTATTTTTTAAAACTTTATGGACTCCTTTTTTTTAAAAAAAAAAAATAGAGTTTGTGGACTAACTTAGTGATAGAACTACCATGGTTTGGTGGTGATACTGGGTTATTGGTTTTTTAAATTATTGTTGATTCATTCTTATTTTTGATGCAAAGAAAAGAGCTACAAAAAAAATTATATGATGTTAAAAATTATTTAAAAAATTATAAACACATCCTTTGCATAAACATGGCAATAAGAGAGTTTTTATTAAAATATTAAGGTTAGTATTCTCATTTTAAATGGGCAAGACAGGTAGGCGTAATTTTTGAAACTTTAGAGGAGCCAAGTGAAATTATTAGAAACTTTAGGGAAGGCTTATGAAGTTATCCCTTTAAAAAAAAAAAAAAAAAAAAGCAGCACAGTTCCAAATGTATGGATAAGTGTGTTTTTTCTCTTCCTAGCACCCAAATTATTAACCGCAAATAAAAAGAAAGGTGCAAGAACAAGGCGATAATGAGATGAAGAAGACGACGACAATGACGAGGGATGGTGGTCCAATGGCTCGGATTATCTCATTAGGCCCAATTCAAAGCATTCCGGAGGAGTCCATACAAGATAGATCACTTTGTTCTTTGGAAGCGAAGTCAGTACAAACGACTCATAGAAAACTGAAAAACAAAATGATGTTGTTATTCACGAGCCCATTAGAAGCCCAATAGAGCCACTGTATCATATTCATGGATAGGGTAACAAAGAAGTTGCTTAGATCTCCAGAGCCTTCTTCTTCCTTCCTGTCTACTCTTTTTAATTTATTGTGAAAGACCAAAAATGTGTTCAGCCCGAGGTAGCGGGGGAGACATTGGAGGCAGACAGATATTTGGGTGATGGACCAGATTTGTAGGAGTTGGTGACGCAGGCCATGAATATCACACAGTCGTGCTTTGTTGGGCTCCAACCGGCTCTGTAATATGTATTTATCGGTTTAATTGAAGGATAAATTTTACCAACACTAACAGACAGTGTATACACTATCACCAATGGTTAGATTCATGACACATACATATATAAAATTTGAATTTCAACAAATTTAAATATTGTATAATTATCTGAAGAAGCGCTGAACTTCCCCGGACCGAGCTGACCTGACAAGTTTGGCGCTCTGATGGAAGAGCTGGTTCCAAGCCTGCAAAACAAACAAGGATGAACTAGCAAAAGGGGCCCGAGGGTTGTCCCCGAGGGCACTCCGACGGTCAAGTTAGTTTTCCGGTAAGTCCAGTTCACGGGAGTAAACAGTCGAGAGTCGTTCGCCAATAGCGAGCGTACCTTTTTTTCCTTGATGTGAGTTACCTTTCATACCTGTTAAGGGAGTCCGACCTCCGTACGTTTCGGGACTTGCCCAAAATAGCCCACATCCCGCACTCAGGGGGATTCCCCCGGACCTCTGTGAGATGGCCCCCAGGTCCTTCTGGAGCCCTAGCGGTGGCGCGGCCCAGGGCGGCTGATAGAGGCCTAAGGTCGAGGCCCAGCTCGGTCGCACCTGGGCTTCCACGTGTCCCGGCCCAAGATGGGGCCTCTGCATTATCATTAATGCAAAACTGATTATACTGAAAAGTTGCTAATGTAAATCAAGTGGTTTAAAATCAGCCACTTGCACTCAAAATGAGCCCTAACAAAGACCGTAAAACTTGTCCGATTAAAACAGATGCGGCAATTTTTTTTTCCGAAATCAGAATGAAACACACACACCCAAATAATATCAGACACGCAACAGGCATCAGCAAACCGACCCAAAGGCAACCTAAGCGGGACCCACGTAGCACACACGTCCAGCCAATTTGTGATAGGACGGTGCACCCATAAAACTTAAATTCAGGGTAAATACCCCACAATCTACCGATGTGGGATGGTGACCCAACCCCCTCCCGCGCAACATGCACCACCCATGGTGAGTAGTTTTGGAGTTCAGGCAATTACATGACGAAACTTTTGGAGTTGAGGACACGTATCATTTCCGTAGTGAGCTTTTTATTTATTGTTTTCCACTGGGTCTCTCTCAGCATATGCCAGCTGTGAATTATTAAAATTAACTTTCCATTTCATTCTATGTACTAATTAAATTCACATACAAGTACAACTTTTCTGATTATATTGCGTGCGCGCGCCCACAGATTCGTCTATCCTGGAATTTTTTTTATAAAAAAAAAAAAAACCAGAAAAAACAAAAAGGAAGAAGCGCTACAGTACTTGGTGGCTGCGTCGGTATTAGGAGTGGAAATTACCTAAAATTAGGCACTTCTCTACAATAATAATAATAATAATAATAAATTGGGGGTGTTAGGGACAGGAGGTTGGTGGAGGAGAAGAATAGGCAGAGGGGGAAGAAAGAATTACGTGCCATCTAATCAATTATGGACGTGGTTGGTTACAACAAACTTGAACCAAATCAAAGTCAATTTGGTTTTCGTCGCACACAGTACTATTGCTATACAATTTGGTTTTATCAATTAACTTTATTTGACCTTGGTATCATCATCATTATTCATTACCTTGTTGTTATCATGTCATGTCGACTATCTAATTGAACCGAAATATTTATTTTTTATTTTGTTCGGGCGCAATCCAGAGTGCGTCGAAAACTACTAGTACTATTACATTTCCAGAGAAAAAATTTTGAATGAAGGATTGGGCTCTTTGCGTGTCTTGTTTGGTCTCTTTACACAAGTCCAAACGCTTGACTCTGTATGGAGCTTTGACCAACAGCTGCCGCAACTGTGTGTGTGTGTGTGGGGCACACACGGCCGGCCTGTAAAAAAGAAGCCATGTGTGTTACTTGAAACCCAACACAAGCCAAGCAGCACTACAAATAATAAAGTACTAAAAACAAGAAGACGCTGCATGCTCCAAACTATGATTAGTGCAGCCAGAGAGTTAAGAAGTACTCTATTTGGGCGGGCCGGGGGCGATAACAATTGAGGCGGAAGAAATTAAAGCCTAATCTAATGAAACGGATAGAGCTTAGTAGGACTAGTTAACAATGTCTAATGCCTAATCTAATGCCAAAACATGCCAAGACGTTTAAGTTAACAATGTCCTCCTGACTCCTGAGATGAGATGGCTGCTGAGTTGATCATATACTAGCACTAATAAGTTTTGTTTTATTAGTATATCAACTGCATTTCCCTTCCCTTTTAGCGGTAAGCCAACCATCCATCCATCTACCGTGAGACTCAATCCTCCTTCAAAAAGCTTCTATTCCATTTTTTATTGTTATTATTATTAATTAATTAATTTCACGAATATTCGGGGAGCAAATGCGATTCATAAGTAGCAGCAGTCAATTTATTATTTTCTTTCAAAACAAAAAAAAATAATCGATCATAATCCCCATCCCACGGCACAATTCAAATCGTCGTGTGTCCAGAACCATCGTCATGTGACTCTGTCCGCTCACCAGCCGCCGAAAGCTGACTGTTAAAACATATCCAATCCTCTTACGTACGTGCTGCATACTTTTCTAGTCCCGCTCTCGCCTGCTTTTGAATTTCTCAACGAAAATCTATCTACTCTTTTTTCCAGTAACCGAAAAAAACACACGCGCACGTGCTGACATTATTGAAAAAATAAAAATAAAGGGTGAATTAAAAAAAATTACTCCCTCTGTCCCGAAAACTTTGTCGTGCTTTGGGAGCTAAACTTTTTATGCACAGTATTAAGTTTCAGATTTGTTTTCCGATTTTGCCACTAGAATGTGTGGTCATTAGTGGTCAAGAAGACAAAAATGACATGTGGGGCCAAAGCTACTTACAAGAAATGCAATCCGCCAACAGAGAGTGATTCTCACGCATCACTTTAAACCTTTTGTGTATCTCATGGCTGTCTTGCAACTTGAGTTGAGAGCAAATGAAAATCAAGGGACCCCACTAATAAAAGTAAAGAATGAGGGAATCTTGAAGGGTAAAAATTGAAACAAGAGAATTTTTGTTTTCCATTTTGAGTATGTGACAAACATTTTGGGACAGACCAAAATGGAAAGTATGACAGTTTCAATGGGACGGAGGGAGTAAAATATTGCACCAACACAATTAAAATGTAATATCTATCTAACAATAGTTTGAAATATGACGGAATGTGTCTATCATTCAAAAACTGTCTTTTCTCGAAAGATAGATAATGAAAAAATAATAAAAATTTATATTAAAAAATAAATGATATATGAATAAAAATGAATGTAATTAAATGTTGTTAAACTGAAATACCTACAAATATTATGCATTCGATTTGATAATCTTGCATGACTATGCGAACACTCTTCACACCAATCAACTTTTAGTACAAAAGCCAAATTTGGTAATTTAATTATTTCTGTTGAATTTTGTGGAGTGCGTACTACAGATGAAGATGCACGATCTTTGCATGAATTGATTCGTTGGTTGAACAACCTATCACCATTGTCCTGAGCATTAAGTATGTGCGAAATTCAAAATTAGTTTAGCAACCTACCATCGTTATTTTAAAAAAAAAAGATAGGTGGCAACAAATGGACAAAATAAGAACAAATCTTTTAAATATTCGGTATTTTGATGTGTTATTATTCTTTTGTATTCATGATTTTTAGAGTTGTAAGATTAAATATTATTATTGATTCGGAAATGCTGTATTGTTCGATTTGCAAGTCTATTTTGTATTCAATATATTTTAGAGTTGTAAAATTAAACAATATTATTGATTTGAAACATATTATAATTTATGTTTTGCAAGTCTATTTTATATTAATGATTTTTTAGATTTGTAAGATTAAATGATACTGTTGATTTGATAAATTTTGTATTTTTTGATTTGCAAGTCTATTTTGTATTAATGATTTTGTAGAGTTGTAAAATTAAATAAAAGTATTCAATTTAAAACTATTGTTTTTTTGGATTTGTCAATCTAAATATTTTTTTTCTTTTTCTTGGAAAAAAATATATTACCTTGTAAATCTGACCCTATGTTATAGATTAACCGGTCACTAAGTAACCATTCAAATTGAGGAAGGGTATGGTTAGCTAAATTATAAATGAATTGATTATTTGATCCGTGAGCACCCTTAATTTGTGTACTTAAGATCATATTTAAAAAAAATTAAATATAATTACATGAGAAAGGTATGAGAACTTACCAATTTATTCTGCTATAACTATGTTAGCAGGCATAGCGTCGTGCGTGCCAATTTGTTCTGCTGTAACTATGTTAACAGGCACAACGTCTTGCGTAGCAGGAACAAATTCTTTAGATGAGTTTGCATAATTTTAAAAATTCACAAACATTATATCATAAACAGTAAATATAGAAATAAGGCGTATAAGTTACATTAATAGTGTTGAAAATGCAATGGTAATGGTTAATTATGTGTTAAAAATAAGCGAGAAACCTAGATCTTACTATCGTTATGGCCATCACATGGCGACGTTGGTGTGAGGGGAACTTCAATAATTGCTGAGTCATTATGTATTCCATTTAATATTATGTCATGTTAATAGTTGATTTAGCAAGATAATGCAATAAAAAGTGTAATTGCAAGATGAGTTTGACGATATAAGAAATTTTATATTCACCATGATCACGCTGGATCACGGGTGATATCGATGGCTGTCGAACTTGAAGAGAGGTAGAATTTTCATTTCTTTGATCTAGAAATGCATTAAAATATATATTAAACTAACAATCAATAGTTTTTGTATTTGTTTTAAATGTAATGATGTGATACATTGTATGAGAATTGTTAATCAAAGAAATACAATAGTTAAAGAAAAAATAGCATCAATGGTGGGATATACAATTTTATTTTAATCAAATGAAAATTAAGTACCAATAGAATTGTTGTTAGCACCCACAGTTAATACAGTAATCCCTATATAAATATATTTTGGTACATGTAGTAACTTGAAATACATGGCTAAAACCACTAACATGTACGTGGCTAGTAGTTTGTTTTCATATATTATTGTTGGGGTATATATTTTTGAAAAAATTAAATTTGAAAGGTTAAAAAATAAATTATGAAGATTAACTAATATATTTCTTTTATTCTGTGCGTTGGAAATGAATTAGTTATATTAGTTACATAGAAAAAGGTTAAAAATTTAAAAAGTACTATTTTAGTATCTAATCTATATTGTATTTATGTATCTTATCTAAACCCTTAACATATATTAAAAATTTTGAACAAAGCTCCAATAAAAAATATCTAAAGAAATACTAAAGCACAGCAAGCATCTAATGGTACCCTTCTCCGCTTCTCGTACAATACATATAGATGTAAAAATATATTTCATTAATTTCTTATCCAGACAGAAACTATTCATTAATGTTTATGCTCAGACTTCAAGGACATATTCTTAACTATCGTTGAAAATATATGTTACATAAGAATATACGTTTGAAAGTTTTGAAAACTAAATATTGTAGCCATGGGTGGAAAAGATATAAGCACCAGGCAACGATTTAATCTTTAACTAAAATAAAAAAAGTTTTACTTGGTTATAGTGTTTTAAAAGAGGGATTGGTGTCTTCATAATATGAGCTGAAGCGACTTCTCGCTTTCTAAAGTGATAGGTAATAGGAAAAAAGTATGTATGTATACTCATTGTAAAGTTGAATTATAACTATGAATAACATAATTAAATTTGGACGAAAATGCACTTAAAAATTTGTTGAATTTGTTACATATTCTTTTTCTTTTCTTCATATGCATTTTAAGATGCTAATATTTCCAATTTTTAAATTATAAAAGCTGTCTGTTGCGTCAACCATGCATTTTCCTTTTTTAATGTTTTTCTTAGTCTCTCGTTAGTTTTTATAGTTTCCTTATTAGATGATTAAGAAACGTGAGGGAAATGTGGAAAAAATGTGAACATAATTATAAGATTTGTAGTATATTCAATAATTTGATACTCAAATCATCGATGAGGTAAAGTTTGTCTAAATAAGTTTTACAGTGCCCTAATTCCTTGAAAAAAAAAAGCTAAATAGTCATAATTCACATCGCAAGTTATGGCAACGTACTAGTGACATCTAGGTTAAAAATTTTTTGGGTCAAAATCTAGTTCTAATTGGTTTTGCTGTTTCTTGATTATGTTGTATACTTTCGAATTAAAATTGTATTAAAATAGCATGTGAATGCGCATTTGTTTTTAATTAAGGAGTAAAAAGGATTTAAAGTATAAATAAATACAAAAGTATAAAAAAGATTTAAAGTATAAATATATTTAACGATTTATGAAGTAGATTATGGGAAAGTTTTAAATTTAAAATTTGACTGGTGATAGGGCTGATTATAACCCATTACTTTTTATGTATTAAAATAAATACAAAAATCTATAACCCACTACTTGTTCCGTTCTTGGGATCTTTTTAGGGTTAAATATATTAAACCCCTTAACTTTACATTTAGTTGCACTTCACCCCCTCAACTTTACATTTAATTGCACATTTGTGATTTTTTCGAAACGTGACTGTAATTTGCAAAGCTCATTTGTAGGGGTGGTTATAGGATTAATTTGGTGAAAAATATTTCTTGATTATAAAAATGTAATATTGCATTAAAATAGTATACGAATGAACATTTGTTTTTAATTAAGAAGTAAAAAAGATTTAAAGTATAAATAACAAACCATAAATAATTTATGAAATAGATAGTGACAATATTTTAAATTTTAAATTTGATTAGTGATAGGATTGATTATAACCCACTACTTTTTATGTATTAAAATAAATATAAAAATCTAAAAAAAAAAATGAGAAGTTTGAAATTCATTGAGAGGATCTTTGCTAAAAATTCCTTGTGCAATGCATATAGAAATAGATCATCGTATGTCCAGAACCATCATCATGTGACTCTGTCCGCTCACCAGCCGCCGAAAGCTGACTGTTAAAACATATCCAATCCTCTTACTTATATGCTGCATACTTTTCTAGTCCCGTCTCGCCTGCTTTTGAATTTCTCAACGAAAATCTAACTAGTCAGTTGCCCAATTCATTAAACTCTAGTTGCTACTATATTTTTTTAACACAACCCAACACAACGCCCCCTTCCAACCACTCGCTCGCTCGCTCGCTCACTCACTCACTACTATCTGGTAAAAAACTGTTGAATAAATACTCTTAGTTGCCACACTACCTGGTAAAAATTGTTGAATTGCAAGGGGACTCCGTGTATTTATATATATCTATTATATATACTAGGAAAGTTAAATTATTTACTGATGTCAAACAACTCGTTTGGCAAGTCAATTACTTAACCCAAAAAAAAAAAAGGAAAAGAAAAGAAAAAGAAAAGAAAAGGAAGGGCAGCAAGTTGAAAGTAGTTGGTCCCCATAGGAGGGAGGAGTAGTATACAAATCATTTGATTCCCCTCCGTTTCCGTGGGCTTTCCCTTCCCTTTCCGCAGTCTTCTTCACATACGAATTAGTAGTAGGAACTAGGAAGCAAACAGAAGGTCAATCCACCAAAAAAAAAAAAAAAAATCTTTCAGCACCGGCCCTCCCCCTCCCACCGTTCCGTCAATTATTAGCCATCACTCGTATTCTAGCTTAATAATTAATACACCACGATTCTTTTTGTTTTCAATTAGTCTCCCAAATTACTGGTGCTAATTTACTTCCCATCTTCCATTTCATCATCATCTACTTCTTCTGCAATCTTGGCATGCACGAGTCTGCGCACCATCACCCCCGGCATAGTTATTAATCCTGATTCTCTCTGTCGTTATTCAACAATTTACTGATGGCAGTGTCGCCGGACGTATTCCCGCCAAGAAAACGGCGACAGCCAGCCCCCCCTCCGAGTTTCTGCTCATCAGACGAGAAGCTGCTCCTCCAATCTCTGCTGCTGGTATCCCAGGAAATCTGCTCCTTACGCCCCCTTGGATTCCTGCTAAAGCGAAACACGTCATCCATCATCAGAAAATCGAGGCTGCTCTCCATTGTGTTCGAGGAGCTTCTCCGCCTCACTGTTTTCCCACCCGCTGCACTCGTATGTTTGGAAGAGTTGTACATACTTCTTACAAGAATCAAAGCCTTGGTGGAGGACTCAACTAGTACCATTAATGATGATGATGATGACGATGACGATGACGATGACGATCATCATCATCATAACAAAAATATTCCTGCTAGCAGCAGCAGCAGCAAGATGTGGCTCCTCTTACAGCACGAATCCATCTCAAATTCTTTCCACGACCTCAACCTCAACCTCTTCACCATTTTAGACATTTTCCCCTCTCAAGAATTGGATTTATGTCAAGACGTCCGAGAATTATTGGCCCTCCTCAGGAAACACTGCTTCGCTGAAAAGGGGCGAGCCTACCCTGCAGACTCCCCCGACGCCCATCTCCGAATTCAACTCCTTGACATGTTAGACAGCATTCACCGAGAAATCATCCCCGACCCTTCCCACCTCGCCCACATCTTCCGCAGCTTGGGTCTAGCCGATTCCACCAGCTGCCGGGACGAAATCGATAGCCTCCAACGACAACACCACCTGCTCCAGCTTCAGGCCGACCGCGCCAAATCCGCAGCCGACATCACCGCATTGATTGGGCTTGTCCGCTATGCCAAATGCGTACTCTACGGAGCTTCCGCCACCCCTGGCCGCAGCCCTAGGGCCACGCCGCCAGCCCACGACGACCTCAACATCCCGCCCGACTTCCGCTGCCCCATTTCTCTAGATTTGATGCGAGACCCTGTGGTGGTGTCCACGGGACAAACTTACGACCGCACCTCCATCGTCGCCTGGATGGAATCCGGTCATAACACGTGTCCCAAGACTGGTCAAAGCCTGACCCACGCGGAGTTGATTCCCAACCGGGCGCTCCAAAACTTGATTGCCGCGTGGTGCCGCGAGCAGAGGATTCCTTTCCTCCCAACCGGTGCCAATCCCAACGAGTCGTCGTCGTCTTCTTCGTGTGGCGGAGCTCCGGCTGCTCTCAACAAGACGGCCCTGGAGGCCACCAAGATGACGGTGACGTTTCTCCTAAGCGAGTTGACGGCGTCGCAGGCGGTTGAGATGGCGAACCGCGTGGTCCACGAGCTCCGCATCCTTGCCAAGGCCGATTCGGACAGCCGCGCCTGCATCGCTGAGGCCGGAGCCCTGCCATTGCTTCTCAAGTTTTTAGGTTCTGAGCAGCCCAGCCTGCAGGTCAACGCCGTCACGACGATTCTGAATCTCTCCATTCTGGAGGCGAACAAGACGAGGATCATGGAGACGGAGGGAGTGCTGAACGGCGTGATTGAGGTGTTGAGGTCGGGTGCCACGTGGGAAGCGAAAGGGAACGCCGCGGCCACTATTTTTAGTTTGACAGGAGTGCACGCCTACCGAAAGAGGTTGGGAAGGAAGGCGCGGGTGGTGAAGGCATTGGTTGACTTGGCGAGGGATGGGCCCGGGGGATGCAAGAGGGACGCCATGGTCGCAATCTTGAATTTAGCCTGGGACCGGGAGGCTGTTGGGAAGTTGATTGAGGCCCGGGTGGTGGACGTGGTGAGGGTAGTCATGGGTGAGCTACCGGAAGAGGCAGTGACCGTCCTGGAAGCGGTGGTGAGGAGGGGGGGATTGACGGCAGTTGCGGCAGCTTATCATGTGGTGGAACAATTGGCGGGAGTGCTGAGGGAGGGGAGCGATACTGCCAGAGAGAGCGCGGCGGCAACACTGGTGAACATGTGCAGGAAAGGAGGATCGGAGATGGTGGGGGCACTAGCAGCAGTAGCGGGAGTGGAGAGGGTAATCTGGGAAGTAATGGGGATGGGAACGGGAAGAGGTAGGAGGAAGGCTGCAACTTTGCTGAGGATTCTTAGGAGATGGGCAGCCGGATTGGATGAAGCTGACGAAACATCGTCGACTAGTTACTCAGCTGTGAATATCTCCACTTCTTCTTCAACCAGAGGGATAGTGTTGCCGGCTAACTCGCCCACCGTTGAATCACTAGGCCAATAGTCCTGTCCTTATCCACCCATCCCAATGTAAAATTGTCTTTTTCTTGATTTCATACATAAATTCTTTTGTTCAAAGACAAATTCAATGCATATTTGTCACAACTTTTTTCGTTTGAGAAAGGCAGCCAATCATCACAGGGGAGTTCGGGAGCAATTAATCCTCATTTTTGAGTTCACTATTTCGTCACGTGTAACTGTACGCGGGATAAAAAAATAATTAAAAATATAAAAAGGTGAATTGAGAAATGTGTTTACGATGCAAGCGAAATATTGGGTCTGTTTGAAAGGTCAAGTTTTTTACAAGTTTGTATACTACTAGTTTTTTAACAACTTTTGCTACAGGAACCCAAAAAACTTCTCAAAATTTTTTATTTACACACTTCAAAATACCCAAAACACACAAAAAAAATTCCATTCCCTTTTTTTCTTCTTCCTCCCCCCATCCCAATCGACCACCACCTTTGCCGCCGTTTCCTTTTTTTTTTTTGCCTTTTCCCCTCTCCCCGCCATCTTCCCCTGCCATCCTCTCATTTTATCCAGTTTGTATGACCCATTTTTTTTAAAAAAATTCCTTTCCCCCACTTCTCCCCCATCACCCTGCCCCTTCCCCTCTGGCCGATCTGGTAGTGAGGCTAGATCGCACCGGGGAGGGGGATTTCACACAAGATTCTAGCTTTCCGGTTCCATTGCCACGGATCGGAGACTGATTCAGTAGCGGTGTAGTTAATTCATCTGCGCCATCTCCATGTTGCATCGGAGAAGCCGCTGAGTCTTCGCTACCGCGCATCACTACATGACAAGACGGAGATGATGCAGCAACCGAGTCGGCTGCGCCGCGCAAGGGAGAGTCAAGCGACTGCCTCTGCGGTGGAGAATCATGACTGAAAGGCGGCGATCGGTGAGGCGAGCCGCAGGTAGATAGTCTGGCGCCGGAAGATGAAGCCTAGCGAGGACGTTGGTGATTGCCTTTCCATTTCAAGTGCGACAATGAGAAATTGTAAAGCGGCTGAGATTTCGTCGGCACCGTCGACGCCATTGATCGAAACGGTAAATCTCCAGCAGGCGAGAGAGTGGGAGGAGGGGCTGGTGGTGGTGCCGTAGGTGGAACAGGTGGAGGCTGGGATGAGGGGCTGGAGGAGGCCTTGGTGGAGGTGCTGGAGGTGGGGTGGGGTCAGTGGCGGAGTAGGGGCAGGCGGAAGTGCTGGAGGTGCTGGAGGTAACGGGGAAGCGGGAGGGGGAAGGAAGAAGAGGAAGAGAGGAAAGAAAAGAAAAAAGCAAGAAAGAAAAAGAAAAAGAAAGAGAAAGAGAAAAGGAAAGAAAAAAAAGAAAAGGAAAAAAAAGTTTTTCCCCCTACAAAAAAGTTTTTCACCTTATAAAAACTTCTAAAAAATTTTTTTTAAAAACTTCTACAGTGCACCACAGTAAAGTTTTAGACAAACTCCTAAAAAACTCGGTTCCAAACAGGCCCATTATTTGAGATATTTGTGCTGTCCAAACACTCCCATTAACCAACATGATTGTACTCTATAAATATGATCTCTCAAAATCGAAGACCAACAAGTTGGTTTTATGTTTTTCAATTCTGATTCCAGAAAGTCATCTGCTTATATACATATATATATATATATACATACATATATATTTTACTACTGCCTGTTAAGGCCTCTTTAGTTTTGCTTCATAGAGGGAACGCGGTGTTATTCATTTCTCTCCTACGATCTTAGGAGTAACCTTTTTCTGAACAAGCTCTTAATCTTAATTATGATGATCGAATGCAAGGCCTTTTGTCTGTGGAAACTGGAAAGATATGCGCAAGTGCTCAAATCGAGGGAGGTCTCATCCCCTTCCATCATGAGAAAACCCTGCGAGGCCTCTACGCAGGGTGAAGAGGTGATTCTTGTCCCGCTGGAGTGAACCTTCAGGTCTGGAGAAGTGCCTTACTCTGGGCAGTTTATTGGGACGAGGTCACCTGCTTAGGTTACAAGATGGGCTGAATCCCCCGGTATAATTCCGAAACTTAAGTCAGTTCGGCAGTGAAGAAGTAATGTAGTAGTGAAGGAGATTAACATGCTTTACCAGAAAATTGGTCATCCCCTATCTTGGTAGATACGTTGGGTATTTATAGGGGATTTGTTGGGAAGAGGGACTGGCAGCACGGGTTCCTAAAGATCGGAGATGGTCAGTGCATCTGGTGGATTTGACTGGTCTTTATGAAAAGGTTCGATTGGACACTCGCCTGCTTCAGACGGCGTGTGTCAGAGCAGCTGTCCATCAGATGTCAGGCGTGTCAGATGTCATTTCCTGTCTTTTGTAGGTGTCTATCAGCCAGCCGTAACCTCGGCTAACGACCTGGAGATTGTAGCCGAGGTGGTACACAGGTTACGATCACCTCGATAAGTAACGTGCCGAGGTGAAGCCTCAGGTGGTATCAGAGTATAAGGTCTCGGATTATCCGAGCAGAAATGGCCATCCTCACAGGGTGTTTTGTCTCTTGAATCCAAATTTGGAGCTCATACCAAATTCTGTTCACCATTTCTTCAAAACGCGTGTATAAAGCTGGATAACCAACCAACAGAGCTATAAAGCATATATGAGTGAGTGTAGATTAAATCTCTTGACTTGCACTTTAAAAAATTTAGGTTTTTCTAAAAAGTTTGTCAGCGGGTGCTTATGCATAAATATGGGTCGGTGGTGATTTAATTTCCTCCGTATTTTCCTTGAACCTTTTTAGGATAGGCCGATGATGGTTTAGTCTACTCCGGACTTTTCTTGGGCCTTTTAGGTCATCCTCCCCTAATATAAAGTAGGAGTAGGTCTAGAATAGATTATATCGTGTTCGAAAAAAAAAAAGTACATAAAGCTAGATAAGCTTTTTATGTAATTTAATGATCAAATTTTAATTGTATAGGTATTTATTATTTATAAACAAATTTTTTTTAGAAAAATTCTCACAAGCATGGAAGTATTATTTTGCATTACCAACCAAAAAACATTGAAATATATTAGATGTTCCCTTGTAATGATATGTACTTGGGCCAGAAGACCCTTTAAAATTACCGGACCGCATCACAAACAATTATATTTCCACATTGTTGGTACTACCACAAGTACATTCCAACTTGTTGATTGGAAGATATCATCCTGCTAGAGGCGCAAACGATTCTAATTAAATTAAAGTATCAAATATTATAGCGCTTAAACATTTTTGTTAACAAAGTTTAAAATTGTGTTTAGATTTGATTTGTTTATTTATCCAGCTGAGCTCTGACAAACTTTCCTTTTATGGAGCCGAACTCAAGTAGTTTGAAATTTTTTACATATAAAAAATTTCAAATTTGATACTAATTGAACCAAGCTTAAATTGAGTTTAAAATTTTATTAAACATAAATTATTTTTCATAAGGACGAGCGCCCTCTTACGAAGCCAAAAATTAATTTACAGTATGTAATAGTTTGATCCCATACAAATAGTGGGCAAGTGGCCTTGGCTTGTGTGAGCCCAGGATGAAAAGCCCAAAGTCCAAAAAGAGGTACACGACCACAACCCATAGAAATAACCATCATCATTCTTTGGATTTTTATACTATTTCATTGTCCGTCTAGAAACATATGTCTCAATTCTTTCTCCTACTCTTATGAAGGAAGGAGTATCTATAAAAAGCTGCTGAAGTGCTGCTAAAAAAGAGTTACTGGTTTCGGAAGGGAAAATGCGCTCGGTTGGATATGGGCATTCCTGCATCTCTTCCCAGTAGAGTCAGTAATTTTATCATGGATTAACGTCACAAGTAACCTACTACTAACCAAACAAGGCAAAAATAATAACAACTTTTAATCCAGAGCTTTTCTGAAGTAGCAAAACCTGTCCTAATTAACGCTGCTGCAGCGGAGCGTATATCAGTGACAAATGAGAAAGTGGTTTGTTAGGGGCTTCAAACTGAGAGTTGTCGGCCTAATTCTGAGGCATTTCTTCAAAATGCAGACTGGGGAGATTGCCTTCGTTTGTCTCCAAAATTCGAGAGCCACGTGACAGAATGTGCAGTAATACGAAGGCGGTGTGATATGGGTAGCACTGAACATCAACCATCTGTCACCCTTTGGATTCAGGTATGCAACTGTACAATTAATAATATTATTCAGGTGTTGATTTCGTAGGGCTCGTTTCAATCAGCAAAATGTTACGAATTCTTTCTCCTGTTGCAGATGGTAGGTCTTGTGCTCCTCCCATCTGCATTGCATTTGATCCTATGCCTATGATTGAACGAAAACTGGATTAAGTGGCTGATTTTTTATCTGTTATCACGAGGAAAAATGTAAGAGCTACTACATTTTTGAGTTTGTTTTAAGAAAGACTTCTGATGTCAGTGTTGCTGGACCAAATCGGTGGTTGGTTATGCGAAAACTGAGTGAAATCATAGGACAAATAGTAAGCGGACGGGGGGAAAATATAAAAGGAGCGGATTCTATTATGCCTATAAAGTCCACCTACACAAACCAAGCCTAAATGATGACCCACTCTTCTTGATTTTAGAAAGTCTCATATTTCAATCAATGGGAGGTTTTGGGGGGGGGGGGGGGGGGGGGTTTGTAGGTGAAATCGTCCATAAATAAGAGGTGGAAAATTTCCGTGCGTGGTGAGGACGGGAACTGAATAGGATGATGATCATCTGCTACGGTCGAACCAATTAGGAGATGATCAATGGATTCTTTCATCCTTCCCGACAGTCGAATTGTATCTGAAGAAATATTCCTATCTTGCTTCCAGAAGATACTGGTATTACTTTATTAACTTTTTGTTATGGTTATATCAAAAGCAACAATCAAGAATAATATGCAACTCCAGTTCTCTGTTGCATGCGCTTTTGGACATAGTTTTCCTCCTCGGTGGCCCCCGTCTCTTTCTTTCTTTTTTAACTGAACGTCCCACCATTTCTATTTAAGTAATTATCGTTCCCACGCCCACCGCCAGCTCCCTCCCAAAGGCCTGAAAGTCTGTAACTAATCTATTACGCCCCATAAAAATAACAAGGAGCAAAGTCATCTACCTTTTGTGCTCTTTCAAAATACTACTAGCAAAGAGCATACGCTACTGACGGGAGAGAGAGAGTAGAGAGAGGAGGTAGCTTTGTGGTAATGGGCAATTACCGGTTTAGGTTGTCAGATATGATGCCAAATGCCTGGCTTTACAAGCTCAGAGAAATGAGTAAATCTAGAAACCAGAAAATGATACGCCCCACCAGTAAGAAACAGCATCAGGCATCATCGTCATCATCATTGGCCTCATCATTATCATCATCCAACATTGCAGCACCAGGCCTGTCATCAGAAACAGCAGGGCTTCCGCAGCATCCCCACCTCTCCTCTCAAAGAAAATCCTATTACTTTACCAGAGATCTAAGCACTCCACCACCACCACCTGATGATCATGATCACGCATTCTACGACCAACATGACGACCACGTTACTAGAAGCTCACCACCGAGAAAATCATCCAGAAAAAAGCGTACCACCACAAGCAGAAACAGAGCAATATCATCATCCAATGACACTACTAGTCCCAGCCCCCGGCCGGCGAGGTCCTCCATCGTCTCTGCGGAATGCAGCTGCAGGGCCACCATCCCATCGGTCTGCACGACTGAGCCCGATTCAACAACCCCTGAAGAGTACCCGAATCCTCCCCCCGATAGTCCCTCCTCCGATGATCAATCGCTTGAATTTTGCTCTACCCGCGGCACCCCTGCCGAAACAACTGTCCAGGGCATGGTCTCAGGGTCAGCTTCTTGTCGGTGCAAATCAGTCGAAAACAGGGCTCTCTTGAACCAACCAGAATTGATAAAAAATGTTAGTGAGCCTTGTTCGGCTGCTAAGCTCGGGGGTTTCAGCATTGAAGTTTCTGAAATACTCGATCTCCCTCCAATTATGACCAATAAGCCACCCTGCAGCAACATCAGCAAGGAGAGAGAAGAAGCGGATTATGAGCCAAGCTGCAGGCTGAGGGGAAGTGAGTACGGGTCTTTGTCCGTCAAAGTGGCCAAGGATGACATTCTTAGGAGTAGGAGTAATAATGCTCGTCCTTTCAAAGACCACAAGAAGGCTGGTTGTCCTGCTCCTCCGGCGGCAACAGTTTCGGTGAGTTCGTCATCGCCGGGGGCCGGGGGTCTCAAGCTCAGAACAAACTCTCCCAGAATTGCAAACATGAGGATTCAATTTCAAGCCCGCAAAAGCTTGTCATCGTCGCCGTCGTCTTCTTCTTCTAGGAGTAGGAGCAGGAGGAGGAGGAGGAGGAGCGTGTCGGAGAGCTTCGCGGTCGTGAAGTCATCCAAGGATCCCCAGAGTGATTTCAGGGAGTCAATGATGGAAATGATTGTGGAGAACAACATTTGCGCATCCAAAGACTTGGAAGATCTTCTGGCCTGCTATCTGTCCTTGAACTCGGACCAGTATCATGACTTGATCATCAGGGTCTTCAAGCAAATTTGGTTTGATATTGTGGATCTTCATCACCCCAACTGATTCCCCCCACTCATCCCTTTTCATTTCCTCTGAATTTCTATTCTTCTTTGACCGTCAGTGTGACTTTTTGGACATTGCTACTACACTGGAGTGTAATACTAATGTATCGTTCATGTTCGGCAGAAGGTACAGTGCCTGGCTAAGCTAGACGATGACTGGTTGTGTCGTCTGTAGAGTAAAATCATAAATGTAGTAGTAGTAAATTGATCCCACGGTCCACTTGTCTCCCTCCTCATCTTCTTCGCTCGTCTGCAAGTGTACTTGAGAGTTGCGACGTTACCATAACTTCACATCGAATATTTTTTTTCCCCTTTCTTTTTCTGTATCTCTTAATTTCCGTCATCAAACAGCCTAATTTAATTTTTTTTTTTTTATAAAAAAAGAAGCCCAATTTAAGACAATAAATTCAGGTTTGCGGCAATTCATCATATCATATGCTCCACAACACTATTCTGCCCTTTACAATCACCTACTCCAAAGTTTACTATTAATTACAAATGACCTCCATTCTGGTTTCATGGATTATGGTGACGATGACTCTTTATTAGAAGAGTTCCCCCAACCCACAAAAATGTTTTTAGAGTTATATTTTGTCAGCTACCTTACCTTTACCTCAAGGCATTCACTACACTCCAGAATTACGAAATGCACTTAGTTTGCTCGCATCAATACGCACTGGAGACTCAACTGACTAATACTATGACGTATACGATACCTCGACTACCGTATTTCACCATAAGTATAGATAGGCTTACAAGAAGGTACTTGTAATCATGACAAGACCAGCTAAGGAAATGAAACTAGAAGTTTATGAAAGAAATTACCCGTAACTGTCAGTAGCATTTCTTCTTCAAATTTCCATACGTTTTGGCGTGAAATTTTATCACTTAAAAAGGTTTTGTCAATGAATTTAGTGCATATATACATATGATCATGCGCTGCTTTCAAAGTTGGAGGCGAAAAAAGAAAGTTGTGTTAATCAATTTCCCTCATTTGAAGCTCAGACTCAGACCTGTTATACAACTTGTGTGCGGCTGAAAATTTTCAACATTTTTAAGCGGACCAGTATAATGTCTCATCACTAAGCTCTAACAATTCAAACAATTTGGACAAGAGCGCACGAGAGATTGCCAAAGTCTATGCAGCCAACAACATAAAAGGCTACCGGCCTGATAGTGATACAGCTAAGATTACATGAACGCTTAAAATTAAACTACGTAGGGCCCTCAGACAACCCTTTATATGTTGGAATGCCGATGACCATTAATTAACTTCTTTGTTTTACAAAATCCCTCAGCTTGACGAGTATATACGTTGCACTTGCACGTCCATGTCCAACAAAGCCCTATGCTATCTAAATTCCTTTGTAACTGATCGTTCTTACGCCAACCGCAAAGAAATGGAGGGAAAAAAGAAAAGAAAAGAAGAAGACGACGATAGAGAGTCAGAGAGAGCAAGAAGATGAAGATAAGGAAGGTGTTTTTTTTGGTGGGGGAGAGAAGGAAGGTGGAACAAAAAGTCTGATAACAGTACATTATGTGCATGCAAAGTTGATTTGAAACAAAAAAAAAAAAAGAAAAAAGAAAAAAAACCGCAATTGTCAAGCTCAAACTAACTCAGGTAATTGGATACAGTGCATTTTCTGAGACATAAGAGGTGAAGTTTCTGATTTTTGTGATTGGCTTCCTAACAAACAGCGAAGGTATTTGTTTCGCCAAAGAAGCTTTCAGAATTTCCGAGCTTGGTATTTGTTTCGCCAAAGAAGCTTTCAGAATTTCCGAGCTTGTTTAAAGTTGATATATAGGTGACTGTCAAAGCAAAAGTTGCTTAGGAGATTAATTGTTGCCAAGCATTTTTCTGAAATCCGAAGAGATATTGAATAAGAGGTTAGGAAGTCATGTGTTTGAAACTTTCGAAATCACTCCACCTCACCTGTAGATACGCATTACCAAAAGAACATGTAAGATGGGTGCTATCGCAAGACTTGATATGGGTACCATCGCGAGTAAATATGCGGACACTTGTCAATGTACAACACAAATTTCACGAGTCAGGTTTCGCTTCATGGATGTACTTAATTAGCTTCGGGATCAATGTAGTTACTAATCATGTAGGGTATTCTTCCTAGTAGCACCGGAAATCAGGTGACTAGATGGGCATATAGCTTCTCAAAAAATTTTCCCCCGCACAAAGTTCATATCCAATTGCCTCCATCGTTGAAAAAGCAAGCACCCGGCGTAGCATCTGTCCTCTCTTTTATGGACAAAAAGATGCGTGCGTGATTGTATGTGATAAAACTGCTGAATAGTAATTGGATAAATTATCATATGTTTCTTGAATTGCTGAGTGACTAGTAAGTACTATGTATACGATACGACAATAGATCATCATATAATATAGTAAATTAGTACTCCATAATTGCAAGAACATTTCTCAGGTAACATGATGGTTTTGAAGATGTTGACCTTCCGTCCTTTGGATTCGTGTAAAATACAGTACATGCAGAATCTCTTTGTGACTTGCATAAATAAAAGTCAGGTCACTCTCCTCCTGTAGTTCAAAAATATTCACAAAATCCCGCCGTAATTTTCAGCTAATGACTAATGTGACTTGAGAAGAGGGAATAGAAGTGGCAGGAGATGAGTGATACAGGGGATTGGGGTGGTGGTGGTGGTGGTGGTGGTGGTGGGAATGGTGAAGAAAAAAAGTAGTAGAAAAGGAAAATGAGCGTACGTTTTTTTTTTTCGGCTTACAAAATTAGGATTGAGGAAGAGATGTAACTAGGGACAAAAAGGTGAGCGTATCGATTTTTTTTTTTTTAAATTTGTTATGGACTAAAATCACTCGTTCATGAGACTAGGATGGGCTAAAATTTATAATCAATATAATATATGAAGAACGATGGGTGTAATTTTGTCATTTTAAGGTTGGAGATAAACTCGCACAAATTGGATGATGGCAACCAAACCTCCACTCACAGCATGTTCAACGTGTTTAATTAGCTATATTCCACGTCTTCTAAGAGCACTTTAAGATCAATTGGAAGTATCACATATTCATTTTGTTACTTATTCCCTCCGTCCCACTTTGATAGTTCTGTTTTTTCTTTTTGGTCTGTGCCAAGTCATAGTTCACTTTCCAATTGAATAATATAGTTATATTTTAATTTTTCTAAAATACCCTTATTCAATATAAGTTGTTATCATTATAAATATACCCCATTTAATCTAATGAGAATTAATTCTTTTTTTACCATCAATTCAAGTTTCCATAAAGTTGTACTCTAATTAATATGCGGGTATTTTAGGAAAATAGCTATCTAAATTGATTGTTCCAACAAAATTAACTACTTTTTTTTAAATTGTGTGAAAAAAAATCAAAACTATCAAAATAGTGCAGGGGAAGGGAGTATTATTGTTGGCTATCCTTGTTACTAGCGCGTAGGGGGAATTCCCATACGGGGGCAGAAGTAGGAAACCACACTCAATGGAGTTCAGAGTTTGTGAACCATTAGAAAAATAAATAAATCAATTGATTTTTTTTTTTTTTTTTAAATTGAGAGGAAGGAAACTTACGCGTCGATACTGAAGCTGGGTTATTGCCACTTCATAGACCGAAAGGTTTCTCAACAATTAAGCAACTCTCACCCTTTTTTTTTTTTGGGGGGGAGAACCGAGAAGGAAACCTCCAACCCATTGGGGGTATTTTGTCTTCGTACTCCCGACATAGATCCTACCAATCAGGCATATTGACGACTCCGGAGATTCAGTCCGACAAAACAGCTTATTTATTTATTTTTGTGTCTTTAAAGTGTGTCGTACACGTTTGTGGAAAATCCTTCAACTTCTTCAACAACTCTACCCTTACGAAAAAAAAAGGAATAATATGGAGACGCTTAATTTTTAAAATTACAATAAATAAAGACGTGCTAAACAATTAAATTTTCAATGTAACTAACTTTTAGTTTATATCAAAATGTTTTTCATTGACAGTGTAGGACACCTTAGTATAAACATGAGTAAATTCAACTTTAGGAAGGAAAAAAAATATTCATGCTCGATTTCAAAATGAACTCAAGCACAACCCTCATTTTTTTCTAAAATCTTAAAATCATATATACAGATTTCAACTTTCAATTTTATTAAACGCAACCCAAGTCTTAAAAGGAAAATCCTCGCAGCCAGTCTGGCGTAATATTTTATGCGATCGATCATTGCAAGCGCAAAGGTGCGGCTAGAATTGAATTCCTACTACAACTACTATATGAGGCGAGTGTCGGCCAATCCTCCTCCTGTGCAAATTAATTATAGAGCAACACAAGTACACGAGAGAAAATTACAGACGCAATGGATTGACGATGATTATCATCTGTAAAATTATATGACCTAAATCAAAACTTGAATTTAAAATCTACCCTGTTTGGATTGTTATTTTCTGTTAAAAAATTGATTCATTTTCCTTGAATATATTTTTTTATTATTTTTTTCTCTTACATATATTAAATTACTATAATAATTTTATCATAAAAAATCATGAAAAATATAATTCAATTACTCCCTCCGTCCCACTTTGTTAGTCTTGTTTTCCTTTTTCGTCCGTCCCAAATTGTAGTCCACTTTCCCATTAAGAAATGTAGTAATCTTTCAAATTGTCTAAAATACCCTTATTAAATATCTTGTTATTAATACATTGTTATTAAATACTAACCCACTACATTGAATACATTGAGTTTTTCCAATACATTGACTACATTGACTACATTGATTAGCATAAGGGTATTTTAGGAAATTATTAATCTAAATTTATGTTTCCAACCAAATTAATTACACTTTCTTAATCTGTGTGAAAAAAAGACCAAGACTAAGAAAACGGGACGGAGGGAGTATAATTTTTGTACAAGCATTCAAAACCCGCACCGTACATATATATGTATGATGCTAATGGCCAGGACCGGGGGAGAAGCAGTAGTATTCGTGTTCGTGTATTATTGGGGACGTCAACGCACGGGCACTGCCCCGGACACAGCAATTGCAGGAGCCGACAAAGACGCAGACAGAAGAAGAAGATCTTCAAGAATCCAAGTGCACAGTACAAAGTGGATGCCAAACAGCGTACCATCCAGTCCACACGTGTGATGAGATTTAACGTAGTTGGGCTTGTCTGTCTGTGTCCGTCCATTCGTCTCCTTCTTACATACTGGAGTATTATATTATTTACTCTATCTAGAGTCTAGACTAGACGAAGACAAATTAAAGCTAGGTATCTATAGGCACCGGAGGATCACTCCTTGCCTCATGTAAACCGGTGGCCAATGGACTCCTCGAGACCACAGCTCATATGACTCCCATCCTAAAGGCAAGTGTCATGACGCCCAAGTGTACTGTAATTTACATAATGGGCGGGCAATCGTACGATAAAAAAAAAAAAGAAAAGAAAAGAAAAGAAAAGAGGAAGAGCTTTTGAAAGTCAGTTCTTGATGATAATTGGTGGTTAATGAAAGCTTATGAAATTCATCATCAACTCAGCTGATGAGACAAAAAAGACATATCTTTCACTTAGATTTTACGGAGTAGAGAGCGAGGAAATTGGCGATCGCAATCTTGCCATACGTTTCGTCATATTAGATTTGAAGGCGACCGCCCAACAATATAAAAACCTATTATTATTGCTACTGACGGCTTCTTATTATCTTTAAAAATAGGATTAAAAATAAAAGAATTTCATGAGTTATACCTAATATACAGAAAAATTCTCGGTGGTTTCAAAACATATAAAACGATACCTCATGTTTTGAATTAAATTATAAATTAGCAGAATTCATTAAACTTAACGGAATCCGATATACCTAACGGAAAATTTAACCGATAAATTTAACGATAAACTTAATAGAATTCGGTAAGTTTAACGGCCGAGACCGTCATTTCATTAAATTTAACGAATTCTGTTAGTTTACAATTTAGTTCAAAATATGAAATGTAGTTTTTTATGTTTCAAAACCATGGAGGAGGATTTTTTTATATATTAGGTATGCTACTGACGGCTTCTTATTATCTTTAAATAAAGTTCATGTCATCCAATTCATATATAGAAGTAAGTATCAGCTAGCAATACTACTAGTACTTTTTTCCTTTTCTTCTTCTTCTTTTTCTTTTAAAAATTTTTTTTTTTTAAAAAATTTCTGTTGTCCTTTCATTTTTCATTTGAAGAGCTGAAAAAATATTGTCGTGGTGCGCTTTTTCCCCCTGTCTAAACCTGATGTATGCCTTTTTCTGGAGTCTGTTATTTAATCTTCAAGTGAGCAAATGCAAGTCATTTACTAGAAAAAAGAAAAATAAATATTTAAAAAAAAAAAAGAGTATCATTAAGTTGGTAGTAGATGTTTTTCTCATGTGACATTTTCTGGCGGTGCGTGCATCATTATTGATAGATTCTCTTAAGAGTTGGATTAAACAACAAATGCATGTTCTGAATTATTAAGTAGATAATCAGCGGAGAAATTTTCGTAATGCAGCCATCATTTCAATCAATTCAAACACAAGCAATATACGTCACGTCTTTACATCTGGAAGACGGTAGCTGGAGAGGCCCATCATCCAATAGTTTAGATTTCGCATGTCATGGCCCCACCGGAGCTACAATACAACTTCAAAGCGCGTGAACATTTTTTGTAAATTTTCCGGCGTTCTTCTTAATTAGAGCGACATAACGAACCAGGAAGAGAGAATTGAGACAATAATGAGAGTTCAATTAAATTCACCTTCCAAGACGATAAACTTAAGGTCTAACCTCTAGCTCTTGGATGACATTGGATTCTAAAACTTGTTGCAACTTGGAAAAGAAAATTAAAAGATTAGTTGTTTGGATTGCTGTTTTCCGTCAAAAAAATTACGTCGTTTTCCGTAATCACATTTCCCTATTACCCTTTTCCCTCGCATACGTCAAATCGCTACAGTAATTTTTTCATGAAAAATACAATCCAAACACACTCTTGTGTCTTGCAAATGAAACAAGCCTAAAATTTAATTACAAGTTTCCTATTAGTAATTACTTCTTTAAGATTTATTTAGTCGAGTGCCAATATAGTCCTTCCCAAAAGCTTTTCCAACCCTTAAATTTATCAGTCTTATCTGATTTGAAAACCATTTTCTGAGTTATATATATATATTTTTTGGGGTCCCAGAATATTGTTTGTCTCCATTCTGTAGTTAAGGCTTAAAATACTGGATTGTGTTTCTTGGTTTTTGAAAAAATAAAGTATCAGAACTATTTTTTTTTCTTTGTTGTTGTTTTATTTCCAAAGAAACAAATATTTGATAAAACTCGAAGTTACTTGAACAAGAAGCTAATTAAAAAAAAAAAAAAAGAAGAAGGAAAGAAATATTTCTAGTAATTACCTGAAAGTCTGGAATTTTTCTTCATTCATGACAAATACTTTCTGGAATTATCAGAGTGGCACCACTACTACTAAACCAACTCATCGTGATCACCATTTTGCCCGGTCAATCCTTCTTCTCAAACCCGCTCATAGTCCATTGCTGAGCCTATTCCTTAATTAGACGAGGGGGTAGCCCCCATGCATGCATGCCTGCCTGCCTGGAGGCAATCATTTGCTTGACACAGATTAATTGCAGACTACAATAGCTTGTGTTGGTGGTGTCCGTTCCGTTCCGTTCCTCCTCCAGCTGCTAATAACAAGGCACTTTTGTGCTGGATCAAGAATTGTACTTGTCATTAGACCTTTCGCTGCCTTCGTACGTTACTCTTTTTTCCCCTTTTTTTTTTTGGGTCCTCCATCACTTTCCTTTTTTCGATCAAACCTAATTCAGTGTTTAAAATTTTTGGGCTACGAAGAGTAACAAAATCTGTAACTTTAAAAAATTGTATTGTCTGTGGTGTTGCTAACTTACTACTATAACTCATCAGATTGAACGCTTGTATCAGAGCTTCATATCAAACCAAAACATCCGTTTATGTTTGGACACTCCCATCCATTACTAATACACATCAAAAGAAAATAAAGCCGTAAAAAAGATTGGACACCTCCTCGAAATTACAGTTACTGAGGGGTCCTCTAAACAGGCACTCACGCACGGGTAATGGAATGGAACCCTACCATTCAAATCCTTGCTTTGAAACATTTCTAACATATCTCCCATCACCACTCTTTACTGATGCATTTCCGGGAAAGAAGTCATAACCACCCGGCTCATGGTACCCAATATTCTCAACAGCTCCAACAGTTTTGAACAATCGCCTTCTGTTGATCTCCTTCACGAGGGATCGGTGCAGCAATTGGCTCCGAATATCTACTAGCGATCGAACCCTTGGCATCCCTAGATTGCGATCATCATCGGTGCAATATTTGCTCATGTTGTTTTGATCAGGACAGAACCTTGTTGTCCATTTGCTGCTGCCAGTAGTAGTAGTGCCCATGAATATTTGTGGCTCTCCAACTTTGGAACTGAATGTGGAACCATTCATTTCGCGGTCTGAGAAATAAGACAAGTTGGAGAGTTTGTTCGAGTTGAAAGAGCTTTGAGAACTACTGGCATCATCATAGTTACTCAAGTCCTCTGCACCCACAGGGCCACATACATTGCAGTTACTATCGATGAAATGAATTTGGAGGATAACATTAATACATATAAGAATAATAATAATAGTGATCATGAAGATTTTCAACATTTATATATATATATATATATATATATGTATGTATGTATGTATGTACATAGACACACACACACATTACCTTGAATCCAGTCAGGGAGGCCAGAAGGGAAAAGACCAGGGAGAGATGCCTGGGAGGAAGAATGTTGGGAGGAAAGAGAATAAAATGGTGGGAGCGTGCTGTGGTGGTCGTCGTCATCCTCTTGGTCATATCTGAAAGAATGCTGCCGCTGCTGATGGAAACCCCGTGGGCATCCCTTCCAGGACGGAACCAAAGCGGAGATCTCCTCGTCAATCATCTCAGCAATCTCAATTGGTTTCCAATCTGTTATCTCTAATTCCTTTACCATCTCTCCTGCTACATCCATTGCCGTGTCGCTGGAAATATCGAATGGGAAGTATATGTTTCTAGCTTGACCTACGTCAGACATTGGACATCTCCAGCATTCTTAGAATGTCGCAAGAATTAAATCATAAATACATAAATGCTTCAATTTTCTAAAGCTTCTAACCACATGATTCAGCCCCCATTAAAAATGTTTTTTGTTTCTCTTTTTCCTATGCCTGCTGATGAATCTCAAGTAGTACGTCAATTTGAAGGCGAGAAATGAAAGCGGGATTGAGTGATTGATTACCATCCTTGTCAGAGATTTGTACTTTGAGAAAGATGCTGTCATCTTTTGGGTTCAAGGTCCCAGTAATCGTCATGTTGGTGCTCCTTTTCTGATCACAAAAAGTCGATGGCATTTGCAGCACTTCTTCTCGTCTGCGTGGACTACAGGGCATCAAACACGGTATTCCTGTGATCTCCAGCAGCTCGTCTTCTTGATCATAAGCAAGAAATGGATCTCTCAAGAGTTCAAGTGCAGATGGCCTTTTGGAAGCCGTCTCCAAGCATTTCCCTATGAACCTCCGGGCTTCGGGATCATGAATCCGGTAGAATGCACCTGGAAGCTTTCCCTTTTAAATTTGGATCGTTCGTGTTAAAAGGTAAAGACAGCGAGCACGTTAACGAGGGTCAGATTCGGTTTCCAGTGATCAGCTTATTAATTACTATAATGGGATGCGGTACGGGAAAAACACGAACATATTAATTCTTGTGGAGCCAATCCAAAACTTACCGAAGTGACTTTCTTATATATTTGAGCTGGATTGCAGCACTCGCTGTAGGGATACTCAGAAGTGAGCATCTCCAACATGCACATCCCAAACGAGTAGACGTCCACTAGCTCGTCGTAATCTTCTTCGTATAATTCAGGTGCCATGAACTCGGGTGTACCTGATCATCACACGCATTTATATACATATATAGCGTTTTGATAATCACCAGGTTTAGTATACTATTATCAAAGAGGAGATTAAAGAAAATTTTGCCTATGACGCTGTGCGCGTGATGGGAGCCACGAAGTATGGCTGCCAACCCAAGATCACCAATCTTGACCTGGCTAAGATGGCCGTTGACGAAGATGTTGTCGCATTTGAGATCTCTATGGATCACCGGGGGATCATGACCATGCAGATAAGCAAGGCCTTCCAGGATTTGGCGACCCCAGTTCTTTACTGCTTGCATGTTTACTCGCTTGTGCTTGTGTCTGTACCTGTACAAAATTAATATCAACCCCCAGATCGATCCAATTAAGTCGGTTCTTTTAAGTGTACGGACTGCTACTAGTAGACATAATTGGAACTGAAGAATGAAATATAGCTGCCCCAAAATTTGACCAATTCCAAAGTTACAATCTCAGAATCAGCCTGTTAATTCTCTACTACTCTGGGTTGAAGAATCATCATTAATACAAGTACTAGAGCAGATTTGAAGTACATATTTTAACAAAACAACACCAGTATAGATAGAGAAATATATATATATACATACATGAATACAATTTTGTTGGCCAGATTTTGATTGGGAAAATATGAAGAATAAATTGAAGCCAGCAAGTTAACCAAGGAGGAAATAGAATTTAATTAGGTTTAGGTGGGGTGGAGTGGAGGAGAGGAAATTAAATTACTCTCTGAGGGAGCCAGAGGTAAACATTTCGGTGATGAAGTTGAAAGTTCTGCGGTGAACATCGATCCAAGAAGCGTGGAATCGCATGATGGAAGGGTGATCCAGATTCTTGAGGAGGTGTACTTCGGAATAAAGCCGCTGCAGCTCTTGAGGTGACCTGAAGACGTCGTTGAGCTTCACCTGGTTCCAAGCCACCTCCATTCCCAGGGCCTCATCAAATGCTCTGTACACCGTTTTCATGGCTCCTTTACCCAGAATTTCTCTAAACTGCATGCCAATCATACATCCAACAAACATCAATTTATCCATCTAATTAGCAATCAATTATGCCATCTATCACTACTGGCGGCCTCGGCCTCGGCCTCGCTAATAATGCGCGCATACTTTCATATATACATAGGAAATTCTTTGGAAACTGTAAAAGCATGCATGGGGCATCTACGTTTGTGCTGCTGCTAATAAAGTGGAAGAAATGAATGATACCCTTCCAATTCAGATTCCAGTGTGCAAGTAAGAAGCATCAGCATTCACCAGAGCAAAAATTAAAACGAAAGTGCTTAAACAGTGACCATGGAACTGAAATCAGATTACTTACGCGACCATATCGTCCGGTGCCGGATGGATCCACTTCTGCGTACGCGGCAGGCGACTGGGCATCAAGAAATGGTGGTTCCACCAACCGTGACTTGAGCATGGTTGTTAGACTAGATAACAGTACAAAGGATCAATCTTCTAATGTTATTGGGAATCTGTACGTATAGTAGGTTGCAATCTAGAGTACGTCGTAATTTGAAATATTGACAGATGCTTTGCCTTTTTTTGTTTTTTTGGGAAAAGAAAGGCAGGCGGGTGCTAGATGATCCGTGGTTTTCCTTCGTGATTTTCATAAGAGAAGACGCCAAACAGCAGCCAAAACAGCCTGGAGTAATCAATTCTCAGCATAATCCATGCCATACCTACCACTCTATCTCGTGAAAACTCGTATTCCTGACAGAACATTTGCCCGCTGGCTTGCCTGCTGGGGAGCGAGATATGTGTATATCTAAGAAATAATCAGAAAGTTCAAAGAAAAGGAGGGGCAATGATCAGTTGAGTGCAACACACTGTTACAGGTGGGATCGAACGCAACGGGGGGTCCGGACAGGGAGAACAGATGTTACTAGTATGTTGGTGCACTAGCAATAATAATTAGTTCGACGATGGATGCCTTCTCGATCGATCTCTTGAGCAGTTGAGTATACCTCCCGCCGCCGCCGGTCTTGAAAATCTTGATTGTAGAAGTAGACTTTAAGAATGGATAGGGTACTTGTAGGTGGATGTTTGTTAAACAGATCGACAAGAGGAGAGACTGAAAGCTCAATTTCGCTTAAAAACTGAAATGATCGGCAGTGGAGCTTTGGCAAGAAAATGGGCTAGTATTATTATTATCACTAGTTCTGAATTTGAAAAATCTGTGGCCACGTTTTGGTAGCACCATTTGTGGTTTTGGGTAGCAGTTCGGGGGACCGAGATGATCGCCTAAAGCTCAAGAAAGAATCTAAGTAACAGGAGGCAAAGTTAATGGGAGGCCCGAGACGACGAAGAGTAAAAACAGCAGACCTGTTTATCTTTTTTTTTTTTTTTTTTTTCAATCAGGCTGCGGATGGTCTCGGCTGGTCGATCTATATAACTCAATAGACTTGCACTTGGAGTAGTAGAAACTATTTTTGCCACCATCATCATCTATCCGCCATCATGCGTTGGACTTTTTTGATAGTAGTAGTAGTACTGCTAACGCCAATATCCTTCTCTTTTCAATTTGGGCTCTGAATGTGACTTTATAGTTTTATACTTGTACAACTACCGGCTACCGCACACCCACAACTCGTTCGACTTGGTTTGAAAACTCCATTTATATTTCCTAAACACCCAAGATGGTCAACTGGGCATTAGAACACGTCTCGCGAGCTCGCCTTCTCAATCAAGCTAAAGGATAATAGAGGAGATGCATTTTATAATCTGAAGTTTCTGTGGCCGCTGGACGCTGCCTATTGGCTTAATTCCATCTCTCAGGTGGAGTTAGTATCATTTACTTGAATGAATTAGATCATTAGTTACCCTTGGGTTATTAGTACGGGCTGAATTAGAGACCTCAGCTAATTAACTAACAACAGTTTGGCTAATGGGTGGCTATTGGGCATTCAATTACATGAGATAAGAAGGGGCGCTGGGTGATACGACTGCCAAAACACGATCCGAACTGTTCCACGCGAGCTACGCAAATCGGGCTGGAAAGGGCTAGCGAAGGAGTTGGACGCATGCGACCCGACCTGCGAAAAGAGGTGACGGCGGGACTGGTTTCCTGGCGACACTCCGACGGCCAAGTCAGCGAGATTACAGGGGTCAGAGTAACAATATAGAATATTGTAGGTAGTGTACCTTGTCTTGCCCCATAGTGTTGTATTTATAGTCTCGGGTGGTAGTTTCCTTATAGGATTAAGAGTCCCGGTGGAGAGGGAGTCTTTTTTAGGGCTCCATCTATTGTCTCCGATAAGTTCGGATGCCGCGGCCCACCAAACCCATCCAGAAAGGGAACGGTGGCCATGCCCAAACTGCCCTTACTTCTGCTCAAGCTAATGCGGGCGACCTGTCAGGTCGTCATCCCCGAACTGCCACCTGAGTGGGTCCCATTATACTAGCCCTTCTTTGGGTCTAGAGTTATCAAAAAGTCGTATGAGTTTGGACCAAATTACGAGGCAACGTGTCAGTTCGATATGGGGCCCACAGTGGTACCCTTGCCAGAGCTATTGTCGCATTTTCCCACGTATCCACTACTCCAACCGTTACTTCGTGTCATAATGGCGGTTCCCAATATTAAATTCTAAATAAATGTGTGCCTCTTCATCTTTCCACCCTGATGGTTGCCTATAAATAGGCCCTCCAAGCGTCACTTTCACTCTACTTTCTTCATTTTATCAGCTCGCTCCTTCGCTTGCTTAGCTCGTTCCTTCCTTCTTTCCTTTCTTTCGAGAGTCCGCTCGCCTATCCCGCTTAGGAGTTCAGAGTCAGTTCGCGCCTCCTCTAGATCCACCTAGCATCCGACCTCTCTTTTCCACCAGTAAGTCCCCTTTCCTTCCTCTTATGTCTTCTTCCTCTGAACAATCTGACATTTCTAGTTCAGCCCCTAGACGTAGAGTAGCTCGCCTGGTATTTGTAGATATTAGTTCTTCATCTTCCTTTTCCAGTTCTTCTAGCTCCTCCGAGTCCGAGTTCATACCTTCTCCTGCCCTTTCTCCTGTTCGAACAATGGACGTTTCTGAACAACCCATAGACCCTTCTACTGGAGCTGCCACCCAGGCCGCTCCGGATCTGTCCGTAGCGGGGTCCTCGGGGGGACAAGGTGGCGACTTCGGGGAGGTCGACACCATTCCCCCCACCCTGGAACAAAAGGACGTCGACGAGCTGGCAGAGTACGATATTCCTGCCCAATTCAAGCCTAGGGCCGCCCGTCCAGGGGAGGTCGCCAGCCGACCTCCTCCCGGATTCGTGGCTATATATAGGGACCAGGGACCAGCTAGTAGCTGGCCTCCGCCTTCCTATCCCTAATTTTCTTTTCGAGATCCTCACCTTTTAGGGTATTCGCCAACTCATCCCCAACGATGTCCGCTCTATTTTGGGTTTTTTCATTCTATGCCGCGTGCTCGAAGTTCCCTTCTCACTTGACCTGTTCCGATCTATCTTCCAGATGAAGGTCAGTGGCCACGTGCAGGGGTGATTTTATTTCGCTCGTAGGAGCGGGGCAAAAACCCCTACTCGTGAATTGTTCGCGGGCGCGCCTTCCTCTATTAAGGACTGGAAACCCAGTTCTTCTTTGTCAAAAACATAGGTCTTCTTCCCCCAACCTGGAGGGTAGAGACCCAGGTTTCAGACCCTCTTTCTTTGCCTTTTCCTGTATACGAGCTCGGGCGCCTGCTCAGCTCGGACATTAGGTTGAATGTAAAGAAGTTCACCACTGCCCAACTTGGGGTTGTTGGTCTAATCCGAGCTAACGTCTTAGATCCTTCTCCAGAAAGCCAGGCTCTCTTCCCGAATGAGTTGGTCACTTGTAACTCCTTAGCCCTAGTTTTTTTTTTGCGTGAACTGACGACCTCTGCTCATCGTAATTCTGACGATTTCTCTATGTCTCGATGCAGTGAAGAGATTCTCCCAACTCCTATCCATTGGAGGGACTGGCAGCTCGGGCATGGCTACCCCCGCTCCATCCACCGCTCCGACCAGCTCAGCACCTCCTCGACCTGTTCAGCCAACTCCCGCTCAGTCCTCTCCAGCGGTGGAAACGGCAAAAAAGAAGAGGAAGAAGCCCACAGTGAAGAAGACCAGGACTGAGGAGACCCCATCTCCTGCTCCGGAAAGAGGGTCTATGCCTGACCCTGCTCAGCCCGGGCATTATGGCGTCAATACCGCGGAGGAGCAGGCTCGGATAGAAGCCCCCCTAGGATGTGGCATTATAAGACCTCATCACCCTTCGACCCACAGACCAGGCTTGTCACGCACCAGCATCCCATGCACTTTTACCCCTAGTGGAAGCTGTCCATCAATAACCGTGCTCAATACCTAGAGGTAACTCGGAAGCTCATTCACGGTGCCATCCTTCCCCAAGACTACAACTTCATCAAGACCGTGAATCCTCCTGACCTCCTAGACCATTTCTACATGGGGGCAGCTCAGGTCAGTTCAGTCTTAACCCTCAATGTCCGTCAGTGCTATTCGCTTACTTGCTTTCCTTATTTCTCGTGCGCTGACCTGTACCCCGGAATTGAACTATCAGATGAATGTGGTGGGCCCTGAGCTGGTCAGGCGATATGAAAGCCTGCTACTCTTGTTGAGCGAGACAAAGACAGCGAACGAAAAACTATCCAGCCAGCATGAAGCCGCCGTAGCAGAGGCGGAAAGACTGAAGAGGCAGCTCACGCAGGTCCATTCGAACTTTAAACTGGAGCTGAAGAAGAACACCGACCTGTCCTTCCAGCTGAAGGCCGAGCAGCTGAGGGCTACCGAGCTGGCAAACCAGGCGTCTACTGCTAGGGAAGAAAGGCGAAAAGAGAGTGTTCGGACATTCTTGAGGTTGGAAGATTTCATGGGCGATCTTGCCATCCTGAACACCCCCGTGCTCCAACACGGATACTCGCAAGCACTCAAGAAGGTGCAGGAGCTGAACCTTCCTGGGTTCGATCTGGAAAAATTCTAGAACTACAACCTCCACGCCCTGGAGCAAACCGACCGGTTAGTGGAAGGCTACTTCCGGGGGCGCAAGCTTGTTGACCTGGTTGCCGACCTCTCTTTGCCGGTTAGTACCCCCGAGCAGGAGGAAGAGGAAGGAGAGAACTAGATAGGCTAGAAATTAGCATAAGCTCCGAACTGGCCAGGTCCAGTTCGTTTTTTGTACGTGCTTTGCTCCTTGTATGAACTTTCTCGTAATAGAATGAAGCCTTTCGTTTGCTCAATACTTAGCCAAATTTTTTCTTCTTCAATCTTCTTGTCATACATCCTTATGTGAACTCGCTTCTAATTTACGCAAAATAATTAAACCTTAACCGATTACATTGGCCCTAAAAAGTCTGAATACACGAATGACCCGTCTTGCGTTAACCTATCAGAACGCATGTCCTGCACACACTAAACCTTAACGAAAGATCCTTAAATTGGAATTATGCCAAGTACGGGGACTTCTTCCCCCTCGAGGTGTGCTAATTTGCAATATCCCGCTCGATCTGCTTCCTTTACCACGTAGGATCCTTCCTAGTTCGGACTCAGCTTATTCGTACTCAAGGCCCTACTTACAGCATTCTTTTGTAAGACCAGGTCTCCTGGTTTGAAAAAGAGGTGTCTTACTCTAGCATTGTAGTGCCGTGCGGCCTGTCCTTTGTACTTAGCCATTCGTATAGCTGCTTCTTCTCTTCTCTACTCGAGCAAATCCAGGTTAAGCCGCATCTCATCCTCCTTATTTCGAGCTATGAATTTCTGCACCCTGCTTGAGGGTACGCCGACCTCTGCCGGAATTACCGCTTCTGCCCCATAAGCTAATACAAATGGAGTCTTTAGGGTGGCCGTTTGGGGTGTAGTTCGATAAGCCCAGAGTATGGTGGGCAGTTCATCCATCCACCTCGTTCGAGCCAACCCTATTCGAGTTTTCAAGCGGTACAGGATAGTCCGGTTGACATTTTCTACCTGTCCATTAGCTTGAGGGTGGCCCACCGAGGTAAGGTGTTGTCGAATTCTGAGCTCAGCGCACCATTCTTGGAAAGAACTGTTGGCAAATTGTGGCCCGTTGTCAGAGATCAGAGCCCGGGATATGCCGAACCGACAGACTATACTCTTCTAGAGAAACTTCTGGACTGATCAGCTGCTGATAGTGTTGAGCGGCTCGACTTTTACCCACTTAGTGAAGTAGTCTATGACGACGACTAAAAACTCATATCTTCCCGGAGCCCAAAGAAACGGATCGAGCAAGTCAATTCCCCACTGAAAAAATGGCCATGGGCTTTAAAGAGGGACCATCTCTTGGGTTGAGGCATGGTGAATTGGCGCATGCAGTTATCATGACCTGCACTTAGCCACCAGGTCGGACGAGTCTCGGAAGATGGTAGGTCAATAGTACCCAGATAACATGCTCTTTTTGGCTAGAGCTCGTGGTCCAACGTGACCCCCACATATGCCCTCATATAGTTCACGTAAGATGTAGCTCCCCTCCTCAGGTGTCACACACTTCAGTTACGGTTGCAAATAGGACTTTCTGTACAATACTCCGTCTATGAGCACAAATCTCTGTGACTTGAGGAGTACTTTCTGTGCTTTCACCTTCTTTGAGGGTAGCTCTCTGTGGGCTAGGTACCGCACCAGAGAGTCCATTCATAAGCTCGTTACTTGAATTACTACGGCGTCTAGCTGTTCATACGCCCGGCATTTGACGACCTCAACCAACACTTCCTTATTCAGTATGCCAAACGAGGTAGAGGCTAGCTTAGATAGGGTGTCAGCTCTTTTATTCCTACTCCGCGGAACCTGCTTGAGCTTGTAATACCTGAACTGGCTCTTTAGTTTGTGTGCCTTAGCAACATACTTCCTCAATGGTCCTTCATTGACATCGTAATTCCCTAACACTTGATTCACTATCAGCTGTGAGTCACTGTAGGCACTTAGTGACTTAGCCCCTAATTTTCGTGCCATCTCCATCCCTGCGATCAGAGTTTCATACTCAGATTCATTATTGGAGGCTCTAAAATCGAACCTCAAGACGTAAGCCAACTCTTCTCCTGCAGGACTAATTAGGAGGAGCCCTGCTCCACACCCTTCTTTGCTTGAAACTCTGTCAACATACAGTGTCCAGGCCTGTTCGACAGCCTCCTTAGTCTCTTTGACTGGGGCTGGTCCAGCGGCCTTCCCAATTTGTCTGGCTTTCGCTCGCACAAGAGCTTCTCCAGCCTGTTTGACCTCAGCTCGTACAAGAGCTTCTCCAATCTGGGAGGTCTCAACTCACGCAGGAGCTTCTCCGGCCTGTTTGACCTCAGCTCGTACAAGAGTTTCTCCGATCTAGGGGGCCTTAACTCGCGCAGGAGCTTCTCCGGCCTGGGAGGCCTTAGCTCGCGCAAGAGCTTCTCCGGCCTGTTAGGACTCCGGCCACCCAGAGGAAACACCCTTCGCTATGAAGTCAGCCAGTGCTTGGGCCTTGATGGCCGTCCGGAGTTGGTAATCCAGGTTGTATTTGGACAGCTCAACAGCCCACTTGACCATTCTCCCAAACATGTCCGGTTTAAACAAAATCTGTTTCAAGGGCTGGTCGGTCACTACCATAATGGAATGAGTTTGAAAGTATGACCGGAGTTTCCGTACCGCGTGAACTAGCGTCAGGACGTAGCGCTCAATTGGGGGATACCAAGTCTCCGCTCCCTGCAGGGCATGGCTGATGTAGTATATAAGTCTCTGGACCTTGTCTTTTTCTCGAACCAGCACTGCGCTGACGGCCTCCTCTCCCACAGCTAGGTAGATGAATAGGACCTCGCCCTGTTTAGGAGAAGTCCAGGTAGGCAACTTGGTAAGGTGACCATTCAGTTCGTCAAACGCTTTCTGGCATTCTGAGATCCATTCAAACTGGGGACCTCTTCTCAGAGCCTTAAAGAAAGGTGAACCCCGAACCGCCGATTTGGAGAGGAACCTGGTCAAAGCGGCCATCCTCCCAGCCAGGTGTTGTACTTCCTTAATATTGCGGGGAGGAGTCATGTCCATGATAGCCTTAACCTTGTCAGGGTTAGCTCTTACCCCTTCTTTGGATATCATATATTCCAGAAACTTTCCTGATCTGACCCCAAAAGTGCATTTCTTTGGATTCAATCGCATGCGTGAGTTTCGAAGAACGTCAAAGACCTCTGTAAGGTCTGCAATGAACTGTTCTTGACTACGATTTTTCACCAACATATCGTCTACGTCGACCTTCATATTCCGGTCTATCTGGTCTTTGAACAACTTGTTCACCAACCTTTGATATGTCACGTCCGCATTTTTCAGTCCAAACGACATGGTGACATAACAATAGGTACTACACTCCGTGATGAACGAGGTCTTCTCCTGATCTTCCTCGTTCATAACTATTTGGTGATATCCCTTGAATACATCCAGGAAACAGAAAATGTCATACCCAGTGGTCGAGTCCAGCAGTAGGTCGATTCGGGGGAGAGGGTAGCAGTCCTTCGGACAAGATTTGTTCAGGTCGGTGAAATCTACGCACATTCTCCAAGCCTTGTCGTCATTCTTAACCAACACAAGGTTGGCCAGCCAGGTCGGATAAAGACCTCCTTGACAATTTTGGCTTCTAGTAGCTTGCCGACCTCATCCCTAACAACCTCATTCCGTTCAGGCGCAAAATTCCTCTTCTTCTGCTTCACAGGCTGAACGTTGGGGTCTACATGCAACTTATACACAGCTAGCTCGGATAGAATCCTGAGCATGTCATCCGCACTTCAGGCGAAAATCTCTGCATATTCTTCCAGAAGAGCTTCCAGTGCCCTCCGGGTCAGCTCGCTCAGGCCCGAGCCGGGTTTGACGAAGCGATCAGGTTTTTCCCTGCTGACTGGCAGTTCGAGCAGCCCTTCATCCGTCTCCAATCGCTCCCTCTTTTCCACCGGCTCTCAAGGCTTTAAGCAAGTTGTTTGAACTACCAACTTTTCCTTGCCTTTGAGAGTTGCGATATAGCACGCCCGAACTATCTCTGGATCCCCAACACTTAGGCTACCCCTGCAGGCGTAGGGAATTTCATGCTTAGATGCAAAGTTGAACAAATAGCTCGGAGTGCGTTCAAGGTTGACGGTCCCAAAATCATGTTGTACGACGATGGCTCCTTCATTATCGCAAAATTCACGAGACAGTTCGGCACTTTGGTGGCACCCCCACCGTGACCATGAGGGTTACCATCCCCTCGGGTCTTACCGGCGGTCCTGCGAAGCCGATTAGGGGAGTTCGAACTGGAATGAGCTGTTTATCCTCCAATTGCAATTCTTTGAAGGTCTTGTAGTATAATACGTCAATGGCACTCCCGTTGTTTATGTATACCTTCTTAATTTTGTAGTTGCATGTTATAACTTCTATAGTGATGGCCTCGTGGTTATTGGAAGCAAGTCGCACTGCATCTTCAGGTCCGTAGATGACACTACAAGAAAACTGACTTTTCACGACGCCAGAAATATGCTGCAAAAAGTCCAAAAATCGCCGCGAAAACCTTTTTGCGGCACAAATGCGACGGAATTAAATTGTGTCACAAAAGTAGCCGTTACAAAAGAAAATGACACAATTTTTCAACATGTCGCATGCATTTGCATCACTCTACTTGCGGCACAAAAAATGCGCTACAAAATGTCCACAATGTCATGCGACAAAAACTTGCGTCGCAAAAAAGTCATCAATATAAAGACCAGAAATCAAATTTTTCATGGTACAATAATTATCATGCTCAAATATCCTAAAATCGAATATTATAACAAAATATAGTTCCACAATACACTAGAATAAAGTACCATACATTGTTTTAGTCAAATTCTACAAACTTTATCATTTAATATTGTTCGCTCCAATTATAAGATGTTTCATATATTCCAAAATGTGCTTGTTTTCAAAAGTACAACACTTCATCATACATCTCTCAAAAACATCTTCATATCTCCCAATCCGCATGCTTCCAATGTACCATCAAGTCCAGGGCTGCAAAGTGTATTCTATTAGTCCCCTGCTCATATAACCCCAACCCATTAAGCATGAAGAAAACGTTAATATAACAATAGATACTGAAACGGAATTTGTAATTCAACCTTTTCACAGACACTGAAAATTAAGACCACTTCTACTACATTATGTCCCATAAATAGCTGGCTAAATCTTAACAAAAACAGCTCGTCTTCCCAATCATACAAATACTCAATGAAAAACTTGACAGAATAGAGTTATTTCCAGAAACTTTTCCAGTACCTCAAGCAAGTCGTTTGCAAGTAGTCCTGCTCCTTTTCTTCTTTGTATGATGGTTCTGGTATAACAAAAGACTAGTCAATTAAATATCAACAAGGAGCTCATGCACAAATAGTCATCAACAAGGAAGTCATGCATAATTCAATATCAACAAGGAACTCAGCAAAATTGGTCTTCTATAGAAGGACCAACTCAAAGTACACATACTATACCTCAAGAATATCAGCAATTGAAGAAACTTTTTTATTCATTTCACACTTATTTATTTCAGCATCATTTGTTCCAACTTCCTTGTACATTTCAGCATCATTTGTTCCAACTTTCCTGTTCATTCTATCACCAACCTGTTACATTATCAACAAAGTGTGAAGAAAAGAAAATCAGGCCATAGCTGCTGATATTTCAGAGAATTTGAACACAAAATCGAATTGTATGAATTAATATACAACCTCTAATGAGTTCGAAATTTGAGATTGTTTTGCTGCATTCATTTCTCTTCTTTGGAGTGATGCCAAGTCACATGTGGATGCCCTCTGGAAGAACAAAGATCAATAGTAACTAAAGCAATAAAAATGCCAAGCCAGGTGCTGTATTTATTGTTCATTGCTTTGAATGGGTTAAATCCATCCGCTGCAAGTCCAACACGAACATTGCGAGGATCACTAGCAAAGCTTGGGTGCCGGTCATTAAAATGCTTCCAAGCTAAAGAGTCTGCCGGATGCCTCAATTTACCATCCTTGATGCGCTCCTCTTCATGCCATCTCATTAATGAAGCAGTCTTTGATGACATGAACATCCTTTGGAGACGTGGTTTCAAAGGAAAATAGCGAACAAGCTTTGCTGGAACTTTGTTAGCTTGTACACTTGAATCATCGGATTGTTTTACAATTTGCTTATACCTAGGAGTTCCACACTTTCTGCAAAAGGTTTCATGTTCTGTCTCCTTCCAATAAATCAAGCAATCATTGGGGCATGCATGAATTTTATGGTAGCTAAGACCCAAGTCTTTAACAATTTTTCAAGCATCACGATAAGAGCTTGGAAATAATTCATTCTCAGGAAAAATTTCCTTGAGAAGCTCCAGTAATATTGTCATTGAGTTGTTGCTCCATCGACAAAGAGACTTGACATGCAACAACTTGATGACAAATGATAGAAGAGTAAAATTTTTACATCCAGGGTATAACTCTGTTTCGGCATTCTTCAGCAACTTAAAAAACTTATTAGTCTCTTCATCACAGGCTCCTTTAAGTTCTTCTAAATTTATGTTAGAATTCTCTTCAAGTGTTCTTCCAAGTGTTTCGTGTATCAATTCATTCATGTCATCATTTTCAATGCGCCTAAACACTCCATTGTTCATATTTTCTTGATTGAAGTCCCATGGATCTTCACCATGATAAATCCAATTTGTATAAGTGGTCAAAAACCCTTCATTGTTACATGTGCACGCACAGTTTCTTCCTTTCTTCGTTCTGAGTTTTTACATCGCCTACATGGGCAATATATTCTACTCCCAACCTCCTTCTTTTTGTAGGCAAATTTAAGGAAGTCACTCAGACACTTTTCAAAGTACGGATTATTGACTCGGTCTTCAATAAAGATCCAAGACCTATCATCCATTCTACAAGAAACAAGATTGAGAAGGCAAGAAAAAAAGACCTTATAAACAGAATTGAAAAATAGCAAATTTATTAACATGCAAGAAAAATAAAAAATAAAGTGCAGCATGTGCATCCCAGTTTGCTATGCTCATAGTGGAATGCGATGTTAACAGTTAACCCAACTTCTCAATGCCAAAAGAATGTGGTGAATTTATGTCAATATGCAAACCAGTGTTCTGTTTGCAAGAAAAAGAAACATAGATAAATCAGGGGAGCTAGATTGTCTTACAAATTCCTAATTGCAACTTGGTAGAACATTTAATTGCTAGCAAGCTACAATTGCTAGGCAGATGATGGTTATGGGCAATTCAGATAGTTAGATTGCTGTTCAACTATGTACAAGAACTTATCTACAGCAAACATAAGCTTTGATGGCCAAACGTAGAAAGAGGAACAAAAAGGAAGAAAACAACTGAAACTAACACTTCAAGAGACAGAAACAGTAAATAATATTATTTGATCATAAACTCGTAGTTGAATAACATCTTAGAGACACAGTAAATACATGGTCTCAATACTGCTTTTGAGAATTGTAACCTAACCGAACTCCAGACAAAACTAAAACTGGATAGCAAAGCAATGTCACATATGCTATCTTCACAAGCCAACACCAGAAAATGGAGCAGAGTTCTCTGAGTTTCCCAGAAAGACAGCCACCTCAACTCAACCTCTATAACTTAACTCTTACCCAATTTCCATATAATTCCCCAGCTTGTTAAACTATGCAATAAATTTTGTACTATAGAAGGCTAAATCACATTTAACTAATCTAAACTCGTCTTAATGAGTTAGAAACGTTTTCTTATCTTGACTAATAAAATGAGTTTATTTGCCTAGAAAAGAAAAACTAATCTAAACTCAAGCAATTTTGACCAAACCTCAATGAAATTACAACATTACATCCTTGAAAAGTATAAACAACTTGTTTGTCTACAATATCATTTTCATATCAGGAACATCATTTGATTCACCATGCCTCTTCGCACGTCAAACTATTATCACCACTATGCAGTATCAACGCTGAATTGGAAAAGAAAGCAGCGAGTTACCTCTTCAGCTACAGCAGTAGAAACTCTAGGCGTAGAAACCACAGGCCGACTCCAATGCCATGATTTCCTTTTAATCTGGTCCGCAAACACAAAGGAGATTGGTATTCTTACAAAAACACAACTAAATTTTACTATAAAAAATAAATCTGCCTTCATGCACATATGAATGCATATCTAAACACACATGCAAAACTTGAAGTTTAAATACCAAAGCAGAAGAAGCATCAGAAGAACAGGGGCTGTAGTGGGGCAGACTCTTCTAGTTGCCGCGAGACCTAATTTTTGAAGTCAATGACTCAAATGGTTGGGTCAATTTGTTCGAGCTTTCAGCTGTAGGAATTTCGACAACTGTGGTTGACAAAATTCAGAATCAACGGAGGACCAATTACTTTGCCCAATCAAATTAGGGTTTTGTGCCAAATCTTATTAACCGAAATTCAGAGAAGAGTGCAGGTCACAAAGACATACGAGGGAAAAAACATAGAAATCGAAAATCATATGGAAGAATTTTTACCTTTTTCTCTGTAATAGTGATGCGTAAGAGCTTTTGATTTCTGCTATATTTGAAGCAGAGATGGTGAAAAAATTGACAAACTCTTATCCGAGCTGCGTACTGCAGTGGTTTTGGATGAGCGGAAGAATTCGGTCTATGTATCTGACCTATTACAGTTTGAAGAATTCGGTCCACCAAGATAAGTTTGAAGAATTCGATCTTTGGAGAGTTAAGATCTGAATATTGTGAGGTGGGTAATATACGACGTACGGAGTTAAGATCTGAATATTGGTTCAAAAAAGGATGTTTTCTGTCTTTAGCAAGTCAAGGCTATCTTAAGCCAATCACAGAAAGTGATTACTATGTCCTCCTCACGTGGACCAGCAGCCAAATAAGCAATCACGTTCGGAGTTGGGATTACGACACTGTTGTTTGGTTCAAAATGTATTTCGATTGGTCAAAATTTATTCTTCAGTCTTTAAGCATTACACGACCCGGAACAAAAGATCAAGAAAAAGACACTTAACCTTTCCAAGTGCCCTTTTATGGGTTTTATTAAAACTATGTCGTTTTTATGTAAAAATTAGAAACCGTTGTGAAATTTGCAGCACAAATTGAAATTTGCTGCTTATTTACCGCACTTTATCCTTGTGCCACAGCAAAAGCGTTGCAAAAAGCCTGTTTTCTTGTAGTGTGATCTCCTTGTACATCTTTAGTCGTTTGCTCGAGTTTTCCTCACCAGGAGGGGGCGATTACCCCATCGAGTGACTATCTCCTCCGACCGATCCCCCCGCAATGGTGTTAATCACCCCGACTAAATTCTGCACTTCTGGTTGGGGAGTTCGGTCACGGGGGTCACGAGGTCGGTCCCGTGTGTAATTCGTGCGTTCTCGTTTATGTCCCCCTTGTTTTTGGTCAGCTCGTTCACCCTGTATGAACTGTCTCAGGTGCTCTCGTTTGATCAGCTCTTCGATGTCCTTCTTTAGGTGACGATAATTCTCAGTGTCGTGTCCCACGTCACGATGGTAGGCGCAATACAAACTTCGGTCTCGCCTGCTCCTGTTGCCGATTAGCTGGAGGGAGGCCGTGCGAGGCTTTCCTATCCATTACCGCAAGGATCCGAGCCCTGAACGCGGTGAGGGAAGTCTAGGCCCCCTATCTCTCAAAGGCCTGTTCGCGCCTGGCCAGGAGCTACTCCGGGGTTGGCGGTCGAATGTGCTTTTCTGAGCCGCACCAGGTCACGTGTTCTTTGCAATGGCGTCTTTTCTGCGTATATCTTCTCTTAGTCTTTCCTGCGCACCCTTCAGGCGATTGGCCTCCTCCGCATTAGCTTTCTCATGAACTCCGTCTAACATCTCCCAAATTGATCGGAAGGGCTTCTCGACGAACTCAATGTACAGCTTCTGCTTGTGCAATCTATTAATGAAGGCCGCCATGACCACCTTATTGTCCCGATCCCGAACTTGGAGGCACTCGTTGTTGAATCGAACCATTTACTCACGCAGTGATTCCTCGGGCATCTGCTGAACTATTATTAGGTTGCAGTGCTTTTGGAGAAGGCTCGTGACGAGACGAACTGTACTGCGAACAGTCGCGCGAGCTGGCTGAAGGATCAAATTGACCTCGGAGGCAGCCCCTGGAACCATTGTCGTGCCTTCCCCTCTAGGAACATGGGGAAGGTCTTGCATCTAACGGCGTCAGCGGCCGTTTGGAGGCGCATTTGCATCATAAACGCAAACAGATGGCCTTCCGGATCCGTAGTGACCTCGTAAGACTTCATGTTTGGTATTTTAAACTTTGCAGGCAGCGGGTAGTCCTCAATATCCGGCACGAAGAGTGAGGTGGTGTACCTGTCCGCCTCTGGATCTAGCAGTAGATCTAGTTCGTCCTGTACCAGGTACTCCTCTTTTCATGGAGAGGGCTCCCTACGCGAGAATCCTTGGTAAGGCTCGTGGTGCTCTGTCCGGGAGTTCCAATGAGAGGGCTCCAGAACTTCGACCTGTTCACGCGTGACCTCCTTCCGTGCTCGCTTCGGTCGGGGGCTAGGGCTTCCTGTTCTAGACTCCAACGGCCCGGCCCCATCTGCCTTCCGTACCTTGGGCTCCTAGTCACGGTGGCCTCTGAACCGGTCTTTGAGATAGCTCATGATTGCTTCGAAAGTGGGCAGATTCGCCACCACCGTTTGCACCAATTGTTCAGGTGGGATCCGCGAGAGTTCCGTTCCCTCGTCCCTTGGGTCCGGGCCCTGACGGGGGTTTTCGGGGTCACTTCGCGCGTTCCCCTTGGATCTGTCAACATTCCTCTGAGATCTAGTTCTCGGCATGACGTCGCAAGAGGATATCGTTCCCACAGACGACGCTAGTTGATGCGACTGTCAAAACACGATCCGAACTGTTCCACGCGAACTGCGCAAACCGGGCTGGAAAGGGCTGGCGAAGGAGGTGGACGCGTGCGACCCGACCTGCGAAAAGAGGTGACTGCGAGACTGGCTCCCCGGCGACACTCCGACGGCCATGTCAGCGAGATTACAGGGGTCAGAGTAACAATATAGAATACTGTAGGTAGTGCACCTTGCCTTGCCCCATAGTGTTGTATTTATAGAGTCTCGGGTGATAGTTTCTTTATAGGATTAGGAGTTCTGGTGAAGAGGGAGTCTTTTTTAGGGTTCCATCTATTGGCTCCAACAAATTCGGGTGCCGCACCCCATCAGACCTATCCAGAAAGGGAACGGTGGCCGTGCCCGAACTACCCTTACTTCTGCTCAAGCTAATACGGACAACCTGTCAGGTCGTCATCCCCGAACTGTCACCTGAGTGGGTCCTATTACACTGGGGTTCATGTGTTAGTTTTTTAGAAAAGCTTTGTTAATTCAGGAAAACGTCACAATTCAAGGAGTGCAATAAATACAAGTCCAGGATCCAGTTATTTAGAAAGAAATGTTTTGTTAACTAAGAAAAGTGTTATAATTCAAAGAGTGCAATAAAAATATAAGTCTGTGAGTTAGTGTGTTCATTTTTTAGAAAAGTTTTGCCGCCGTTGGAAAAATTCATTAACTAAAAAGTGTTATCAAAACCCTGCGTGGAGAAGGGCAATTAATTATAAAAAATGAAATGGCCTACACTTGGATGGTGCTGTTTTTAATAAGTAGTTGGCTTCTAAAGACGACTGCATGCTCCCTTAGGCCTCAACCACTTCAGATTAATTTTTAATGATGGAATATCAAGTCGTTTATTCGATTACTTGAAAGGATGTAGTCTCCATCTGGACATCTGTTGAAGGTTAATTGCTTGAAAGGAAGGATGGTCTGATTTTGACCGGGAAAATATGAAGGATAAGGACGACCATTTCGGTTATGTCGAGAAAATTTCTCCGACGACGTACGTCAAACTGGCATCCATGAATATGATCATCCACTACAAAAGCAAAAGGTGGTTCCTAGGCATTCAATAACTGACGTCTTAATTACAATAAGAATCTGTTTGATTCAAAGGTCAAAAGTTTATCATTGAGGTTGATCTTGTTCTTGTTGGTCGGTAGTGAATTCTAACAACTTTTAGTATTCATGACTGAAGCCAAGTTCATACCAATAATCCCACTGAATTAAGATCAGTTAAAATATCAATTAATGTGTTTTTTCATATTCTTAGGACGTTTGGTAAAATTGAAAATTAAAATCTGAAATTTAAGTAGTAGGGTCTTTAATTTGCTGAAATTAATGTTAAATCTAATCAATTTTTTAAGCAGGAAAGGGTGGGAGTCTTAATTTGCTAAAATTCAAAGTTAAATCTTACTTGGATTAAAGTTAAATCTTATTGGTTTTTTATTTTTAAGCAGGGAGCGGTGGAATGCTAGGGTACAAGAACGGGGAGGAGGAAGGGGGAATATGAATCCAAAATATCTAAATTTTGAGGCTTTAATTTTAGCCATTAAACCGAAAACTCTTCACCAATATTAATAATCAACTTATTTCAACCTCCAATCAAAATACTTCATTGTCCCCAACTCATTGTCGCCACCCAACCTAACTAATACGAACATTAATTAGGTAATAGTGATCCTTGATTTTTGACTCACAAACCCTCTCATCTTTTCTCTTCTCCCCTTGTAAGCTCGGAGAGTCTCCATTTAGATTAAAAAAATACTTTATTCATGTACATTATATTGCTAATATTAATATTATGTTGTACTATTGTATTTCAAGTATTACTACTTAAGAAATTTGTAGTAAAACAAAGTTTTGTTTTACTACAAACATGCAGCAGAAAATGACACAACGAATTTCTTAAGTTGAATAAGTAGCGATTTTTTAATATATATATATATATATATATATATATATATATATATATATATAAAAGGGAGTTGAGTGCTCGTAAGTATACGATGCCAATAGTTTTGGTTGCAGAGGGATATTGGCCCTATTATATTTATACCAATACTTACCTTTTTGATGTGCTCAACCAAAGGGGAAATATAAAATGAGCTTTAAGAGGTAGAGATGTCTTGCAGTTTCTAAATATTTCTGCCATTCCCAACTAGAAAATATGGAACTAAAACCTCGTTATGACGTCATATTTCACGATGATGTCAAACGTCATGATTAGTCACAAAAGAGCCAAAGCTGTGCTGGGCGAAAACAAAACCTGAATCAAAAGTTGGCATAATCCTATACAGGCAAAACAACAGAAACCTATAGTTGGATGAAATAATTCTCAGAATCTACAAACCACCTTTTAAGAAAATTGACTTTCTAAATCACCCCCCCATATAGCAACTAGCCACAGATGCTGCATAGCTCGGGCTCCCCTAATAATTTATCCTTACTGTGGTAACAATTTGACCCCATTCAGACGGACAACGGTGGAAAATCATCCTCATCCTTCAATTGGTATGATAACTCGACTGAAACCCTACAAGTCCAACAACAGGAGATTTTTCAATAATTCCAGCCATGTCCACAAACCTGTGAAACCGGTAAAATAGGAGATTTCTCGTACCTATCACGCTCTGTCTTTAACACAGGTTTCAACTTGCGCATCTCCTTAGTTGGTGATAGAGGTCCGGAATTTTCTGATGAACTAAGACATCTCTGTTGGTGATGCCTGCTTCTGTCCAGCTGATGCACTTCAACTGGTACATGCCCAACTGACCCAATTTCGAAACCACCCTCAGATTGCATGATTAGACCATTAACATTAAGATGTCCTTTTCCGCGAGGGGAATACGACTGATGAATATTTGAAGGCCCAACCTTGGCACCACTTTGGTCAACTGAGACTGGATTTTTTGAAAGATCACGACTACTTTGATCAACCATATTAGTCTCCATAAATATCAGGTTCCTCCCATTGTTGCACGGGGACCTTGGCAATGCCTGATTCCTTCCTTTCCCTGCCAAAGGCCTATAACGTTGAGGGAGTCGATTCTGCAGAGATTGCAAATGGAATTCTTTATTGGACACTGAAAATCACCACTGAGAATGAGAAAAAAGAAACGGGTACGGTGATATTGAATTGCTCCTGCTGAGGACTTCAAGCTTACAGATTATGATAATTTAAGTCAGCAAACAAATTTCAAATGCCAAATGCACCAGCAGTAAAATACAGACATACCATATTCGGAAAGTATGTTCCGGTTCCTCGTGGTTTTGGCATGTCTTCCAAGCCAAAAGCCAGACCAGGAGTTAAGAGCGGATTTACTGTGCAGAATGGAGGATTTAGGATAACACCATTCACGCTCTTATGAGAGAAACTATTCTGCTTGAATTGTGAAGGGTGCGGGACAGCATCCCATGAATTATTCCACTGAAATATAGAGGGCGGTGGTGGGGACACAGTTAGAGCTGGTGTACTCGAAGCATATTCATAACACCAACGTCCAAAATGCAAACAGTTCAAGTGACTGTCCAAATCCCCATTAAGTTCTGACAAAGAGCTAAAAGATTCAGCAATACTCGCACTTTCTGAGGCCAAATCCCTTGTAACATGTTGCAAATTTTCAGGACTCAGGGCCTCTTTTGATGCTAGATGGATGGTAGCTGGATCCTCATCTACACTCACAATGAAATTTTCTTCTAGGCCACACTGATTATTAGCTCCATCAGGTCCGTGTGATACTCCAGGGCAAGCTTTATTTTTACAGTTTTCTATCTTTTCCCAATCTGAACTTCCATTTCCCCTTCCCCCATTAGTCAATATGGAGCTAGAAAAAAAAAGACGAGGTGCATGACGAGGTGTACCCGCTGGAGACACACTCTTCCGATCAATTAGCTCAGAAATTTGAGGTAAAGTATTTGAAACTTTGAGGCAATCAACTCTATAGGTAGCAAGGTCCTTTGCATCCCCCGAGATTCGGTGATCCAGAGCATTCCCAACTGCAGGAGAGTCGCAAAAGTTGGAGGGAAGTACTTCAATGATGCCCTCTTCCTCTCCATTTTCTCTGCCACACGTGGTCTCCAGCCCAGATAACTTCAGGCCATTGACCCTGTCATGACATGATCCATTTGTATCTGCACATGGATCATTCTCTGAAATGGATAATGTGCTACTATAACCGTTATACCTATAATTAGAACGAGGACCTTGTACATCAGGTCTCTCTCCACTTCCATGTCTATCCAAAGTGTTGAAGAAAAATTTACAAAGCCCTTCAGCAATGTCATCTTCTGGTTGCAGAAGTATTCGCCCAAGTTTCCTAGCTCCATAAGTGAAAGCACTCCGTATCCGGTAGAAATTTCCTATATGAAGCAGGTAATTAGTTGGTTTCTACACAAAGAACCAAATAATTATCAAGGTATTCCTGTAAAATCTCAACCCAATGTTATTAATCAACTAGAATGGTAGCATTAATGTTTCCCGACAAGTAGACGTAAAAAGCCTATACATCTGTGTCATGATAAGAGTAACTAATAATGGCTTTATACCTTTGCTGACACTTCTACCAAGATTATTGTTTTCCTTAAGGGGGTCAACAATATTAAGATGCTTTGGTTGAAATACACGAAAATTTGAGTCAGCTCCTCTTGAAGGTACTGAGAACATATCAGTACAGTATCTAAGAAAATCACTGCTGAGAAGTAAATCACAGCCACCATTTTCTGGTGCTTCCACTGAAAAGAGAAACAACCCACTTTGGTTAAACAGAGAAAAACAATACAGAGCAGCCAATAACAAATGTGATTGCTTACCTACGAGTTCTGGCAATGAGGATAAGCGGACAGGACCGGCCAAACTGATGCAATAATTTTCCCAATCAAACTTGCTAAAGTAGTCCAAGAACTTGAATAAAACCTAGAAAATCAGCAGTCCCAAATTCCAACATGAGGTTAATTTGATGTCAAACATAATCTTAACCACCATTTAACAGCATAAAGGAGCACTCACTGCTAAGGGACCATTAAATGTTGAATGGAAGAGATGGAAGATATACAAGACCAGCGTCTCCAAAGCATATGTGGAAATCAAGCCATGATGAGCACCAAGAATCCGACTTTCATAATAGCACCATGCTTTTATTAGTATAATGCTACGTTTAAAGAGATGCTCTTTGCCAATAACTGAATCAACCTAAGGAAGAAATAGACATAAAATTAAAATATAAAAAGCAACATTCGAACCTGTAAGTTGCAAAAAAAAAAAAAAATCATCATAAGAAGGGAATTAAAAGAATATCATCTAATATTTTAGATCAAGTATTCATTGAGATCTCATGGAAGCCAAATATTTCTGAAACCAAGTAGTATCATCATAGGCGTTGAACTGTGAAATGATCTTTCCACAATATCTCTTGGATTTTTTATAAAGTTTAATAACATTATCAAGTTAGCCTATCTTCCTTTCCCAAAACTAAAAATCACAGGACTTGTAATATGACAACATATGAAACATTTAAATTAAATCTTTAGAGAGTTAAACATTCATAAAAATCATTCCCCAAGTTCAAATGCTTTGCACAAATTCCTAATGCTCCATCCACTTCCCTTTAAATTACCACATCAATTAAAGAACCCCCAGTACACAGGTTTATCAAGTAGATTCTTTCAAGAATAAAGTAATCAATATTGGAAGGTAACAATTCAATGATTATCCCACTGGAAACAAATGAGTTTAAAGAGAAATTCACCAGCTCAAGAAAGCACAAGGTACAAAGGCCGCCAATTTGATTAAAGGAAATATCAACTACAATATTCTGCACAATGCATTTTACAAGCTTAACCTGCCACAAGAAAAGGAAAGCATTAATAACACACCAGATTAGTACACAACTGTTCAAACCTAAGCAGTTAAAACTTTCAAAAGGTTTGCTGCCGAGGATAGAGACAACTTTAAAATATGATTTTCTTGTGAAATTTCTTCTTCAAGGTAAAACTTTCAAAGCTTTTAATGGTAAATAACTTTCAAAGCTTTTACTTATTCACCCAAAAAGTCGTGCTAAAACAAGTCATAAAAAGTAAGTAGAGGTCAAGCTAAAACATTTTCACACATAAACTATTATCACACATCATACCAAGAAAATATCATGAAATCGACAAAGAAAGGTGTTAACCTCAGCACGAATAAGTTGGATGTCCTTCACTACAAAATCTGCAGACTTATTTTGATCTTCTCCTTCAAGAACGGAGACCATATCATCAACCAAAATATCATCAGCATTTGTACCACCAAATGCAGTTAAATCAATATCTCCATCAGGAAGATAAGTTTTTAATGGTACAGACCCATAAGGAAATACCTACGCAAAGTTCATATAAGAAATATTAAGAAAAGAATTGCACCACTAAAATGAGGGTAAGAATTGCAGCCAGCATGGCAACATGAAAAAAATGAAAAGATCTGATTTCAATCAATAAAAAAACCGCGTCCCACGATATGAACATTTAAGTATAATAGCAGTAATAGCAGTGGTCATCCAATAAATTACTCTTCAGAAAGGGAAATGAAAATACTCACCAATTTAAATTCTTCTAGACAAACTGTGCTACTCATGTTTTACTTCTATCATAAAAAAGATTGAACCTAATTGAGTCAATCAACAAAGCAACTGAACTCGAGATCAACTGTAAATATTTGAGCTTGTAATCTACTTGAGCTCAACTAGAGCCCAATATTTCAAGCTCAGCTCTAGCCCAGTTAGGGGAAATAAAGCTCTTGGCATAAACTCGAAACCTAACTTGACTATCCTGCACATCATCCAGTGCCTTGATTTTAACTCCTAAGGCAGTATGAGGTCAGAACTGCTACTAATGTTCATTTGAAAAATTAAATAAACAAAAAAGACAAAAAACAATTAAAAGAAAAACAAAGCTGACAAAAAAAAAACGAAGTTTACTATATCAGGTCATATTAATAAACCAATAGCACATGAGGCATCAAATTTTAAGCATAGTGCTTCATGATCAGTCTCCCATAAATAGTTGGAGTGAGCTTTCTCACTATATAATCACTGAAGGACCAAGGAGGATGGAGCAAAAGGAATAACAATAAAACCTATAGAATTTCCGGCAGTAAATTGGCATGTCATAGCAATGTAATGCTGATTTATAACTCAGACAAACAGTGTCTCCCCTTTAGTTATTTTTAAGCTCTATAAATTCACAATTCTTATCTTTAGCACCATTTGGCCACCCAACCACTTCAAGCGTCATAATAGAAAGGCCACAAACATTGGGCATAAGTTTAGTTTAATGAGGCAACAATGACATGCATTAGAATCTCAATGCAGCACAAGCTGAGAGGACTGTCCCACCAGGACAAGTGAAAAAATTATATACTAGAATATATATAAAGATTTCGAAGTTGAAAATGCTACATTGCAACAACACATATAGTTAAAACAAGAAAGGGTACATGCCATAATTCAGGGCCAGTTATGGTCAAAACAGCATAATTCAGGGCCAGTTGAATGTCCATGGGCCTATGAATGAAATCCTTGAATAATATTATGTCATACACTTTTCTTTAAAATGCATATTCAAATGAAAGATGCTTATGTAATTTGACAATTGATAAATGAGAAATCTTCACAAAGCATAACTTCCAGCAAATCGTGTACGCATCTAAGAGATTACTATAGCTCATCTATTCATCCTGCTGTAAGCCAAATACAAGAGAAAACTGCATTCTATCCAATGTAAACTACTTCTCTCGAGGATGTATCATTTGTCTGGACTGTGATTTAAAAGACTTCTATCATTACCAAAAGCAAGGTCAAACATTCTCAAAGTGGTGCAACGTGCAGTAGGTTGTCAGCTTCAGACGAAAAAACAGAAAAGCTCTCTACCGAGAATGACCCAAAAAATTCTTAACCTTTTCTTCCCATTCACCGACCATTCCTAGCAGTTAGCTTTTTTGCAAGCTCATTGAACTATGGTCTCAATTCTAGTATTTGAGTAATTGCCTTGACTATCAAAATTTTAAATGCGAGGGTTAAAATAGAAATAAAGGATATAACTGCAAAGTTTCAAAATTTCTTGGTTCAAGAAAGCCTTGAAGTGTACCATGCGAATGTCCTTCTCAAGTACATAGGAATTAGGTTGGTGTGCCGGAAACATACCCTTTGCATGATTTTGCCCAATGATGAAACCCCAAAAAAAAAAAAGAGTGATATACAATAATTAATATGAAAACTCAAGAATCTAACGAGCACAGGTACTCAGGAGACTATGTGCACATGAAGAGATAGTTGCCTTAATGAGCTGGAGAAAGATGTAACCAGAAGGGGAAAAAGGTCATATGTGAAGGCATCCAGCAAAGTGTTCTATTCTCCTCTCGCCAATGAAACATTTAAGAATGAGATATAATGGTCAGAGAAAATTAAAAAAAAAGCCAGGTAATTCAAAGTGGCATTCAAGTTTAGTCTCAATGTTGACACCACAAGGTGGACATTTAAAATCATGACTCAAAAGCAGTAGCTCTCCACATAGGAAAACCTTGGTTACAGGGAGAGTAATGCCTACCCATCAGTCCCTTCACGCAGCAATGGATGCAACAAAAACCAGGATAACTACCCAACTTACTACCAATTCAATTTCCAACCCTTTCACAGGAAAATTAATTATCACGCGTGTCAGGTCAAGAAACTAACTTCTGAACAATAGCTGGAAGATAAAAGAACCAAAGATATTCACCATCAAGTAAAATGCACATAGTTGATCTTAACATATTCAAGATTGTCCTAAAACAATGACTAGGGGAAAAAAGGAGGAGAAAATAAAAGAACAAAAGAAGAAAATTAATAAACTGACCTCACAACCAAGACACTTTCTAATCAAGCTCTGAACATAATCTATGACCTCTCTCCTTCTCTCCTCGGAGACGGCAGTGGGCTGAACCTTAGAGATAATGTTTTGGGTGGCTTTCTCAGCTCTGACCCAACGCCTCGCAGAAATGGACAAGGGGTTCGGATCGGACGATGGTATAATTGATGTCGACGGCGAGGGGAACGGTCTCTCTTCCTCTTCCCCTCCTCCGGCTGCTGCTGTTGATGATGATGATCCGCCGCCAGTAGGTGGCCGCCGAAGATCGCCCATCAAATTACTATTATTGGATTGCACTTAATTTGGAATCGAACCCAAAATATGGTAGTTACTAGTATTGCACTTTACTCTATAATTAAACCCAAAATACACTAGTATGTGAAATATCAGAAGACCAAAATTAACAACAATAATCAGACTTGATCCAACATGGGTTTGCTCAAACGGGGGTGGGTATTGAAAAAAAACTAAAATCAAGCCTAAGCCAAGTGAGAAAAAGGAAAACTTTAAACAAAAAAAAAAAGGGAAAAAAATAACAGAGAGCGAAAAAAAGAGAGATACTGTGCCAACTTTTGTCCCTGTCTATCTGCTCGTTTTTTGTTGTTTGATGGAAGTGTTTTTTTTCTTTTTTTACTTGACCCTAAGGAAAAAAAATGTTTTGAGGGAACTGAACAAACATGCCAAGTAGAACAATAGATGAGAGGTTTTTTTTTTTTAAAGCATAAGTGAAAGATCTCAAAATTTAAGAGTTCTCACTTATATTCCTTTTTGCCTTACCATCCAACCCTCGTTCCCCCAAATAGGATTTTTTTTTTTTGTGCCAAAATTGAATGTACTTGCTAGCAGAATAGATTTGTTTTAAAAGTAATGTTCATACAATGGTAGTCGGTTCTCTTTATGTGGTACCCTATGTTTTCGAGATTTTTTCAAAAATTATATTATAGTATTGTATCTCAAAAATTTTTCACCGTTATTATGTCTTGGCATGATTTTAAAATTTAAAATTTTATTATGATAATTTTTTTAAAAATTTGTTGAATTCCCCTACCACAAGCACTCACTATCTCCTTTATCGATCGCACCATGTCTTTTTTTTTTCCCCCTCTTCCTCCCATCCTTTCTCTTCCTTTTCCTCTTCCTCTTTCTCTCCTCCTCTCCCTTCCCTTCTCTTCTGCCACAACCACCCACCGCTATCAAATGAGGGAAGAAAGATGAAAAGAAATAAGGGAGGGAGGAAAGGATGAAAAGAAAGGAGAAAGTGGGGATACAATGGTTAGGGAAAGAGTAAAGGAAACGGATAGTAGCAGTAGGTAGTGGGTGGTGGAAGAAAAAATAGATAGTAGAGCCTTTTTTTTTTGGTAATTTTGTTAGGTGTATTTGAGATTATATTTGGAATGTTTTTAACAAGTTTTTAGAGTATATTACTGCAACATGGTGCATTAAAAACTATATTCGAAAAAAAACTCGTAAGCCAAACAAACTTTTGTTTTAACAAAGTTAATAGCTTGATTGGCACTCAAGATTTTTGCCGTGTTTTTAATAGATGAGTTTTTTTTTTTTTTTTACAATTTTGTTTACCGTAACTCTCTAAAAATATTTCAAATTTTCCAATATACACATTCTATAATATCAAAAAACACATAAGTTTTCCTTTCTTTTTCTTTTTTTTTTTCTTCCTCCTTTCCTACCACTATTGGTTGGCGCATTTTGACCGTGCTGGCACCCTCTTTTTTTTTTTTGCTTTCCTTTTCTCTTTTTGCTCCTCCTCCTTCGTCTCCTTCTACGTCTACAGGGATGAAGGAAGAGAGAGAAAAAAGAGGATCGATGGTAGGGAGGAATGAACGAGGAAAAAAGAAAGAAGAAGAAAGAAAAAAAAAAGAAAATTTTTTAGCAAACCTTACACAAAAGTTTTTCTATAAATTCTATCATAAGCTCTGATTTATTTATTTATTTATTATTATTATTATTATGACAAAAATTCTTAGCGGCCATTAAATTATTGTTCATGTCGATTTTTTACTATCAAACAATTTTTCATCACAAATTAGCTACTAATTTAACTAACTAGCACATTCGTGGCCATTTCATCGATTGTTACTATTTCATAAAAGGACGAAGGAGGAGAGAGAAAAAAAATGGTTGATGGTAGGGAGAAAGTAAGGAGGAAGAGAGAAAGAAGAGGAAAGAAAAAAAGAAAAAGAAATGTTTTAGGAAACTTTACCCAAAATTTTTTTCCATAATTTCTATCATAAGCTCTGATTTATTTATTAATTATTATTATTATTATGACAAAAATGTTAGTGGCCATTAAATTATTATTCGTGTCGACTTTTGACCATCAAACAATTTTTCATCACATATTCGTTACTAAATTAACTAACTAGCATATTCATGGCCATTTCATCAATTGTTGCTCTTAATTTTCAAAATAATCAAAACATTGTTTTGATAAAAAAAAAAAATACCCATGGTGAACAAATATAACCTTATATTTTGACATATGTTCTAATTATTTTGTAGATTAAGAGCACTAATTAAAGAAATGATCACGGGTGTGCTGTTTAGTTAATTTAATGATTAATTTGTGATGAAAAATTGTTTGATAATTAAAAGTCAATACAAACATTAATTTAATGGCCGTTGAAAGTTTTCACCTTTATTATTATTATTATTATTTATACTTTGTATATAAGAAGAAAGACAAGTAACTGTAGCAGCATATCTTTTTGACACGTGTATTACGTATATTTTTGACAAGTGAAATCTTGATTATTTTAGCTAAATTTTTCCTTCACTTTTTTGATTCAATTGGGCCAAAATGATTAAAATATTGTTTCTCCCTGAGAAAATCAACTGCATCTCTTCTTCTTCTTCTTGCCACAACTGTTATTATCCCTCACATTTTTTATTTTTTAAACCTAATCTAACTAAGATTGTTGCCATTTGTTTCGTCGAGATGATTAGCTACTTAACAATGAGAAGTCTTTATTATTTTTTTTATCCCATTTTACATTTTTGTCTCTTTCTTTTTTTTTTTGTATCTCTAATCGCTCATGTTTGCTCTATTCTCCGATCATAATGTTATAGCCAACTAGCATTTGTTTGTTAAATTTATAAGATGACGTTGTTATTTGAAATTTCTTCATGGATAAGAGGTGAAGTATTAAAATATGTAAAAAAAATCTTAGAATTCATTTTATACCAATGATCATTTTCTACAAAGAATAAAACAAAAATTCATTCTTTTCTTTTCTCCTCCCAAGATTTGATTTCTTGCTTCGCATTTTTTCCTTTTTTTTTATTACATTTTGTAATTATCTACAATTTTGTGTATTTTTTAGGAGAAAAAATATATCATGTGATGTTTTCATCAAGATAAATCTAACTAGAATTTCGTCTACCTTTGTTTTTCTCTGTTTCTTTCTCCCCCTCCCCCCTTTGGAATTACTTTATGGTCTATTCAATTTAATTGAAGGATCCAATAAGATTTTGTATATATATTTAAACTAATGTTAATTTTTGTTTGTTTTTTAATTACTCAAGTGTTGTAGTATCAATTGGATTGGCATACAAGAATTGTAGTTGGTGGTGGAAGTCACAGTCAATACTTTCAGCTTAGAGTGTGACTCGACAAAAATTTGCTAGAAAATTCAATTTTGATTAGGAATATGTTTTTGCAATAAAAAAATAATAATTTAGTTCTAATTTGTATATGTAAATCTGGAAACGTAGTAATTCATATTTTTATCTAGCCTTACTATTTATATTATGGAGTTGTAGAATAATGTTGTCACCTTAAGGCGGGATTTAAATAGATGAACTAACTTCTTCTATCAAAAGAATGAAAATGTGAAAGTTGATAATAAGCTATATTGATGTTGAAGATTGTGTCATGTCTTAGTGGCTTTCTAAATTTTTTTTCATTATTAAAGTACTGGAAGTATTATGACTGCTTTTGGTTTAGTTACAACTAAAACTATAATGCTATTAATGCAGCAATGCGTTTGTAGTGTATTAATTATCTCTCTTTTTTGGGTATCATCATAATAGTGGTTTAAAAATCTTTATTTAAATCACAATAAAAGGGGGGTTGGTTTCATAGATAGAATTTCTTTTCACAACAAATTTTGAGAGAAATTTTATTTATACTCCATATTTCGTTAATTGTATTCCTACAATAAATAAAAACTATATGATAAAAATAATAGGGAAAGTGTAATTAATAAAAATGAGAGTTCAAATAACATTTGTCAATTTTAATTGTTTTGATACTCAATTTTCTCATATATTTCTATTCATTCATCATGTTAAAATAATTTGATGTTATGTGTTGGACTAAATTTCTAGGGGGCCCAAGCTATGCTTTGCACAGTTCAAGTACCTCTAATAAGATCAATGTTTTGAAAATCGGGACCGGACTGGCCGATTCGACCGGTTGAACCCGCGAACCGGCCATGACACCGGTCCGGTTCTATGCTTTGGTTGACTTTGCCAGAGAACCGGTCAAAACCGCGAAAACTGGTGAACTGTGTTGAACCGGTTTTTGAGTTTCCTTTTTTTTTTGCAAAATGTTTCTATCAAAATTTGAACTCAAGACCTTTGCAATAGAAGACCAATGTAGTAACTATTGCACCATCACATTTTATTTGTTTTTTTTTGATAATTTATTTATATAAAACAAACATCAATATTTCATTTTTCTATTTTTCTTACAAAACCACATTCTCTTATGACTCTTTCTTTTTAATTTTCAACTCTTTCTTTCTCTCCCATCTTTTCTTTTGTCACTCCATTTTTAATCAAATCTCTTTAATTTTAATTTATTGATGTTTTCTTATATCTTTTAATTTTGTTTTTGTCCATTAAATTGGAAAAAGTTAAAAAAGAATTATTTTTCTTTAACCCAAATTATTTAATGCCACAACCACTCACTTTTATCTCATTTTTTGTTTCTTATCAAGTTTGCATTTCTATTTTCAATTCTCTTAACTTCTTTCGAACTCCAAACTTTCTTTTTTAAATTACAATCTTTTAATCTTAAAGACGTAAATTAAAATTTAAGTTCACAATGTCAAATTCTCATAGACGTGAATGTTGTATAATTTCAAAATATTGTGATATTTTTGGGTTGGATTTAAGATTTTTTTAGTAGATATAATTAAATTTGAGATGAAATTTATTTGTTTTAACTTATAATTTAAAAAATTTATTTTTGAAAATCCAAATTATTAAAAAATAGTGAACTTTTCATCATATAAAGTTTTAAATTAGTCCATTGCATGTCTTATTTTGTGCATATATATATTTATATAAATTATTTTTAAAAAAATTCATTGAATCGAGATTGAACCGATCCGATCGATTGAATCTGTTTCACCTCACCGGTTCAATTGACGGTCCGAATTTTAAAACATTAAGTAAGACATATAAAAAAATTCGAATTCGAGATTTGTTACTTGTATTCCCTTTCCGTGGAAGCACTCTATACATCCGTTTCCTCTAAGTTCTGGTTAACAAAGAGCGGGTTGGATGGAATTTTATTTTTGAAAAAGGACAAAATAGTAATTTTAGATAAGAAATAATATAGTAGTTGTGTACTGGATTGTCTAGTAGCTTAATCCCCACTCTTGACTTACCCATGGATCCTATTGCCGTTTTAATAATTCTTCCTCCTCCTTGTCGAGTCATCTTCGTTCCCAGGACAGAGCAACAGATAAATGGAAAAGCGCGGGCAAAAGGCGAAGAAAGTTGTTAGCTTATTGGTAGTGATATCTTGGGTCGGATCATGGCGGGCTCTTGCTTACAGACCCGGCGACATCGTTCCCATGAGCCGCATGGGTCAATATCATTCCGTCCGTACACTACTTTCACCTCATTCAATAGTCCAGTCCTGTCTCAGATTGGCCAATTTCATTGCAGTAATTATTTTTCTTGAATTTTCTCACTTATTTTGTTTTTTGGGGATTCGGTTTGGGGGCTAAAATTGCAGTCGAGGAGCGTATGGTATGATATGATAGGCCGCCACTGTCCAACCTTTGCAGTCAACCGTGAGGTAATTTTTTGTTCCACGAATTCCCTCTGTTTTTTGTTTTTGTTTGCCCTCTCGTGGTTTGATTTGAGCTTAAATAAAGGTTTCTTTGATTTTTGCCGTCTTCTTTATCCTTCTCTAACCCTCGATCCAATACGGGGAAAAAAAAACAGATTTATTGTTATTTATATGAAGTTGCGAGGTATTTGGTTGAAATTGCATATCTGATTTACGTTTTCCTTGTTTTTTGTTGTTCGCGTTGGGCGTAGGCGTTGATACCGATACCAAAACCCACTGGTTATACTGGAGCGGATCCCTACAAAATGTATGTAATGTACTGAAGATGCCACTCTCTGCTTCTTTTCGCACCAAACAATTACTCTCTTCCTCGTCTTACTTTGTTCTTTATAGTCCTTTTAACTGGAGATAGCTGTCAGGAGCAGGGTCTGAACTCGGGTTTAGTATATCGTCTTGAACTGTTGAGTGACTGCTTTGGCAATTTATGTTTGGATTTGTTGATACTAGTATCTCTCCTTTTGTTTGGAGGTTTGGTTCATGTAGAGTTCAAAAGTCATTTTTTGGAAGTTACTGATGATTTGTTAGGGGTTAGTTACCATCATCTAACTTGCTACTTCTTTGCTTTCGCTCTTTGGAAAATGCCCATGTTTCTTCTTGTTTAAAGATCTAATCAGAATTCATACAGCAACGCCATATGCATTTTACGTGCTCTCTCCCATGGATCCAACCTTCGTTCAGTCACTCCTAACAGTTTCCTGATTTTAGTTACATTTAAAATACTTTCACATAATGAAATTTTCAAGGAAATTATGTGAATTTGCATTGTATTCATTTTGCTTATATATTCTTCTTTGGTGAGAAGGCAATCTTTTTGTTTTATGTGTTAGTTACAAATTAATTTTCTTGTCCTTTTGAGTCTTGCTTCAGTTATATATGCTACTTTCTCTTTGAGGGACTTCACATGTTGTTATTTTTTTTTTCCCAAACGGCTTCACATGTTGTTAGACCTGTTCATATGATGATCTTTAGTTATTACATTGCAAGTAATTCGCCCTTTCTTATGTTGTATTAGAAAAAGAAAAAGAAAAATGGTGAATAAGTCTTTACTTTTGTTAAGAACAATTTTACATGCAGATCATTTCAAGTTGGGAGGGAAAAATTTTACATCCCATGGCTTTTTTTGATCAATCGAAAGTCTTCTGAGGTTCCAATGATAGATATGCATTTGGTAAGGTCTTGCTTCTTTTGGAATCTTACATTTTTGGATGTTCACTAAGCCCATTGTTGTGAAATGTGAATGGTGGTTCGTGTAGCTTCGATCACTTCTTAAGTTTGCAAAGAACTTACTGCAGAAATCATTCATGTGATAGAGGTACTCTTTCATGTCATACAGAGGTATGCAGGGAGCGACTTGCTTGGTGTAACTGCCAAAATTATTGATATGCCTCACAGATGTACGTTATTCTTTCCCTCTCTCTCTCTTGAGTGGGTGGTTGTTATTTGACTGCGATTTTTTATGTTAAGCTACTATTTCACTAACTGTTACACAGGTTATTTTCTTTGAGTATTTCTACAATCTTTATCTCCCTTAAAGTCTATAACTTGGAATCTTGATTTGGAGGTTCATAAGCATGCATTCAACTAGTTTAACAAAATTATTTGAGTAGCTGTAATTTTTTTTTTTGGGTTCCTTACTTGATCTACTTGGCTGCTGCATAAATGCAACTTTTCTTTTTCACTGGTAGCTTTCAGAAATTTTTTAAATTCGTGATCTGGCAAGAGTTTTGAGTCCACCTTGAGACCTCAACAATTTTCAGTTTATTATAATGAAATTTTCTTGAACGAAGATTAATTTCTGCAATGGATATGCATTAAAACCTCAAGTTGTACCTCCTACCAGCTTAATGATTTTTAGGTCGAATCTCTGAGGTTAGTAGAAGGCACGACTGGAGTTTGTAATGCTTAACGACAAGTTATAGGGTAACCTCTCCAATTTCTTCAAGGTACTGTATCATGAAAATGGTCGAATGCAGATGCTTCTAGTTTCAAACTAGAGTTCCCGTGATCCACACAGGCGACACTTTGGTCAACAGAATACTACAGAATTTTTCATCTGCTTGTGTTGGAGTTAATGTTGGTCTCTTTTCCTGTTTAGGTCTTCTTGGATAAAATGCTGTCAAGCTGAGGATTGATATTGTCTGAAAGTTTTTGTGAGTTTGTAGTCAAATCCTTTTGCACTATTGGGTGCATGGTACTTTTATCATTTCCTCTGTTTTGTTTTTTCGCTGCACTAGGATGAAGAGAGAAATTGGTTTAACATAGTTGGTTTTCGACTTGTCTAAAAGAACCTAACAGGGAAGGTTATGTAGGGCATATTTGTTTTGGCTATAAATGAGCTCTGTCATTGGTTCTTTTCTTTTTATGTATCCCTTCTTTCTTGTTTTCCTTCATAGCCTGTACCTAAAGCATGTTTGGTCTCTTTTTTTTTTTTTGCCAAAAATTTGTCAAGTGGTTCTAAGTTAAAATGAGAATTGTGTTCATGCTGAAGTTCAGCTGGAGTTGTGTGTTAACTTCTTGTTTCATCAAGGCCCTTTGCAAACCACTGATTTAAATGTTGCTGGATCTGATTGAAATAATTTCTGTTTGGTATTGGACAGATATTGAATTTCATCCCGACATTAGGAAACAATTCTGGGATAAAGATCATTGGCCAAAGCATGTCCTTGTCAGATATACATGGTTAGTGTGGATTTCAACAAGTCTTCATTTGAGTCATTGGTATTCAATGTGGCGCTAAGCCTGTCTTTTATAGTTTGAGGAGATTGTATGAAGGTTATAATTTTTTGGGTAGAAAATGTTTATTTCTCTGCAAGAAATCGTGCAATCCACGGCTTACTGTCTGACTCGTTGCTTCGTGAACTGGGCATCTGAGACTTATATTCTCCCCTGTGCAATCTTTTCTTTTCTTCTTTTTCTTTTATTTTTTGGATAGGAGTTTTAGCACAATAACGTGCAATTCAGTTCTGTGGCTTGTAAATCAGTTCTGATCAAGGGTAGGAGTCCAATTTCAGATATGTGCTGCATGGATCATAGGCCATGTGGACATTAAAATCATTAGAGGAATGCAGAAACTGGTCATCTTAGCAGGATTAGTATGATGTAATTACTCTGCAACTCCATTACTACCTCCTGTATAATGTCACCGTGTGGAAAGGAGAACTTAGGCTATTTGTGCGCTTTGTACGCTAAAATGTATACACGAGTTTTCCTGATAAACATAAAAATTGTATTCTTCAACAATTTTATTAGGAACTAATAAATGCAGCTTAGCGTATTCGTTTCGAAACTTGAGCTCTGATGTTAGTAGACTTGTTGATCTCTACTTAGAGTTTATGTTTGGCTTATGCAATGAAGTATTGTTTATTTATTGATCTGGTCCTCTGTAATTAGGGAAGAGCAATCAGAGATAGATGTAGCTTCCGGATTCTACGTTCTCTTTGGATCAGGTAAAGACATGTATGTTTGACTTGATTCATGAAATACATAAAACTAGTCAAATTGATATTTCATCTTTAATAGGAACTTAGTTAATGAAGCATTGCAAATTGCATTGAAGATTGTTTGCTATTACATACAGCTAATTCTGGCTTACTTTTGAGCTAATAACTACTTTTTGAAAAGTCAAGAAGTTTTTTTCTACCTTCACTTTAGCTTTATTTAAGATGAGAAAAGCTATGTCAGAAAACTGCCATTAGTAACATTCTTGCAGCAACTGTTTTGCTTTTCTAAACTAGTAAGATGTGTTTGCGATTGTTTGAGTAACTTTTCCATTTTTCAGTTTAGCAGATTTGTAAGTGTTAAAGCAAACAGATCAGGCTTTGACGTTACTCCATGATTTCAAGTTCACTCTATTTATGCCAATTACTCATACTATTGATATAGGTGCCCTCGACTTGTTAGCAAATTTAGAAAAGTTGATTGAGGAAAAGGAACAAAATAGGAGATGAAAGTAAAAGATGGAAGAAAAGTTAGAAGTTGGTTGCTTATTAACATTAGTGGGTGCTTCTATATGGGGTGGTACCATTTTATCCTTTGTTGCGAGGGAAGTTACTCATTTTACCATTTTCAGGCTTTATTAAGTTGTAAGATACTGAATGTCTTTATAGATCTTTTGCTTATTTTTTTCCTCCCCCACCCCACTTCTCTTTTCCCCATGGTTTATCTTACTGTTTGTGCTAAATCATTTTCCCTCTTATGAACAAAGTTATGTTGAAAGAAGCAAATACTTGATGGTTATAAGAGTTTTAATGAGAAGAACTGCATCTTTGGGGACCATAAGTGTGTCTGGTTGAATGGTTTGGTTACTTTGATATCTATAATATGCCTACTTGGCTTTTGTAATAGTTTGACAATTTTGCTCCCTTACCTTGTATAAGCAGGACTTATGTTGTCACTCATTCTCGCAATCTACATTTTGCAATCATCTCGTGATAAATTGGCACGGTATTGTTTCTCTCCCAGTCATAGAACGCATTTCATCATATGTGCTAATTATATATATCCAGTGCATAGCGTTGATATTGAATTTAATAAGAATGCTTTGCATCTTTTCTATGATTATCAAAATTAACTGGGAGTTGCTGGCAATGTCAGATTTGTGAAGGAGACTGTTGCAGACAGTAGCATGCCTGCAGGAGTGGTTGCGAAAGTTGAATGATCTATTTGGAGGTTCTGAGTTCCGTCCATTTTGGCAAACAGTTTTGAGCTTTGAAGTTCATATGAATGGTTTGCTTCTGTCCCTTTGGTTATTGAACTAACTGGGAGAGTTTATTGGTAATGTCAGATTTGTGAGGGAGGCTGTTGCAGACTGGAGCATATGGCTGCAGCAGGGGGAGTGGCAAGAGTTGAATGATCTGATTGGAGGTTCTGAGGTCCATCCATTCTTGTAACGTTCCCAAGAGAATCGTGAGGTTGTACGAGTTTGGAGGGAAAATTAGGGTTTTCAGTTTTTTTTTTCCCCCCTGCCTGGGATTTTACAACTGGTGCAACAAGAAATGTGTTTAACTGCAGTCTCGTATTTCTTTTTTGTTTTGTTTTTTTTCCCCGTTATGTCCAGTACTGGGGTAAGTTAAACTTGGAAGTCAAGAGCAGGTCATAAATAAACAGGCAGAGAATGAGCAGTGAGCATGTTATGGACCATACGCTTATGCACTTTAAATAGCCGGTGGTAGTATTGTGCAGGAGGTAAAAGGCTGCGGCTGCTGCTGCTCCTACAGTTTTTATTATTATTATCTTTTTGGTCCGGTCCAAAAAGAGACTGCAACCCTACCTACGAGGGGAAGAGGAAAGTGGAGAGCCGGAATTAAGAACTTAGGGTCGCTTTTCTTTTTGGCAAGTCACTTGTTTTTACAGTTTTAGTGCAATATAAAACTCCCTGCAGTGCTTTTTAATAACGTGGATGTGGATCGTGTTTTTTGGTCCCCACAAACCACCACAAGGCAAATTGCTGGAGAGGTAAACCGGTGGCATGCTTCCGGTGGAATGATTAGGAATACGCATTAAAGGAGAAGGGTGGTGGGAGTATTTTACGATTGAATTGATGTCGGACGGCGAGGAATGTTTTTGTCAGTGGTGGCCAAAAGGATACGAGTCGAGTCGGGGAGAGGGAGACAAAGTGAAAGACAAAATAAGCCGTTTGGCTATAAAGATTCAAGAGCTTGCCCATAAGGCTCAAAACTCTAACGTTGGTGGAGGTGGGAGATACTACTGTTCAAGATATTACGAGATTCTTTGTTCCGCTCGTTTCGTTAGTGTCTCCTGTCAATCAAAAGGTTAACATGTCCTCCAAGCCAACTAATCATTTGATTTGGCGGCCTTCTTTTTGTCTAGGTAGGATTAGAAGGATGCCACCACCATCACCATGGAATCTCACGTACCCTTTAGTCTCTGCATGTGAACAAAGAAAGAAACTGCAATTGGTTTGTCTTCTGCAGTAAACGTTTCTCGCATCCTGCGTATGCCGTCTTCTATAGTAGTGTGCGTGGTGGAAGTACTTGGGATGTGGCAGGAGGGAGGGAGGTAGGGCGAGTGGGGGGCAGTTTTCTCCTCTCCCTAATAACTTGGTATGTCAAGTAAGTGGTAGTAGTCCATAAATATAATACGTTAGAGAGGGCTAGATTTAGTAGTGGTCCAAGAGCTTCCATCCCAGGTTGCGCAGCGCACTGGCACGGGGAGGACGGGAGCAAAAAGTCTTTGATATGCTTTTAAGAAAAAGGAAGGCTTTCCTTTTAAAAGTACCAGTCTGGAAGGAAGATTTTAATTTTATTTTTTTCGGACATGACATATATCGAGACAAAAGTATGTTTGCATAATTCGAAGCTAAAGTACCGTGAAAAGTTGGCTTTGGTACATATATTGTGTTATTGCATGATAGATCAATTCATAGATGGAGGAGGAGGAGGAGCGCACAAGTCAAAGACTGAAATTGGGAGAAAGTAGCCACAGGCAGGCACGTAAGAGCGTAATGGCAATGCGAAATTGGGTAAAAGGTACGGACGTACTGACGCAAGTGTTGTTCACCGTTTTGCTTGCAGCGCCCGGCTGGGGCGGACTCTGCCCAAAATCCAATCAAAAATAAAAGTTACTGTCTTCTTCTTGGTGGTGGGTTGCTTTGTAATCCAAGACTCGAAATAGTCTACTACTGTGTTGTTGTTAATTGTCAAGTAAGCATATCATTTTCACATTGAGATGGGGCGGTGAGACGGAAAAGGAGGCGATCAGGGAGGTGTGTGTGTGTGTGTATATAATATGTATAGTTAATTAATTATGTGCGGTCGGTCCGTAATAGATCTGAAAAGACCCTAAACCACAAACAAAAACCTTTTGCCAACTTGCCTTTCTTTACCTCCTTCAACACCACCAACCAGTGCGAGGGAGGGAGAAGGTGGTGGCCCAAACGCCCGTGACCCAGAGAGAGACAGGAGGAGGGGAGAGAGAGAGAGCGAAACCCAAATAAATGAACAGATAGTGAGTAGTAAATTGTGAGGGCTCTTAGCTACTCGATCGCAACAACATGCATGCATGTCTCAGTTGATGCTGCAAACTCCATTTTGTTGCTTAAAAAATTCAATGAATCCTCACCAGCGCCGATATCGCAGAGGCCGTAAGCCACCATTATTCATTCATTCGTGTTCTTTGTTAACCTGGTCTTAATGCAATCCCTTCTCTCCCTCACCACCCAAAAAGAGGCGGAATGGAATTTTGGGGGGATCCTGTCATGTGGACTACAGAGGATTGTCTTCTTCACCAAAAGTAGCGGTGTCCGAGTTGTTGTCCTCTTTACACACACAGGACAGGATTATCTCCGCATCCATTGGCTACTTACTTAATTAAGCAGCTAATTCTACTTAAACGAAAGAAATACGATCGAAGAGGTCAAGAGTCAAAACCTAAATGAAGCCACACTCTTCTCCATTCCAAGTTGGCAACCTTTTTATGAAGCAAATATATATGTAGATTATCTAATAGCATTGACATTTAGACAAGACGTTCAAAATTTTTTTTTTTTTTGCTCTTTTTTCAGGCAAGATATGATGATTTTCAATATGAAAGTGGAGCCCTAGGCAGCAGATAGCCACATCGATCATTTTGGGAGGGAGGGTTTGGGGTTAGATTATTAGTTCCTGAGTGGCCTCAAGAGTTGCCGGCTTTTGAGATTTATTTGGGATTAAGGGTTAGTGATTTAATTCTGATTTCTTCGTTGAAAGGCAACAGATAGCCAATAATTAAGGTCACAAAGCACGTTCTGCCTCTGTCTCGACTCTTGAATAGCATCAGCTTTTGAAATTTCACTTGGCGTTCCTCTTTCCCGTCTCAATCACTTTAATAATCTGTACTTTAAAAGTTTTTTGCCTTTAAATTTTTTATTTTTAATTTTTTTGGCTTTTTCCTCTTAATTTTCGTTTTCTAGCTATGAATTTGCTCTCGCTTGTCCCGTTGGTGGAGTTCGAAACATAGGCTTGCTAGATCGATGATTATTAGTATTTATCAGTGAACTTCTAGTAACTATTTCCTTTGGAAACTGGAAAATCAACGAAGCCGGGTCCGCTCATAACATTTAACTACACGTGATATGGAAAGGTATTATTGCCACTTGATTTGGTATATTAATATTTAGCAAGTACAGCAGTACGTACTAGGTATTTTCTGGTATCTTTTATATATATATATATATATGAATATATGTGGTTGCTCTTCTCTTCACCCGAAAAAAAAATATATATATATATATATATATATATATGTGTGTGTGTGTGTGTATATATATATATATATATATAGACACACACACACACACATACAGACCCGCATGGGACAAACAAACAAGCCATGCAACACATTACCACCTCCAAAGGCCACAGTTTGAATATGATTGTCCGCACCAAATATATTCCTTCCCTCAAATTAATTAAGAAGCCCAAGAAAGAAACTCTGCAAAAGAAAAGACCTGCAGGAAGGAAGCGATACAAATGAAAAGAACGTCGTTGATAGGAATGGAATAGGATAGGAGCAGTGAGCGAACTCTTCAAACCAAAGCAACCAACTTCCCCGGTACCCCTTTTCATTACATTAAACTCAAACACAACAATAATTGTGCACACCAAAAGTGGAACAGCTACAGCAGGTGCGTGTTACAAAGTTTGAAATCTACATCTACTACTAGCAGCAAATTACATGCGCAAGTAAGTGTATATGATTTGCCAAAGAAAGGGGCTTTGGCACTTTAAAAAAAATTAATTAATGGCAGCAATGGACGCCCAACAAAAGCCCCCGCCAGGAGGAGTTGAAGAAGCGCTCATATGCATTGTTAGTGGGCTATACCATACGCAGCTTAACTTTTGCATGTTTAGTCGTACGAACTCTCTAGCTATTTGCAGGGATTATAATTAGTTTACCATTCATTCATTATATGTATTTTTGGTCCCTGACGTGCCAAAGTACAACTCACAATTTTCAATTGGGTTTATGAGCTACCCTAGCTCTGTGAATGTAAGATTAATTAAAGAGTCTATATAAATCTGGCATGCATGTGTATGCGCATTCCCAATCTTTGCTGTTCCTTGTCCCAAAACAAAACACCATATATGGTTTTCTTTTGCTCGTTCCTCTAGACCGGTGACTTCCAACGCCGTGGGCCGAGGAGGTCGGAAGGTTATGACCGGACGCACGCACGCAGCTTTGAAGACACTACCACTCTATGCATACACATACTATATAAGGTTAGCAGCCCCATTGCCATTCATTCATTCATTCATTCCGCACTTTAATTCCCATCTTCCTCTGCTCGTATATTATGGTACTAACACATATACTCCCTATCAATTGTATACTCCAACCAAGTTATGTTTTACTTAGTGCAGAGAGATTGCTGCACGCGTAAAATTTAAAACAGAATTAATTAAGCTGGATTAAAACAAACTCGTAAACAATATATATGTTATTGGATATATTTGTCTAGTTTCTTGGGTGCATCTACTATATGCCCACTACTCCCCGTTGTCGTTCAGTTCCTAGTACTTAAATCAAACTTCTCATCATATGCTGCTACCTGCTATATTCTCCCTTTGTTTGTAGCTCCTCATTGTTTTGTTCGTCGCTTCCTCTCTCATGCCGACACGTGCGCTGTGGATGAACTTCGAGGCTTTGAAGGCGTTAACAGCACCATGACAAGCAACCAAGGTAGCCAAGAGGAAATTAGAGACAATGGAAGAGCAAGAGAGAGCAGAGCTTGTGGCTGCCAATTTCTCCAGAGAATATCGGTGAAAGAGGTAAGCCATCCTGACATCACACCATCACTCTCCCTGTATGCTATATATCCGCGCTTCCGCCACCCCATTTCTTTCTCCGATCCTCCCCAACTAGCCCGCTAAAGATTACATGGAGACTGGATCACTACTCACTAGTCAAAAGAAAACAGTCCTCTAGGCGCTGGCTAGCAGCAGGAGCAAGCATGCAGATCAGAGGATCAGTTTAATATTAAAAGTTTGATTGACGACACCATTTCTTCTTCTTTTTTTTTTTTTTTTTTTTTTGTTTTTTTGTTTTTTGGGTTTCTGACGCTACTGTTGAGGATGCATGAGTGGTTCTAACTTCTAAGCTGGTGTGTGTGGTGTAAATTGGGTTTGGTTGCCTTTTTTTTTAAAAAAAAAAGAAAAAAAGAATAAGTTTTGAATTTAGTATCTCTTACTTATTTATATATAATCCTTCCTATCTTACCCCGCTCAACCCTACTTTTCCTTCCTTACCAATCTTTTAGCTTTTTTTCGAGTAATTAATTAATTAATTAAAAGAGTGAATAGCCCAGTGTGGTCCATATAATTTCATGTGCACAAGCTAGCTATTTACGAGGTTCATATAATTTCAGTACGTAGTTGATCGTTAGAAAAAGACCACTCCACGAAATCAAGCATGGTAATTAAAAGAAGGGCATGTCATAGAAGTAGTAATTAACATGATTAGCGGTATAAACAAGCAACATTAGCTTAGCTTATCCCAAGCCTAGAATTTAAAAGGCAGACCCTTCCCGATAGACCGGGAAAACATCTACTTTTATGCGATGGTTTGGAATGTATTAGTAGCAGTAAGTCATGATGGTACTACTCTAGCAGCTACATATATATATATATATATATATATATATATATATGTATACATCAGAATTAAAGGGGGCACTTAGAAGAATCTGGCTGCAGGCTCCCCCACAAGCACAAGCACAAGCACAAGCACATGTGCGTGCAAAGTGCAAACATGCACATTCTTATCTCACCGAGCAAATTAACATGCACGTAATAAAATTTGTGCAGAATTGATTTGTTTTGTTCCCCTACTCCCTGACTCATGATCATGATGGTCATGATGGGCCAAGTCGTGAGAGAAGCCGGAAGCCCTTTCTTTTGGACTAGTTTCATATTGATTTTACCACACACGTACTGTTTAATTAATTACTTTGTATTATCTCTCTGCCTCGCTTAATTTTCTTGCTTTCAACTTGGAAGATAATTAATTGGTGAGTACGTGGGTGATCTGGCATTCCTTTTGCAAAGATCGGGCGGCAGAACGTACAATTTGGGTCTTAAAATAACCTGTTATTGCCTGCCTGCCTAGCAACCAACCCACCCTTGCGGGTCCTTTTTTTTCTTTCTTTTCGTACTAGCTACTACCCTTTCTTTCCCATTAGCATGCTAAGTTTATGTTTATGATAGTAACCCATATGAATGAGTGTATGTATGTGTTCCGATCGAGTTGAAATCACATCACATCACATCACATAATAATTTTGGGTCCTGCGTGCTTTCCCTGAGACAGGAAAATTAGATGTACCCATTCATTCATTCATGACAAATTTCAATACCAGCGACCTGAGAAAAACACTCATCCTCGTAATAATTAACTGCCAGTAACAACTAGCTAGAGAAAAGGACGGTCAACTCTCCACGGTGAAGCATGCATGCATGCATGCATATTGCATATTGCATATTGCATATTGCATATTGCATAATGCATAGGATAGTGGAAATTTGGGGTAGGCGCCTGTAGTTGTAGTTTGTTTGTTTGCTCGTGCAAGAAAAAAGGAATATTCAAACTACAATACGTTGTTAAATAGTAAATAATTTTGATCGTCCTGTCCTGTCCTCGATGAATTTTTGCCTCTTCGTTCGTTCGTTCGTATTCGTGTGTTTGGCAGCTGCCACTAAAACCAGCACCAAAAATCTGAAATCTGTCTTTGTAGCAGTAGAAATTATCATATGCTCAGGTGAGAGAGATCACCAACTTCATTCTGCGTATCACCCGCTAGGCTAGCTTACCAAGCCAAATTTGCTTTGCTCCACTCCATGCTTTGATTATGGTTGGGAGATTCGATTTGGACCAGCATCAAATCAAAGCAATGGGAACAGCCTGATCGATCCTCATCTCTGATGATCTACAGTTTTGTTCATCCAAAGTGCAAATCACGTGTCCTTACTTTGATTATCATTAATTATCTTTAAAGCTGAGGGTGGGGGAGGGATTAATTAATTGGACACTCTGAAAATTTGCAGGATGGCAGATGTGTATGTGCGTGCAGGCACGTGAAAATGTGCATCCATCCCACTCTACCCTACTGCAACCCAACTACTACCTCTTGCACGCCTTCATCAGCTAGCCCATAATCTCAATTATAGTTTATTATTATTGTTTTTTTTCTTTTTCGCTGTTGGTTATATGTGTAGTAGACTAGTAGTAGTAGTAGTATTTTCTATCGAACGACTGTTTATTTACTAGCATCGCGTAGTCATGAGTACGTAGTAATAATAATAAGTAATACTAATAATTTAGATCCGTTGGGGTTTATTAATTACATCATGATGATGATGTAATTAAAGATGACATCATCATTATTGTCTGAATGATCCATTTAGGGAGTAGTATTAATATATTACGCGTACGAGAATTTTTTTTTTTATTTTAATTTTTGTTTTGAAAAATAAATTGTACGTACGTAATTTAGGTGTGGGAAGAGCTCTTCTCACTGATGAAGATTGCATTGCCAGTGGCGCTGACGACGCTGCTGGTGTTTTCCAAGGGTATCATATCCATGCTCTTCTTGGGTCGCATGGGCAAGACTGAACTTGCCGGAGGCTCCCTCGCCATCGGCTTCGCCAACGTCACCGGCTTCTCCGTCATGAAAGGCCTCTGCATGGGGATGGAACCCATCTGCTCCCAAGCCTACGGCGCCAAGCGATTGTCCGTCCTCTCCCACACCTACATCAAAACCTTCCTCCTCCTCTTCTTCGCCTCCATTCCCATCACCTTTCTCTGGCTCAACGTCGAACCTGTCCTCCTCCGCCTCGGCCAGGACCGCGTCATCTTGCGCGTTGCCAAGGCTTACCTCGTCTACTCCATCCCCGAGTTGATTGCCCACGCTCACATCACCCCCTTGCGCTCCTTCTTGAGGACCCAGGGCCTCAACTCCCCCGCCACCGTTGTCGCCACTTGCTCCACCCTCCTCCACCTCCCCATCACCTACCTCCTTGTATCCCACCTCAACCTCCGGGTCAAGGGCCTCGCCTTGGCTTCCGTCTTCTACACCCTCAACATGAATACCGGCTTGCTCCTCTATCTCGTTTTCTCCAAAGTCGCCATCAAGCCCTGGGTCGGGGCAACCCTCTTCTCCGTCCTCCAAGGCTGGGGGCCCTTGCTCAGCCTCGCCATCCCCAGCCTCTTCTCCGTGTGCTTGGAGTGGTGGTGGTACGAGATCATCCTTTTTATGAGCGGCCTGTTGACCAACCCGGAGGCCTGCGTCGCCGCCATGGGCATCCTCATCCAGACCACCGGTACCATCTACGTCTTCCCCTTTTCCCTCGGCTTGAGCATCTCCCAGCGCGTCGGCCACGAATTGGGGGCCGGTCAGCCCGCCAGAGCCAGATTTGCCGCCCTCCTCGGTCTCTGCGTCGGACTCGCTTATGGGACGTTAGCCTTCGGCTTGAGTGTGGCCCTGAGGTCTGTTTGGGGAAAGCTGTACACCAGCGACCCCCAGGTTCTGGGCTTAATTGCCGGTGTCCTCCCCATTTTGGGGTTGGCTGAGGTGGGGAATTCTTCTCAGACCGCTGCCTGCGGTGCCCTCACTGGCTCTGCACGCCCCAGGGTCGGCGTCCGCATAAACCTTGCCGCCTTTTACCTGGTGGGGATACCCTGCTCGGTAGTATTTGCATTCAAGCTCAACATAGGTTTCCGGGGGCTGTGGCTGGGTCTGATTGCATCCCAGGCTGCATGCTTGAGCCTCATGGTTTACACCTTGGTCCAAACTGACTGGAAGCACCAGGCCAAGAGGGCTGAGGAGTTGACGCTGGCCGCCCACGGGGACAACGATGATGGGGACGGAGGATCCAACCTTATTCCTTGATACCTTTCCTCTCCAGTATCCGAAATTTTTTATTTTTTATTTTTAAAAAAAAAAAGAACGCTAATTCCCGTTTTGATACAAATTAACCAATAGTACAGCCCAGCCGTTCTTAGGAGCACTTGATCCATCGGTTGAAACTATTATTATTAATGGTTGCGTATTAACCATATATGTACAAAAGTTGGTCCGTTTTGATACAAATTAACCAATAGTACAGCCCAGCCGTTCTTAGGAGCACTTGATCCATCGGTTGAAACTATTATTATTAATGGTTGCGTATTAACCATATATGTACAAAAGTTGGTCCATTTTTTGTCCAAACAAATTTGCGGTTCTGAGCACATTCCATCTTAGGAGCGGGGAAATTGCTTGGAGGGTTACAGAAGTTAGAAATGATCGTGATCGTTACTTATTTGGCAGTAGATTTCATCAGTCATTCGTTAACTTCAATATTCAATTCAGTGTTAGGGGACAGAATTTTTTTTCCTAACCAGCTGGCAGATTGTATATTAATTGCCTTCCCATTCATTAATTCAAAACAGATTCCAACATTTCTTTTCTTGCACACTCTTTTTTAATTTATATTTATATATATATATATATATATATAACAAGTCAATGTATGTTAGTAGGAGTTCTGCCTTGAATGCATACATACATACTTAGGGTTTCATGAATATCCAATGATACAAGTCGATTATTATTTTCCTTTTCAAACGTCATATATAGTTTGTACTGCATTCTAACTTGCAACTGGCAACTCTGCTATAATATCATTTTGTGCGCTTTTTTTTTTTTTTTTTTTTTAAAGATAAATCGATTGTTTGACCAGGGGAACTCTTTTGGGAATGGGGCTGTGTAGGGTAGGGTGCCCCTGTGTTCTTTCTTCTTTCTTTCTCTCTTTCCTCCTTGATCAATGCAAGAAGTAATTAACTTCAACAGGAAAATTGGGTTCGTTCTCAAATAAACTTATCTTTGGAGCGTCTGAACATGTATATCTTCTTTGTTTTATTGCCCAGATTCGTCGCCTCCTAATCATTAAAGAAGCTAGTCATTGAAAACTGCGTGATTTTGTTGTTTGATTTTTTTGGCTATTAGAATTTCGTGGACTTATGTTTCAGTTTATGTATGTTGAAATTGGAGAACGAACACGCATACCAAACAAAAATAAGTGTAACGAGTTAGCATTCTTTTTGTGTACTCGTAATGAGAATATGTGTGCACATAGTTTGCTATAAGCAGCCTGATGCATATGATCTAACTATGTACAAAGTCTTAGCCATGAGTTTGGTGTTAAAATTTTTGTCATCATTTTTACCTCAATTTTACCCTTGCATGAAGAGCACCATACAACCATCTCATACTCTATACTCCCCACTTTTACATGACTTTTGCTATAACTGTTGCTACTATATATATAGTGCATGTGCTCACCCCTTCAGATTTTATATATCCAAGACTTGCTGCCATCTCCAATCAAATGGCCAGGAAAGAAGAAAATCATCAACAACCTATTAATCGCAACTACTTATACGCGTACTTCACTTAATCATTAACTGTCTTTTTTTTACTAACCATTAACTTCTACCATTTTTATTATACAAAAGTTTTACTGTAATTTTCTTTTGAAAAATATGCACATCATAGGTGTGTTTTTTTAAACTAGGATTAATAACGAGTGCATGTATGTACGTGGCAAACTTCTATTTTGATAAGATTCCATCTTGCACGTATGGCATATATTTAGAAGAGCCCGTGTGCAGATTTTGATACCGCAAGCATGAAAATATAAACCCTACTCTCCAATCTTCCAACTTAATATGAAAATAAAAGAAACCAATTTTATGATATGACAACGATTCTTAGCCTTATAAAGTGATCAAATTGTCCCAATTATCCAATATGCTATATTTCCAGGCAGTAGTAACTTCTAAATCGACAAAGCGGCCCCAAGACTCGAGGAAGGGCAGTGATGATGTGAATTCTGGTCAAATGAATCGAGTCGAGAACGCACGAGTTCACCTGTCAAATTTTCTCACTCTAATGCTTAAGTTAGTTATGGTTCAAGGGTTTAATATGCAAGTTAGATTACGTACTTCATTTGGGAGTATTAGATAAATATTCATAACACTCGTATCTAGGAAAGAAATGATGAGATCTACCTTCTACCTGTTATCAGCTTAGAGCAGCAGTGTCAGGTGTACGTCTAATCAGCAGAGTGACTAGCATTCAAATCACTCTATCAATCATGAATCATGCAAATAGTTGAGATGTTGGTAGTCCTGAGCAAGGGAAAAAGTGAGGTAGGACGCCTTTTCAGTATCACCTCATTGATCACTTCATCTGAAGATGTCCGAGACGAGATGTCTAATTGTCGACAAGGAGTGAACGGACTAATGAAGGGCCGATATCCACAGGTGGAATGGATAAAATTGAACTAGGATCAAGAAGGCCCGCGAGGACGCTTTTGCATTCCATAGAAGAAGCATGAGGGCCCCGATACATGCAACACGTATCCTAATGAAAGTTGGAGTCGGGATCCCGGGACCATAATTTTGCGTTTGAGAAAATTAAAGAGAGGAGAGTGGAGAGGAACGTGAAGCCGTAACAGTTGGATCACAGTGTTAAAATATTAGCACGAGTATACTTAATTTTTGATATAGTGCAGTCGGAGTTTGGGTCTGACTCAGCTTATATACCTTTTGAAATATTATCGTAGCCATAAGAAAAAAAAAAAAAACCATGGAATCGGTTAATCACTTCTCTTCCTAAATCCACTTTTCAACAAGGGACATGGGAAAAAAAAAGAGAAAAACGATGATGGCGGACACGTTTTTTCCGTCGCTAGATAGTCACCATCAAAGGTAGGTTTGAATTTTTATGCGGATGTTGCCGACATGGATTCCATCAGACGGAGCCCTCAAAACTGGCTTTAATATCAGCACATGTATTTTGACTTGATTAAATGTAGGTAGGGCAGTAAATTGTAATACGTCGTCAATTCGCATGACAATTTCAGTATGATTCAAATGTATTGATGAGTGTTTACTAAATCTAATACAGTATGGTGACATCACAATTCCTAGGCTAACTAATCAAATGCTTCGAATAGACGTATGACCGACTACATTGATATGATTAATAACAACGAACGAAAGTAATCGCGTCCAAACAAATATGAAGGACTAAGGAACGGGAATTGCATTATAATTCTTGGTGTAGTTAATGTTGGAGCAGCGTAGTGCATGCGGTGTTGATGCCACGCAAATTCGGCCTTTAAGCATATTACAATACATGTAATTTTTGGGTTGGTAGTGTTTTTAGAAGTGTTTTTTAAAAACGTTACTGTTATAACATTATTGTATTTGAAAAATTTCAACGGTAAATGATTTATTTGGATTAGCTGTTTTTGAAATATATTTTTAGATTTTTTTAAAAATTAAAATTTTATTGAAATATTTTTAGAATTTATTAAAAATTTCTTACCATCACCAATTGGTATGGCCATTACTGTCTTCCTCTCTTTCCTTCTCTCTTCTCATCTTCCTTTCTTTTTTCCGACAACCCCAACCAAACAGGGAGGAGGAAAAGATGGGTTGCTGGGGAACAGGGATGGAGGGGAAAGAAGGCAAGGGGAGAAGGAAGAAGGGAAAAGAGGAGGAGGAATGAGAAAGAGGGAGAGGGAGGTAGAGAAAGGAGATAGGAGGAGGGGGAAGGGGTGGTAATGCGATAGGGGAGAGATAATGGCGGTGATAGGTGGTTGTGAGTAGTGGGTGGTAAGTAGGAGAAGGAAGAGATAGTATTTTTTTTATTTATTCATTTATTTTTTTGTATTTTTGTTATGTGTATTTAAAATTGTGTGTATTTGGAGTATTTTCAGAGTTAAGACTAGTTTTTGGAAAACTGGGCAATCCAAGCAGTTATTATAATCGCCTCAAAATAAAAATACCAGTCAATTTGCGCTTCAGGTGGAAAATAGCTAAATAAGAAAGGGTAACATTATATGAATTCACTTTTTTCTAGCTCAACATTCCATGTTGATGCAACATTTATCCAATAACTATATCACGTGATTTTTGAAAAAACAAACAAATATTTTTCATATTTCTCAAAATATCAATGTCTTTCTTATTAGAAAAAATGAGCATTATAAAATTCAAGCAATGTCTTTCCTATTAGAAGTTAGGACTACAAACGACTTGAACTTCGAATCTGTTAGGCTCGATTCAAAGTTTTGGGTTCGAACTTGAATTCCATACGAACATAAGATTTAAACTCGAATTTGGTTCGATTTAACATTCATTACATTTGAGTTCCATCAGAAACTCAAAATTTTGTTTTAGTTTTTAATTTTTAATATTATTTATCAATAATACACGTACAATATCTATAAAATAAAATAATAAATGTATAATTACTTATATAATATTTATAAATATATTAAATATAAAATATAAAAATTATTTGAGCCTAATGGAGTCGAATATGTATGAATTTGAATTCGATTCGACATTTTTATTAAATTCTAATACCAATTCAAATTCGAGTTCTAGCTTGTTCAAAGTCAAACTTGAATCCAATTTTTAAGGAATCGAATCCAAAATGTTTGTCAAGGCTTGATTCTTTGATAGCTTTATTTCCTATAACATTTAGAATTGGATAACATCATAAGATAATGCGGGAAACTAGTATCGCAACACCAAAATATACGATAGGATGCTATTTTTTTTTTTTAAATATGAAATTTACTGTTAGTCACCATTTAAAACTTAGAAGGAATGTCTCCACTTTTTCAAGAAATCTTACAGGCAATGCAAGCAGTATTTGTTAAAGAAGCAACAGTTCCTTTTTTTTTTTTTTTTCAGAGAAACGGCAAGGCGGTTTAGATAATGTAGACGTACTTAAAAATGAAATATAAGAAGAAGCACCAATTTCATACTTCATAGTCAAGGAAACTTTTATGAGCTCTTCTTAAGTTGCTCTTCAACTTTCAAGGTTTCGTCAGGACCGAAGCATACATGCACTTATTAATTTCTAGTGCCTTTTTCTTTTATATGAACGGATCACATTCACTCCTCTTTTTTAATCTTTTTTCCCCTTTTGTTCTGTAATGTGGGTGGTTTTAATTATGAGGTAAGGTGGTTTAGTTATCTGAGTGGCTGCCCATATGATAAAGCATCTTTACTTTGGCACTTGATTGTTTCCAAGGGCAAATGCAATAATCAATTCAGAGTGTTTGGATTGTTACTTTTTAAAATAATATTTTCGTAGTCTGTTATTATCATGTTTTCCTTTTTTTTTTTTTTTTGTTAAAATTTTAACTATCTTTTTAATAAAATTAAAATTTTTATCGAATTATCTTCAATCCAGAGAACCATTGTACTTGTACTGTCGTTTCTAATTTTCGTTAAGCAATGGGAACCAATTTATTTTTAGTGCTCCTGCATTTTTTGTTTTTACACATTTACTGTTGGAATTACACTAATCAGCAACGCTGCATGTACTCAGTTCGGCAAGATGGATCCGGATTGGCAAATGAATTTGTCTTTTCATGCCATTATGATGAGTAAAAATACAAAGCTGTGCCTAGCGCATTTTGGTCATGTCTTCCTGCCAACCCGGGTTTCAACCTCTTCTGGAACATCTGTCTGCCGTACAAGCATTGCTTAGTGCGTCTTACCCCTCCACGTGATTGGCGGACTATTGCACGAGCCGAAATTTACCCAATATGCACTTTTATATAGCAGCCAGTTATTGCACGAGATGGAATTTACTCAATGTGCACTTTCGAGTAGCAGATACGGATTCTCTTAGCAATAAAAAAAATATATTTATATATAAAGCGATGAGCTATCGAATCACTTGGTTCGTTGACTGGGCTCTGAGTTAAATTACTACTTATTTGTTCATAGCCAATTCAAAGGAAGATTAAAGGACTTTGTAATACGAAGATTGAATTCAGTAATCCAATTTAGCAGCCTGTGTAACAATTGCATAAATCATACCTGCCTGTATTAAAGGAGACAACTTATACATTGTATTCTAGTAGGTCTATGTACCAAAATTCAGAGTTGCTTCCAAAAAAAAAGTACCATGATTTTTATAGATGACACGCCACGTTCCTTCGCGCTTTATATATATATATGGAAATTGAAATAATCAATTTTAGTTCCTAACGTATAGATAGATGTTCATTTCTAGTCTTTCAGTCAAATTTTTGCCAGAATAAATTACGGACACATTAGTGACCAATTTTGACGGACAAATTTAAAATTTTACTTATTACATTAGTTCAAATATAAAGGGCCAATGGCTAAATCTTTCCCCTCTTTTACCCATCCATCATCCCCTCTCTCTTTCTTCCTCTCCCTTTTTTCATCTCCGCCACTTTCCCTATTTTTTCTTCCCTTTCTTCTCCCTCTTCCCCCCATCATCATTCCCCACTATCCTCTCACTTTTTTAACTCTCTTCCCTTCCACCATTACCAACAACTTTTTACCATCCATCGTCATCATCACCATACTCTCCTAAGACTCTTATCACTACCACCACTTCCTTCTTTTCTCCTCCCGTTCCTCTTCCCCCTCTTATGCCTCTTCCTTCTATTCTCTCTCCTCTTTCTTGTCCCTTTCCTCCCCTCTTCTTCTTTTTCTTCCTAAGTATTATTCAAATTTTTATTTGATAATTGAATTTTGATCGAATAGCCATTATTTCGGTAAAATATCCAGAATTTTAGATTGATTTTTTAATCTAAATTAGTTAAGTATATTAAATATGAAATCAACAATATCAAAGTTATTAATATGTTAATTAATACATTTTTAAGGTCACATATTTGTTTATAAGTATAAATTATAACTTATATCATTATTGACTAGTACATTAATATACAATACGATATATTAGCAAGTATGATATTTATAAAATATTTAATTAAAATATGAAATTTTGGTCAATAATCAGGAATTTGAGAATCAAATTTTAATATTCATTCCCAATTTGTTTTACCAAAATTTAAGATTGGACATAATCCTTTTTCCTAAATTTCATTTTACCAATATCCGATTTTTTATCTAAATTAGATTGATCATTTATTCAATTTTTTTTCCAAAGTGTGAGCACTCCTACTTACACATGCCTCTCGATCCCCTTCCTCTAGGACTAGATTCGGTCGCAACTTGGCTAGGTAGAGGAAAGGAATGGAAATGAGGAAGATAAGGGAAAGGGAGATGGAAAGAATGAATGAAAATGACGAAAGAATAGGAAGATAGAGAGGGTGAGGAAGAAAAGGATGGTGGTGGAAGAAAAAAAATGAGTCATATGGATTTAAGTTTGCGAAATTATGGTTTATAAGGAGAATCAGTAGGAGAAATGGTGCAATAAATGAGAAATTAGGTCAATATTCAGCGAGTAGCCAAAATTACCTTTCAACTACGTGATAGGTGACAAGAAATAAAAAAATGAGTGCTTTCTACATGTTAGAAATTAAAATTAATTATTTTATTATTATTTTTTTCAGTATAGGGGTATCCCAGTCATTGTCGGACTAATCCTCTGGACTATACAGAACCTCTCGCCTAAGGATGTATAGCAATTTTGCACAGTAAAATTTGAACCGGTGACCTACAAGATATTACCGCATGTAATCATCAGCTAAGCTTCCTGCGGGGCGATTATTTTAATTTTGAGAGACTAAAATTTGGCATGTACAATACGTAGGAGACGGTTGGCGCGATTTTTCCAATTTGGAAATCTGCAATCGGCTCTAGATGATAAGTGAAAGGTATGGCTCAACCACACGGTCAGCGGTGGATTGTTTTGCGGATAATGGTGAAATAAATATAGAGAGAGAGAGAGTATAAACTATCCTTATCATACTAATACATGGCAAGAGTCAAATCAAAATATCTTCCTAACTACCTCTAATCTATTTTTTTTTTATTAGAATGCACAAACAAAATATTCAATATGAGCATAATGATGTATTAATATTAATTTTCTATATCCTAATAATATGTGTACGCTCTCAAACTTGGACATATATTTTATGTACAAAATTTAGATTTTAAATTCAAGTTAAAATTAATTATCATGCATCCAAACCCAATGTTTTATACTTTAGAAAATCAATCATATTTCTTATTACAACGGCAGTATCGATACGAGCAGGTGACAATTCATTAACATTTCGACCTAACTCTTAGTCACAGAAGTAACTAAGGTTATATTTGGTAAGAGTTTAACCTAGAGTCTAAGTTTCAATTTTAATTTTTTTTACTGCTAAAACCAATACCCCATTGTTTTTTTTTTCTTTTCCAAAAAAATTTGAAAACTCTTAAATTATGTGTTTTATCATGTACTATTTTATAGCACTAGATTTTTCTTTGAATTAAAACTTGGCGTTGAAATTTTGGAACTGCTTTTAGGTTTTGAAAATTTGAAGACTTTATTATGTTTCTTGGCAATAAAATCTCTTTAATAACAAGACAAGATTAAATAGGTTAGGGTGTGTTTCAGACGGATTTATTTGACAAGGATTATTGTCGTCCAAAATGCTTAATAGGTTAAACAGACTGGTTTGTATTAATCTGTTAACAAGACACGAAAGTTTAGCAAGTCTGGTTTGAGTTAAAATCTTTTGACGCGGACATAAAAATGACACAATAATCTAACTCGGCGTCACCCGACTCGTTGCCACGCTAAGCCGGTGTAGTTGCTCGGACGACATGCGCTACTACTGCATGGATCATATTTAGTCGGGGAGTCAAACATATGGAGAGAGTGGAAGGCGAGGGTTTTTAGTGCCGGCCCTCCGCCTATAAAACTGGTCTTCTTCTTAGTAGCACAGCGGTGCAACCAGAGTAGCGGTAGTCGTAACGCCGCAATCCACGTGTCCTAAAACCATTGGGAGCACGCCGACGTCAGCACCTCGTTCCATTTCGTTCTAGTCCCTCCCTATTTTCTATGCCATCCCCCAGTATTGACTAACTGACTATTGAGTATAGCATACGACTGGTAAGGAAAGGGCTGGAAAATTATTACTTCCCGCTCCTCTCAGCCCAACAACACCCGAATCCATCGGGGCCGCCGGTGGGGTGGTGGATTTCTTCTCGTAACTCTCTCTCTCTCTCTCTGTCGGTTTTGTTAAAATTAAAAATTTTAAAAAGTTTTCCGGGGGGGTTTGGTGCAAACTAACTTGTGGGTGGGTTGGGTCTTTATTCTAGGGCTTGAGATTGTCAAGAGATTTTTTTTTTTTTTTTTTTTTTTTGAGTCTCTACGCAGAAGCAGCAGCAGGAGGAGGAGGAGCTACTCTTTTATGTAAACAAAAACTACTATTGAGGATATAAATACTTTCCTATATTGGGACATATCGGCAACTGCTAAGTTTCTTTCTTTTCTCTCACCGTCTCTGTCTTCCTCAAAAAAACATACACTCCCCTCACTTTCTTTGTTGCTTCGGTTTAGGGGTTTGCCTCTCTCTCTCTCTCTCTCTCTCTCTGAGTGTGAAAAGAAAATTTGTGCTTACTTAATTACCACGTTTACCGGGGCTTCAAGTGCACGTTTAATTTTCTCAACCAATCAGTTTTTTTTTTTCCTTAAATATATCAAAACAACGGGTCATCCTATCTTCCCAGCGAAATCTGTTGATGCTCTGATCTTCCGGTCATAAAGATTGAGCCTGCTGATCGATTTCTGGTTTTGGACTCTTGTTTCAATTTCTATAAGATTTATTTGGAAACTCAATTTTCGTTTTCGTTCCCTCCTGCTAGTTGAATGGTAGTCTGTTGAAGAGTGTAAAATCTGTCTCATACTAGTCATATACTGACTGCTAGTTAAAATATATATTAAAAAAAAAACTACTATCTTCTGCTGAAGCAATATAACAGTTCTTCTGTTTGTACTAGACGATGTATTGCTCAAACCGCATAAAGGGTGCAATTCTATTGTATGCGTCGGTCCCTTCTTTTGTTTGTCCTTGATCAGGGCTTGATAAACCACTGACCCAAAAAAAAAATTTTTTTTTTAATTACTGCTAGACACAATTGGTTAGATGATGATTGCGGATACGTGTCCTCGAGGACTGGCTGCAACAGAATTTAGTTACAGGATACATTGGGGTGATTTTTAATTTCAGTTTGGGGAGAAATGGTTGTTTGGTAGGAGGGGGGAAAACAGTGGTGATTGTAATAATTTGGGATAAGGGAGGCTGGTCTGAGCGTTTTTGGATGTGAGGCTCTTTTAGTATGAAGCACTCGGGGATTAGCTGAGTGATTGTTTTGCAACCATGAGTTGCAGTGACAAGTATAACAGAGGAGAACAGAGGGACTGTGAAACACCAGTTGTCGGTTGTGAATCAGATGAGGGTGCCTCCAGGAATGGATCAACAACAACCGCAACCTCCCCACATTTTTGTATTGATCAAAAAGTTCTCGTTGACCCTAAACAGCTCTTTATCGGATCAAAGATTGGTGAGGGAGCTCATGGAAAAGTTTACCAAGGGAGGTATGCCTAATCTACTCAAACTTGCAGCTTCTTGATGAATTTAGTTATTTTTTGCTTCTCATTCACTATTGAGAAAGTTCGTTTATGTCTAACTCATTGGAAAGAATTTGGATATCCTGCCATTCGATGCTTGTCTTGCTGTATGCCTCTCTTTCTTTATCTGTGAGCTCATCATGTTGCATTTTGTGCACTATCTATGATATTAAGGTGGGAGCAATTTTCTTCTGCTCATCAGGGTGCAATTACTTCATGATTTTTAGTGTTTGGAGAATTCAGTAGCATTCTCGCGACCAAATGTTTGAACTCTTATAGGAGGATACTGCTTTATTGGTTCCTAGTTAGGTTTATGTCATAGTCAAGGGGAACTAATAGTCAAGGAAAACTCAGACATGCATTTCAGTAAAACTGGTTGTGCCCTTCCAGAAAAGTGGTTACCGTTTCAAATCCTGGGAGCTTGCCAATCAGATTAAGGAATTTGCTTTTTGATGTGTGCATTTGTCTTGGTTGTTTTGAAAATCTGCTACATTCACGCAGGTATGGAGATCGAATTGTTGCCATAAAGGTCCTCAATCATGGCAACAATTCTGAAGAAAGGACTGCACTTGAAGGTCGTTTTGCCCGAGAAGTGACAATGATGTCAAGAGTTAAGCATGAAAATCTTGTGAAGGTGAGTACTTTGGTTATTGCATTTTAATTTTGAAGGCTTAAGAGCCACCAAGCTGGTTCCATCGAATTGAGTTTTTTAGCCAGTCTTTGTGCTGTTAGTTGGTTTTCTTAACGAGTGTTGCTCTTATGTAGTATCTGTAATTGTTGAGATTTCAGTCTATTATGTAACTTGTAAGCACAGATTCATGTCAATTTCCACTTCTATGAATTCGTAACTAGTTACCGTTTAACATTTATTTGCCTTTGCAGTTTATTGGAGCGTGTAAAGATCCCTTGATGGTGTTAGTTACAGAGCTATTACCAGGCATGTCACTTCGGAAGTATTTGGTCAGCATCCGTCCAAAGCAGTTGGATCTTCATGTGGCACTAAATTATGCCGTTGACATTGCTCGAGCTATGGATTGTTTACATGCTAATGGGATTATCCATAGAGATCTTAAACCTGGTATCTCATGGCTTGCTGATCTGTACAAGACTTTTGTTTCTATTGTAACCACTTGTTGTCATGTGAATAAATTTTATAAATAATACCTCTTCTTGTTCCTTTAAGTGCACCCGCATATTGGGGGCAAATTCTTTGTCTAATGGTGTCTCTACTTGATATCTAAATCACTCTTAAGACATTGAACATGATTTTCCTAAATGGGGGCAAATGCTTTGTCTAATGGTGTCTCTACTTGATAGCTAAATAACTCTTTAAGACAGTGAACATGATTTCTTTCATTTCCCCTTTCACGTCCGTTGTTTAGGTATTTATGTTGAGGGCTTGCTATCTAAATGAAGAGTGCCAATCTAGGACTTGCATAATGTGGTTCTTGAATTGAGTCCGGTTTAAGCTGGTACTTTGCTTTTATGTGATGAGATCAGACTGTTTGCGGACCCTTTTTTCTGGTTTGCACTGGCAATCTTTTGGTGTAGCTTTTATTTCTGCTTTTACCAATGATGAATATATCAGGGAAATTATATATGCAGATAACTTGTTGCTTACGGCCAATCAGCAGTCTGTGAAGCTAGCAGATTTTGGCCTTGCAAGGGAAGAATCTGTAACCGAAATGATGACTGCAGAAACAGGGACATATCGTTGGATGGCCCCCGAGGTTTGTTCAACTTTTTTTCGCTTTAGTTTGCCCTTTATCTGAGGACAAGTTTTCTGGAGCTGACTTCCAAATTGATCCAATGAAGAAGATTATTTCATTCTTTTAGTTATTTCACATCTCTCTCAACTATTGGTATGACAATGAGGAGCCCTAACAGGTCTTTTTTCTCTGTTGACCACTTTTATCATGATCTTCAACGGCCTTATTGTGGGCCTTCTGCTAGCTTTGCAAATAAATGATTTTATTCTCTCTTTCATTTCTTCCTCTTTTATTTATTTATTTATTTTTTTTTAATTTTTGGGTGCTGTCCTTTGTTACTGATCGGTATGAGAGGTGCATGTATATGCTTGCAACATGTTTGACTTTTTGCATTCCATTATCAAGTGCTTTTCTTCAACCATCAAAACTTCTTGTTGCAGTTGTACAGCACTGTTACCCTGCGTCAGGGAGAGAAGAAGCATTACAATAATAAGGTAGATGTTTACAGTTTTGGGATTGTTTTTTGGGAACTACTGACGAACCGTATGCCGTTTGAAGGAATGTCAAATTTGCAGGCTGCTTATGCTGCTGCTTTTAAGGTGCATTAACTATCGATGGTCTTTGTGTTCAATTCTTACTGTTTCTTATTTTTCTGGATTAACTTTCCTACGGATAATGAAGTACTACTTTTTCCTGAATTCATTTTCTAAAATGCTTGTCAAGGAAACTTGTCGTATTTCAATCAATCTATACAATTTTCTTGTCAAAGCCACTTTTGTATACTTTGTTGGTATGCTGTAGTTGATTCTTTGGTTGAGTCAGCATTCAATGCTCTTGTGAGTGGGTCATACCTGGGTAATGCATCTTACTAGTAACTGCTCCAGGTATGCTTGCCAATTAATGAGTTCATTGGTTTGTTGAAAGTTTCACCACCTTTTGCCATGCGCTGTGTTCATTTTACAACTGACTTTCTGGTTATAGCAGTTCTATGAGCAAGCATTTGCTTTTAAGACATTGGAGCTTTTTACTTGATACATGTGGTATGATCATTTCTGATGTGTATATGTGGACCATGTTTGTCTTGCTACGTTGTTAAATGGCCAATCTTCTGCAACCTAATTAGCTTGAAAGTTTACTGGAATTTGTGAGTCTTGTTGGTGTGATTCAGCTGATTCAAATGGTCTCCCCTCCACATGGCATGATGCTGCAACTTATGCAAGCTAAGCCACCACAAATTTTGTTTTCATGACAAAACATGTCAGTCTCTTGTATGGTTCAGAAAATTACGTGATCGTGGTGTGCAAACCTATTGCGATACCATGTAAGTTGCAGTTTTGGTTCGACTCAGTGCCACCCTTGGAACATTTTATGTATTTTAAAGCATCCAATCAGTTTTAGGTTGTTTGCGTGTGTTCGCTGTTTTCTCTTCTTGGTGAAAGAAATCACCGTGTTACGTTAGTGTCTGATATTCATCATGTATTGCATTGAACATGCAGCAAGAGAGGCCTTCCATTCCAGAAGACATTTCCCCTGATCTCGCTTTCATTATGCAGTCATGCTGGGTTGAGGATCCCAATCTGCGACCTAGCTTCAGCCAAATCATCAGGATGCTGAACGAATTTCTCTTTGCACTGCCGCCACCAGAACCATCTTTGCAGGAAGCCCGGTCCAATGAAGCAACAGTTACAAGTAATGGCAGTATTACAGAACTTTCTGCGCGAGCTAGAGGGAAATTTGCCTTTCTGCGTCAGCTCTTTGCTGCAAAGAAGGCAAGAAACTCACAGTAACCGAGTGATTGCCTAGATGCTTTTTGACCTGTTTCGACAATGGAAAAGAAAGCAAGCCTTGCAGGTTTTTGAAGCAGAAGTAGAATCGTTATGCAGTCTTGATTCATTAGAAGGACAAGCTTGACAAGTATCTAATACAATCTGTAATTATCTGCAAACTTGTTGAGGAAAAATATATATAGATGAATGACTATTTCTAAGCTCAGGCCACTTGATTCCACTTGAAGCGGTGCTGTTGTTTGAAAATGCTTGCTGGCCAAATTAGCACTGATGCACGGCGGTTATGTGGCTGGTTGATGGGGAAATGTTCCGGTTTTCTTTGAGAGGGGGGGGGGGGTGTTGGGGGGTTATCTGATCTTGCTAGTGCTACTACACGGTATAAAAGGGGCCTCATTGTATAAACTCCTAAGCTTATCCTCCCTGTTCGATAAAATTGGCGGAAGAAAAGTCAAAAACCAAAAATGTTGAAGTCGGAGTTGAGTCCTCTGCTGATTGTTAAGGGCCTGAATTCAGGCCCAGCGGAGGGGAAAGCAGAACAAACATCGGAGGGCCCAGGCCCAAGCAAGCTTACAACATCGGATAAGAAAGCTTTTGAATCTCATCTTCATGGTAGTTTAAAAAATGCCCGTCTTCCTCTTTTTGTCTTTTAAAATTTTAAGGTCAATCGTTTAGGCACTTATTCCATTTGTTGTTCATGAGCACCGTAAGAATATTTTAGAATTTTAAGGTCGCAGTAGGAAATGTAAGAGAGAATATTTATGTAAAGTAGGGAAAATGACAGGTTGCAATTTGGTCGGGGGAATAGGTTGTGGGGGAAAATAGAAGGAATGGGGAAAGAGGGGAAACAGGTGTCTTGTGTGGTTGATGAAGAAAAAAAAGTACTGATGTGTGAGTATTTTGGTGTGTCTTATTAGGAATGGTGTTTGAATTATATAATATATTAGTATAATTAATATTTATATATTATATATTTATATATAATATTTGTATAATTAAATTTAATTATATATATAATTTTTAATTTAATTAGTTACAAAGTTATAATAATGATATTATTAGTTATATGTATTATATAATGTATATTAGTATATGTAATATAATTGATATTATCAATTATCCTAATAATTATACATGTTTACTAATAGAAATTATTAATTAGTTTATACTAATACATTTAACTAGTAAAAATTTCTTATATCCCATTTCGAAAATACCAACGAACCAAACATCAACTATAGTAATTATGCAAAATCAATCAATAATTATTGCAATTGAATTAAATTTAATTTGTTTCAATATTATAAATATTAGATTTTAGGTTTGACTCAAATCTCTTTTATCGGTTATTAATAAAGATGTCTAAGATTATATTGTTTCTATTTTATTTTTTTACGGATCAAATTATTCTATGCACAATTTTATGAGATATTGACCTATAATAGATAAATAAAATTCAACTTGAAATTATCTGTATAAGTAATCATACATAAAATTTTCTTATGATCCCATAGTACCTTCTTTTTTTTTTTTTTTTATGGATGGGAATTAAAAATTAACTCGGTACTGAAAATAATTAACACATTAGACTAAACTGTTTTTAATACCTTTTTTATGTTGCAAAAATAATACTTCTTAAAAAATTGTAGGATTTTAATTTTTATGTTGCAAAAATAATTTTTTGCCATCGTTATGCTTTAAAAGTTAAAACGCACGGGTCAAAATACCAGTATTTTGGTACTTGAGAATATGTAAAGACACACGTACATAGTGGTAGATAACAACCTAAAAGTAACTGAGAGGTGTGAGTCAAAGCCCAGCCCAGAGGTGTCAGTCAGATAGGTGCACATATGAAGAAGACGACCAACGACAAGAAGAAGAAGAAGAACAAGGATCGTTGATCAGGGAGAATTTTGTTGGTTTGCCTGGGGTGTGTCTCTGCATTTCACCCCAAAGTTAGCCAGCCGGTAGGGGTCGATACGGACACTCGGAGAAAGTTCTATGACCAGAGGATCATACAGTATTGATGATTGGAAGATGATGCTTTAGACCTTTTTTCCGGCCTCAAAAATCTTTCTTGGTAATAACTCCTCTTAGTCCAATACTATTTAGAACCCAAAAAATATGTGTATGTATAAAAAGAAAGCTTTCTGCTTGTAGTACGCAAGGGCAAGGCTGGTTGATTTTGTCTGATCCACTAAGTTTATATGTAAACTTTCCCTTAAATTCTTGATTGCACTCCATTACTTTCTCTGGGTTCCTTACACTTGCGCTCTTGTCTTCAATCAAATAAATAATAATAATAGCAAAATAAATAAATCTTTCAGGTGGTGATTCAACTGCAAATTATTAGATGCAATTTGGGCTTTGGACTGGACACTCTTTTTCAACTTTTTTGGTGGGTAGGTCGTGGGGTTGACCTGGTACGGATTGGATTGTGTTGGAGCTCTCTACTGCTCTGTGAGAGACGACTCTAGCCTCTAGTGGGCGGAGCGGTGCGGAGCTCTTTCTTGGGTGATGAAATTGAAATGGAGGAAAATGCAGCAGCTTTACATACTGCTATCAGTGCCGTGCATGCCTTGGGCAGGGGCTTTGATGTCAACTTTGATACCAGATTGCTTTACTGCAAGGGAGTTTCAGGCGCCACTGTAGTAGAGATCGACGAGGGCAATACCAGGGATCTCTGTTTGTATGATAACTTAGTTGTCCCCAGTGTTTCCAGGGATATCAAGACCTTTTCTGAGCCTGCTGCCCGTCATGCCTCTGGTGTTTGCACTTATGATGAGGTAACTACTACTACCACCACCACCCCTACTGCTCATCAATCATCATGCTTCTCTATTTTCCAATTCTTACTCCCCTTCGCTGCTCCTATCGAGGAGAGTTCTACAGTAGTTGTCTTAGTTTTGTATTTCAGGTAACCGTCTGACCCCCATATCTCGAATGTCGCCTTCTGCTCTTACTTTTCATTTGACTCCACAATAATTATTGAATAACCTTCACTATTGCTTATACGCTTACTTCTCTATTAGAACAGAGCTCAATGGTGAGACTACCAGATTCTGCGTGGATAATCCTCTTTTCTTTTCTTTCACTCAAACCTGTTCTGCAGCATCAATCTATGATTAAATGGCTTTGCTATGATCCAATTGGTTGCACGTGTTTTGCTTTTCAAGTGTATATGCTTCATTAGATTTCTGTCTTCAAGTCATCAAGAGAAAATGAAAAAAGGGAAAATGCTCTTCTTTTGATTAATATGATTGTTCAGAACTTGTTCTAGGATATCTATGCCTCTATTTGCCTCAGTTTAATTTGACTTATGTGTTCCCTTGTAATCTGATGAAAGCCGCCTTATCCTATGTTTTCTCCACTTGGAGAATCTCTATGTTAGATGTCAATGATATGGTCCTGCATTAAGCAATTGTCTGTGAGACTTTGAAGCATCACTAGGTTTCAAACATTTATTTCATTGCTTTGGAAATCAGAAGCATCTTAATGATGTCTCAGCATGTAGGCACCAAGTTTGTTTCATAGAACAACCTTTTTCAATTTTAATTGCCATAGGTTGCTAGTTGTCGCAATCCTCTTGTCTATCATATCTGCAAACTTTAATGGAAGAAATCATGAAGACAATGACAGTAATAGAAATCAGTGAATGTATTCTGAGTTGTTTTCAAACTACATTATTAGTTTTTCTGCCAGTCTACACCATCTGCTTTGGCATTTCCTTCCTTTACAGGGGACTGAATGTGGATCTACTATGTACATGAGTTAAATATGTAATTTTGTATGTGCTTATCTTCATGGATCTGGGGGTCGATGGCACTTATGGTGGCTCTAATCTTCTAATGCATGTAAAGTGTAAGTGATTGCAGATGGTGGAGTATTTTAATAGAAGGGCAAATTTATTTGGACATTCTCCTCTTGGAAGCTTCAATGCCGCATTTAGCTATACTGGGTCTAAGCACATAGATGCTGCTACTACAAAGACCCTTTCCATAGATGGATTCTTCATTCCTCTTGCAAAGCTTGAACTCCGGAAATCTTCCATGGTATTGCAACAAAATGCTAGAAGAGCAATACCAACATTATGGGATCCACCAGCCTTGGCTAGGTAGGAAATATTGTGCTGTTTATAATTGATGGAATTTCTTTTTTCTTTTTCCTGGGTTTGTAATGTTGACTTACATTTTTCCATCTATGTATCTGCCAGCTTCATTGAAAACTTTGGGACCCATGTTATTACATCTATAACTATTGGAGGGAAAGATGTTATATATGTGAAACAACATGACTCGTCATCTTTGTCGACCATGGAAATAAAAAGTTACGTCCAAGACATTGGAAATCAAAGGTTCTCGAGTGCAGAAAGTCTAACGAGTTCAGGTTTATTGAAATACAAGGATAAGGCTAGTTCCAGTATATATCTTTCTTTGTAGTAATTTTTCAACTTTTCCAATTTTTCGATCTTATTTTTAGGCTTTATGTTTTTGTTTTCGAAGCCTGGTTTCCGATTTCTTAAAAGATTGAAAAGTATATTCCATCTTATTACCTTCCCGCACAATTCTGCAGGGACATGATCCTTCTTTATTCAACAGCCAAGGGATATATCCACAACCAAGTATTACACCTATTCTTGCAGGCAATGGAAAAGAGGTATGCAGCATATCTCATGAAACAGTGGTTGCAATGGTGAAGCAATTGCTGCTTCCCTTCTTTTTGGAATTATGTATTTTGACACTTCCACTATGTTGCATCTGCCAATTGCCTGAAATGAAGAAATTAGCTACATTATCAAAGTCCAAGTCTTCTACAATCACTTTTTAATTGCTAATAGTAATTTGTAGCAAGGAAAGCCTTGACAATCCAATCTTCTCGTATTGCATCTAGATTGTCACATGCTTGCTAATTCAGCATAATCATGAGCAGTCTTAGGAAGTTTAACACCTTCATGCTATCTGTATCTGTATGGTCAATGATGTTGTTGGGGATGAACTGGTAGACCTTCAAGGCGGTGAGTATATTTGATGAAAAGAGGTGATAATTATGCATATTGAGGTCTGTAGCTATTATATGACTAAATCAACTTTAGTTCGTCTAAGTGTAATTAATGATGCATGGACAAATTTCTGAAAGATGGCAAAATAAGAATTCATTGTTGGGGGGGGGGGGGAGGCAGAGAGAGAGAATTTTCTTTTGTTGAATCCACATTATTTCCTTATTTTGATTGCAAATTACATATTGTGTGGCCTCTAAAATGATTAACAATGGTTAACATCAAAATTTTCAAATATATTTGATGCAGGATGTTACAGTCATCTTCAGACGAAGGGGAGGGGATGATCTTGAACAAAGTCATACTCAATGGGCAAGAACAGTTCAATCCTCTCCAGATGTTATTGAGATGCAGTTTTATCCAATTTCACTCCTTCTTGATGGGGTTAGAGGAAAGGAGCATTTAACACGAGCTATAGATCTCTACCTGGACTGTAAGGCATTTTACCTTTTAAAAGTTTTTGCTCCTCATGTGCTGGAACAGCTGTCAGAAACTGTTGCTAGCAAGTGATTTCTTGTTATAGCTAATGATACCAGTTTTGGCTATTGTATGCAGACAAACCTCAGATTGAAGAGCTGAGATATTTTCTAGAGTTTCAGGTCCCTCGAACATGGGCCCCTCTGCAGGACAGGCTTCCAGGTCAATCAAGAAAGGAACCTGTTTGCCCATCTCTGCAGTTTAGCATGATGGGGCAAAAGCTTTATGTCAGCCCGGTGCAAGTACGTGAGCATGTCCAATGTAAAACTTAAAACTATTATGGAGTGACTTGGTGTGAGAAAAAGTTCAGCTAGCTTCTAGTTCTGATGCCGACTAATTTGCAAAGTTTTACCTCTCTATATCAATTTAAATAAGATGTTTTGAAAGTTTCAAAATCTGTTCGAAAAGCAGCCAGGACAGATATTACTGCTTATGCTTATGCCACAACTGGTCATCTTATCATAGTGGTTTTCACAATATTCAATAAGACTCTGTAATCTTTTCCAGGTGACTTAACTTTTCCTCCCCCTTACATCTAGAGAAGGAACTTAATAATGGAACAGAACATCTATTAAACGCTACAAATTGCAATCTGCATTATAATAGTTATGGTTTGTTGACTACTGCTAGTGCCTTTTTGATGTACCCTTAGATCCCCAGTGATGTATCTTAGATAAACGTAATGCAGGTATCAGTGGGACGGAAGCCTGTGACAGGCATGCGGCTTCATCTGGAAGGATCCAAGCAGAATCGCCTGTGTATTAACCTTCAACATCTGGCATCTCTTCCTAAGATCCTCCAGCCATACTGGGAGTCACACGTGGCAATTGGCGCTCCAAAGTGGCAGGGTCCTGAAGAACAAGATAGTAGATGGTTTGAGCCTGTGAAGTGGAAGAACTTTTCGCATGTGAGCACTGCACCAGTAGAGAGCCCTGAAACGTTCATAGGTGATTTCTCAGGCGTGTATGTAGTCACTGGAGCACAGCTTGGGGTGTGGGATTTTGGTTCACGGAATGTGCTGCATATGAAGCTTTTATATTCACGGCTTCCGGGATGCACCGTACGAAGATCATTATGGGATCATGCCCCAAATGAAAAATTGAGGAAGCAGGTTGCGACAGGAAGTAACAGCAGGGATTTGACTTCAGGTTCAGGGGAGACGTTAGCTGGCAACAAGTTGGCAAAATTTGTGGACACAACAGAGATGTGCAAGGGACCAGAAGATCCTCCAGGTCATTGGCTGGTTACAGGAGGAAAGCTTGGGGTAGAGAAAGGGAGAGTTGTGTTGAGGCTAAAATATTCTTTGCTGAATTATTGAGCCACCCTTCTTCAGAGGTCAACTTTACGCGGCAATTTTCATTAGATGGTTTTGCGTTGTGTACACGGTTCGGGGTCATCTTGCAAGGGAACTTGCTTCGTGACATGATGCAACAGAGAGATTTTTCCTCCTGGGGTTGTCCTGTGTTGTGTAAGTTGATTTCGCAATTTTGCACCAGCTTCCTATCTTGTGAGTCATCCCCATGCGAGCTCTGTAGCTAGTATTAATTGTAATTTGTCCAGTTAAGTAAGTCTACCTTACTTGGTCACCCTCAAAAGGTAGACTCGTGGGGACGTGGGAGTTCACGGCCTCTCCAGACGGGAGGTCTCCCAAATCTGGACGGTTTTGTTAATTCTGTACTACTACTCGTTAGTGATACAACCTGGAAAAAGTTATGTTGTTTCTGTTTGAACAGTTTGGAAGGTTTTACGAGGTAGAGGAAGCAGAAGGTTCGTTCAAATGCTTGTAACGCAGAAAACCAGAGCGTGTGTATCGTCATTCAAATTCAAATGTGTGTGTACCAGAGGCAAACGTGCACGTACCACCAAATTGTGTATCATTACTAGTCAATTCGTCGAAACTGCTTTCATTTCAGCAGAAACTTGATCTTTTTGTTGAGCCCGGATGTCTAATAAACCTATCAAAACAACAAACCAGAGAGAAAAACCTCGTAGTTCACTGGCCTTTGGCTCAGAGGCAAGGTTCCTCTTTGGTGGGGTGGGAGGCAACGTTCGAACCTTGCCTCCCACCAAAAATGTCGAACATTGCCTCCCACCAAAAATGTCACATTTCAGTGGTTTGTCTCCAAAAAAATTCAGGTAGGTGTGCTGTGCACCCGTCTGGTCCGGTGGTGGTTCAGTTCCCTCCGACTTATTCTTTGGCCTCTTTAGGCCCACCCCCTTCCCCTTAGTATAGGATAGATTAGGTTTATCGTTTTCGAAAAAAAAAATTCTCGTAGGAGTGACAGTGAGGTAGCGACTCCTCAAAATATCCCTGGTTACTAATTGTTTTTCTTTGGACCAGCTAAGGTTAACGGGCAACAAGGAATTGGGAGGCCAGCAAGAAGTGCGAACTGGGCCGCGTTAAGTCGGGCCTATAAACAAATACTTGGTATATTTGAGTTTCTTTTGCAGAGGTACACGAACTTAAACGAGACCGACGGGTCGTCGTCCATTCCCTCTGCGATAAAGATAAAAGGTTATGATTGTTGTTATTATTATTAGGAGCCGTTATCAGAGTGGGGCAGACTAGGATGAAGAACATGAAGCAGAAGCAGCGAGCATGGAAAGTGGAAATAGAAGCCAAGAAGGCCGATGACTTGGCTTTCGGGCTCAAGGCAACCAAGGCCTTGCCGCCACCGGCGAATGCTGCTGCTCGCAAGTTGTTCCGATTTTCACTGCGCCTGAAGCTTTCCTCAGTCGTCATCCGTGTCAAATCTAAACACAAACCTTCAGTCTGGCCCAACCCCCTCAAATTCTTCAAATCTAAATTTGTGCCAAAGTTTAGCGACAAATTTCGCAGAAGAACCATTCCTGCTGCTGCTAAGACAACTCTCAACATCCCTCCTCCACCAAGATGGAAGGCGATGACTATCATCAAGGTATTTGCTACTACTTTTTTTTTTTTCCTTTTTTTTTTAGCTTCAGTTCAATTGGCCAGCCTTGACTTGATTAGTTAATTATCGCGGTCACTCAGAAAAAAATATATATATACAGAACCGAACAAATTATCGTTCTTCTGTTGGATTAAAAAAAAACCAAAGAAAAAAAAAAGTTATAGAATGCTCTCTCTGATTCATTAAATACAACTAAAAAAATGTAGGGATGGGATTGTTGTGGTGGTGGTAGCTCTTCCGCATCGCTTCAAAATCTTTACCTCTTGCGGCAATCGATTTCCCAGAAAGATCAAAATGGGATAGTACTACAACTAGCAGTTAATGTTTCGGGGTGGACAGGGCCTATCAGATACGTTGCTTCTTCAGTTTTCAAGAATGATGCGGGTTTTGGCAGAAAACTGAGCATCATACTAGTGTTGTTGCTGCTGCTGGTTACGGTGTTTATTAGTCCCTCCCTCCGTTGTGCATCCTCTCTCTCTGTTGGTGGTGCGTTCGGGATCCTTCAAAGCCTAGGCATTAGAATAAAGTCTTTCCAGCTGAACGAGCGTTCATTTGCGGTTGAGAATTCAGATGGGTTTGATTTTCTTATAAATTATTTTGACAAGATAAAAGGAGTGTGACAAGTTTAATAGCATGTTTTGGCTCCGTTTGGGTGGAGTGGTTCGTTTTATGCTTCTGTAATAGCTGCCGTGCTGTGTAAAAGGAAATTTAACTTTTTCTACTGCTTGAAGGATTATTTGAGGAGGTTCCTCTGTTTTGGTTCCATTGCTTAGGAGTTGAGATTATTTAATTGGGATAATTTCAGAAACCTCCCCTGAGGTTTCTGACACTTTCACTGACATCCCCTGAGGTTCTCAAAATTTCACTTACCTCCCTTGCTTTTGATTTTGTGGTAACAATCCAGTCCAAATCAGATTAAAATATTATTTTCATGTGTGAGAAGGTATTTTTATGGGATAATTTCAGAAACCTCCCCTGAGGTTTCTGACACTTTCACTGACATCCCCTGAGGTTCTCAAAATTTCACTTACCTCCCTTGATAAAAAATTGGGCCCCTTTTCTGACGTCATCAGGGCCAAAATTACAGATATATCCCAAGTAGTTGGGGTTATTTACTACCGTTTAGTTACATAATGGCATCTGATATGATTAATTAAGCTTAACAACAATAATAGAAACTTGATTTATATAATATTTTTAAAACCCTAATACATCTAAATTTGATTTTATTTTTCAAATTTATAAGATTTTTATTTAAAAAAATGGGATACGGAAAAGATATCCGGTTGGTTCGATTTGCATAGGTGCATATGAGAATATCCGAATACTCCTGAAACCCGCAAGCGGGATTATGTGTTTTTTCTATTTCAAGGTTAGCTCGCATGCGGGTTAATGTTATATTTGAGCGCGAGAAGAAAAAATTGGTAATTAGGCTCTTTGGGCATTATAAGTAAATATTTAAATTAATGGCAGTTTTATTACACCAATATTATTGTATTATCATTATTATGATTATTGTATTATTTCTTATGCAAATATAACATTTAATTATCCAAGCAGTTTGATTTTATTTTTACAATTTATAAAATTTTTATCACTTATATAATATTTTTAAAACCCTAATACATCTAAATTTGAATCTAATTTTCTACAAGTCATACTTATAAATGCGAAATCTAACAAAAAAGTTAAATACAATTTTTACAGGTCAAATTTAACAAATGCGAGCTATTTGCAAAATTTTAAATATTTGCAACATTTTTTAAAACAAAAATTAGAAGCTTTCTGCAAATAATTCCCTACCTCTCAAAAAATACCAAAATAAAAAAGATAAGAGCTCGCATTTGCTTCCTAGAAATAATTCCCTAGCTCTTAAAAAAGGAAAAAAAAAATTGAGAAGAGCTCGCATTCCACGAATGTGAGCTCTTGTAAGCTCGCATTTGTGAAATTCACAAATGCGAAGACCCCCCTGACGGAAATTAAATCCAAAATCACCCCTTTTGTAGAATTTTTTTAAAATTCATCACAAAGTTGAAAATTTCTCAATAGAAATACAACTTGTCTGGATTCCTTTCACTCTCTGATATCATTACGGTTGCTTTGCGATTACAGCGGCAAAACCTGTTTTTAATGGAGAAAGATGTAGGTGAATTCCATGATTCTCCCCTATGGCTTGAAGAGGTCATGGTTGCAGCTAAAACTTTTTACTCAGAGCTCTAATTGTAGCACAGCAAATGCACTTGTTATCACTCCAAATTAGTAGCAAAGAATGTTAATAGCTTGAAACCTCAGAGGTAGTTAAGTTGCTTTGCTTTATATGCTATTGCTACTGAAACAGCAAACCTTCTGGCCGTTGCAATTTGCAGCTAGCCGTTGCAAAATCTGCCAAATAACTGTTGCATGGCACATTTGGTGCATGCAATTTTTTGTATTGCACTTACCCCCCCTCAACTTTACTAATTAGTCCAAATCATTTATTCTTCTTTGAATCTTCTACTAATACAACTTCTGCAAAGGGTAGCTATGGAATAAAAATACCTTCTCACACATGAAAATAATATTTTAATCTGATTTGGACTGGATTGTTACCACAAAATCAAAAGCAAGGGAGGTAAGTGAAATTTTGAGAACCTCAGGGGATGTCAGTGAAAGTGTCAGAAACCTCAGGGGAGGTTTCTGAAATTATCCCTATTTTTATTCCATAGCTACCCTTTGCAGAAGTTGTATTAGTAGAAGATTCAAAGAAGAATAAATGATTTGGACTAATTAGTAAAGTTGAGGGGGGGTAAGTGCAATACAAAAAATTGCATGCACCAGATGTGCCATGCAACAGTTATTTGGCAGATTTTGCAACGGCTAGCTGCAAATTGCAACGGCCAGAAGGTTTGCTGTTTCAGTAGCAATAGCATATAAAGCAAAGCAACTTAACTACCTCTGAGGTTTCAAGCTATTAACATTTTTTGCTACTAATTTGGAGTGATAACAAGTGCATTTGCTGTGCTACAATTAGAACTCTGAGTAAAAAGTTTTAGCTGCAACCATGACCTCTTCAAGCCATAGGGGAGAATCATGGAATTCACCTACATCTTTCTCCATTAAAAACAGGTTTTGCCGCTGTAATCGCAAAGCAACCGTAATGATATCAGAGAGTGAAAGAAATCCAGACAAGTTGTATTTCTATTGAGAAATTTCCAACTTTGTGATGAATTTTAAAAAAATTCTACAAAAGGGGTGATTTTGGGTTTAATTTCCGTCAGGGGGGTCTTCGCATTTGTGAATTTCACAAATGCGAGCTTACAAGAGCTCGCATTCGTGGAATGCGAGCTCTTCTCAATTTTTTTTTTCCTTTTTTAAGAGCTAGGGAATTATTTCTAGGAAGCAAATGCGAGCTCTTATCTTTTTTATTTTGGTATTTTTTGAGAGGTAGGGAATTATTTGCAGAAAGCTTCTAATTTTTGTTTTAAAAAATGTTGCAAATATTTAAAATTTTGCAAATAGCTCGCATTTGTTAAATTTGACCTGCAAAAATTGTATTTAACTTTTTTGTTAGATTTCGCATTTATAAGTATGACTTGTAGAAAATTAGATTCAAATTTAGATGTATTAGGGTTTTAAAAATATTATATAAGTGATAAAAATTTTATAAATTGTAAAAATAAAATCAAACTGCTTGGATAATTAAATGTTATATTTGCATAAGAAATAATACAATAATCATAATAATGATAATACAATAATATTGGTGTAATAAAACTGCCATTAATTTAAATATTTACTTATAATGCCCAAATAGCCTAATTACCAATTTTTTCTTCTCGCGCTCAAATATAACATTAACCCGCATGCGAGCTAACCTTGAAATAGAAAAAACACATAATCCCGCTTGCGGGTTTCAGGAGTATTCGGATATTCTCATATGCACCTATGCAAATCGAACCAACCGGATATCTTATCCGTATCCCATTTTTTTAAATAAAAATCTTATAAATTTGAAAAATAAAATCAAATTTAAATGTATTAGGGTTTTAAAAATATTATATAAATCAAGTTTCTATTATTGTTGTTAAGCTTAATTAATCATATCAGATGCCATTATGTAACTAAACGGTAGTAAATAACCCCAACTACTTGGGATATATCTGTAATTTTGGCCCTGATGACGTCAGAAAAGGGGCCCAATTTTTTATCAAGGGAGGTAAGTGAAATTTTGAGAACCTCAGGGGATGTCAGTGAAAGTGTCAGAAACCTCAGGGGAGGTTTCTGAAATTATCCCTATTTAATTTAGTGCTCGACTCTACAATACTGGACACTAGGGGTGGCAATTCCTGACACGACACGAACCTAACACGAAATTAATGAGTTTGGATTGAGATTTCGGGAGTCCAGGTCAAAATCGGGTCGAACCCGATGAATCCGAAAAGAAAACAGGTCAATTTCGGATCAACCCATGGTGACCTGATATGACCCGATGTGACCCGTTTACGAATTAAAACTAATTTAATAAATATAAAAATTATTTTATCTAACTAAACTAAATCATTCTTTTTTTCCAAAGGCATTAATTACTTAATCCTAAATGAATTTATTTAACTTGTGTGAAGTTAAAATTAATATAGTTGGACAAATAATATATTATGTTATTTTTTACTTTTATGCTGTTTTAATTTATTTTATATTTGGTTTGGGATAAAACACTTTTACGGTGTTTAATTTATTTTAGATTTGGTTTGAAATTATTTATTTAAATTTTTATTACTTGATGATGTAATTAATTTTGTGAAAATGATTTTATTAGAAATTACAGTGATAAATTAATAAATTAAAATTAAGTTTCGGGTCATTTCGGATCGACTCGCCAACCCGAAATTTTCGGGTTCGTGTCAGGTACCCTAACCCGTTTCGGATTGGCGGGTCGGATTCGATTCAGCAGGTTCTTTGCTATACTTAAGCCCAACCCGACCCGCCAACCCGAACCCGACCCGATTGCACCTCTACTGGACACTTTCTTGTCGTTGGGGTGTCGGTAAGAAGATGAAATTTAAAGAAATATGCGCATACGATGAGGGAAAGTGAGAGAGTATTATTGTTACAGATTATAATATTAAAAAAGATTCTATGACATTTTCCCAGTATGTATTTCTCGATTATGATATTAATCTACATACTATATGAGTATTTAAAATTATTATATGGTTTAATAACGAATTGATTCAAGTAGCGTTTTATATATACTAGCGATCGAGGCACACTTGATGCGTAATGGAGAAAATTTACACCAATATGCATTAAATAATTTAGATGAGTTAATACCAATATGTGTTATTTGGGATAAAAAGTTAATTGATTGGAAAAGAATCTATATATCTATGATCCCAATGAAATATTTTAAAAAGGTTCAGCAAGTTCACTTCCAAGAAATACATGTCTCACTGAACATTTTTTTATAATACGAACTCTACATGATTCAATAGAATTAATTAAACCACCAATATTAATTTTCATACTAAAAATTGATTGGTGTAAAAAATGTTCGCACTTTTGTACAAGATTATCGAATCCAATGCATAATGTTTGTAAGTATTTCATTTTGAAACCAAATAAAACATGCAATTACATTTATTTCTATCCATATATCATTCATTTTTTAATACAAATTTTTGTTATTATTTTAAGATCCATCTTCCACAAAAACGCAATTCTTGAATGATCTATAGATTTTGTCATACTTTGAACTATTGTTAGACAATTTTTAAATTTTAATTATGTTGGTATAATTTTTTTAACTTTTTTCAAATTATATTGGTATAATTTTTTAATTTCTTTCAATAACGTAAGCATCGTGCGTAGCACTGGTATTCACACTAGTCTGTATCTATATAAATTTGAGAAGGGATTTTTAGGAACAAGCCTCCACGTATCTTCCCACTACCAATTCCATTTTTCTATCATTTCACATTTAATTTAATTTATAAAATATATTCCTCTCAATTTCCACATCTACTATTCACATTTGAAATTATTGGTTACTTTTTAAAATCATTTCATTTCAAATTGTTCCTTAACGTGCATGTTGTCCTATTTGAACTTTAACCCATCACGTTTCCAATTGCCTTGCATTGATTCTACTCCAATTCAAACTTCTATAAGACCATAACAAGAGATAACAAATATAACATCCTTTCATGCTTTCTTATTAATTTAAATAAGTAAGATTATTTACACTCCATTTTTGTTATTCACACTTCAATAATCATTTTGATCATATAATTTTCATTAATTAGATATATGATAAAAAATGGTGGAATTGCAAATAATAAAAAATGGAGTGCAAATAACATTTTCTTAAATAATGAGTGGCTTCCATGCCTTTCTAATTTAAAAAAATAGTGACTCCGCTTATATAGGAATTTGGTTTGAAGTTTATTAGTGGGAGGGTAAATAAAAAGAAAACATTGCCAAACTTAGTAAAATTAAAAAAGTAAATGATAATATTTTATCTTTTAACTTGGTAATCCTAAGTAAAGGGCAAAATTAAATAGAAAACAAAAAGGAAATAATGTCATGGATTTAAAAAATCAAGAATGGTACCATTCATAAAATCCAAATTATGAAATCACTAAATAAAAAACAAAATATTACTAGCCTTTTAACGTGGAAATTTTTTTTTGAAATATTCATTTTTGATAAAAAAAAATAATGATAATAACAACACCAATTCTACCTAAAATTTTTTAAAAAACGTAACATTATAATTTAAGAGAAAGATATAGAACATTCAACCCTAAAATACTACTTAATTTGTATATATCCTGCCCAAATTTGACATTAGGTTTGAATAAGAGTGCAAAACCCAAACACTAAGGATAACTTTTAGTATCATTAATTATTTTATGTATTTCTTATTGCTGTCTTCTTATGTAAATATGTATTTGATATATTAAATATGTATATATATATATATATATATTGATTGTAGTACTTTATGATATTATAGATATTATCAGTTTTTCATTTCCATTTTTAGATACTAATAATTGCAACCATTGTAATTAATTTTCAATTTTATATTTTCATTATGATAGGTAAAGTTAAATATATTGGGTCGTGGGGATATGAATTTAGAGGTTAGGTATAGGGGGAGGAGAGAGGGAAGAAAAATGGTGAGGAGTTAAAAAGTAACAGGAAAAGTTGACGAATAAATATGGGTTACAAGGATGGGCGGATAAGGAAGAGAAGAAAAAAGGAGATTGCAGGGATATGACAAAAATGACAATAAAAAAAAATAATAGAGAGAGTGGTACCATGATAGAAGATAAGAAAGTCGTAGGAGGTATCTAACGACTAACTGGCGTATAAGAGAATAGGAAAATGATGGTGATTTTTAATAATTTTGACAACTGTAAAAAATATATTATTGAGATTTAAAAAAAAAAAATATATATATATATATATATATATATATATATGTTAAAGTTTATGATATGCTAATCTAAATGTAGTCAACAATTTTAGGGCACAAGATAGGAGAACATTTTTTTTCTAAAAATGGAAGAAAATAAACTGGTTATAATTTATTTTTTTTATATTATAAGTTGTGATATATGGGTATAACATAATATGTTTTGTCAGATATTGATAAATTGACTTTTTTTAGAAAACTCTTCTCACCTTACCACCCAACCTAACTCTCTCATTAAATGTGTTAATAATTTTTTTATCATGTAAATTATTATAGATTAAATTTTTTTCAGCATACACTTCCTTAAAATTTTTAGTCTATATATGTATTTATTATTTTGTACCATAATATATAAATATATACAATATTATTTTGATTTGAAATATAATTCCGTGCATAGCACGGGTCAAAATATTAGTAAGCATAAATTTGAAAACACACAAATTTAATATCAAGTTAACTATTTACATAGACTTTATTATTATTGTAAATACATGGCAGTTGGGGGGCCCGAAAGAGAGGTCCGTAGTGTCGTGATTGGCCTAAAGAAAGCGGCGAGGCTCGTTAACATGGAGTGGAGGCTCCTTGAAAGCCCAGGAGTTGTAGCGGGGTGGGGGACCCGAGTGGGGCCCCTGCTCAAGGGAAAAGCGAGCCAAGCCCAAGCGTGGATTGTGGTAGTGGAAGCGCGCGGTGGACAATCGGACGGACCAGGCTGAGAGTCAAAGCCGTCCATACCCTTTTTTTCCTTTTTTTTTTTTTGGGTTGCGTAACCATTAACCAACTAGTACTTCTTCCAATGATTTTCCTACTTTGACTGCGGTTGTCACTTGAATGAATCTCAGGCCCTTTTCGTTGAATTGAATCTTTTGTTTTTTGCCCTTCCGAATTTACTAAAATACCTCTCGCCGTTTCTCATCTTTGCCCTCTCTGGCTGGTTTGCCCTACTTTATGGCAAATCTAATATTATTGTTATCATTTTATTGACCACAAATTTAAAAAAAAAAATAAAAATTACTGTTATCATTCGTACAAGATAGCCGATGCCCTAAAAATACTCAAAATATTCCTAAAAATTTACCCAAAAATACACACATGGGACAAAAATCCCAAAATATTTAAAACTCTTACATTATGTGTGTTCTGGACAAGAAACTATTTGAAATCATTATTGTAATATTTTTTACAATATGATATATGTGAAACAAAAAAATTGAAAAGGTAAAAATGTGTATTAGAAAGTCCATTTATAATGCAAGTAAATTAGCTATTTTCTCAATCGACCTCAATCTCCCTTTCTGTACTCCATACCCTATCTTCTGCTCCCCCTCCCCTTCTCTTTTCCCTTGAAATTTCCTTTTCCATTGCCCATTTTCTCTCTTCTTCTTCTTTTTTCCATCACCACTTCTTTCCTCATTCTTCTCTATCTCCTCTTATCCTCTTTTATCCTAGTTTGCTATGAGAATAGATCATTATTGACTTGGCCATGCAACCCGATTGTGAAGGATAAGAGCAATGGGTGAAGTAAAAATAAAGGGGTAGGAGAAGAGGTGGGAAAACAAGGGAAGGGATGGAAGGGCGAGAATGGAACAATCAAGGGAAAAGAGAGATGGCAAGGTATTAGAAGTCCGTTTGGATTCACTTGTTATTCAAAACATGAATAAAACAACTCCAAAACACCTCATTCATACAATATATAAAAAAACAACTCACAAATATACAAAAAAATTAAAGAAAATAAATTCTATAACATCTTTCACCTATTATCACCATTTACCGCCAATTCCACCCACCACTGCTACAACCCCCTCCTTCTCCCTTTCTCCTCTCTCTTATTCATCCTCTTCTATTCCCCTCCCCTTTCTCTTCCATGCCACCCCCGTCCCTCCCTTTCTCCCTTCCCTGATTTGGCTTCAACTAGATGGTGATAGGGAAGAGGGTAGGAAAGGAGCCAGATTGGGGGAGGAGGAGAGGGATGGGTAGAAGGTGGCAGGGAAGAGAGGGGGGGGGGGAAGGGGTAGTGGCTGTGGTGGTAGTTTGTGAGTGGTATGTTAATTTGTAAAAAAGACTCTAAAAATGTTTTAAATTTTAAAAAAGGCCAAAAATATATTCCAAAAATTCCTCAAAAAATAGTATAAAAAACAGTCACAGTAAAAGTTTTTCGTACACGCTGTTACAGTAAAATATTTCAAAAACAGTTAGTCCAAACAAAGTTACTATTTTCACAATACTCCTAAAACACCACATCTAATGATTTATTTATAATTTTATATGTATTAAGTAAAAGGCATAATATAACACATTAGGAAACAATATAGAAAGAGCTAATAGAAAAGCTACTACATCCAAACGGACCCTTAATTATTTCTTTTTTTTTTTTTAAAAAAAAAAGCCCTCAAAAAATTACTAAAACTTGTTGTATGACAAATATTTTCCACATCTTTTTTTTTTTTGTAGGGGAAGCCTTTATTTTTTGTGGTTTGAAAATGTGAATAATGAAATATAACAACCAAGGTAATTTGCAAAGATTTTGATGATAATTGTCCAAATGCGGAAATGATGTAAATCAAATTTTTTCGTGGTTTGAAAGTGTAAATAATGAAAGATAACAACCAAGGTAATTTGTAAAGATTTTGATGATAATTGTCCAAATAGAAATGATGTAAATCAACTTTGTAGCTTAGTATATAATTTTAAATCATTTAAAAAAACTTTTGTAACTCGTTTTATGTAAAAATAAGAAGTTTGAACACAGTCAATGAATTGAATTTCTTAAATGTATAATCAAGTGGAGGAAGAAAATGAGGTAATTTGCTAATTTGTTATTAAACTCAAATGAAGACTTGTTAAAAACCTCACTTGGTTTAGGGTTTAGGAAAATACAGCAAAAGTGAGACTGGAAGATGGGAACTAAATTTGTAAGTACCGGTGAAAATGAGAGGACATTAGAAAGGCTTAATCACGTATTGTTCCCTTGTAATTAAATGTTAGTAGTAAATTCCCTCTATATTCATAAAATCTACAAATTACTATTTGATGATAATAGTGTAATGTATTTGGATAATAAATGATAATTATGTCTTTATTGTTAGAATAACGTCAAATGATCATTCAAAATTTTCTTTTTCTTCTTCTTGTTTTCTTTCTTATTGTTTAAATTTCCGTTTATTCTTTCTCAATTCCTACTATAAGGTTCTGATTTTAATAACAATGTGCTAAAAAATTTCTTATGGAAAAATTTAATTATTATAAGAAATTTAATTCCTGGTATGCATTTATTGATATTCGATGTAAAAAATAGGAATAATGACACTTTGCCCTTCTCAATAACAAAAGATAAGTACTTTATCCAACTAGGAATATTTTGTTTGGTGTTTTATCAAAGAGAAAAATGACGTGACGAGGTTTTGTCTGAAAAAAAAATAAAAAAGAAAAAGAAGCAAAATGACTGAATCATGTTTGTCGACAAGTCTACCTTTTTTGTCATTGACAACCAACGTCATTTATTTCCCAAGTATAAAGGAACATACACTTTTTTTTTTTTTTTTTTTTTCAGAACAAAAGATCAACAATATCACAAATAAATAAATAAATAAATAAAAGAAGTTGAACAGTCAGAAATGTTCATAAGTCCGGCACTCGGCCCACGGAGCAAAATTTATTTAGATGAATATATAAGATGATGGTTATGCGATAATTATTAGTTTTAATGATGACCAAAGATTTTTAGTTAGTTTTTAATTATGCATTATTAAAATTATTTTTTAGAGAATATACTCTGACTATTTGACCATGTGGGCATCGTGATTTTGTGTCCAACTACGAGAATCGAATCAGTTCTCACAATTTTGGTGCGGGGGTCGGGCACCTGACCCGACTGTTCTGCTATTTTTTGTTTGCCATTGTTTTTTTTTTTTTTGAATGAAACCTGTTGTGATATTGTTGATCCTTTGTTCAATGGCAGAAAGGGTAGACTAGTTAACAAACGAAAGTATTTGTTACGTCTTTTTTTTTTTTATTTTTATCTCTGATAAAATTCCAAATGAAATATTTCTAATTGAATGAAGTGACAATTGTTTTGATTGAGTGGGAGGCCCCCCCACCCCGCGGCCCCGGGGGGGTGGGGGGGGGGGAGAGTGACGAAGCTTCAGATAAATATCTTACTTATATTAGCAGCATAATACGGTCTCGTAGGCACCAATATTTTTACTTAGTTTTACAACGTTATAATTATTTTTTTTATGAAATAACTAATTCATTTTTTTTTATAAATATAAAAAAAATTCGAAAGAAAGATGTTGTTGAAAGAGATGCCAAAAATGGTGAATTGAGGGGATCATAGGGGTAGTGTGTCACTGTGCTGGGGCGGGTGGTCCCACCCTGGGGGCTTGGTTGGTTTGACCACTGCCGCTTTGCCCACAATTCCTACGACTCTCTCTCTCTCATAACTTCGCCAACCTTTTGCTTTATCAGCAAAAAAAAAAAAAAAGAAAAAAGAAAAAGAAAAATCGCTTTGTTCCTTTCCTCATCCTACGCCAGCACTAGCAGACTAGTCTAGTTAGTATTTCATTGAGATAGAGAAATTTTGCTCCCCACCCAAAAAATTCCAAAATCAAGGCCCTCGAAATTCATCATCAAGATTGGATTTTTTCTCCTTTCTTTCACAAATCGGGAGGTTTGAGATTAGAAAATGGAGATCTAGTCTACTTCGGTTCAAACTGTCCTCAAAGATCAGCTCAATTTTTGGAGGAAGGGATCATTTGTCTCCACCCCAAGGTTTGCTTTGGATATGCTATCTACTACTACTTGTATCTATTTCTTCCCTCATTTGTTTGGATTCTTTCTCGTCTTTCTTTTTTTTTTGGGTTCTCTTGAATTTTTGGATTCATGTCTGCTCTCGCTATGCTAGCCCCTTAGGAAAGCCGCAACTTTCACCCAGGAGATAACACAAATAGCAGTAATACCATGACTCTGTTCTTTTTCTCTATTATCCACCCATCTTTTCGCTTTCCTAGATTGAAATTTTAGTCATTGAAATGCTACTATATTGTTTAACTGCCTGCTTGTTTGTTGGAATACTATTACTCTTTCCCTGCCAAAGTTGTTTCTTGGACTTTCTGAATCCGGGGGTTCTCTCTCTGTCTCTCTTTTATTTGTATATGTTGCCATCTGAATCTGGGGATCATCGGTTTATAACTGGTAGTAGCCTACCGAACGAGTACATCCCGTTACCTTCGTGTATGCCTATTTGTACAAATTATGTTGAACTGAATTTTAGGACGATCACGCATCTGAAAACCAGTGGTGACATTTTTTAAGCGGGAAACACTCACTGTTCCATTTGCTTAAACACATGGTAGTCCTCTCTGGTTTATCACATTCTTCTTTTTTCTTCACTTCCTTATCCCTTTTTATGGGAAGGACATGGTGAATTCCTAATCTGAACACCATCTTTGTTTGCCTAATTATTCTTTGCATTTTGTCCCCATGCAAGTGCCATTCAGCTGTGCATATCCATTCTCTTAGTACTTTGATTGATATGATGGTAACAGACATACAGAGCCATGTGGCATAGTATTGTGCCTTAATTGTATCTATCGGTTCATTTGGCTGGAAACAGATAAAACCTGGATTAGTTCTTTCTCCGCAACATGGGTTGTTTCACAGTTCTGAAGAGCAAAAAGAAAAAGATGGAGCAGATCAATTACTCCATCAAATCCATCCATTCTCAGGAACATTCACCTACGACTTTGCCTGAACCGCAAAAGCATACGAGGTCATTGCAATCTGCACCTCCAAGTTTCAGAACTAGAGTAAAACCTGTCCAATCCAATACCAAGCAAACCAACAGTAGGATGCGAGCTTTATCTGCCCCTTCAAGCCTTGTTGTGGCTGAAGATACCCTGATATCAAATGAATGTGAAGAAGTAGATGAATCCAAGAGTCGCGTTGGATCTAAGAAAGAATACCAGCCAGCAAGTCCTCAACCTCTTCCTCTGCCGTCACCTCAGATTGTTGTAGCTTTGAAAACTATGGCAAGCTTTAAAGGGGGAAATGCCAGTGGTCCTCTAAATGCCTCTGGACCCTTGCCTTTGCCCCCAACTCCACCTCCAACAATGTCCCCTTCTGGACCCCTAAGAAATTTTTCGTACGAAGAAATAGCTGTTGCTTGCCATAATTTCTCTCCTGAGTTATGCATGTCAGAAGGGCTTTCTTCAGTGATCTACAGAGCCTCTTTTGGGGAAGAGGCTACTGCCTCCAAAAAGCTTGAAGCCACAATCACCCGCCTTCACGCATCTAATCAGGTAGTACATGGTTGTTCATCTCTTCTTTGTTTTTTCCTTTTCCATGGTCATAGCTGATTTTTACTTTACATTATGCTTCTGGTTCAAAATCAGTTCTTTGGTTCCCCACTTAAGTTTGTTGACATGCTTTTATTGGAGGGCTGCTCCACAGTCGTAAGTCCAGTGAATACCTAACCAAGTGATCGTCAAGTGTATGCATGTACACTTGACGTGTGACATTTAGTTTGGCAAAACAGCTCTTTTAGCTTCTTTTTTTGTTTGGTTGGGGGGGGGGGGTTGTTGGAGGGGGGATATTATGAATTTCAATACACCTTCACTGTCAGCTTTTGCATAACTTCAATATCAAAATTGGTTTTCCAGGGCTTAAAGGAATTTGTCAATGAGGTGAATACTCTTACCTCTTTACAACACCCCTATCTTTGTAAGCTGCTTGGTTATCATGCGCGTGAAGGATCAGAACACAGGATGTTGGTTTATGAAAGACTTTTCCATGGAAGCTTGGACCGGCTTTTACATGGGAGATCAGATGGTCCTCCGATTGACTGGAATGCCAGGATGAAAGTTGCTTTATGTGCTGCACAAGGTCTCACATTCTTGCATGAAGAAGGGCCTTTCCAGGTACCGAAAATTTATGTCAGAAGAAGAAATAGGAACCAGGAAATTTGGCGCTAAAAGGAACTTTTTTCTTAAGCTTCTGGTGTTAATATAAGTATATAACTTCAGTTTTAAGTGTCATACTATATCCTTCTATCGGTCTTAGAAGTATCCTAATTTAAGTTTAAATATTGGATTAATCTACTATACACTAACAGTGTATACACTTTCATTATTGGATGCATGACACGTAATCTAAATTTGAATTTGAAACTCAAATTTTGCATATGTGTCGTGCATCCAAACATGATAGTGTATACACTGTCAGTGTATATAAGATTAACTCTTAAATATTTATCCCTGTCATGATATGCAGTAATTAATTCTGTTTACTTCATGCCTTCCTTTAATTGGCAGGCTATGTTCCATGAATTTTCAACTGCCAATGTACAGATTGACAAGGATTTTAGTGCAAAGTTGTCGGGATATGGGTGCATTAGCCACATTCCTGAGACAGACATCTCAAGTAGTAATTCAGTAAGCAATGCTATTCTACATGCTAATGGTTTCTTTTTGTCATTTCTTACCCTGTTCATCTTCTCCCTGTCCACTTTTTACTTTTTACTTTTTTTTTTTTAAATAAATATTGAACTTTCCAATTTTTGTTTTGTTCGAATGGTTAAATTGGACGAGTTTGATTTAAGTCATCTTATTAAAGATAGACAAGCTGTATTGAATATTCAAGTTCTAGTTGTTCCCATATTGGTTTGGGTATAGTTTTTTGAAACTAGTAGTAAGGAAAATAAATTGCTACTGAAGATAGAAAAATCAAATCAAAATTCAGGGAAAACTCCCAAAGTTTGGTGGGCATGACATGGTGAGTTACTAAAGAATACTTTTAACTTTATGATATTGACCTCAAAAGGTGAATGTTTTGTTAAATTGATTTATGCTTTTGCAAGGTTATATTATCCAGAATTCTAACTCAGCGGTGAACATATTTGATTCATTTTTGGTTTCATTTGTTTGGAACTCCTTGCTTGTGGTCTTTACCAATTCTAGACTGTTAATTTTGGCCTCATTATCCATCCACTCAGGCACTGGCAAATCTTTCACTGGAGACACTAGAGAGGGGGCTGCTGACTCCTAAGAGCAACGTTTGGAGTTTTGGGATTTTGCTGCTTGAATTGCTTACAGGAAGAAAAAACCTCGACAGTCGTCGTCCAAAGGAGGAAAGAAATTTAGTAAAATGGAGTAGGCCTTTCCTAGCTGATGATTGCAGACTCTCACTGATCATGGACCCTCATCTCAAAGGTCGGTTCCCATCCAAAGCTGTAAGGACTGTGGCTGATATTGCTCAAAAATGTCTTCAGAAGGATCCATCAGTGAGGCCCACCATGAGGATTGTTGTGGAGCATCTCAAGACTATTCAAGATATGAAACATACTTCTAGGTTTCCATTGCAAGAGCCTGGGGCAGTTAGTGGAAAACACATATCTAGATCACCTAGCCTTAATGGAATCGTTATGCCGGTGCCCAGGTCAACTTCTTATCCATCTCCCCCAGCAACCAGGCCATCAATTTCGCTGACTACGCCAATTGTGTTGCCTTCATCTCTTCTTCCGCGAACTTGTTCCTCCGCTCTCTCCTTGGATGAAGTTGATCAGCAGGAAAGCCAGAAATCATCATCCTCAACTGTTCCAAGGTCCAGCGTGGAAGGATTTTGAATGTTAATAGAGAGCATTTTTTTTTTTCATTTTTTAGGTATATGAGTAGTAGTTTACAAGATATATAGAAGATAAAAGATGTGTCTGCTCTTCTTCCCGTTCCTCCAGAACATGAGGTGGGGGGATGATTTTTTGTAGATAAAAAAATGTCTTGTTATAATGGCATTCTCTTCCTTTGCGGTATTTGTTGTGACCAAGATGCAAATGACTTATCCCACATTGCTTCATTCCATTTCCTTTGCGGTGACTCAAGACTGCCCCATTAGCTTAGTTGAAAATTTTCAGGTGAATGTTACAGGAAAATGATACCTAGTGAAAATATAATACAAACTACAGGCTTCAAGATTTCTACTTGCAGGACTTTTTCCAGCCCACACTCTGTATGTGCACCCAAGCATGGAGATACACGTATACTGTATAACGACGAGCTTGATTCAATGTTTGTGTTTCACATTATAAGAGCTACAGCAATATAACCAATCAGAATTTGGTGGTAACTAGGAAAACTGAAACAACGGCAGTCCACACTGACAGAACAATGTACGACTGTAGATGTCATCAGCTCAGCGTTCTCACTTTTGGCTCGATGAATTATTTATTTTTCAATAAATAAAAGCACAAATTGTTCAAAGTTTTATATCCTGCATCCAGCACTCTTCATGATTTCTTTCATGAGTTGATGCGAATCTAAAATGCACATCTATTATATACAGAAACAAGCACCATAATTAAAGCATCTTCAGCTAAAATGCTCAAACATAAAACAAACTATGCTACCATCAACTAGTTGCTAGGTACAAACTTTGAGGATATCTTTTTCTCATTTGTTTCTTTCTTCTTTTTTGATTTTTTTTTTTCTGTTTCAGAACCTTTCAGAAGCCAGACAGCTTAGGCGATGGGTCAAAAGCTACAAATATGAAAAATATCATGAAGGATCATTTCCAGCTTGATCTGTTTCTGAAAGTTCCTCTTTTACTTCTTGCTCTTGTATCTCGTGAGAAAGACACTGGTCCTCATCAAATTGTAGCTCACTCTCTCTAGTAACTTGTGGGAGGAGCACATTAGACCCTGAACTCACTCGTTGATCAGAAACCAAGCTTGTAAGACCATTCTGCTTTAGATAGGTTTGCAAAGGTAGACTGGCTTCTTGGAGAAGACTCACCATGCTGACACGGGATGAACTCTGCTGCAAATTTTCACGGTCTGGATGACAATTCAAGTCTAACTGCTCTTTTCCAATTTCCTCGAGTTTTTCTGACTGCTTGTTGCTTTGGCTTAGAAATTCAGATTCGCTCCCTAGTCTCTTGTGATTCTCCAGAGAATCATGTGGTATAACCAGTTGTTGGTAGCTCTCAACTTCTGCTTCTTCCTTGGAAACCCAATCAAACTTGTTCCTTTGTGCGATTTCTGCTTCTCGTTCTGATTGACGCTTCTTTTTGCGCATCATTAGGGTCTTAAAGCGTCGCTTTACAGTCATGCAGACATTGCATGTACATGTGGGCTTGTGTTTACCCTTGCCACTAGGAGGCTGAATGCAGACAATGCAAGAGCAGCCAGGACGATGCCTGGGGTGCTTTGTAGTTGTTGCAATTGATGCAGCAGACGTCCCACTTGTATCACCACGAACAGCCTTGGAATTTCCCAGACCATCTGGATCAGAGGATTCATGCTCATGGGCTGACTTAAGGCCTGACGCAATTTTCTGCTTTTTGAGTTCTATAAAATAGGAGATGAGCACAATAAGTCTCTCAACAATCTTATACATAATACATTTAAGTAGACTACATCTCAGAGAGAGAATTCACCCTTGCTCATTTTCAGAAGACTCTCAAGCTCATGGGGACTCAGGTCCTCTGGTCCAGAACATGATGGCCTGTTAAATTGAAGAGAAGATTAATGTTTACTCAAAAAAAAGCTTATGAGAACCTCCCCTTCCCACTCATAAGGCTTGAAGTCCCCCTTCAACAACCCACCACACCCCCCCCCCCGCAGGGGGAGAGAGAGAGAGAGAGAGAGAAAGGAATTGTATTCGAAAAACAAAAACCTGCTTAGAGCCCAGGTGTGCTCCTGACATGTCCACTTAGGAGGGAGAAGAACATTAACTGGCAGCCTTCTCCATTTTAAGCAACTATCACATTGAGCCCATTGCTCCTGCTCCCTAGATTGATACAATAACCCAGAGGATCAGCATTCCTATCTAATAAAGCCATGGATGCAACTTCTATTGAATATGACATCGAGAGAACTAATTGGTAGTGCAAGCTCACAGGCACACCTGCATATTTTTTTTTATGAAAAAGATAATGAAGAAGTGACTCCTTTATCACTTCTGCATGGCAAAGCATGATAGCAGATGCAATTAACACCATGGTCCAGCACTAAACTTATCTCTGGTATTTTGTGTCTGAAAAAATTGCCAGTAAAGCATAAGATCAACACCAGCTACCACTCCTTTTTGCCTATTTTTACTACTAAGATAATTTACAAGCGATGTTATACTTCTATCAGATGGTTGCACGAGCAAGAGCTGAAGAAGAAAAATGGATGCACATGTATATGGTTGCTTGTCTGTGCCTTAAATATGCACCATTTGCGTTCGTCCACATATTTATGCACATGCACGCAAGTCTACATCTATTTTTGTGTATATATAGAAAGACACACACAAGAAGAGAAAATGATCTGGTGTATACAATCTTAACAAGCTACAGTTGTAATATCGTCTTTCCAAATTGCCCTATCTCAAAAGTATGCGTGTATCTGTGTGTACGTGTCCATGCATATATGAGTGTACATGTGTGTATACATCTATAAATCTGTTGATATACAGAGACACACACACACACACAAGAAGATCATGATCTTAATGTGTATAATCCTAACAAGCTACCGATATAATATCAATTTTGTCATTCCAAACTTTTTTAAAACGATATTATATATGTGTATATATATGCAAGTCTATTTGTGTAAAAAAGCACACAAGAAATATAATTTTCTTACCCTGTATAAAACTTAAGAAAAATCCTACTCTAAAAGTGACATATGACTTATAAGACAGAGACAAACTAAATGATAGCCCATCTCCTTGACTTAGGGATTTCCACGTTTGTATCTATCGCTTAGACATGTTGTGATTTTCAGTCGTTTTTGGTAGGTGAACTCAAAACTTAATAAGCTAACGGTGTGATATAAAATATTGTTTCTAAATTGCCCTATTTCCTCACTAAAGAAGTTAAAATTCAAGTACAAAAAAATTTTCATACCCTGATTGGCGCATGGTGAAAATGCTCTTCTTCCCAAAAACTGGTGGTTGCTGTCACGCAAGAAACAGGAAAAAAAAAAAAAAAGATCACCAACAGGTCATTTTTAAGACCAGAACTAAGAGCAGAACACAATAGGCATTCTCAAAGAGTTCTTACATCATATTCTTCAAATTCATGATCCTCAATTGCAACAGTGCTTGGCTTAACACACGGTGGAGGGCAGAGCATGTCCTGTAACTCTTCCCATGAAAGTTTCAGCTCAAAAGCATCTTGGCTATCAATGAGCAATCTCTTGCTTTTTGACCCAATATTCCGACTTCTTTTGCGCTCTGGAACTAGCATGGGTGATGGAAATATGCCATCCAGAGTCTTTTCACCATTCATCTCAGCTATGTGCCAGCCAAACTCCACAGCACTGAAATGTTTTGACAATGCACTCAGAGGAAAAACCCCGCTTCCTTTAACCGAGTCAAGAAGGGCAGACTGACTGTTAGCTGAATGTAGATTATCAGCACCAGGCAAAAAGAATGGTTCACTTGAAAAAGAGCCCTTCGGGATGCTAGACAGATGTTTATTATCCTGTGAAGGGAAATCCGAACATGTCTGTTACCTAACCAATTAAAGCTTGTTATATATATGTCTATATATATATATATATATATATATAATATGTATGTATGTATGTATCTGCATGGAATTGGCTTATCTATTCAAAGAACTTAATACCTGCATAAGTGAAGCCTTCCTGAAACCCATTAAAAGTTTTCCTTCAGGATCCATGCGACTGAAGGTCACTGAAAGGAAGATAATCCAAAGAGATGAGAAGAATGGAGCACAAAAACTTGCTTAAAGTTGATCTTTTTCTCAGAATAACACTCTAAAATTCATATTAAGAATAGAGATTCTTTAAAAACATCTTGCAAACTTTCTGATCTGATACAGATGTACCAAATAACTATATCAAAAATTAAATTGTTCTAACAAGCAAATAACTGGAATAAGCTCAAATTTTCATTCACTTAGAAAGTCATAGAAGTTTTTTTTAAACATTAAATCAAGCTCAGCAATCATATGCTTGTGGGTGACTAGAAATGATAAGCATGCATCCTATGCTATGAGAAATAACTGGAATCTCAGTGCATTATCTGCAGGACTTAAAAATGATACAGAGGTCTTGTAACACTAAAATTTCTGCAACAGGCTTGTTTAACACCTACAGAGGAAAAGGTGCAGTTAAAATACCAGTATCTCCAGCTTGTAATTGCATTGACTGTATGCAAGGGGTTACACCTTCTAAGACATACATTCTGCTGTTATTATTTGGCCAAAATCTGAATTGAAACACCCATTCTTTGCCTTGAACATCCTGAATCCTCAAAGGAAGGCCTTCTGGTTGAGAGATTGGTGGAAAATATGCCTAAAAGTGAAATTCTTTTTACTCATGAGACAGATAAAACACATATAACCATGATGCCAGAGGCAAATAGAAAAGTAGACAACATTAGAAACTAAACTAAATTCTGATGTTCATCAGTGTGCAAAACAGGTACAAGATTCAGAATAAGGACAGCAACGGCATTCGTACTTCAGCACATGCTTTTGGAAGAACCAATCGACCAATTCGACCAGCATCGCTGGCGCTCAAAACCTTTTCAAACAAAGGAACGACAGTGGAATTCGAGCTGACATATACCCTGTCAAGGAAATATTGCCCTAGGACAGGGTGAAGATTATTCTTAGCAGTCAACATAGAATTTACTTGTCACCATCTCTTAATGGAATCTAAGCTACAACCAAGAAAAAGGAATAATCTAATCATGGATACTCTCCAGATATTTGCCGCAGCTCCTGGTCTGTTATCCTGGGCCAATAACGAGGAAGCAACTGGTTCTTAATTCTTCCTTCAACAGGTGGTCTTGCCACCCTTAACTGGGTAAGTGAGCTAACATTTGCCTCCAAGCCTGCAGCCATAATAGATTTTACAGGTTTGGGCAAGAGATGGCGAGATCTAGACCCCTGCGAAAAGGAAGAACTCTTCTTGTTTAGTGGCCTTTCTTCAGCAACCACTGCAGGTAAAAAATTTTTATCTCCTGATGTAGCAGGAGGTGATATAGTTAAATTTGTTTGAACTGATGAACCGTGAGTATCTTTAATCGGCATATATTCCTTATATTCATTTAATTGGGCATTTTGAGCTGCTTCAACTGATGTCTGATTTAAAACTGACAAAAAGGGGCTTCCAAATTCTCCTGATGTAAGAAAATTTTCTTTCATTTTCCTCTGCCCAAGAGACTCAATCCTATCATCTGTCTGAGACAGAAACAACTGTGATTGGTCACTACTGCCTGCATCATCACCGAACTGAACAAGCTTCATCTTGTCAGTAATACCAACATTTGACTGACTGCCCACAGTAGTGAATTGCTTTCCCCCGCCATCATCTGCTGAGAATACTCTGCAATCTTTATTTTTTTCACCAGTCAAAGTCTGCATTAACATTCAGAGTCAACTTATCACTTCAATTCTGAAGAAAGCATCACAGACTCCAACTTAAAGGATAATAATGAATGAAAAGAAGGAAAGTAGCTGACTAAGCTCAAAATCCCTTGACAATTTCAATAATGTAACCGATAGAAAAAGTTGTGCCATTAGAAATTGACTGTTTTAGAAGTAATGCTTCTGAAATAATCGAATCTTGCCCATAACCATAACCAAGAGTCATGCGATGGGTTTTCAGCGTAAAACACCCAAATTTCGTCCTGGCCCTAAAGTCATTTTATTAGATCCTCTAAGCCCTTGAATCAAGACTAGAGATTTTAGAGATGGAGACAGACACCAACTATTATTCCAATTACATGGAATTCGCCTTGAAAAGCTTGACCATCTGAATTAGAGATTCTCAACAAAGTTGGGTGCTCCCCCTACCCTTGATTATCCTGAATCTCTGCAATGGTTGGCATCTTGCTATACTCGATGATCCCATCCACCAGGATGTATTTCCAATTCAAGTACAAGAATTATAACGTAGAAAAGTGGGGAAGGAAGCACAGGTGTGCAGAAATCAAAATATAGAAAAAACAGGGGGGAAATGCAGGTATGGAAAACCCAAAATCCTAAAGCCCCTATTTGGTGTAACATCTGAGTTCAACTATGAATGTGCATCGGTTGATCTTACAGAGCAAATTCCATGACTTTCCGAGCAGCTAATACAATTTACACCACCACTGTCAAGTAGCTCGAGCCAAGAGCTAGACGCAACGCATCCACAATGAAGACGCTGCCATTGTTGAAACCAGTTACTTTTTGTGGCATAGTTTTACAGAGAAAACATTGTTCTAGGGGAGGCAGAGTTAATCAACCAACTACTTTTTGCAGCATAATGTTACAACATGCAGGCTAAAAAGAATATATTCAACCAGCTCACCTTACCACACGTTGTGCATTCCCTCCAACCAGAGTCGTTTGAGTGGAACTTGTCGCAGAAGACTAATTGTTCATAAGCAATGCTGCAGTCAATCCAGATGCTTAGGTCATGTCTTTTCTAGTGTATACTTATCAGCCCAAAATGTAGGAAAGTCAAAGAAAACTATAATGTGTAAACTAAAACATCATCCTAAGATAAAGATACCCATTGTGTTAAATGTCAAAGACATTTGAATTCTATATAAGAGGTAGAAAAAACTTTTGACTGGTCAAAATGCAAGATATGGTTGACTAAAAAACTGGAACTTGGGTCTGGTCTGGTCTGGGCACATGGATTACAAGTTTTGTAAACTAATATCTTCTTTTCTCAGGAACCCAAAACTCCTTTTGGGCAAAGTTAGTTGGGTTATCAAAGCAACAAAAATAAAGGACACATAGACAAACCGCACAGACTCAGGTCCAAGGTTGAACCCGGTAGTAGTGTTTGTGTAATAGACTCAGAAAGTGAATCATCAAAATTTGGGGACAGCCACAAATTAATTTTTAAAATTTTTTTCAGCAGGGGAAAGGTGAGATTGAAGAAGCTGGGAAGGGGAAGGGGAGATTTGAACCCAGGACTTCTAAACCCATAGTCCTCAACCTCACCCAGAAATTATTCTTCTGCCAAAAGGATGGTAGCCTTATAGAACAAACCACTGAAATCTACAAGGTCGAAATTCAACCAATCACAAAGGAAGAGCCGGTTATTCAAAGTGTCCAAAATCAACTGCAGAAAAGCCAACTACCCACAGTAGATGAGATTAGTATTCATTGTATACAACTGTACATAAGGGGGTTCTGGACTGTCTTTTAGTAAAGGAAACACAATTTGCACATCTTTACTCGTGCCTAAAATACGGCTGCAGTTTGGCTGGCACAAGAGAGAATTGCAGAAGAGTGTTTAGAACAAAAGTTGTAAGGAAAAGGATTACCTACCCGCAATGGTGACAGAGAGTGGCGAAGCCACCGGATCGTAAAGGCCAACCCCTTTTGAGATCAATTGAAGACGAGGATGAGGACGAAGTGCACTGCTGGTTCATGCATACCTTGGAATCCATTGCTCCACGAGTCTTCCTTCACACCACCTCCTCAATACTACTACTACTACTACTACTGGGGGTAATACATATAGGCTTGTCCCAAAACAACACAAACGATTGAAACCATCTAATAGCAGCAGCAGTAGTTGAGCAGAGGAAACAACCGTATATGTTCTGTTGGTAGGCAAGGTAGTATGTATGAGTAATACCCCGATCCCCTCAAACCCAATGAATCATAACAAAGCCAAAATCTTGAATTTAATTACTGCCAGTACTAAGTAGTAATGAAAACGGAAAAATAAAAATAAAAATAAAAGGGAGATACGTCAAACTAAAGATATGCAGACTCCTCAAACAGCGGCCCCTTGGGGATGGGGAACTGGGGATTCTTGGCTCAGTAAGTCAGTAGTCTAGTAGTAGCGTCTGCTCCAAAGACTTTTCTAAGGCGCGGAGCAGCTTAGGAGCTGAGCAGAGCAGAGCAGGGGGGGCTGCTGATTTACGAGAGGTAGAGAACTCCACACTGCCCACTACCCGGTACCCTTTGGGTTTAGCAGGGAATTGGATGAGAGAAGGTATTTATCTATTTATTTTAGTCTAAAATATGTCAACTGTAACAATTTCTTGAAACAAAGCTAGTGCAATGATCTCGCATGGCACTAAAGCAAAAGCAGAGAGAGAGAGAGAGAGAGAGAGAGAGGAGGAGTGTTGCTTCAAGAATCCGCCAGTGGACGGGGGAAGGATACAGGTCGCCCACCTTTCTTTTTCAGCAGTGTTCGGTATTTTCTTTCTTTTTCTTAATCATGACATCTTCCATTTCATTCCTTCCCGAGAGCCTTAGCTTGCAAACCACTTTTACGTACTGCCACTGGGCCACTATCGTCTGTATCTAACTCCATATGTATCTTCCTGGGCTTTGGTCGGATGGCCAGGACCCAGGAGCGGGGAGGAGAGGATGCATAATATTACAAGGAGAAAAATCTAGATCGCTACTATAAATTATTACCGGCAGTTAATGTTTGGGGTTTTTATTGTGGTAAATTAGGATGATGAAGAGTCCTTAGAATGACGTTTACCTTTGTTGAGGTTCAAACATAGTTATTAAACCTAACCCGGAGAAGAATCCGATGAAAGAGGTGGGTCAACGGATTACTGGTTTAACCGGTGGGATGAATGGTCCAATCGATAATTTTATAATTTTTTATATGGTTAAATCTATAATAAACAAGTAGATACTCAATTAGTCCAATTTATTATAGAATCATTAATTCTTATAAGAATTAACAAAATCTAAATTTAATTAGTAATCCACCAAACTTCAAGTATAAAATTTTATCGAAGTGTAATTATCTAGTTTATTTACGAATTTTAAGTGCAAAAGGTTATTAAGAATAATATTTGTCTTTAAAATGAATTGTGTAATATGTTATTTTTTTAAATCCATTTCATAATTTATAGAATTTAGGGAATAATAAAATTTTATTAAAAGATTTCAAACAAAATAAGAATAAAACTTTAATATATAATATAGAAGGGGCAAAAAGCACCAAATGAGCTAATGGGCTAGTGATAAGCACGCTTAGTCCTTATATTTGACATCCGAGGTTCGAAAAATTTTTTACCAACATTTGGTAAACATTTTTTTACTTAAAATCGGGCTCCTTAAAAAATCGTTCGGTTCAACCGAGTTGGCAGATTGAACCGCTAGTCCATTGAAAAGTCAACGATTTTCTTACACAAACGATCCAATTGCAAAATCGACCTGATTTTATGAACGGTTAGTCAGATTGATTGATTGAACCGTCGAATTGGGCCGAATTTAATAACTATGGGTTCAACTAAACAATCAATCAACACTAGAGGTTAGGCCCTATTGTTAGTAACGGCATCTAAAGTTTACCGTTAAATTCCATAAATTGACAAAATACATCTTCATCCAAATGGTGCTAAGTTCAACAATAGAAAAGCAAATTCCCAAATAGTAAGTGCCATCTTTTAAAAAGGATTCCCAAAAGGTGAATGGTTTTCAAACTTCTTCTCAAAAGGTGAAATATATGCTCAGCAAATGCATTGTGCATTCGGATAGGAGATTATTTGGATTATTTTTTTTTAAAAAAAAATAACACAACACCTTTTTTATATGATATATATAAAATAAAAATAAAAAATTTTAAAATATGTTGACGAGGCAAAAGCGCAAATCAATCAACACCGGAATGAGTTGTAGTATTTGCTAAATGCGGCTTTTTCGTCTTTTTGCAAACAACACACAAAACGGGGTGGAAAGAAGAGTCCGGGTCGGAGTGCCTATGTTTGGATATAGTATCCCCCCAACCCCCCCCCCCCCCCCCCCCCACACAAATTGAGTCAAAAAGAAGAAAAGAAGAGGGAGTATTGGGTACTTAGTAGCGGGGGTTGGTTGTCGGCACATTTGGCTGCTCTTTAATCCTTTTATCTCTGGCGAGAGACGCTGCTGAGACTGGTCTGGTCTGGTCTGCTCCCCTAACTCATAAATTTGGCGGGGGGAAGATCAAGAAAAGCACAATTTCAAGCTGAACCCATGGCGGGAGTCACCAATTTCAAGCTCACTTCGTGCCCTTGTCTCCGTCCATCTCCGTCCTCATCCCCATCAAACCCATTCCTTTTCTCAATGCGGCCTTTTCTGCTCTCCTCCCGTCGGCCAAGGTTCCCAAGTACTACTAGTAACTCTTTTTCCATTACCATTCTTTTTTCTCCGTTATTCGCTACATATGCCAGGCTTGTTTTCCTTTCTATAGAGAAAACCGGAGAGAATTATTTTCCCCCCCTTCTTTCTTCTCCGCAGAAATCTTTGCATTTTCTAGCAATGATATCAAAGTGGGCTCCAATATTGAGGTAGATGGCTCGCCTTGGAGAGTCATAGGTAACTCAGTAGCCTTTCTTTCTCTTACTCCTTGTCTTTTTTTGTTTTCATTTTTTCTTGTTCTTCGCTGCTTGTTCTTGCAGTCGCCATTCCCAATGAGCGTAGTTGTGATTGTAAAACCTAAAATTGAGTGCTTTCTTTATTTGCCTGGGCTAATGTCTTACAGCACCTGTGATCTGTGTGTATGCTGCTTCAGATACTTAGGCTGTGCTTAGGACTAACATGTTGCTTGCTATTCATGCGAACGTATTTTATTTTACTGATTTTGCCACTGGAAACTCTGTCAACTTTTTCTTTTTTAGTAGATACGTGAACAATCGACACATTCAAATTTATCTATCATTTTTGTTTACTGGAGTGCAAAAAAAAAAAAAAGGAGTAGTCATCCAGCATTTAGTAGAAGACTAGGAAAGTGGCACTTTTCTTCATGGCACTTCCATGGACCTATAAGCATTAGATGGTGATGTTAGGGTGCATGGTTGTCAGAAGATTGGATCGGTCAACTCATTTTGTGGAGCGTTATGTAGGACATAATTGCTAATGCTAATGCAATGGTACTTGTAGGGGAAATTCTCACTTTCAGTTCCAATGCAAGTTTTTTAAAATCCGCCTTTGTCACTTGGAATATCTTTCAAATTGTACGGCATCCTCAGTTACAGATGGAAATTGTTTTACTAGCTAAAGACTGGGACATCATTGGGATTTTGACTCGTAGCTTTGGTCTCATGTGGTTTTAGTGTAAACAACTTGAAATTCTTAAAAATGATCATTTCCATATACATAGCTCATCATCCTTCCATTTCACTTTCCCATGTTAATTTTAACATTTTCTTAATTTTCTCCCTTCTTTAGAGTTCCTCCACGTGAAACCTGGAAAAGGAGCTGCATATGTAAGGACCACACTGCGGAATTATGTAACAGGAAACACGGTAGAGAAAACTTTTCGAGCTGGTAGCAAGGTAGTATTTTGATAACGGGCTTGTTTTTGTGCCTCTAATATGGTGTGTTACATTGTACCAATAAAGGAGTGAAGCTTTTGGTTCATCGCTGGCATGGTTGCTGATCCACGTTATTTAACTCTCTCCTGTAGATATTTCCATCTTAGTTTACCACAACTGGGTTGATTTGGCCTTGTAAGACAGTTGGAAGAAAATATCTTACTTTAATGGTCCGTTTGATTCAATGTAAAATATTTTCAATGGAAAATGTCTTCCATGAAAAATTTTATCGAGGAAAATAATTACCTTCTCCATGTTTTTTTCTGGTGTTTGGGAGGAGATGGAGACTACAAATCTTTAGTGAGCTATTGCACAAATGGTGGGTTTTGTTCTGAATCTTAAGGCTGGTGGGGGAGCTTGAATGGATAGTCTTACGACTTACGAGGCGGACATGGAAAATAACTTCAGTTCATTTATATGGGAAGTCATTTTACACCATCTGATGTAAACTATTTTCGGTAGGAAAAAATTTTCCAAAGCGATAACCCAACCAAACAATAGAAAATCAGGAAAATATTTTCCTTCCAAACAAACAGACCCTAAGATTTTGTTATCCTCTTGGAAATTTAGAACAGGATTCCTTATGATGTTACAAGGCTGTGTGCATTACATTTTTTGAAAATTAGCATAAGTTATATCAAGATGATGACCAAATGCGTCTTCTTTGAGAAGGTCAACTTTGGTAAAGCTTTAAGTTTGTTTAGGCAAGTAGGGTTCTTACTTCACTTAGTAATGGCAAGTAATATCTAAACAAGTATAGATTGCCCATGTTATTGACTGCACTAGCTACTTCATTCATAAAGTGCCAATTCTGAACACTTTTTGGTTTTGGTTTTAATGTTGACACTGACAAATTTCACAAGTTTCTTCTAACATATTTCTTCTTGATTTGTTTGTATTCCTTAACACAAAACTGTTACGACAGATAGAAGAGGCAGACATATTTAAGGAAACGAAGCAATTCACTTACAAGGATGGTTCTCAATTTGTGTTCATGGACCTGGTACTGTTTTACTTGTTTTCCTAGTTTGTTCAACAGATAGTTGTCATAAGCATAAGATTCATATTCCTCTACTACAACTAAGGAATGAAGTTTTGTTCAACTATATTGCAGACCACATATGAAGAATTTCGTCTCAATGAGGCTGATGTTGGAGATAAAATGAAATGGCTGAAAGAAGGCATGGACTGTAATCTGCTATTTTGGAAGGGAAAAGTAATTTGGACACTTGATATCACAAGTTACTATCTTATTTGTGAAATGGAAATTCTTGTCATCATTGCTAGCCAGCTGGTTAATGTTGCTCTTTTTAATTAGGTCATTGATTTTGAACTTCCCATCACAGTGAAGTTGACTGTGGTTGATGTTGATCCTGGTGTGAGAGGTGACACGGCTCAAGGTAATGGTAGTTACTTCTTTTCTTGGTTAATTTGTTCCTTTATCGAAGTAATAAATAAGCTGATGATAGTAGAAAAGGCATAATTGATCCCTAGGGTGATAACATACAAATATTGTTAGTGTTTGGTGATCAGGTGGGCAGAAGGATAGAAAAATTAGATTTAAGAAATTACTTGGCCGATCCCTCACATTTGGATTAAATCTAATTTCAGGCCTTAGATTTTTTTTTTCTCAAGAGATGAAAGATTTGACATTTCTGGAATTGCTAATCATGTTGCACACAGCCTCAAAGTGTTTGGGCGGATGATTTTGTCATTTGCATGTCTTACTATTGGGGACATTTAAGGAATGTTCTTTGTAAAGGTTTAACCACTTATTCATAACCCTTTCCTGCTTCATCCATGACCATTCTCTCCCTTCTTCCTTTTGTTTTTACTTTCATTCCTCCCCTTTAACATCCAACACAGTACCTGCTCTGGTATTCATGGGCATTGTAGGAGACTGGGAGAGGGTGGTTTTCAGCAGTGGAAGCAACAAGTGGATGAAGAGTAGAAATGCTTTGCATTATACATACATGGATTTATTTTTTATTTCTTATTTTTATTGCATTCTATCCCAAGACTTAATGCACCGGATACTGGCTTTTAAGATAACATGCTCCATCCAAAAACCTAATGTTGAAGTGCAAAGTGCTGATGAGCTCGATCGAAACAACTCTAGACAAAATTTATTGCCTCCTCTGAATGTAAAATTTTGTGGTGAGGCTGAATCAGCATTTGAGGGAGTGGTTGTCTAATTTTGTACATCCTCAGTGAGAGATAATAAAAACAGAACTCAACTTTGAGGTTGGCTTGATTGAGGCAGAACCTGCCATTTACTGATTCAGAACCAATTCCCCCTGGTTGGTTCAGAAACGGCATATGAAAGGGTGGAAAATTAATTTTCAGTCGCCATTTGATGTTACAGAGCTTCCCATCCAATAGGGAGAACAAACCTTTCCCCACTCAGGCACTGTAAGCTTCTAAAATAGATTGTAAATACAGAGATATCCTGGTTCTCGGGTTATATGGTCTCTAGTGAATTTGTTAGATTGTCAAATGTCAAGAGTTAATGAATAAGCACAAGTTAAGATTTTGTAGTTAGAAGATGCATGCTTAATCCGTGGGAGTGATTAGTTTCACTTGCGTTTGTATTCGGAGGTGGATTACTTTTTTCATTCATTTCTTGTTCTTGTTTGTGCAATTGTAATCTGGAGCGGTCTGGCAGGTGGGTCAAAACCAGCAACTCTTGACACTGGTGCTGTCGTCAGCGTTCCCTTGTTCATTGAGAGGGGCGAGGAAATTTTGGTGGATACGAGAACCGGGCAGTACATGAGTCGTGCGTAGGTTGTTATGAGATCATTCTCGTAATAGGCTAGAATTTTGGTTTATGTTTCTTCTGCGGCTTTGACTTGCCCTTTTGGATTTGAGGAGAGCGAACATGCCCGCTTGGGCTTCCTCTGTGAAAGCAGTACTGTGATTTTTCTATGGTTGGTAAGCTGTCTCTGATGCAACAAGCGCTTGATGTTGCGAAGCCTCCTAAAGGATAAGACGCTGGTAGTAGTTTTTCTTTCTGGCATTAAATCATGAGATGTGTTACTGCAAAACTGTTTGTAACTCAGAACTTGGCCATATTCAGTGCAATTTCTTTGATACAAAATCCTCAAAAGAAAAAAAAAAAAGAAAAAGAAAGAAAGAAAAGGTTGATCACAGAACATGGCAACCCCCCCCCCCCCCCCCCCCCCCAACAAAAAGAGGTGACCTCTGATTTTCATTCTGAATCGACGAGTTAAGACGACCAAGCGCTGGCTGCTGACATTTTTATGGAAATTTGTTTATGTGGATGAGAAGCGCCAGGCCTGTGGCTCGGTTCCACTCGAATTACAGAAGCAGCTTTCTCGGTGGCACCACCCCTCTGTTTAAGCGCTGATCCATACACATTTGCAAGCACCAACTAACATTTCAACTCAGCAATCAATCAGAGTGTCAAATAAAACATGTATGTAGAAGACAAAATGGGAATACACATGTTATTTTGTGTTATTTTGTGTATATATATTTCATTTTCTTTTTTGTCGGAAAAAGAGAGATTCAGACTATATATGTCATTTTTACCTTTGCTACTTTAACAAGGCAGAGTAATCAGCTCAGGTTTTGTTGTTAATAGTTTTCATATTTATAATGACGATACTCATGTTCTAAAGTAATTTCCCATAATAGATAGATTTTCACATGAATTTCATACTGGAAAAAAAAGAGAAGAAAATAACCAAAAAAGCGGTCCATTTAGTAGATCACTTGTTCATTTGTATGGTAGTAAAAATATTTTGTTGGGCTCTGCTTTGCCCTTTTTAGGTAGGTAGAGAGTAGAGAGTAGAGAGATTGTTGAGTGAAGGAGGCGAATGGGTGAGAAGCAGATACGCATGAATGAATGATGGGTTCATCCAAGATCAAACCCCCCGCATAGATCTACTGAATGCCGCCTTCCACAGGTACCTGCGGTGGTCTTTCCCTTGTACGACCGGAGTTGACGACGACCGAACACCATCCTTTCTCGCAAACACCCTGCTCGTGCCCACAACTAATGGCTTGATCAGCATCCTGACAACTCTGTGAATTGCAGACTTACGGTGTCCGGCCGCTGCACCACCTTGTTTGCCCTTTTGGGCCGCGCCACTGCCAGCTGCCCTTGTCCTGGCCACAGCAGATGATGATGGCTCAGACAGACTCCTCCCCAGCATGGCCTGTTTCAAATGAACCTCGAAGGAGAGCCTCTCGTACCGGTCCAACAACGTGCTTTGGCCCTCCTCCTCCTCCTCCTGATCACAAGGATCGTCGTCTCCAAGCTTCCCGAGCACCACTGCCATTTGATCATCAAACATTCTACTCCTAGTACGGCTTCGCTCGCTCATCTCTCCGTCTCCCCAAATTATTATGCACCACCACCCACTCGTACATTCTTTCACCTATAACAGTACAGCTTTAAAGAGCACCCTCCCTGAAAACACAACCCATTATTCAGCTTTTTATGATCTTTCTTTGGTGCAAAGTGGAAAGTGGAAACCCGCCCGAGAAGCAGAAGCATATCATTTATTGTTGTCTACTTACTATACAAGTAGTAAATATCATCTGACCGTCACTTACATGATCCAGTAGTAATCCACTACGTGACATCGGTTAGATAATACTACGAAAAGTTGAACTACATGTTATTTAAGTTATATGAAATTACTTAACTTTCCTTAAAAAAATTTGTAAAGTTTTTTATAAATATATATTTTTTTATTTTATACACGTGATGAAATCGCTATAATATACACTCTTACCCTTCTTTGTCAAGAAAAGCACTTGGTCAGTCATAAACCCTGTTGTAGTCTTGATACGGGTCTTCTCTTCTCGCCGCTGTCTGCTAATTAATTCCGACGGCTTCTTTAATTGTTGTGTCTAAGTTCACCATTCGGCTGTATACACCAATTGCAGCCGGTTTACTCCTTACACAGAGATTCTAGGTTCCCAGATCCCAAACCACCACTTATGCTTTCCTCTCCTCTTCCTCTTCTCCTTTTTCCTTTTTTGTTTGCTTGTGCATTGAGTTTTATGAGGGACACTTCATGCTTTTCTTGCTCGACTGAAACTATTATATATACTAGTTCCTTCCACGTGATTTTTCTTTCTTTCCTTTTCCTCTCCTCTCTAAAAGAAAGGAAAGAAAGGACGACACAGGTGAAGGAGAAACGGACCAAAAGAGAAGAGACTGGCCATAATAAAAAAAAAAAATTAACACCCCCCATCTACAGAAAAGAAGACCCTTTTAACCCGGCCCGGCTTCACCCTTCAAGAAAAGGGCTGATGATGATTGCAGAGGGGGGGGGGGGGATTGATTTTTGGGAGGGAAAAGGATACAAAATAGTAGTATATCTGAGAAATAGATGTGGTTATGAAATGAATTATTTTCCAAATGTATTACTGGCTAGCAGTAGTACTCATCATTTCTACGGAAATAGATTTTTGTTTACGGCTGCAGGGGAACAATTAACGGTGGGGATCAGTCGAGTTGAGCCCAAGCAAATTTCAGTCATTGATCTGAAATTCATTTAAACATTTGATGCTCCGGATGATCTCATTCCCATACACACTACAAAAATTTGCAAATCTTTATGCATGGACTCGAGACGTCGGAGGATCCGAGGTTAGCAGTACAGTACTAATTAATTTTTACCAGCGTAGCAAAAAGAGGAGGGCAAGCCTGCCCTTATTTTTTTATGGTGGTTGAGATCAATTACTGCATGTGCATGCATGGCGATGATGTAATTATCGTCAGGTCAAAAAATTCATACAACTATTTAGCCCTCTTTTTTTGAATTTCATTTTCTATTTATGTTGGTGTTTTGCTCTCTGCCTTGGTAATTGTATACGTAACCAACTCCAATTAATCATCACTCGAGGGGAAAACCATAATAATCTGCTAATAAAAGATCTGCTGCAAGCAAAGTACTCTGTGTTAGCAGTAGTAATAATACACTAATAAAGGACGAAAAGGGCAAAATTTAAGCGGCCAGAGAGTCGAGACCAAAAAAAAAAAAGGGTTTCATTACGTTACGTGTCACCAAAGCGATGATACATATGCTCTGATTTGATTTTTTTATTTATTTAATTTATATATAAAAGTATAGTACTACTACACAGTGAAGCGTCGTTGTGTTCAGAGAACTCCAGAATCAGAATCGGCCCTTTGGCATTGGGCCGGACCGGTGCCCCCAACAAACAACCTTTTTTTTTTTTTTTTTTTTTGAAAAAAAAAAGAAGAATGAGTTTTAGGGAACTGGTAGACTGACTATGCAGCAGCATGTACCATTTCCACCACCGCTATTAAAATACTACAGTACCATTGCTGCCACTACCGCTACTACTAGTACTAGCCTACTAGGAGGAGGAGTTGTACTACACGAGAGCCCACCACCGCCAACTAGCCGCCGCGAACGGATCCTTCCTCCCCGACAGCTCTGCAGTAACCGCTGTGCCCTCCCTCCCTTCCACTGCCTTCCCTGCCCACCCCCACCCTCGTTATCATCATCTACAGAAGATTAAGATTGATTATTCTGAGAGACGGAGCCAACAGCACGATTTTTTCTTTTATTTTTTTTTTGGCCTCCCCCAAACTTAAAATAATAATAATAGTAAAGCATATGAAATCAGTAGTATTAGGGATTCTTCACCCTATATCTAACCTTTCACCTAACCCTTTCTATACTCCAGCTCCAACTCCGCCAATGCCTTCCTTCACTATTCACCCCTCTCCCTCCCTTTCACCTGCCTTCCGTCATCCTCCGCGGCTCCTCTCCTTTACGCCGCCTCCGCTCGGCCTCCGACTTCCTCCGTTGCGCCGCCCCCCCGCTTTGCTTTTCTCTTTCACCGCCTCTCACGACGATTCCTCGGTCAGTCTATACTCTCTCCTTTCCCTCTCCCCACCCCCAGAAACGAAACCAAAAAAAAAAAAAAAAAAGCTTGTCCATCCACACAAGTTTTTTTCTCACCATCATTCGATCTTTGCCCTGGTTTCTGTTTCATGCTTGAATTTATCCTATTCTACCGCCAGGAAACATATCACTGTTTTGCATACCCCCCACCCCCACCCCCTCCCCCCAAAACACCCCCACAAAACACTTCTCTCTATTTTTTTTTTTTTTTTTGGGTTTGCGGTGTTTGTGTGTTTGTTTTTTTTTTTGTGCCCCCGGGCGGCAGGGGGGGGGGGGGGGGGTTGTTGTGGGGATGTGGTAGGGATGGGGGTTTTGTGGGCGGCGTTCTCGCAAAACACTCACTAAAAGTTTGAGTCTCGACGCTGAAGCATTTAATTGTGAAAAAACTTTTTCTCACGAAAACCGCATTTGATGAGGTGGTGTCTTCCCCTTCCCAGGAGTCAATAGCATCTAGACAACACCCCCCCCCCCCCCCCTTCTCTCCTCTTTATCCCAAAAAAAAAAAAAAACCACATTTATTCTTTCCGTTCCAGAAATGTTCAATGCTTTGTCTTGTGCTCCATTCCTCTAGCTGCTTTGACTACTCGTCCGTCTTTGTTCTTGATATATTTGTATATTTGTCTCGTTCTCTATACTCGGTCTAGTCTCTGTTATATCTCTTCGTCCTTCTTATTTCGATCATCTTCCTTTCCAGAAGCCTACAAGCATTGAGGTGGAGAAGGAAACCAATGATCTTGAAAAGGAAGCTGACGAACCACAGGATGCCTGGAAAGAAACTCTATCTTCTTTCAAAGAACAAGCCCTCAAGATGCAGACCGTATCGCAAGAAGCTTATCAAGTGTACTCTGACAGAGCTAGGGTCATTTTAAAAGAAACTTCTGAGAAATTAAAAGTTCAAGCCGAGAAGGCAAGACAAGAGTTGAGCGTGATTGCCTCGGAAATCAGCCAGGAGGGTAAGGAATACCTGTCTAATGCTGCTGACAATTATCCCGAGCCCGTAAAGGACATCGTCGAAACGTTTGCTGCCTCCACTGATGATTTGAAGGAAGTTTCTAAAATGCGTGACTTTTACCTAGGAATACCATATGGTATGCGTCTACATCTCTATTGCCAGAAAGCTTATTCTGCAGATGTCATCTGTCCCCATAGTTGCAGTATCATTTCCCCTCATTTTCTATGCTCAAGTATAAATTATTCTTGGTCTTCAAACTCGGATTAAGCTGATATATTGCAGAACCGTCTGACTGCTTGATCAAATCGCTTCCTCTTTCCAGGTGCGCTTCTTTCTGCTGGCGGCTTTCTTTCTTTCATGTTCACCGGAAGTGTCTCTGCTGTAAGGTTTGGTGTTATACTTGGCGGTGCTCTTTTGGCCCTAAGTATCTCAAGTTTAAGATCGTGGAAGAAAGGAGAATCATCTTCTCTGGCCTTAAAAGGGCAGGCAGGTTGGTTTATTGTTTCTTTAACTCAATCTATCTGTCACCGAGCAGACAATTGCTGTGGGCTTGACTTGAAAGACGTTTAACTACTGCTTAGATATTGTCAGATGTCTCTTTGCATTGCTTTGAGCCAAGTTTAATCATGCGACTGGGATGACTTGAGTAAATTAATTTTGCCCAATGATTCGGAAGAGTATATTCGCTGAGATTAGCTACTTTTGGATCTTCAATGTGACTCTACATAATTCATCCATCTGCCTAAATATTGGCAGTTAAATGTATCTTAGTCTTGATAAAGATGATCGTGTGTTGCATAATGACTTCTCTTTTTTTTTTTTTCCCTCCTTTTTTCCCTATTGTTATGTTTTTATCTTCTTTAGCTGAACTATCCCAAAAATCCTGTTTTATTTTCTGGTTATGACACTTTGAAAAATCATTTCCCTAATCTTCCTTGATGTAATTTTAAGCAGGAGTTGGCACTGTTTTTGTTTCTTCTAAACATACAATGTGTATGAATCTAGGGAAGTTAGGCTAAATTTTAAGTATTTGATATGTATTTTTGGCAATATCATTAGAAATGTTTAGATCGTTGTTCTACTGTGTGTACTTATTAGTACGTCATTTGCTGCATTGACTTGTGTTTTTTTTTTTTTTTTTTTCAATTTGATTGCAGCAATTTGTACAATATTATTTCTACGGGAAGTACGCTTGCTGTTTTGTGTAAGATCTCACTCACTGCTGATGCATCTTCTTATTGCTTAAATGACTAAAAGTTCTGAGAATGCATATTTCCCCGTATAATGTCTGAATGGATGCTCATGTTCCTTGCAGAGACCATTTATTGCCAACTTCATCACAGCATTTGTCAGGTTTCGTATCCTCTCTTTTTTCTTAAAGCATAATGGAGGAACTTCTAATTTTCTGTGAAGCAGGTCTTGTGTCCTGTTCCTTGATTGTGGTTTTATTAGTGCTCTTTCATGTCATCTTCAACCTTAAGTTTTACGAAAGGTGAAGGATGATACACATGATTGAACTGATACGCATGATTGAATCAACTTTATAAAAATTAATATTCCGTTTTACAGACATGATATTTAGGTAAAAAAACAAGGTGGGTGGAATGAAGAAAATTGAGTTGATGGGATCTTCGCAAATTTTGCAAATAGTTTTAACAAATAACTTCTGTCAGTAGTGTCTTGCTATCTTTAGAAGGTACATTTTCCAACCAGTTTATATATGCAGTGGTGTGGCAGTTGCATTCTATGCTTATAGGATTATAATGGATCGCGGGCAAGCACAAGCATCAAACTTGGAAAGAGGGACAGAAAGTTAATTTTCTCACAAGGTAAGTGCAGATAGCATTTCAAACTTTGATATGATACATGTGAGGTGGTTCATTTGGATGTTGTTGTAGATGACCTATCCAAAAAGTAACCTTAAAAAAAAAAAAAAAAAAAAAAATAGCTGAAGGTATGGAGCAAGGAGGTTGATTATTGATGATTGCTGCATCTTTTCTTGGGAATTGTAATGACATGCATGCTATCGTTTGTTTTCTTTTTCATTCAGGATGCTTCAGTTTCATGTGGTTGAGGAAGCGAAGCGGAAATTGGAACTGAGTTCTCAGTCAAAAGTTGCTGGATAATGCTCTGATAGTACACCAAACATTGCTGCTGTATAAACTGTGGCTTGTTCCAGCGTCCTTGAATATAATTTTAAGGTGGACAGAGTTTGCAGAGTAACAGAGTGGTTCTTTGGTGAAGTGATCGTATCATGTGCCTTGTTTAGCTCTTGAGAATACGACTCTGACCCCCCAAATAAAATGGAGGATGCTCTTTTCTTACACTGACGGCTAAGCGGCTTGTAACCTTTTTGCGTGTAAATCAGGATGTCCAGAAACTAATGTCCTCGAGCTGTAATCTACTTCAAGCTTGGTTTATTTGCTATGGATTGCTATAATACAAAGAAGTTTTCTGAAGCTAGAAAGATTTTTTCCTTTTTTTCCCGCGATTCTCAGAAAGTGAATAAATCGGAGTGACAATGATGGATTTGACCATGCTTTTTTAAAAAATAAAAAAAAATAAGAACCTTGGTGAATGGTTTTTTCACGTGTTATTTGGAAAAATTTAATCATGCTTCTATTTTACATGCATCAAATTATAAATAATAATAGTGCTGTAGTTTTATTCTTTCTAAAATGTTGGGAGTGAGAAATCGAAGCAGAACCATCTGAAGCAGTGTGCCGAGCCGCAGGCAAGAAATGGGCGTCTTTTCAAAACAATTTAGACCGACCGGAGGACTCTTCTTCTTCTCGGAGAAGAAAAATCTATCAAATTGCGGTGGTTTTGTTCATTTTATTTTATTTTATTTTTGCAAGGGATGGATGGCCCTCATCATCCCCATCCCAGAAGAAGAAAAGAACCTTTAAAATGCACCATAAATCTCCGTCCGTCACAGGAGTATTCCACTGCTCTTTTAAGGTACAAACAAAATTACTAGTACCATTCGATTAGGCTCCTAACGTGTGGGGGGATGATATGATCTACAGCTTTCATTTTACCAGATTCATTAAACCAAATCAAATATCCCCCCCAATCCTAAAAGAATTTTCTAGCCCATTGAAGCTTAGAAGAGACGACGGACCCAGTCCTCAAGTCGTCATCTTTCTTCTTCTTCTCTATTTTTCACCAGTTTTGTATCGGATTACAGAAAACAGACACAGAAGGTACTGAAAACTTGTTTGGGGAAAAAGGGGGGGTTTGAAATCTCGATTAAGTCATCACAACATCTAATATATGTAAGTAATGTATAAGCATACAGAGACTAAAGAAAATCTCCCGATTCACTGGGATTTTATGCCCAAAGTGAGGATTTACATGTACATAAAATATGACCATACATACTTGCAATAAGTAGGACTGGAGAAAGAAGCGAGAGTGGTAGGTAGGCCCTTCAAGAAATAAATGCTGATTTCTCCTCATCATCACACATTTCCATGAGGATTATGAAGAGGCACCTCTCCTTGGTTATCCAACGGCATGTACTGTGCCATGATTGCCCGGATCTCAGAATCCATGTATCTCTGCAAAACCATCATATCACATATTTCTTTTCACCACGGTCAAAAGAACAAGTAGCGACCCAAGAAGAGAGAACAAAAAAAAAAAAAAAAAAATTTGATCCGCCGTCAGAGAACACAATTTGTTATTCGCACATACCCGGATCCTGTACTTGTACATAGCATATCCACCTGCTCCTACAGCAGCCACGGCAAGGATAATAACCCAAATAAAGCTCCAGCTGAAATCCGTTTTCACATCTTTACCTGCAAGTAAGTTGTCCATCAAAGCGGGCAATGCAGCGATGATCAGGTTCCACAAAACACAAAACAATCAAGAGTCAACAACAGAGCAGTATAAATATTTTAAAAGCCTTTCCATACAGTTTCAAACATAACCACCTGAGATAGCCAAAAGCTTCCCAAACTAAAAGAAAGAAAGATATATATATATATATAGAACTCACTTATACATGTGTCATGTTCATGCATGTACAATAAGTTGCCCCTACAACTGCAGTCATAACTACCCCAGGTGTTTTTGCATCTGCACTCTGGACATTGGCACGCCGCCCTTTCCTTGCACTCATCAATATCTGTAGCACATGAAATATTTAACGGCAATAAAGCTGATGTCATTTCACAAAGTCAGTCAATCAGCTTGAAATCCTGATTAAAGGCATATGTGTTGCATAAAATATCAACACTCAAGAGGAGTACCATACAGGATCACATGGATAAGCTCCTCACTTCAAATACTAGTTTAACAAAAACATCCATTCTTATTAGTATTTGTCACTGCAACATTGATCTTTTAATATCAAAAAACTTGCAAATCCTCAAAATACAAGATAGATTGTTTTCCAATTGCTCTCAGCTAATTAGCTAGATTATCAAATAGCCATAACATCCTTGTTTTCCAATATACTTTGGCAGGCCCCACTGTAATGGTTTACTCTGGTTATTCAACAAGGCATAAATTGCTTCTCGTTTATAACGATTAAGCTTTTAGATGCAAAAAATATTTAAAAATAAAAATAAAAATCAACCTTTTGCCAAATAAGGACACCAATTCAATTATTATCTTAGCATGCAAACCTACAAATCCATTGATGAAGATTCAACACTGAAGTATTTTCTTGTTATTCTGAACTAGCGCAGCAAACTTACCAAGAGAGGGATGGAGGACTATCCATAAACCACAACAAAGTAATGCAAGGGAATTCAGATTGCACATGACTTGTAGGGAGGCTTTGCACAAGCATTACAACAAGGATAATTCTGCTCCAGGTCTATTTACCCCCAACTGCCCCGCATGCGGAGCAGTTAAAAACATCAAGCAAAAAGGGTTAAACTACTTCCAAGTGCCTTTAATGCACTACGTTGATGACAACACAGACAAGAACGAAACAATGGTTACAACATGTCCTTTCCAGGAGTCATCCCCAACCTGTCAATGTACAAAAAATGAACATAAAGCCCTACCTTCACAACTTTTAACTCCGTCACCCCTGAATCCAGGTGGACAAGTGCAACCCTTAGTCTGTCCATCCTAAACAAAAGACAAAACAACATGCAATAGTAAATTTGACATTCTACTTCTATGAAATACCAATATCTTTATAGAAGTTAGAAATTGCTTCTTAATTGACAGCAAGGGGGAAAACAACAAATTCAAAGTCCAATTGACTGATCATGTAATGAACATGTGCTAACAAAGGTAGAACCACTTACAATGCAAGCGGAATATGTTTTCCCATCCTTTGTTCCCTTCCAACAGCCCCCATTATTTAGTTCGCAACGCAGTGCTCCAGAAGCTGTTAAATTAACACAAACAACACAATTCTATGGTGATTGCACCCACAAATCATGCAACGCTTAAGCCATGAGTCCCTTAAGATGCGTATTTAGATGTAACGATATCAAAACTTTTATAGGTCTTACCCTCACAATGAGTGTAACCATCACCAACAAATTTTACTCCTTGCACAATTGGGCACTCACATACCCTCCCACGAAAAGTATCCTACAAAATATAGGTCATAAAAATTAGAGGACCTACAACGTCCACAAAGACAAGTCCTTCGATCAATGGATCCACAAACAGCATCTTACCTTGCAAGCAGTAATATTAGCTGCCTTATCCTGCCAGCATCCACCATTATTCTCCAAGCACTCATTTGTCTCTATCTCTGCAAGGTAAGAAGCAAAAAAGATACTTGAGTAAGTTCCAGTCAAGGAGACCACTGATCCTGTAAACATCCTCAATCATTGGGTGATCTCATATTTTACGCCATTATTGTCCAACCATTTAGTCCTTTGATCAGACATCAAACCAAAATTTGAACTCAGTAACTTCAAAAAGAACAAGACTTACAACAATATATAAGAGGAGAAAAAACAAATAAAAGAAGCTACTCCCCATCAAAGCAGCATCAGAGAAGGTGTCCTCAAATGCTAATGGTCCTCTTACAGATGAATTACAATAAGCATCAATATTAAACAAAACAGGTGCAAACCAAATTTTAACAGTGATTATCATCATCAGTACGAGGATCAAACTTGACCGAAAAAATGCAAATAAAATGAAAAACTCCATTGCCTTTAAAAGCAAAATCAAGAATGAATGGCACCCAAAAGTTAAATGCTAAAGGAGATCACCTTCAGTCAGACAAATGGCTGGCTCTGTGGTCTCCTGGAATCCTGCACATATGGCTTTAAGAACAGCTCCTTTGTCTAGCTTACCTACAGGTTAAAGTTAAAGGGTTAGATTGTTTTATACGGATACCTCAACAGGTTATGAAACGGCTGCTTAACTTAGTAATGACGTCATTCTAGGATTCATACCTCTATACTGCCGGTTGTTTATGACAAGGGTAGGCAAGATAGTCACATCTCCACGGGAGCCTTTGCCTATCTGGAAGCAGGAATTCGAAAAAAAAAAAATCCAAGGTAATTCATTATTTTCCACAGACATAACTGAGATAAAATGATAGAATAAATCTCAAAAGTATGAACCTGTGACTCTTGTTCGCCCTTTAGGATAGGGTTGTCTATATCTGCATCAGGATCTCCAACACATTTCTCTACCTGCTTAACATCAATGCCTGCAGCCAAGAACAAGCGCACAAGTAAAAATCAGTATCAGCTTTATTAAAAATGGACTTAAATGACCACTATAAGTCGTCAGTATTTGATGACTTAATTCAGGTCTCTGTAACTCCAAAATTCTAATTACACTCTCTTTGGGAACCTAGAATAAACAGAAAAGCATAGCAATGTGCTAAATCAAACTTCTATGTAAGTGCAAACAAAACAATGGATGGCTTTGAACCTAGTTTATCAAAATTGTACACAGGTCCAGAATATAAGCAAGCACAAAAGATAAAAAAACATGTCCAAGCCACAATAAGCAGCTAGAATTTGAAAGGCTTACTAATTCCTCATTGCACTGGACTATAAAAATATAGTGCCTAAAAAGAATTAACAGCTTCCAAAAGTAATTGATACTGATGAAATAAGAAAACTGAGAAACCGAACAAATCTACTACTAAAAAATGCATAGATACATATCACAAACAGACAAATGAAATATAGTTGTAAAAGATGCTTAGCACCATCATCGCATGCACGGAGATTACTAGAGGTAAAAGCAAGTGTCCAATTTCAAGTAACATGGTCCTGGCTCAAGTAGATCCAGAAATGTCGTCGAAAAAGAACTGCAAATGGAATCAATAATCCACAAGCAGTAGAGAAACTTGAATGACGTAACATGAATCACTTGAAATCTACTTCAAAAGTCAGAAAATATGTGATTTTTGCAATCAAAGCACATCCAAAAGCAGCACATGTAGCTTAATAATGATCACTGATGGAACCTACCAAGTGACTGGATAACTTGATCAGCACACTCTTTGGTGTACTTCTTCTCTTTCATTGGACAGCGGATGGAAAAGTCCGTTACGTAGTCCCACCAAAGCCATGGTTTTCTACTTTCATTAGCGACCTTAAAAAAGCAGACTTGGCGTAAATTCTGCAAAACAACATCCTTCCCATCATATCCCCGACTAAAGTCCTGCTCAGGATCTGGTGCACAATACCTCCCATGGTTGATGCATTGGGACTTGCATTGTTTGCTTAAAATAAACGCCTCAGGGCAATACCAAGTTATGTAATGCGGAGTAAATTGAGTGTATCCTTTTTGCTCAAGTATCTGGGCAGCTCCTTTGAAATTTTTAACAACATCAATCTGGCTTTCACACTTGGGCCCACACTCATCATTACTGTTTGTCCAGAATTCATACTCAACTCGATCATCAGGATGTGGAAGAGCCTCCCTCCAGTCAAGATTTATGCTAACCATCTCCCCTTTTGACAGTTCGTTCTTGATTTTGTCCCCAAGAGATTTGCTAATAAGAGCTGACGGAATGGTTATGCTCTGAAGATAATCCGCTTGTGCATCCTCCTCCTCTGGGTTGTCCATAGTAATTAGGGGCTCATCTCTGTCGTCTGCAACCAGAATAGCTGCTGCTCCAGCCTTCTGAGCATTCCAAGCCTTCAGAGTAAAATAACAATCTTCGAAACCCAACACCAAAAAAAGGGAAAACATAAGGAGAATTCTAAGGTAAATACTAGAAATAATAAGTATTATTTCTTACATCGTAAATTTTTGTTTGAAGCATTTGTCATGGCAAAAGATAGGCCATTTAAGAACAACCTAAGCACATTTACACTGTAATAACAGATCTGTACCAAAACACACAAAACAGAAAATGAAACAGACAAATAAGGGGACGCGCATTATTTACATCCGTTTGTGCAATCAGCGCTCCGTTCCCAATTCATTCATCAACATGTGCATATGAGATAAGTAAGCTACAAAGTGACAGGAAATTAGTGGCATTTGATGACTAAATTATCCGGCTGGAAGCTGAATCATAATCTTTCATTCTTAGTACTCTCTGAACATCGCATGCACTCACTAAGTTTGTTTGATTTTTGCAATTGCTCTATGCAGCACGGCAAGCGAGGCCGTTTACTCAAAAAGTAAAATAGAAATAAATCATTCAAAAACAATGACCAAAAGCGCACCAACAAAACAATTTAATTCCCACAAACATATCAGACATAATGGAGTTATTCATCCGAAAAGAAGAAAATTGAAGTTGACAGGCGACCCCCACCCCCCCCCCCCCCTTCCAAAAAAAAAAGGGTAAAACTGAAACAAGAAAAAAAAGAGCAGGCTCACCCCCTCGATCAGCGAGAAGGAAAGTGGGCCTGCCTCCAGGCTTGGATTTGAAGGAGATATCCACATCATCAAAACTCTTGCAAGCCTTTTGATCAGCTTTAGGGTAGACCACAGTACCAATCATGGTTCCTCCATACTGAGGGACCCCAAAATTCCCAATTGCACATTCGTAAACTCGTTTCAGGGAGTCGGGGGAGGTGATTTTTAAGCTGTTCTTCTCCACGACAAATCTCCCCGAACAAGACCCCAATAAAAATAGAAACCATAACAAGTACACAACAAGAGACCGTCCTAGCATTTCCCTCATCATCGTCGATTCCAGAAAAAAGACGCCAAAGTTAAAAACACGAAAACCCCGGATCAAATCCGATGCTTTCTTTGTTAGTATTTCTCGCAGTACCCAAAATATCAAGAAGGTCGATAACCTAATAAATTACAAACCAAAGTATCGAACTTTATGCCAATTTGATGCGAACCCAGATCAGAAATGTCGGCGATTCAGTATAAGGATCAAATCCTTGATGACTCAACCCAGTTGAGAAGTATAATTTTGCGCTGAATTTTCTGAGGCTTAAAAAAGGGAAGAAGTGGGGGAAATAAAAAAGAGAGAAGAAAAAAAAAAAAAAAAAAAGGTTAAGCGGTCCTTTTGAAGAGATTGCGACCAGAAAAGCAAACGAACGAGGGGAGGAAGGAATAAAATGAAAAGAGAAGGGACAGGGGGGAGTTGAATTGTAGAGGGGCAGAGGAAGTTGGGACTACTCCTTAAGTTGCTTATTCCGAACAGTCGATGGATACAAGTCAGTACTACGCAGGAGACGAGCAACCCCTTCGATGATGAGGAAGAGGATAATCTATCACTTGGCCACTTGTCGCCATTCGCACGGCAAAAACAAAAATAAAAAATATATATATACTAAAATGAAAAGTCTAGTCTCGCTTCTTCTTTGCTAAGGAATTATTTCTTGTCTGGACACCCAAAAAATAAATAAATAAATAAAATAAAAACAAATCATTACTAGTGGTACTGGGTATGGAGTTAAAATCCCACCAAATCACTTGCCTCCTTGCCTCCCTGCCCTCCTAAGGGGGTTAGGACACTTTTGGTAGCAGCGGCTCCCTTGGTCTTTTCACAACCAAATCCCACATCGATCCTCGCGGGGTTAAAGGTTAGATTATTAATTTTATGGGTGGCCTCAAGAATTGTCGGCTTTTGAGATAAATACTTGAGATTCAAAGTTAGTAATTTAATTCTAATTTCTTCGTTGAAAGAAAAAGAAATGAGTGAAGAGGTTTCTGAGAGGCTTGGGGTTAGTACACTTTTTGTAGTAGAGGTCCTCTCTGGCCTTTCCACATCAAATCCCACATCGATCCTCGGGGGGTTAAGGGTTAGGTTATTAGATCCCTGGGTGACCTCAAGAGTTGTCGATTTTTGAGGTAAACACCTAGGATTTAAGATTGGTAATTTAATTCTGATAAACACCTGGGATTCAGGATTAGTAATTTAATTCTGATTTCTTTGTTGAAATAAAAAAAAATCAGTGGAGAGGTTTTCGAGAGGTTTGGGGATTAGTACACCTTTGGTAGCAGAGGCTCTCCCTGGCCTTTCCACACCAAATCCCACATCGATCCTCGAGGGGGTTAAGGGTTAGGTTATTAGTTCCTTAGGTGGCCTCAAGAGTTGTCTACTTTTTAGATAAACACTTAGGATTCAGGGTTAAAATTTAATTCTAATTTCTTCATTGAAAGAAAAAGAAATGAGCGGAAAGGTTTCCAAGAGTCTTTGAGGTTAGTACACCTTTGGTAGCAGAGGCCCTCCCTGGCCTTTTCACACCAAATCCCACATCGATTCTCGGTGGGGTTAAGGGTTAGGTTATTAGTTCCCTGGGTGGTCTCAAGAGTTGCCGGCTTTTGAGGTAAACACTTGGGATTCAGGGTTAGTAATTTAATTCTGGTAAACACTTGGGATTCAGGATTAGTGATTTAATTCTGATTTCTTTGTTGAAATAAAAAAAAAAAAAATCAGTGGAGAGGTTTCCGAGAGATTTGGGGGTTAGTACAACTTTGGTAGCAGAGGCTCTCCCTGGCCTTTCCACACCAAATCCCACATCGATCCTCGAGGGGGTTAAGGGTTAGGTTATTAGTTCCCTATGTGGCCTCAAGAGTTGTCGACTTTTTAGATAAACACTTAGAATTCAGGGTTAATAATTTAATTCTAATTTCTTCATTGAAAGAAAAAGAAATGAGCGGAGAGGTTTCCGAGAATCTTTGAGGTTAGTACACCTTTGATAGCAGAGACCCTCCCTGGTCTTTCCACACTAAATCCCACATCGATCCTCGGTGGGGTTAAGGGTTAGGTTATTAGTTCCCTGGGTGGCCTCAAGAGTTGCCGGCTTTTGAGGTAAACACTTGGGATTCAGGATTAGTAATTTAATTCTGATTTTTTCGTTGAAAGGTATGGAGTTAAAATCCATCGATTTTGTAATCCAACTAAATCGAATCAATTACCGCCGGGCACTGGAGATTCTGATTGCCCATTTGCACTATACTTCCCTAAATTTTTTTCGGGATAATTTCAGAAACCTCCCCTAAGGTTTCTAACAATCTCTTTCCCCTCCCCTGAGGTTTTCGAAATATCAAAAACTTCCCCTAAAACTAAATAAACAGTCTAAAATCCAGCCCGATTCAAAAATAAAAAAAAATTGGAAGCTAGAGAAAGAAAACAATTTGATACTACAAATGCCTCCATTGTCTTGCATTAGTGAAGTTACAGGTAAAAGACAAGTAATAATTTTCAATCACAAATCAGCATATTTGTAACCTCTCACACGTTTATAGAGCACGCATGAATGAGCCAAGCACATTGACTTGGCATCTTACCATATGAAGCAACCCAAGTTACACAAAGAAACATAGAGTCAACTAAGCATAATTTGGTAGAGACTTAGCAAACCAAGTCATATGAGAAACAGAAAATTAGCTAAACATAATCTACCATACACAAACAACAACTATATCAACATAGGCTGCCAAAGAATGTTGAAAAATTCCAAAATTCTTAAAGACTATGGCCTTATTTGGCACTTGAGTTTTTTGCTAAGTTTGTATGCTACATGTTTTTAAAAAACTTTAATTACAGTAATTTCAAAAAATTTCTCACAATTTTTAAACTATATATTTCAAAATATTCAAAAATTTACATACTTCAAAAAAATATTTTTAAAATTTATACAGTAAACAACAATAAAGTTTTAGATAAATACCAAAAAAACTCACTTGCCAAACGGGATCTAAATTGGTTAAGGTTGAAAGAGCTCATCAGCTCTTCAACAAATGTGAGAATCCAAGGCCTTTTATACCATGTATGAAGTTTTCTTTGCCATATATCAACAATTACTTACAGAGACTAATTGAAGTGACTTGTTGTACCTGGAGCTTTCTAAGCCATGTATCAATCACCAAGTGGCTCCTGAATTTGGTACCATTCTCTTCACGACATTTTAGATATTAATTAAAGGAATCTAAATTATAACCATATTTATAACTAACTTGACTAAATTTGTCAAGATAATTACAAAATATCTGGTACCTTGTGCAGGTATTTAAATCTTTTCATCCATGATGATGTAAGAAATGGAATCCAGTATTCTATCAGGAGAGGTTTTTGATATTTTCAGAAACTTGAGGGGGAGGGGAGTGAGACTTTCAGAAATCTCAAGGGAGGTTTCTAAAAAGTATCTCATTTTTATACTAAGTATCCAAGCAATAGATCAGAGAGTATATTAAACTTTAAGAAATACAAGTACAAAAGTTATTGACTTCTATCATCATCATTTTTTTTTCAGGTAAAGCATGCGCCAAGGTTGAAAATCGAAAGTGAGGCTGATAATTTCTAAATAGTTGCCATTTGTAAAATTAGTGTACTAGTACGATGTAAGTATTAATGCTATATCACGATGATATATACTTGAGCGGAGACCTAGCCAGTCCAGTATACTACTTATGATATACTAGCGGCAACTTCTAATCTAACCTAACCTAGCCTACTCCTACTCCTAAGGGGGGAGGACTTACTTTTTTAAGGAAAACGACTCTAAGGAGTGGGTCAATTGAATTGGTGGAACCTGACGGAGACTTAATCACCATCTGACTAGACGGGTGCATCACTCACTTGCATGAATTTAGAACACTCCTTATATTGAGGCACATTGATGGGAGACAAAATTTGAACCCTTAACCTCCCACTCCACTATATATAGTGATTATATACAGTGATGGCCAACTCCTCTGTCGGGAGTTGGTTCACGTGTAATAATCTAAGCCTTATTTTTTCATTCATTTTGGCCAATCTTGACGGTTAACCGCTCGCAGAAGAGAAGGAAGGAACACAGTAGTGTTCAGGACCACCCTAATCATCAATGATTAATGATTAAAACATATGAAATGATGGCAGGCTACCAGCGAGATATTTGGCCCGGCGCATCACTTAGCCATGAAAAACGTGCAGCAACCATTTTGGGTGCACGTGGAACGACGTCAACGTCACACCAGCGCAACTTGTGCTTTTCTTCTTTGATTTGGTTTTTTTTTTGGGGGGGTTTTTTAGTGGTTCTCGTTTAACTTTGAAGAAATCTGTATTCTTGATGTTGAATGGGCCAAATGACTAATAATTGACTGGACAGAGGCACGTACTGAAGGGTTATAACACATAAGCAACAGTCCACATTCAGTCACAGGATGGTTTTTTAGTGCCTGCCCTTAGAGTGTGTTTAGATACGAGATTATTGGAAAGAGAATTATTTAGAATAATATCGCAATATTTGTTTGTTGTGATGCGATGCACGTGAGATATAGAAAAATAATTAAAATTTGTGTTTATAATACCAGTCAAGTCAAGGGTGGATCCACGCCATTTGCCCAATTCTAACGTTTGGTTGGCGGTGGTGGCAGTAGAAATACGACAACTGCAGTATTCAAGCCTCGATGACATGTTTTATATGTCAATTCAATGTCATCAATAGTATTGCGCCAAGTGTTTTGTTATTATTTACACTTTAATTTTCTAATAATTCAACTTAGCTTGATTTAACACAAGTTTAAATAATAACATAACACTTGACACAATACTATTAGTGATATTGGATTGACATCGAAAATATATCACCGAGGATCCCAAGTGGTGCTCAAGGAGCTAGTGATAAGTATTACTAGTAATTAATTAATACTACGAAGCAGTAGCAAATGGTAATAGGACAATTTGTGAAGTTACAGTAGCAGTACACATTGAGAAATAAACAGCAGCAGTGCATGGGATAGCATAGAATAGTCAATAGTGCTGTGTGATCTGATGGCTAGTGCATATATAATGACACGACACGACACTGGCACTCGGTCGGGGTTGGTACGTTTTTTTTCCTTCTTCTTCTTCTTCTGTTGGAAAGTGGTCACAGCACCAGGGAGGGCAGTGCGGGTCCGCTCGTACGTACGTATCATCAGAAAAAGCAAATTCCAGATTTAATCAGATTCCACGATGTGTAGAGAGTGTCCATTAATCAATGTCCACCAAACCAAACTTGAAACTACCACCACGATTCGAAATTAAAAAAGAAGAATAATAATAATAAGGAGAAAGTGACCTAACACTTGGAGACTTTGAGGTGTCCATATAAAGTGGCATTAGCAATTCAACTAAACTATCAATCCATGAATGAATGAATGTGTTATGTGGTGGAAACTGGAAGCGGCTGGCTAATCAACGTTTCTGCTGTCCGTTCTCTCCATTTCACGGACGGGCCGCTGCCTCTGCAGTCAGCCTCTGCAAGAAACATAAATACATCTATATCTACATCTACATCCACATGGGAGCCGCCGGAGTGATACTGTTGTTGGATGTCATATTAGTACCCACAAGCCTCTTCATTACAATCGGCTACCACGCTTATCTCTGGCACAGATTGAGGCGTAAACCCTGTCTTGCCACCATAGGCCTCAACTCGATCAAAAGAAGATCTTGGTTGCAACACCTCAACCAGGCAAGCAAAACCTATTTAGTATATGGTCCCAAAACAACTTCTACTGCTACTGCTACCATCAGGATTATTATTAGAGAGTTATCATATCATCCCGTGCTTGCTAGTTATTTTTTTGTCACTCGCTCATTTAACCATTACGTGAGGTAGTACCATAATTTTTTTTTTACTGCTCTATCTAATGCTGGCTAGCGAGTGAAGTTGTAGTACTTGTGTACTATATATAGCCAGGACTCATTTTTGTTATTTTTTTGGGTTGGGTTCTTTTCCAAGGTGCAGGGAGATGAGAAGAAGGGGATGCTGGCCGTGCAAAGTCTGAGAAACACATTAATGGCGACTATACTGACGGCTATTGTGACCATTACAATAAGCCTGTGCCTGGCGGCTCTCGCCAATAACTCCTTCGACGGAGCAAATCACCTCCTCCCGAGCCCGAGGTTTCACGAGGGACCGCAGCCACCGCAATATTCCAGCACCAGCAGTAGTAGTATACTTTTGGGGGGGCTACAATCGGGGAAGATCGTTGCACTCAAGTGTGGGTCGGCGTCCATCTTGCTGTTGGCTAGCTTCTTGTGCAGCGCGATGGGGCTTGGGTGCTTGATCGATGCCAACTTCTTGGTGAACGCCTTGGGGATGGACAGGGAGTTGTCCTCCTCCCCGGACCCGCAGTACACCCGGAGCATCATGGAGAGAGGGTTCAGGTTGGCAGTGGTGGGGAACCGGGTCCTGTGCATCACCTTCCCCCTACTCCTGTGGGTGATGTTCGGCCCTATCCCTTTGGCGCTCTCCTCTCTGGCTCTTGTTGGGGCACTCTACGAGCATGACTTTCCCGCCACATCGTTATCCTCCAAACTCAACAACAACTAGTACTTCTCTACTCAGTCACTACTAGTGCTGACAGCTGAGTGACTGTATTCGTATTGTATCCATGCGAAGCCGCCTTCTTTACAGTATCAATAATCACTAGCAGTAACCATACAGATTTAAAGTTTCATGTCAATCCAAATTAAGGAGAATATCTATCTAGTCTAGGTATCAAAAAACTCAAATTTACTCATCTGTTGATCGTTGAAAGATGAGATACATCGAAGCAGGGATTCAAGAGTCGAGGAATGATTTTCGGAATCGTTGAAAGGATGGGAAAGGCATATGATTGATTTTTTTATTATTTTTGTTTAACATATTTTTGAATATTATTCTTAATTTTTAGAATATTAAATATTTCAAAATTTACGTTTCGCTGAAATTGTGATCGCTGCTGCGTCGAAATCGATGTAAAACGATCGGAACCCGATTTTTACGTCTCGCTGAACTAAAATGAAATAGCGCTTTCCTTTCGAGACCATATGGGCGTGCGTCCATACGTATGTATGTGCATTATATGGCAGGGGATGTAGCACTGGTATACACCTCCTATTGAAGTCATTGGCGGAATCACATGCTTTTTTTTTCCCTCTTTTCCCAAATCATCCTGACTACATACTTTTTTAACCCATTTCCCGCTAGATTCATTTACGATAACTAAACTATGAAAATTCCTTTTCAGATTCTTCTTCGGCAGAGACTCTTTTTAAGATTGCATGTGATGTGCAAAGGAGGACAAAGTTCACAAACACATAACAGCGTCAGGTTACACATCTACAAGTATCCGTAGAGCTTTACTCCTACAAATGCTACATTTCCCTTGCTAACTCGACAATATTCCACTTCTAACGTATAGGAAGACACCCCCACCACAAAACACACCAAAAAAAAAAAAAAAAAAAAATACCCCACACACACAAAAGCACCCTCTTCAAAGAAGAAGAAGAAGGAAAGAGAGTCAATAAAAACCTTTTCAATCGCCGAATGATAAAGATTAACTCCAAAACCTTCTTGACCAGTGTGCTTTGTTGGGAGAATGGATCGGCTAATGCTTATTTTTTTTTTAATGAGCTGGAACCCGTAAGCTCCTCGAGCAAAAGGGATCCGTCAGCACCTCATTATCTCCTTTTAGACTTACTCGTCCACAGAGTACCATTTACCATCAAGTCCCAAACAATTACATACCCACTTCATTCTCTCCTGACTAGGAGAGGCACTCTTTCTTTATACTAGGTTGTTTTAAGATTGAAACGTCGGCCTTTAGTGTACCCAAACAGTTTATCTAAGCTCATTTAACACAACCTTTGATTTTACATTACACTACTGTACACTACACCTCTCTCTCTCTCTCTCTCTCCCCTCCCGGGTAAATTTCCCTTTGCCCCAACTTAAGAAAATTACCTAAATTTTGATCCCTCATAATCAGCTTTGCATCGCACTTGAGCCAACAGCCCCACCAACTAGGCATTAGCATGGTTTTCAACTGCGTTCTCCCCAATCCAGTCCCAGCCCTCATCTGGACGATCGCACATCCCTTTGGTGTGAAACAAGCCTATAATTTTCATAACCATATTATGTGAGCAGTGGTTTTACGTGAGCTGGCAAGTGGCAACAGGTCCAACAACTCATCTGAAACATTCAAAAGTCAAAATCATCAGGATTTTCCTGTAGGAAAAGATAGCCCATCAAATCTTATGCAATGGAAGCAACAATTTCTGTAGAGTCTATAGGTCAATTTCCTCTACTTATCCCTAATATCAGGCATCAAAGTTCAGAACAAGTGCCAAAAATAAGACATAGTAAACTAATTCCAAACGTTGAAAAGAGGGAAGAGAGGGAAGACAGACGTGTACATACACGCGCACAGTCATACACACACAAAAATATATATATATATATATATACACACACACACAACACATGTTGGTTAGCATAAAAAGGTAGTACTTGTCTAAATGACCTGGTCCACCACATTTCCATGCTTAGTAATGCTGTTTCTAATAGGAGTCTCCTAAAAATTCATGACGAAAGAGGTACTAACTACTGTCTCGACAATGACACTAACAAATCCATTCAATTGATCTAAGGGGTGCGTATCAGAATCACCAAAAAGAGTCCTATAGGTTCAGTTGTGCTTGGCCAAGGAACCTTCTCAGTGGATGGAATTTTTGAGCTCCCATCACTTGCAATGTCACCCTTATCATGCAGATAGAACAGGGAAAGGTCAATATCAACTGCTACGAGACTGCAGAGTTCCCACTTCAGTTCACATTTCCATTACTTGGACCCAGAGGGAAATATATTCTGCGCACATTTGCTTTTGTGAAACCTTTTCCCCAGTCATGATGATTCAATAAATGCAAGCGAACTATACTTTCATGCATCACTCCTAGTCATCCAAAGTTCAGATCTTAAACAACTGAGGAATCTAATGAAATTAATAACAACATTTCAATCCGCCAAGAACTTATTGGCAATGATTGACTACGACTGCCTCCCTTAGGTGTGCACTCACCAACGTCTGAGGAAGCAATAGTAATATAGACCAACCATCATATAAATGCTTGATTAAACACTTGCAATGAGAAAACCCAAATTCCTGTTCATTCAATACAATCTTGGACCTATGAAATCAAACTAAATAATAAAAGAAGTAGATCACTGAGGTTGTGGAAAATAATATAATACAAAGAAATATGCTTGTCTTAGCATATGAAAATAAATACATGGGTACCCAAAATACATATGCAGACCCATAATGGGGAAAATCCTACAAACAGTACTACCACTTTGCCTAAGAATGGCCAAACACACTCTGCCTACCTTAAACACTGGTTTAGGGATAATAAACTAAAAGAAACATGTTTCATGTCAATATAGAAAAGTTATCCTATAAATATATATAGGTTTCAAACTAGCTGCAGTTCTAAAAAAACATAAATAATAGACCAGTTTAGATGGGAATCACCATGTTTAATGCTGTGTTAGTTAACTAGTTGTTTAATCAGTGTTAGGTTTTGCCGTGTAAGTGATGACATAATTGCATAAATACTGTTCTCCATGAGAAAGGGTTATAACAAAACTAGATATTTGCTCTTGCATCACCTTTTCTCTGGAATTTCATGGGTAAAGCCACATATGCAACAAATGGAAGAGAAGCTCTATCAAAACAAGGTTAATTGACCCAAGAGATGACAAGTCAGCTTGAGCCTTGATCTGGCCTTGATCCAAGATAACAAGGTCTCTTTCCCAGTATCTCTGCTTCTCTAGCAATCTGGATATCTGAAGGCCAGAAAGTTTGATATATAACTTTAAGAACAAAGCGAGGAAGCAATCCGAGAACTGTTATAAGCAAAATGGAGAGCCAATACATAGGCGACTTTGCCAGATGGTATATTGTGCTGCAAACATACAAGCAAAAAGGTCTGAGACTATAGAATGCCAGAGATGTAATTATCTGTTGTGTAATTGGCAACTATGAGATTGCAGATAAACTAACCCGTAATTGGCAAATGTAGGTATAGAATCCAATACCAAAACACAGCCATAAGTGATGAGTATTGAACCCCATACGGAAAGGTGAGTGTATATTACCCATCGCTGAACATCCATTGCCAAGTGAATATTAACAAGGATAACAACAGCAACAGTCCACAAGCTACCCATACTCCAAATGTCAATACTGCTGTCCTTGTAGGTGAACAAAGGCACATAAAAAAGAACAAGGCTCTGCCATAGTGTGTCAATCATTGTGAGCCAGAAGAGGCGCATATTGTAACTCTCCTGTCTGTGGCCTGCAGCGTAGAGTTTAGGATACTGGAGTAGTGTCTTACAACTTAGATCCTTGTCAAGAATACCAACAACAATTGTAGGCACAGAAGTATAGATAACAGAATAAAACACACTACTCCAGTCTGTCAAGGCAGAGGTAGTCGAAAACGCTGTGCACAATATATACCTGGAAATTGTAGTAAAATGAAGGTAACTAAAGGATGTCCTGTATAGCAAGAGTAATCATCCAGACAAGAATCAAGAAAAATCAAAATGATGGCAGTCATTCCAACCATGAAACTCAAGAACATAACGCACGGTAAAATAGTCAACACAGTGCGGGGAACACCTGATAGCAAGCGATTTAACAAATCATGATAATGCTACTCCATTAGCATTTTCCAAACCCTAGTCCGAACTACCACAGCCCCCTTTCCTCCTTTTTTATCAGAAAGCATATGGAAAAGATTAGTCAAATGAATAAGAAAGCATTTAACAAATCTAAAGATTAGTTATTTGGAAAGAAACAGTAGCCGATTGATCCACACCATTGATGTGAGTAATAATTGGCAATGGAAAAGTAAAAAAACATCACAGAAAATCAATTAAAACTTTCCCACAATTAGGAAAAAGTAAGCATATGCAGCAGGTCAGCTTTCACAAGCTTGTTCTGTCAAATACTCTTTAAGCTTGTAACCAATTTTCACAGAAGTTATTAAGATAGTCAAAATTTTGAAGAAAAAAAATTATTGCTGAACAGGGACTTCAATATATTGATGGAAAGGACAAGAACAACACAACACACAACCAAGAGAAACTTGACACACCAGAAAAGCATGAGTACAAAAACAGCATTTCGGTAGAAGTTGTAGAGAACCAAATAACCAATCCGTTGATAATTCCAATGCCCATGCACCAAAAGCAAGCGCTGCAGAAAGCGAAACTGTCCCATAGCAAAATCTGATGCCATCACTGCTTGACGCCCTTCCTGACCGCATATTCCAACACCAACATCCGCCATTTGGATCATGGAAACATCATTTGCCCCTGCCAAAAAGGGAAAAATTGGATCCAGGCACAAGCAAATTAACCTAAATGGTTTAATTATTCTGGAAGGCCTTGCTAGGACTTTGGAGCTTTTACTTGCCTTTTTCTATCCTCCTACAAAACCTATCCTATCCAACCTAAATTAAAACAGCACACAGGAAAAGCAGTTAAGAATACCTTGATCGCTAAATTCAGTCTTGCAAAGCAAAATTATCAGTTCCCATGTAGAAACAAAAAACTAAACACACCATCTCCTGTGACTGATAATTCGGTTCCACGGCACAAAAATAAAACCAAAAAAGAAATTATCTTAAATAATCAACTCACCATCACCTATTGCAAGAGTCATATCATCAGTCCGACTCTTAATTAGGTCAACTATCCCAGCCTTTTGCAGAGGTGCAACACGACAGCATAGCACAACCCTACATGCAGTTGCAATGTCGAATAACTGTAGAAACATTAGCAACAATACCAAGTAAGATAGCATTATGAGAGTAGTAAGCAAATCTCCGACTCATGAAACTGTCCATAGAACTCAAGGAAATCTGAAAATAAACACTAAAAATACAACATGGTCAAAACTTTGCACAGAACTGAAAATATCACATTAAATCTTTAAAAAGATCAAGAAGAATTCATACCTCAGATTCCAGATCCTTCTCCAATATGTATACCAGGCTACTCCCATCAATTATGAGAGCTAAAGATGCGTGTAAAGATCCTTCTTCCAGTCCACCGTGCTGCTGGGGAGAGTTCGGAAACTTTATATCAACAGGAATCTCAAGGTAGTCTCTTTCTGCATCTCTTGTCCATTTCAAATCCTGGTTATTGCGATACTTCAAAACATATTTGGCCTTTGCATCAAACAAGAGTTTTCTGCATTCATTTTCAGAATTTCCATTTATTATAATCTGTTGCATTTCTGCCGTCAATAGCTTACAAGAAAGACCGATCGAAATTGCAGTCTCTTGCTTATCTCCAGTAAGTACCCACACTTTTATTCCAGCCTGTCGCAGAGACTCGATAGCTTCCGGAACACCTTCTTGTAGCTTGTCCTCAATAGCTGTGGCACCAAGAAGAGTTAAGTGGCATTCAATAAGTGATGCTGTCTGACGCAGCTTTATAGTTCTGTCAGTCAACGATGTGCTAGCATCTTGGTACATGCATTGCCACTCCTTAAGCTCTTCGCTTGTAAGATTCCTGGAAGCAACTACGAGGGTACGTAAACCTTCAGATGAATATTCAGTCAAATGACTCTGAGTTGCATGTCTTCTATGATCATCTGTTGCAGCATCTTTCCTTAAGATGCTGAACATCGACGTATCAGCCCCTTTCACCAATACCTTGACATCATTATTTGGAAATCTGATAACCACAGACATTCTTTTACGCACACTGTCAAACTCATGCAAACCCAGAACATCCAACCTGCACTATCCATGGACATTATAAGATAGGCTAAGCTACAAAAACAAGATTAACCTAAATGTAAAGGCCAAAAAATAAAAAGGCAAAAAAGAAACACAGTAGTTGTAGAAAAAGACCACAATACGCATAAATAGAAAAGAAGCCAGGGGTAGTTGACATCTATAATTGGACAAGGTTTGGGTAATAGAGACTTAATCTTGGTAACCCAAGTGCAATAGCGCATTCCATCTATTTATGTTCTTAATACCAACAGTCAATGACAGTTTAACATCGAAGGTGGCATCTAGAGAGCCCAAATAACCCCACTTTTCAGAAAGAGATTGGTACTTGGCAGGGCTAATTTGCCATCTGCCTATACTGGGGTGCTTATAATCAGCTCATTGTAATTTTCTTTAAAGCTAGAAGCTTTTTGAGATGGTCTTCTTTACTTTTGACTTCTCATTTATTATAAGCCGATTATGCAAAGCAGGCCTTGAGGTTTAATCACAGCTTTTAGCTTTTTAAAAACACCTAGAAGGAAAAAAATGCTTTCAATTTTTTTTCAACACATTTTCAGCAATCAATAATTCATAATCAGCGTAAAATGCTGAAAGCAACCAACAACAGGCCATATTTGCAAATGCGAGGTCATGGAAATGAATTTAAACCCAACTCAAAAATGATTTATTAGCATTGGAGGTCCAGTTAGAAGGTAGCAACACCTAGACAGAGAAAGGTAATTATGATAAAATTCTGACTGCAAATCACACATCTACGTTACCAAAGACAAATACACACATGTCAGAAATCAAATAATTCATAATCAGCATAAAAAAGCTAAAAGCAACTGATAATAGGCCCTATTGATGAGTGTGAGGTCATTCTTCTTAGGTATGAGTGACATGTCACCACAACGAAATCCTTCTTCAGATGGGAAAAATTTTATGCCCAGCTGAAGATGGCTTAATAGAATTAGAGGTCCAGTTTGAAGATAGCAACACCGAGCCAGAGAAACGGCAATTATGATGAACTTCTGACCAGGAGTCACAAATCTATGTTACGAAAGTCAAATTCACAACACACCATGTTGAGCTTAACTTGAAAGTTTGAAAGTGTAACAAGTTCAAATTTTCTCCACCTTGCTAAGTGAAAGAAGCATCACTTCAGTGCAATTAAATCTGCAGCTCAGAGCAAGGGAACAATCAACTAGAAAAATAAGCAAGGCAGAGAGAAAACAACAAATTTTTTTTTTTGCCTGCCACACAATTTAGGAGGGTTCAATATTGCATCTTAATTCATATTGTCAACAAAACCTAAGACCATTCATGTTTTCCCAGTCATCCAATCCAATTTACCCTCAATATGCATAGAGATTAACCATTTCCTCCATTTTACATCTCACCATCTACTTTTCATCTTATGAATTTAGAACCCTTGAAGAATGCAGACCATCATTAACAAATGAAACTATATCAGACAGGCGTAATTCAAATACCTAAAATATGGCAGAGACTACAAATGATCAAAAAAATTAATTAGCTCTGAAAATACAGCATAAATGAATACGCAAAGTAGCAAGGGGGTGAGAGTATTTGGCAACACCACAAACACCAATCAAATTAGAGTTTTAAGACAGTGTATGGCATGTTCAGAGCAAAGACCCTCGTTCTTTTAATCTTCAACATTCTTTTAAAAGGCAACATAAGACCAAACATATTAACAAATAATTTTCTGGGGCAGAAATGGTCACCATTATAAAAACAGGTAAAAGAAGAAACCTGATTTGAGCAAGTCCTCTACCTTAGTTTCTCACCATTCACATCAATCACAATATGCCCAGATGTCCTCTCGAAAAGAGTATAACCATAAGCAGAAGCAGCAGCAACCAAGGCTTGTTCATCAGGTGACTCACCCTGATAATCAATGGTCACAACATTGTCACAACAGTCACTTTCTGCTTCACTTGAAGATGGACTACGAGCAAGAATAGGAATCACAGTGTTACATGCTGACAGTGTCAGAAAAAACTCATGCGCAAATGCTCTTTCCTCACTTGACAGTTCTTTATGCAACAATTCCAGTAGTTCAAAATCAGCAGTAATTTCTGATTTAAGCTTCCATCTTCTTCGGCCCAGGAGGGCTGACTTTCGTTCCCCTGCACAAGTTCATTGAAATAAAATATACAATCATTTAGAGACAGCATTAAGCACACACTACTGAAATAAAATTCTGTTCAAACATAATGATTAAATTTTTCTGATCCCCGAAAGAACCACAGAATAAGCTGCAAGTCAGGTGAGCCTCCTTTCCGTAGCAGCAAAACTACTGGTCAGCCCAAAGATGATAGAGAAAGGATCCCAAGCAAATTTTATAAGTTATACATCAAGAAGGTTGCAAAGTTCCATATGACATAGAGATTTTAGCAAGCCCCATTACAAGCAATTAAATGAAGACAACTGAACAAGGTAAATTATAAGGTTAAACTATGATATCCATTTACCATGGCATGTAAGCTAGACCCTTATTCCCCTGCGTAATACTGAATATTAGTTGTCATTTAGCAAATAGCAAAAACTAAGCATATATGGCTTCTCCAAGCAAAAGAGAAGCTCCACACAGCACATAAATTTCCACAAAGCATTACTATAGCAATCAGGGAAAAAACATAGAGGTGTAAATTTCATTAAGTCATACACAGAAGATTTCACAAATCAAGTTTAAAGAATATTCAAAAAGGTCCAAACGAAGGCAATAGCTCCTATAAGTGCAAGTCTAGTATTCATTACGCCACTTATCATTATCAGGCATGCTACCTCCTAATCCGATTGCTCCAGGACTCAATCGTTCAGGTCAAATTCATATTGAAAGTACCCTTTTCACAGAAAAATTAACATATTGATCATAAAGCACTATGAATAATTAAATTTCTATGAATTCAAAACATGTATTCACATACTATCTTGGCCAAAAAAAAAAGGAGAATGACATAACAATTAGAAAAAGTTCAACAAACTTGAGTATGTATTCAGAACATAAATCACATGTATTAGTTATACCTCCTATATCGGTGTCCTCCAATGTCCCAGTCATCGAAAGGGACCTGCCATAACTTTTCCCGCAAACACTCGCTCTTCTGAATTCCATCCTGTTTTCAGTAAGTGTTCCTGTCTTATCAGAAAATACATAGCGGATTTGACCTAAATCCTCATTAATATTTAAGGATCTGCACTGGAACCTTGAACCGGAGCTATTATCATACATATGCCTGTCTCCAATCATGAAATATGACTGTCCTAACCGAACCAGCTCCATGGTGATGTAGAGAGATATGGGTATCATTATCTGGAAAACTATTATAGAACTCAAAAAGGAGAAGAAGGCCTCCATCGGAATCCCATAAAATTTGTATGGCCTGCCAGGAGATTTTCCATTTGGAAAGTAAGTCCTCCTGTAATAAGGTAATGTATCAAGCTGATTCTTATGGCGTTTAAGCCACAGACCCATCCCTATTCCAACAACCAGGCACATGGTTAAGAGGAAAACAGACAACCAAAAAGTTTCTCGATTCATGTAGGTCTCCAATCTACTCCTTTTAGATGGAGATGAAGCACTGTTTAGCATAGCTTTAGTCTCCTGTCCGGCATAAACCACCACGCCAATTGCCCATTCTGTGTTCTTCAGCTGACAGCCACGCAAAATGATGTTTGATTGGGTTAGTGGGAACCTTTGGCCCTTTATCTCCATGTTGGCTGTGAACTCATATATATTCCTGTTAGGTTGTTCGCATCTAATAACCCCAGAAATGGTAGTCCCTTCAAGAACTAACTTACTTGTTTCTTGCCTAGCATACCGGGTCTTCAGGTTTGACTCCCCGTCCAAGTTCATTGTCTGTATATAAGCAATTCCACTTGGATCACTGGTCCCAAGCAGCACCACATCACAAGGAATGCTCTCATCAGCACAGATCTTCACAACCTCACCAGCCTGCATATTTTTCCATCTCTTACGTTGGAATTCACTCGCTTGAAGCACTAGAGCCTCCCGGTTATTTTCATTCCTGTCTGACCTATGCCTTCGCCAATCCTCATAACCATCTTTTATAGCTGTTACAGAAAGCACAAAAAGCAGAGGAAAAAGAGAGACTGTTCTCCCAAAAACAGCAAGAGGCGGAAGCTGGTTCAGTGCGGCAATGGCAAGGAAGTATAAATAGGCAACACGGTGAAACTGAATAAAGAGATTCTTAGGCAGAAAGTTTAAAATTGTATACTTGCTGGTTCGAATCTCATTCCCAGAGAACTCAAATTTATGGTTAGTCTTCTTTGGATCATTAATGTGGATCAATCTAGGGTTATCGTGGTGCATTAAGTTATCTTCCAACGGCATGCTCTTGTGTCTACTCCTCTGAGATTTATTCAACTTATCCTGAACCCGAGATGAAGCCCTAGACAAGTCAAGTTGGGTGGCTCTGGTAGAAGTTGACTGAGATGAAGCCACCTGGGATTGCACTGAAGAAACTTCAAAGGAAGCGATATCATGGTGAGCATCCATGGCTCCACCCCACGAAACCAGGCGTTTCCTCTCTCTCCAAGGACATTCCAGTTGAAATTCCCTGTGGAACCGAAGCTCAGCGGAACGGAACCCCTTCCCCTTTGTGGCAGCAGGATGTCGAACAGATTCGTCAGGAAAACCTATCTGTCTAAGTGGGGAAAAATTGGAGTCCAACTCGTCCTCCTTCAAAGTGTACAGAGTGGTAATACTACTGGTATGTTGAGGTGGGTCGTCAAAAGCTGCTGCTGCTGAGGAAGGTGGTGATGAGGTAGTATGACGTTTAAGGAGGTGAGGATGAGAATAAAGGTCAGGTGGCTCAGATGAAGATAGCAATGGTTTGCCCGAAGTCATAAATAATAGTCATCCAACAGAGACACATCGGATATGATAAAACTAAAACAACACATTAATATAGCAGAAGATTTAGAGCAGAGATTAGCTACAAAATTGACTGCCCAATACGTGTGTTCTACACACTACCCCGCCATTTGGTACAAAAATCCCGGAGGACACCCATTATTGGGGATGGACTTTCCGTCCAAGATACTGTCCACATTTGACTTAAAGAAGCAAGGACAAAAAGTACGCAAGGGAGAAACCAACATATTCATGCTCAATGAACCATTGCTTTTATTTTTCCCCCGGTTTTCAAATCACATATATAAACTTGCTCGCACAAAAAGTCAAGGAAATCGAAAAAAAAAATCTTGTTTTATTCCTAAAATTTCAATAAAAGAAATGAGGTTTGTTGTGGACAAGCAGCAGATACTGAAGCACCCCGGAAAAGGAGGTAGGTTACAAGGGGAAGAAATACAATGAGCTGACCTCTCGGCTGTTGTGGTATTCCTTAGAGTGTGGTGGTTGGTATTCTGGCAAAAGGGAGGTGGGTGTTTAGCAGCAAAGGCAGAGGCAGGGAAAGACAGAAAAAACTCGAAAGTCGAGAAAAATGGGAGATCAAACAGAAGCTGAAAGTCCACAAGCGAAAAACAAACCTCCTCCTGCTTGGCGCTTTTCTAAACTGCAAATACCAAAACTGCAAAACAAGAAAGAGACAGAAGAAATTAAATGAAAAAGAAGAGAGTATATAACCGTTGTACAAATAAGGAATAACCCCAACAATACAGATGAATGAGAATTGAGAAGAAGAAGATGATGATACCAAATATGAATTATGGAGAATGCGAATCATGAGAGCCCTGCCAAAACATCTAATCGGACAAAAAAAAGGAGAAAAACAAAGAGAGAGGGAAGGGTGGGGGGGCAAACTTTGGGACGTGAAAAGATGGAGGGTTTTGTTGGGTTGGGAGAGAGCAGAGAAAGGCGGAATCTGGGAATTGTGGATCTGGATGAAGCGTTAACGGCGTAGGTCGGATGATAGGAATTAATGTAGGTGTAATGGTGGAGATTGAATAAGAGATGGAGAGAAAGAGGGTGTTTGGGTTGGGTAAACCATAAATTGGTGCAGCAGCAGAGGAGGAGGAACAACAAGAAGAAGAAGAAGCAGAAGGGGAAGGCCAAGCAAACAAAAAGGTCAGATCTGGCCGTCCGATCGATCCCAAAAAATTAGAAAGACAACCCACCGCTCCGTATCAAAGACTCAGGATGATTTTCTCTCCCTCCCTCCGTCCCACCTTGGAGCTTGTTTTGTTACTTTGATGGTGCACTGCCACCGACTCCCCCACCCCGATGCCTCCCACGAGTCCATTTTCCCATTTTCAGTTTTCATTTTAACCGAAAAGAGTTATTATCATTTTATTCCCTTATTATTTGGTGCTAATTTTCCCTTGAATATCAATTTTTAATCACTCAAGACTAATGATCAAACTTAATAAAATTTATCAATTCAATTGAAAAGACATATTTAATTCTTAGATTATTATCAATTTATCCTCATAAACGTATTATCAGTTTACCCCTTAGAGTTATTTTTTAGATAATTTATCCTACCATTAAACTAATTTAGCAAATTTTAAAATAAAGTACACTCCTCTTTGTATAATAAAAATAATATAAAAATTTAGAGCAATTTTTTGCATTTTTATTATTAAGGAAAAAAGTTAAAATATTAATTTTTTTCTTCTTGACAATCTTATTAATATTAAAAAAATAAAAAGATAGGAGAGAGATAAAGAGAGAGAAAGAGATCTCAATTCTTTTTAAAAAAATATAAATAAGAAAGAATTCAATATTTTTATTTTTTTGTTTACCTCCTAATTCCAATTCTGATTTCGATGACAATAAAGTAATACACTAATACTTGATTTTTCGTTATTTTTTTTCTTTGCAAAATCTAACTTTCTATCTCATTTTCTTTTCATAATATTAATAAGTGTGAAAAAAGAAATTAGAGAAAATTCTTTTATTTTTTATATTTTTTGAACTCTTAGAGTGAAAGAAAAATGAAGAATAACCATTCTAACATTTTTACTTTTAATTATATATAAAAAAAAAGAAGGTAAATCCACTTAAAAAATTTTGATCATACTAGTTAGTTTAATGATGATAAAACACTTAAAAATAATGTTATAGAGTAAAGTGGTTGTATCACTCTAATTTAAAAGGATCAAACGATAATATCAAGATAGTAATGCTATAAAATAAAAGTATATTGTTATTTAAAATTTGTTAACATGTTGAGTTAAATTATCTATGAAAGTAAAGTGACTAAAAGATAATGTTATGGGATAAATTGATAGTAGTGATATAGTCAAAAGGGGTAATGTAATAATAATTCAAAAAAAAAAGTTTCCAGTAAGAATTACAAACAATTGCGTAGTAGTACTAGTAAGAGAAAATCGTTCAAAATATGCCTTATATTTTGTCAAATAAATTTTTTTGTCCTTCATTTTTTTAAAATGATAACTTTAGATCCCTTATAAAATTAAGTTGGTAAAATTTAATTCCAACCTAAATTTTCAATCATTTTTCATCTTGAATTCATCATGTCACCCACGCATAGTTATAGTTCGTTAGGAGTAAAAAGATTATATTATATTTGTAATTAAACAAATGACTCGATCCACATTCATCTTTACCCCTAAAAATTATACAAGATCACCTTGATTTGGGATCGAATCCAACTCATTCTCATTTTTTCCACTAAAACAACGAGATCTAGTATTTTTGCATTAAAAAATGACTACATATGGGTTACGTGGTGATTTCAAATTCAAAAGTTATCGAGAACTTGTACTGAAACCAAATTTTGCTAATTTAATTTTGTAAGAGATATAAAATTAATATTTTAAAAATAAATTATAAAAAATTTCATCTGATGAAATGTGATAAACATTTTGAATAATTGTTGCTACAAATAACTAGTAGCATCATTCACGTATATATTATAAGATCAAGTTTTAAAAAATTGACAAAAAAAGGACAAATTCAAAGTTATCATTGGACGATAAAACAAATGTTTTGTTCAATAAATTAAATTAAACTATAGGTCATTGCATCACCCACTTTTAAATTTTATGGCCAGTTATACTTCGAAGGATTAATAGCACTAAACTCTTTTAAAATTTCCAGATATAATATAAATTAAAGGGTTAACAGATTAAACACTTTTTAAATTTTGGAGCGACTTGTACGTTGATCCTTAACATTATTATTTTTAACCACTATCTCTCAGGGATTAATAGTTTGTGAAAATACATAATTATCATCAGTTGGCAATTATAGATTATCATAAAAACTATGGCTTTGTTTGGATTGCATTTTTTTTTTTGACTTTGTGTAGAAAAATTACTGTAATAATTTGTTATATATAAGATAAAAAAGTGATTGAAAAATGTGTCTATGGAAAATGTAGTAATTTTTTTTTGAAAATCTGCAATCCAAACACATCCTATAACTATACCATTGTAGAATTTTATATTTAATTTACTTCCTACAATCCTACCACTAAAGAATTTTATACTCAATTTACTTCCTGTAACTCTATTGGTAAATAATCTTATTCTGAACAAAAAAAAAAATCTTATTCTCAGTTTATCTCCTAATTCATGTTTAAAGTATAAATATCTTATTCTCAATTTATCTCCTAATTTATGTTAAAGAATAAAATTATCATAAGGCACTGTTTAGATTAAAAGAAATGAAGGGAAAGGAAAACAAATGACGATAGTGAAAAGGAAAAGAAATGATTGAGCCGTTGCTCAAATACTATAAAGTTTAGCTAATTCGATACGATGGAGGTAGAGAGCGAGAATGGGGAGCCGAGTCCAGAAGGCGCACTGAAGGAGGACGATGAGATCTGGCGTCGGACAGTCAAGAAATTTAAAAAAAGATCAGCTGGTGAGCAGATTCCAGTCCCTGGCCCTCTCACAGGGGAAGAGGAAGCGCATAATCTGAGTGCGGGGGCTTGGAATTGTCGATCCTTTGCGGATACATTACGATTTAGGGAAAGTAAGGGGAAATTTTATGAGGGATTCGATGAAGAAAGGGATGTGCTGGATGATCTGACGGACATGGAGATGAATCTGAAGCCTAGAGAAAGCAATGAAAATTCGGTTTTCCCAAGGCTATACTCAGGAGAAACGGAGAGGAGGGAGAGCTGGAAGCCATGGAGAAGAAGTCTGATACTGAAAGTGTTAGGAAATACGGTGGAGTTTAAGACTCTAGAGCAAAAAGTGGGAGATCTCTGGAAACTGCAATAGGACTTTGAACTCACAGATCTGGAGGAGGGATATTTTATCGCAAGATTTCGATATAAAGAGGACTATAACAAAGTACTCAAAGGGGGGCCTTGGATAATTTAGGGTCATTATGTGACTATCAGTAAATGGAGACCAGAGTTTCGGGCGTCCAGGCACAACATAATTTCTACATTGGTATGGTTTTGAGTGCCAGGACTGCCAGTTGAGTATTACACGGAGGAGTTTCTTATGAAACTGGGGATTTTACTGGGGTAAGCAGTGAAAATTGACCAGCAGACTGCGAAGGCAACAAGAGGAAAATACGCAAGAGTTTGTATAGAGGCTGATTTGGGCAAACCGTTGGTTCCATTTGTCTGGATTAATGATGAACTCCAAGTAATATAGTATGAAGGGCTCCATCTCATTTGTTTTCACTGTGGAAGGTACAGGCATGGGGTGAATGATTGCCCTACTCATCAACAGGGTGATGCAGAAGGGGGGAATAAAAGTCAGACAAGTGATAGAGTAGTTATTTAGCACATTTTTCACTGTTATTTCGTCCTAATTTTGGCTATTCACGGTGCTAAGAATTGGAATTTCACTCATATTCGATATTTGTGTGAATTATAGGTGGTCGGCATTAAAGATGATCTCTCGAGGTAAATTTTCAGAAGACCCTTCATCTTAGGGCGTGGCCATGCCAGAAAAGGTAGACGCTACCGAAAGACGGACCCCGGTCCACGTGAACCCGAAGCATGGGATCAGAACTCTTGAGACAAAGCTTTGCCTCAGACGTCTCTTTTACTTTTCTTGGGCGACGGCTATAAAGAGAAGAAAGGAAGCGAGATTCAGAACATCATCAAGACCTTAGCTTTAGTTTTCTCTTTCTATTTTTTTGGTCAGATGTTTTTTCTTTGCTTTTGTTTTCTTCGGCCGCAATTAGATTAGCTTTTCGTCTCCCTTTTTCCTAGCGGTCAGACATTGGAGACTTTTCTTGTTGGCTTTTGGCCTGGTACGACTGAGATGTTTTTGCTTCTACTTTTGCTACAGATAATATTTCGTGAGATTTCTCTTGTGCTCGCGACTCCAGCGTAGACGCAAAATAAGAAAAACTGTTCCTTCGTTGTTTCCCCTTTCCAATTCTTCGGCAATTAATTGAATGAATTCAATTAAATCACGCTGGATTGACACGATGAGGAGCGGTTAATTTTCTCCTCTACCCAAAGGTTGACACGAGAGCGCGGTCCATAATATCTATGAGATCTAATCGAATCTTCATTATTTTTTCCAATTTATTGCTATTCGTGCGTTTTCTGGATTAATTGTTCATGGGTATTTTATTAATTGAATATCAACGGTTGGGTATTTGATTTAATTTAATAGCCTACTATCATATTTACTAAATTGAATCCGTAATTGTTCGTTTAGTTGATACCTAATAGTTACCATCATAATTGGTTATTCGTGTTTATTGGTTAGGGTTGGGTTCTTCTAACTTTAATGCAATTGGATAATTAAATTCTTACAGTCGTACCTAGAGTTGTTATCTGATTAGGGAAGCAGTCAATGGTCGTACCTTGACTGTCGAAAAAGTAAGGAAGAACTGGTTATCAGAGCTTATTGATAACTATAATCAATCTAGTGACGAATGGATGAAATATCTTTGCATTGATGATCATTTAATTTGACCGTGTCTGAGCAGTTGATCTTTTGGGTAGAACTTTTAGTAATTGCTATTTTTAGTAATTTGTGCTTTGTGAGTTGGTTTTGAATTTTGTTTGTTTTATTTTTATTTTTATTTGTCTCCCATTGAAAATTCCACAATTTCGTTCTACTAATTTGGAAAGAAATAATTTTTTACCCGCTCCCTGTGGAATCGACCCTACTTGCCATTGTACGCAAAATTAATATTTTTTATAGACAAATCTGGTATATCGGATCAAGCAAACTTTTCGAAAACAGGGTGAATCAAGTAACCCATTTCACACCTAGGGTCCCTACTCCAGTACTTGGATTTGTTCTATAATTAATTGTGGTGGTAATTAGGACTTTTTAGTAATTATTATTGCACAGGTTCGCCACCTGTCAACAAGGGGAAGGAGTTTAAAGAAGTAAAAACTAACCCCTTTGGTCCATGGATGATTGCGGATTCACGGAATGCTAGAAGGCAATTATCGGGTCCAGTGGAGAGATCAAGAGGTTAGGAGGCAGCGTCGAAGGGGAAAGGGAAGAGTTATAGAGTAGAACAACATGGGGGATCTAGGGGGTAGATATGGCGGGTACTGGACAGAAAGATGATCAGGTAACTCATCAATGGAATCAGGCCAGCGATAGGAGAGAGAGTCAGAACGCCAAGTCTCAGGAAAACATTTTCAGATTTGGAAGCAAGGGACTGATGGAGGAAGTTTCAGGTTCAAGATTTGATATTCTCAGGGAGGAGGATGACGACCAACCCCCAGTGGAGAGAGATACATGTGCCGTGCTAAAGGAGAATATTAGCTCGATTCCTGGTCCCCCCCAGGTTGGGGTTGAGCTTAATGGTAAAAAGAGGCATGGACAACCAAAGAATGGAATTGACGTCGCAAAGAAAAAGACTGGGGCTGTAGTTAAAATGCAAAGAGGAGGTTTGAAGATGACTGGGGGAAGGAATCAGGGTGAATGCTCGAGGATTCGGGAAGGGGAGAGTTTGGACAAGGTGGAGGACAGTGTGTGGCCATCAAGCCAAGAGCATCTTAAGGAATGGAGGTTAGGAGATTTCTCTTTTAAGAGTACAAATGAGAAAGACGTTACCTTCTTGGGAAGAATAGTGGAAGGACAGGACAAGGGTGTACGGATTACTAAATGGGGATAGGAACACGAGTTGGAAGGTAAGGGAGATGTTATGATTGATGACCCGGAGGACCCTGCGCAGGTCCAGCATAATGAAGGGAAGGGGCTTGGGTATACGAGTGAAGTATTAGATGTCATGGAAATACAGGAGCGGGATATGCATAAGGAGCAGGAGGGATTGAATCCCAAATTTCACTAATTTTATGAACATTATCAGTTGGAACTATCGCGGTGCGACGAATGCAAATTTTAGAAGGAATTTAAAGGAAATTCTAAGGGAATATGACCCAGGGATTCTTCTACTAGTGAAAAAGAGAACAGATAATGGGAAAGCATATTGAATTGTCCAGAGCACACAACTTACAGATAAAATTTGTGTTGAGGCCTGTGGATTTTCAGGAGGTATTTGGGTGTTATGGAACAAGCACAAATGAAAAGTGGAACCAATAACAACAAATCGACAAGTTATTAATATGATAGTCAAAGGAGTGAGGGGAGAGCAGTGGATGTTATCAACAGTGTATGCATCACCAGATGCATCTACAAGGAGATATTTATGGGAATATTTCTCCATTATAGATAAATCTATTAATTTTCCATGGCTGGTAGTGGGGGATCTGAATGAGGTGATTAATTCAGAAGAGAAAAAGAGAGGTCGACTGCTAGGAAGAGCAAGCCAATCAAGTCTTGCAAAGTTACTCTTGCAGGGTGGGTTAATGGATATGAATTGTGGTGGTCCTCCGCTTACTTGGAGGAACCGTAGGAAAAGGATTAGGAGTATCAGGAAGCGACTGGACAGGACGTTATCTAATAGTCTGTGGCGTGCACAATTTCAAGGAGCAGTAGTCAAACATATGGTTCGTACTCACTCAGATCATCACCCGTTACAGGTCTGTCTGGAGGGGATTCCACAAAAAAGTAATGGGGAGAAACCATTCAGATTGGAGCAAGCTTGGTCCACGCATCCGGAATGTGAAAAGGTAGTTACAGAGGCTTGGAACGGCACTGAGAAGACGTTAGAAGGGAAACTGTAGGCGTTAAATATGAGGCTTAAAGAATGGAATTTATTAGTCTTTGGGAATGTTTTCCAACGGAAAATGAGATATAAAGTGAGGTTGGAAGGTGTTTAACGGATATTGGGCAACCGGTATTCGCGTAAGTTGGAAAAACTATAGGTGAAGCTGTTGGATGAGTATAATCAAATACTAGAGCATGAGGAGATGTACTGGCGACAAAGGTCTAGGATAGAATGGCTGCAGGAGGGCGACAGGAATACAAAATTCTTCCATATGTCGACCATAGTTCGACGGAGAAAGAACCAAATTACGAGCTTACGCGGTGATAATGATCAATGGTATGATGATCCAGAGGTTCTAAGGGGTATGGTACAAGATTTTTTTTGGCAATCTATATCGTGAGGAGGGGGTGGGAGAAACTGGAGGTTATCCCACAATTGGTATTTTTCAAAATTGGAGAATAGGAGACTGGAAGCGCTGGGGAGATAGGTGTGTGAGTATGAGATCGAGCAAGTGATTTTTAACATGAACCCTAATAAGGCACCAGGAGCGGATGGAGTGAATGTGGGGTTTTATCAAAAGCACTGGGCGTTAGTGAAAACCCAAATGGTGAACTTTGTAAAGGGGGTGTTTGAGGAGAGGGTAATGCCGGATCATGTTAACACCACGCTCATCGCCTTAATACCAAATGTGGATTTTCCGGAAATGGTATCGTAATTCAAACCCATCTCGTTGTGTAATGTTCCTTATAAGGTAATAATGAAGATTATAGTGGACAGGATTCGACCGCTGATTTCTGAGTTAGTCGAGTAGAATCAGTGCAGCTTTATTCCAGGTAAACAAGCAGCAGATAATATAATTATAGCTCAGGAGATTTTGCACACTATGAATAAGTGGAGGGGAAAGAAGGGAGGAATGGTGATAAAAGTAAACTTGAAAAAGGCCTATGATAGATTCAGATGGAGGTTTATACATCAGACTCTCAAGTTAATAGGCTTTCCGGAAAAACTCAATGAGCTCATCATGAACTGTGTACAGGCAAGTGCCATGCAAGTCCTATGGAATGGAGAAAAATTAGAACCTTTTAAACCAATTAGAGGTATTCGGCAAGGGGACCCGCTGTCACCGTATTTGTTTGTTTTGTGTATAGAGAGGTTGGGTCATATGATTAAAGGGGCAGTGGCATTGAAGGACTGGAGACCAATTAAAGTCACTCGGAATGGCCCAGGTGTAGCGTACTTAAATTTTGTAGATGATTTAATGTTATTTGCAGAGGTAAGTATGGAACAAGCAAAGGTGGTGGGGAATACTTTAGGAAATTTCTGCAAATTATCGGGGCAAAAAGTAAATGTAAGCAAAACAAAGATGGTTTACTTAAGGAATGTATCTTGGAGCAAGCGAATGTTGATAAAAGGGAAATTTGGAATAGAGGTCACAGATGATTTAGGAAAATATCTGGGTGTACCTCTTTTGCATGGGAGAGTGACAAAGAGTATATTTCAACCAGTGGTAGAACAAGTCAAGAAAAGACTAGTAGGTTGGCAAAAGAAGATGCTATCATTTGCGGGAAGGGCAACGCTAGTACAGTCAGTGCTTACCGCAATTCCATTGTATACAATGTAGATGGCTATGTTACCTTGCTCAGTGCTAGATGAAATAGAGAGGTGTGCAAGGGCGTTTTTATAGGGGCATTTAGCAGAGCGCAGGAAAATTCATCATGTAAACTGGGACACTGTAACAAGGAATATAACGAAAGGAGGGCTTGGGATATGGAAAATGAGGGAGACTAATAGAGCAATACTTGCCAAGTTGAGCTGGAGAGCTCTGCACCAGAGGGAGTCACTGTGGGTACGGATTCTTAGCAACAAATATAAGGAATTAGGGGGCATTGGAAGAAAATCCTTCATCTGGAGGAGTATAGAAGAAGGACAGAAGGTGGTGAGGAAAGGAGTGAGGTGGAGAGTGGGTAATAGAGTGGATGTTAGTTTTTGGAAGGACGTTTGGTTATTAGAAAAGCCGCTGGTAGACTTGAGTGGAAGGGAAGTTCCGAAAGGAGAGCTGCATAAGAAAGTTAGGGACTACTAGGGTTTTGGGGAGGGATGGAATATGGATACTTTGGAATCTTTACTACCTATCTAAATATTAAGTAAACTGTTACAAGTCCATTTAGCAGAGGAAGACTCTGTCACGGATATGCCAGTGTGGACTCTGGATCCCAGGAGAGTGTTTTCAACAAGGACTGCATATCAGCTAGAATGCAATGGAGCAGTAATTGCTGATCCACATGGTTGGGCTCGCATTTGGAGGCAAAGAGGACCGGGCAGATGGCAGTTTAATTTGTGGTTAGCCAGGCACCAACAACTTTTAACCAATACAGAAAAGAAACGAAGGCACCTCCAGAGGTTAGTTATTCTAAATTATGTGGGCAGGATCCGGAAACGCAATTACATGCTTTACGAGACTATCCTTGGGCTAGAAAGATATGGTTCAGCCTAGTTCACTCAAGATACTGGGAGAAGTTTAACAACAAGAGTGCAGAGGATTGGATAGACTGGAATCTTAAGAAGAGGAATATTGGCAGGTGGGATCATTTGGCCTGGCAGGTAGTGTTCCAACAGGTGGTATACTCAATATGGGGAGGCAGGAATCGTTTTTACGTCAATGAGGACAGCAGTACAGTCGACAGTCTAGCGAAGACTATCGCTGCAGTGTTAGAAGCTAATCAAAGAGTACTAGAGAAGGAACTGAGGAGTAAGAAAAGGCAAAATATGAACATTAGATGGATAAAGGTTAATGTAGATGGGGCGCTTAGCACCAGGAGTGGTATTGCAGGGGCTGGAAGGCTATTACGCGATGAAAATAAGGAGTGGATCAGCAGATTTTGGGCGAACTTAGGACAGCGGACTATTACTGAAGCTGAACTTTGGACGATCTGGTTTGGAATGCATATAGCATGGGAGAAGGGGTACAAGAAAGTGATCATTGAAACTGATTCTAAAGTGAGTTTAGAGCTCATTGATAAAGCCCCAACGGAGAGCCCACTTATGGTGCAGATTAGCCAAATCCGAAGTTTAAAGGACAAGCAGTGGCAATGTGAGTTAATACATCAATGGAGGGAAGACAACGCGAGTGAGGATTGGTTAGCTAAGAGTGGCTTGAAACTGGAGGAGGGGGTCCAAGATATGGCATCTCCACCAGATGAGGTGAGGAAGTGGTTGGCATATGATGTAATAGACGTTACTAGGGCTGCAAACGAAGCAAACTGCTCACGAGCGGCTCGAATCAAGTTCGAGTAGAGCTCGATCAATATCTAACTCGAGTCGAACTCGAGTTGGCTCGAGTCGAAATCGAGTTCAAACTTGAGCTCAAGATATTAAACTCGTTAGCTCGTGAGCCGGCTCGCGAGTTCGAGTATATATATTTTTTATTTTAAGTATATATATATTTTTTATTTTTTTTATTTTAATAGTAAAATTACATATATATTTTTAATATTTTATTATTTATTATGAAAAAGTATTATTTTATTTATTTTTTAAAAAATAAAAATAATTATTTTTTTATTTTTTTCCAACTCGAGCTCGAGCTCGTTCGAATCAAGTCGAGTTCGAGTTCACTAAAATTATGTCAAAGTTCGGCTCGATTAGACCAAAACTCGACTCGTTTGCAATCCTAAGCATTGCAACGCCTAGGTTAGTTGCCGTGTAATTGGTCTAAAGCCCTCCTACCAAACCAAAAAAAAAAAGGAAAAGAACAGGTGGTAGAGGAAAATAGTTCTTATCCATTGTACTTGGATTAAATATGGAAGAAGAATGAAAAGAAATATTGAAATTTTGTTTGGGCTACGGAAGGGGAAAAAAAACGGAAGGAAATGATGAAGTGTTATTTAACTGGAAAAGATACGAAAGAACAATCTTTCAAACAAATTTATATTATTCCATTGAATTCGGTTTTCTTTTCCTTCATTTTGCCTACTTTTAGATAGAAATGCCAATTCAACAAAATGATTAGATTCTTTGCCTCTCTCTTTGTTCATATCGTTTCATTTTACTCCTCAAAAATCAATAAAAAAAAAAAATCAAATCCCTCCAACTCCTTTTTTTCCTTACCCTCACACTCTCTCAATCCAAATGCTGGCTTAATATTTTATTTGTTCGCATTTTCATTTTTTCTAACAACATAGTCGCACCACATCAATAATTTTTATTTTTTTTTTGCTTTCAACGTATAAAGATTGTATAGCACAAAAGGCAAAATAAAATAGCCTTGTCTACAACTATTTTTGATTGTATAAAGTACTTTTTTATTTTAGAAAATGAATATAAAAAGTACTTTTTTAGGTGCATAGTCAAAAATAAAGCATGCAGAAAGCAATTGACAGCACAACGAAATAACTTTTTCAAAATTAAAAATTTAAAACCAGGTAATAAAGATTAGTTGAGAACAAGGCCGGTATCTATATATATGTACACACTATTAAGAGATTCGACATAAATGATACCTAATAAATGAACCGCAGTTTAATACATATAACGAATTTTATCCTGATAGAATAGATTCATCTAGGCCCAAGCATCCCAAAATTGCTTTATTTGAACAAAAATAAATGTAATTCTTGCGAGTTTTGAAGAAAAATTCTTTGGACGCATTTCTCAATTAATTTTTTATCAAACATATATCATATTGCTACGATATAACTTTTTTTCCTTTAAAACAAAAACCCTATTATCAAAAAAAAAAAAAAAAAAACCCTAAACTCGGGCAGTGAGCAGGCGGTCGGGCGGTTGATTTTGTTTGCTGCAGTAGGTACTACGTACTAGTCTGGTAGCATGATGGACGGATGCCGAATTGCCGATGGGACTAAAAATCAAATAACCCCTTTGCCTCACCTTCCCTGGCTGGCATCCCTCTCTACGAGGCTGGCTAATCCAATAGGAGGAGGGAGGGAGGAGAAGAAGAAATCACCGTCGTCTAGCCGCCGCCTAGCACCTGAATGAATCCTGAGGAGGAGGAAAATGAGTGACTGACACTCTCGGGTGCTGGTGTTTTAAAGCTACTGAATAGTACTGGATACTCACGCATCTTCAACACCGCTAAATTGCACCGCCATCGGAATCCAAGTAAGGAAACAATTAACTGCCATGATAGCTTTTACCAGTACTCTATTCCTCCTAGTGTTTTATTATTATTTTATTTTCGGCTGACCAACTACTTGGCACTTCCTTCAAAAAAACTACTAGCACTGGGGCGTAGCCGTTACTCCTACGTACTTGCGAGTAGAGCATGCAATGTATCTACTTCCCAAAAGGTTTGTGTCCTTGCATTCCGGCAGTGTCATCATGTTAAACGGTCAGAATTTTGGTGTAACAAAGGTTTTTCTTTTTTTTTTTTCCTGACCTCTTGCGTGAAACTGAAAATTGATGTGTTAGATTTACTATCTTTTAATTTCCTTTTTGAATTAGGTAAAAACTAGTAAGTAGTATTACTGTCAATTGCTCAACGTATTATCCTTTTATTTAGGGGGATATATATATATCATCATTTATTGATGCAAATTAAATTGAGGAAATGATTTCTTAAAAAGGCGATAGAATTTCCTTTTATTACAATACACTAGGTGGAAGTAAAACAAACAATTGGATTTGGATCCTGTTTAATAACTCAATTTAGTACTTAAATTTATTGGGTTCAGATCTTAATATGTTCAAATGCTCCTCCTCAAGTGGCACTTGAATTAATCCAGTGGCATCGAATTTTTTAGACAAAACTTGTTCTAAAAAAATAAGATTTAATTTATTCGCTTATCACATGATATGATATACACCTAAATGTATTAAATTTAGTACCTAACAATTCAATAATTTAGTAATTGATTTAGATTTCAAATTAGGGGTAGGTGGCGTCGTTACGGCTTCTGGTTTGATTGTGGGTGGCATTTGCATTGCCCATTTTATTTTATTTTATTTTATTTTATTTTTGTTTTGGAGAGTCATATGTTGGTGCATGCCACGTGTCTCTATTATGTTCAGTTCAGTCTAAAGGTTCATTTTCTACACCCACCAAAAACAAGCATCCCCCTTAAAAGTTAAAGCTTTAAAGCTAAGTACCCCAAGTCCCAGTTGATACCATCACTACCACCATTACCATTTTTTTTTGGCATGAAATGAAATGACGCCCATCACTACCAGCATTACCATTTTTTTTTTTTTTTTTAGAAATTTTTTTTTATTTAATTTGTCTTTACTTACTGACCATGTAAGGAAACACTGGTGTATCTTTGCTTTGAAGGTAGCCCAGGTGATTCCCTCTTTCATACTTCTCTCTGTTTTCACTACAAGATTAGTTCGCGGCCTACTGGACAAGTATCCTAAGACATACGGTGCCACACACACACACACACACACACATATATAGATGTCTTTCCTGTCAATGCTAAAGCATCTCCCATAAAGATTAATAAAGCTATCGCCTATCAGTCTTGACTCTTCATATCATGGACTACAGCCAGATTGACATTACTTGCGGAACATTATTATTACAATTGCTTTTTATCCTCTTTATGTATCTTGATACCTCAAATGCCGATTCACCCAAAATGGAAGACGAAATGAATATTCCTTGGCTACATTCTAGCAACAATAATGATTTTTATTTCGGGTAAGTATCCCGACAACGACGATGGGTGCGTCCAGTAAGCATAATTCGGTTTCATCTTGAGTAGCAACTCCTCAAATGCAGCTTACGCTGCTGTTTTTCTATATTGCTTACTAATGACATGTTTACAGATTACGTAATTTTGGAGTCATGGAAGACGAAGGATGGACAATGGTGCAAAAACATGGAAACCAATTCATGGTCAATGGCCAACCATTTTATGTCAATGGGTTCAACACTTACTGGCTAATGGTCTTTGCTGCGGATCAATCTACGAGAGCTAAGGTTACTGAGGTTTTTCAACAGGCATCCTCTGTGGGTCTTACGGTGTGCAGGACTTGGGCTTTCAACGACGGCCAGTGGCGAGCTCTTCAGAAATCGCCGGCTGTTTATGACGAGCAAGTGTTCCAGGTACGTCCCTCTATCTCAATTTCACAGTGTCTCGTGAGTTAGCTTTTTTGAGTTGACAAAGGAAAAGAGTCCCCTGACCGTGATTTCCATCTGAAAGAATTATCTGCATTGCTGCGTCGGTCTCTGTACGTGCATGGTGCGCAAGTAAACCACATTACATTTAAAGATTGTAACGGTTGACTAACATGATGATATGGATAACCAAGATCAATACAACAGATACGTTAAGCTATTCCTTGATTTACAGGCTTTGGATTTCGTCATAAGTGAGGCAAAAAAGTTCAAAATCAGGCTTATATTGTCGTTGGTAAACAATTGGGAAGCTTACGGAGGCAAATCCCAGTATGTCAAATGGGGTAAAGCTGCTGGCCTAAACTTGACTTCTGATGATGACTTCTTCTCCCATCCAACTCTCAAAGGCTACTATAAGGCTCATGTCAAGGTTTGTACTTTGCTTTGATAGCTTTCTTGCATTTCGTTCACTAAGCTTGAATTTTAATGACTAGTTTCGCGTTCATTCATCGTTGACATGCACTGCAACACAGTCTTCGAACAATTGCTGTTATTGTACCAAGTCTAACATTTTCCCCTTTTCCCTCACTCCTAAATCTTTCTCTGGATACTTGGGCGCCTGGAGATGGTTCTTGATAGAGTCAACACTGTCAACAACGTAACCTACAAGGATGATCCAACGATATTTGCTTGGGAACTCATGAATGAGCCGAGATGTGAATCAGATCCCTCTGGCAACAAGCTGCAGGTTTGTGTCTCTGAACAGCTAAATTCATGAGAAACTTGTCACCATGCTATGTATACCTGAAACTAAATTAAATGCGCATGGTATGTAAACCTAAAACATCTCACCGTACAAGGGTAGCTAGCTCTACCTCTTATCTTTTCATAGCATCTTACTGAACCTTGTACGCAGCATAATGTGATGAATGATATCTGTTATACAAGTTATCCCGAGTTATTCAGGTGGCAACGTACATGTAGGCCTGGTTAGAAGAAATGGCGGTCTATGTGAAGAGCATTGATCCAAAGCACTTGTTGGAGATTGGAGTGGAAGGTTTCTATGGTCCCTCGACGCTCAACAGGGTTCAGTTCAACCCAAATACCTATGCTCAACAAGTTGGAACTGACTTTATAAGGAATCATCAAATTCTCGGGGTTGATTTTGCTTCTGTTCACATATATCCAGACTCTTGGTTAGTATATTCATTCATGGGAAACTGCTTTAATATTTTGTCACTCCTCCTCTTATATTCATTCGAGTGGTTTTTTTCTTTTTGGTGAGAAAGCTTTTTATGACACAATTACGTCTAAAAGACATCTGGCTTATGTATGTTCAAGTTGTGGATGCATAGATTACACACTAGGGTGTTCTTTTCGTTTTTCTGCCGCTCTATGGTTGTCATGAGAGCTCCTATTAAGAACGTACTAAATGATATCGACACTGTATGAAGGATTTCGCAATCGATCTCTGATGCCCACATAGACTTCACCAAAGCATGGATGCAATCTCACATTGATGATGCTGAGAACTTCCTTGGTATGCCTGTTGTGTTTGCGGAATTTGGTGTATCAGCAAAAGATCCCGGCTACAATTCTACATACCGGGACACCTTCCTCAATACTGTGTACAAGACCCTCTTGAACTCGACAAAAATGGGGGGAGGCGGCGGCGGGAGCCTACTCTGGCAATTGTTTCCCGAAGGGACAGATTACATGGATGACGGATACGCGGTGGTGCTTTCAAAGTCTCCATCAACGTCGGATATCGTATCTCTTCAGTCAAGAAGGCTAAAGACCTTCAACTCCTTGTGTTCTTGGAGATGCCACTGGGGTTGCAAGAAGCACCACCACCGCCACCCGGGGACGGGGACTACCCTCCTGTATCATGATGAGCTTTAATTAAGCTTTAGCTACTAGTACCACCTACCCACCTACTCCTGCCTTCGTGTTCTGTTCTCTTCCAAATTACTACCCCTCCCTTTTTTTATAACTGACGTTTAAGAAATTTGCTCTTAAGTAAGAAATTTGCTCTTAAGTACTTTTATCTGTCGTTGTATCATTCCCATGCAACATTAATTATTTTTTCACAATTTTACCCTTTTATCTCTCTTTACCAATACAGGGCTCTTAATTACTACTCCTAGTAATTATTACTTCTCTCTTTGCTTTTGACCTAGTAAAACAGCACCATTTAATATTCTAGTGAGAAAAAACATGAGTGAATTGGACAATTAATGAGGGTACAAAAGGAAAGTAGTGTATAGATTTAAACAATGAAAAACTTTTCTTAATTGATGTGCAAAACATTAAACGTCAGTTATAAAAAAAGGGAGGGAGTACTACATTAAAAAAAATAAAAATAAAAAATTAAGGTGGTACTACTCTATTTTGTACTGTATATGGTAAACCACCACATTTTGATTTTATCCCATTCCCTGAAAATTTATGTTTGAGAAATTAGTACTACTACTAATAATCAATATTGTTCTAGCCATACTAGCATATGACTGTTCTTGCATGAGAATATTGTACGTAGTAGCCCTTGAACTGCTGTTATATGGAGTACCATAACACCGTACGACCATGTCCATGTCCAAACAATTTGACAGTTTGTTTGCTCAAAACAAAACCGTCTTTGATTCTCATCTACGGTGGTGAACTTCTAATATTCACCTTCCACTTCCCTCCAACCAAATGACCGCATGGATTCGCTACACGCTACATACAGAATCATGGACATGGCAAGTGTTGACTTTCGGTTTCTTTATTACAACATTTTCTTGATGAAATAGTAAAATACTAAAATGGTAATTGCTGATGATCGCATTGAAGTGAAAAGTAAAGTTTCTGTATTGATCTCTGGATTGTCTTCAGCCAACAAAGGCAACTATGCGGGATTCAGGAAATATATCCACTGCAATAGTACATAAAGAATGGTTATTTGCCAGAGGATATATCTTTCGGCAATATATTTTCCAAGTTTTTGCTCCTCTCTTTCTTTTAGTTTTAGGCACAAACAAAAGGATTTAGCAGCAGACAGACGAATTTTCTGCCCTGTTAGAAAGTCAAGACTACTCATTCGAATTTAACACGCTGACTTCTGCAATTTTCTGGCGAGCAAGACATTTTTAGCTGCAAGGAGGAACTGCTGGTATGCTAACAAATTGGAGAACAATAAACCTTACATGCATGGAAGCTCCTCGTGAATTTTTCTTTCCTCCCACTGCGTAGAGACAGATTAGAACTATATATAACTCGTAAAATCCCAATTAAGTGCATATCAAAATTCCAGTTCCTCTTAAGCAAAATCAACGTATGAATTAGTATTAAGAAAATAGCCTAACACAGGAAGATGAATAATGACAGTAAACTTTAAAAACAGGTTCAAAACCTGGTACAGAAAATAACACTACAAAGCCAAATTAGAGCCCTTCTAATTAATACTTAGATAAAACAGAAGAAATCAAGAAGTGGGTGATTGAGAATATGCAAAGCTTACCATGATCAAAGGTTTCCTACTTGAAAGCCAATTTCGAAAGAACTGCGGCAGCTTGATCACCGCCTAGCAAAAAATATGGATGCCTCAGGGCTGCTCCAGCAGATAATCGACCCCTTCTCAGGAAACCTCTCTCTGAAATAAGCTTTGTGGCCAAGTCCCAACCTCTACCAGAATCAAGCTCGAGAATACTAAGGTCAGGCCTCATCCTTGTTCTCTCCCTCCACTTTCTCAGGTCATATCCCACGGTCTTCAATTCTAGATTAAAATTTTTTAAACCTAATGTGGACCTTAAGGACGGTATTGCCATTTGTAAGAATACAATTCCAGCAGAGTACATGTCAAAAAGATCAGGACTGTTTAACTGCAGCAAGAGTAGTAAAAAACCACTTCAGTGTGTCTTTATTAAGAACCAAGCTGAAGTTAGCTCATTGTGTACGATCTGCATAACTTGGTCACACATTCCAGTTAATGATGTTATACCAACTCTAAATTCCAATTTAGTATGCTTGACCATAATAAAACTACTAAAATGCAATCTATAACTCAATGCGTCAAATGCGATTAATTACTGGAAATGAATGGCTTAAATTTATTAATAATAGCATGAGTACTTTCTTTTCAACAAAAATTGGTTGATCTTCCACTTGAAGGAAAGAATAGAAGAGACACCTGCCACAGAACTGGAGAAAGAAAGGCAGCAATTGGCTCCGGTGGTGGATTTGGAGTTTCCTCTGGCATTACATATAGCTCAGGAGGGCAATAATCAGGATCAAGTAGTCCGCGATCGGGCATGTAATTTTTTCCAATTCGAAGGTCTGTTGCCGCTCCAAAGTCTATGAGTTTGATTTTCCCCTTTTTTGTAACTACTAAGTTGGAGGGCTTTACATCCCGGTGTACTATACCAGTGTCATGGATCTTCTTGAGGGAAGTAATGATTTGGCGCATTATCTGTTTGATGATCAGTGCATTGCGTTCAACAGGCTCTAATCCTTGCAAGGCACGGCCAAACATAACAGATTCCAGGTTCAAAGGGAAGCCACGATCTTGCATGTAATCAGCAAGGTCAAGATCACCCTATTGCATGACATTCCCATAGGATCACAACGTATATCATTAGATATCAGAATGCAGCTCAGTTAACAATGCAAGGCACAGCATACAAACTAGCTGTTTAATATGACTTCCAATAAGACCATCAATGGCATATTGTAAATAATTAAGAATAATACATGGAAAATGACGATTTTCAAGCTTCGTCTTGTTAATTCACTGTGATTAGCAAGAGTTTCAAAAATTCAATGCATCCTATCTTTCTTATTTAAGTCATAAGATTATGATGATGTCCAAGCTGGTCATCATAGCCTGTACAACTACTTTATTAGTCGTCCTTTATTTATTTATACATTTATTTTTGCAGACTCAAATTCAAGAAATCGCAAGGAAAAATGTAAAAAAGAAAGATTGTTCGCCTAAACAAAAAAGGAAAAAATGAAAAACAATTAAGAAAAAAACAGAAAAGAGAATAAGAGGTTGTGAAAAACAAAAGAAGACTCCCCACAAAAACCGAGAAAAGAGAAACGATGTTGATCTCAGGCATAGGCGAATAACATCAAAAACTGAGAATTATCCTTAGATCTCCTGAAAAATAACTTGAGGAAAAAGCTCAGGTACCTCAAACTTCCATACGAGCCATTTCTCACCCTTGGTAAATTGAGAATTAGTTTTGTCAGAAATAAAACTTCCGAGAAATTCTGCACACGTCTCAGGAGCTGCTCTTGACAACCTGTAATTAAACCACTCTTCAAAATCACCACATTCTGCAGCACCTTGAACTCCAAGTTTTACCTGTTATGACATAAAAAGTTCACAGGCGAAAGCCAAATAGAAAACCAGCCATAGAGGAGGCTGGACTTCTTCTCCAAGTCCAAGCACATCGTGAAACCAAAATAGACTGACAAAAAAGAAGAAAAAGAAATGGTGATGGGAAAAAAAATAAAAAAATGGAAGGAACAGAATGTAGTGTGGCAAGTTAGTGCGTGACAATACAATAAAATACACAATTCAGAACCTGAGAAAAGCAATGCCAAAGTCAGGGGAAATTTTTTTTTTTTTTTTTTTAAATCACCTTTTTGAGAATGACCTTGTCTTTGAACCTTTGATCGTTCTCGAGAGCCCTCAGAGTTGCTCTCGTCAAAACCCTGTCAGCATCCACTGACACGTTCTTAGGAACAACGAGACCACAGTAAACAACACCGAAGGAACCTTCTCCGAGCCTTTCCCCAATCAAGAAATCGGTCCGCTTCAGTCTCCTTCTCCCAGTCAGGGTATCAAAGCCCAACTGCAGAGGAGCTAGAAGGTAGGAATCGAAGGCACCAAGGAGAACGCCCGGCCTGGCCGTCAAATATAGCCAAGCAAAGCCAGCGAAGAGCAAGACTCCCGATTGGTGGCCCTGGGGCAGCTCGGCGATCAAACTCTGGAGCAGGGGCAGAACAGGTTGAAGAGCAGGGAATTGAAGTGACGAGGACTGGTCGAGGTCAAGGTAGTCTAACGGTAGCGGTAGTGGCAAACTAGAACTAGAAGTAGCATCGGAAATGCCATCCAAGAATGCACTGCACCTCAAACTAGTATTTCTCGTTAACGAGCTGCAGAGAGAGGCGGTCTGGGAGGTTGGATTTGATGGAGAAAAGCAAATGAATTTGGGATCCTGCTGGGAAAGTAGTGCTGTTGGAGCAGTCTGGGAGAGCAGAGAAGCCATCATCTCATCACCGCACTACCGTAAAATGTAAACTGCTTACCCCGTCGGTCACAGCGGACAGACAGAGCTTTGCTTTGCAGTAATACAAATCCCACTCCTGCGGCAATGAAAGAAGGGCAGCAGAGGCAGCACCTTGACCACGTGGCCCTCCCAGGTTTATCCTCTTGTTGTGGTTTAGCTTCTGACTTTCAGATTCAGTGGAGTGGAGGCAAACAAAAGAAATGCTAATAACAATTACTATTTGAAAATCAATTTTCTCTATGCCTTGTTTGGATATGTTTTTATCTGCACAAGTGCATCATAGACACATTTTTCAACTAATTTTTTCTTATTTTTTTAAATTATTTTTTTTATCTTATGTATATCATATATATATATATATATATATATATATATATATATATATATATGCTAGAGTGTTTTTGAAAAAAATTATTCCAAATAATTGCTTTTAGGTTTGATGGCACAATGGATTGCAGGGAATGAAGCAATAAGTGACAGTTGAAGTTGATAACAAATAAGATGTTTGGTTGCTACAAGTCATATAAAGCATTAGTATTAAGGTAGTGGAATTTACGATTCTATGAAGAGTTTTTTTTTCCCCTTGAAATTCATTTGAGGTGGTTGAAATTAGAGGTGTCAATATGAATAAATAGTTTTATCCAATCCATTTAGATTCATTTAATAAATGGATCCATTTAATAAATGGATCTAAATGGATGGATCTAAATGAATTAAATAAAAATTAATTATTCATTTATAATAAATGGATCTAAATGGATGGATCTAAATGAATTAAATAAAAATTAATTATCCATTTATAATTCATTTAAATATTTTGATTACTTTATTTTTGTATTATCATTTCTTGTAATATGAAAATACTTTTTTATGTACTTGTAAATTTTAGGTGTACTTGGATAAGAAAGAGGACAAAATACGCCATTCTCTCATGGTCGTAAAAGGACTTTGGATAGCAAAAGAACTACAATTAAGCTATCAAACATTAACTGATGCAGAAACTTATCACGCGACTGAAGGTGCTTGCAATCCCCAGTTCACAAGGGAAGACGTAGTTAATAATAACGAACACTATAAGGAATTAAAGAAAAGAATAAAATTCAAACTGGCATATTTTATGGTGTCCAGTCTAGCAGGCACATGTATGCACGGCACAAAGAGAGAGAGATAGAGAGAGAGAGGCCACCAAGGCCAAGGGGGCATTTCCTTTCCGATTCTTTTATTTGGTTTTTAAGTAAATGGTATATGTGGTTTTTGTGGATAATCCATATAAATTCATTTAATTTAATGGTTTTGCTTTGATCAATCATTTAAAACTAATATTATAAATGGATAATCTAAATCCATTTAATTATGGATTATATGGATGGATAAATGGATCTCAATCCAAATTGCCACATCTAGTTGAAATTACCACCTTCTTTTGAATAATGAATAATCTGGTGCTTGTTTTGGTGTACACATAGAACTAGTGTGAATACCCGTACTACGCACAGTGCTGACATTATTGAAAAAATGAAAATAAAAGGGTGAATTATAAAAGGTTAAAAAATTGTACCAACACAATTAATATATAATATCTGTCTAACAATAGTTTGAAATATGATAGAATGTATATATCATTCAAGAACTGCATTTTTTCGGAAGATAGATTCTAAAAAAATAGAAATTTATATTAGAAAATGAATGTAATTGAATGTTGTTAAAATAAAATACTTACAAATATTATGCATTTGATTTGATAATCTTGCATGAAGATGTGAACACTCTTCACACAAATCAACTTTTAGCACGAAAGTCAAAATTGGTGATTTAATTAATTCTTTTGAATTTTGTGTAGTACATACTACAAGTGAAACTATGTTAACAGGCACAACGTCTTGCGTAGCAGGAACTAGGGCTGCAAACGAGTCGAGCTTTGAGCTAATTGAGCCGAGTCTCGACTAAATTTTACCAAGCTCGAGCTCGAGCTCGAAAAAAATAAAAAAATTATTTTATTTTTTTAAAAAATAAATAAAATAATATTTTTTCTGAATAAATAATAAAATATTAAGGATATATACGTAATTTCACTATGAAAATAAAAAATTTAAAAAAAAAATATAATATACGTAATTTTATTATTAAATAAAAATAAAAATAAAAAAATATATATATACTCAAGCTTGCGAGCCGGCTCGCGAGCTAACGAGCTTAATATTTTGAGCTCGAGCACTCGCTCGCGAGCAGTTTGATTCGTTTGCAGCCCTAGCAGGAACAAATTCTTCAGATGAGTTTGCATAATTTTAATAATTCATAAACATTATATCATGAACAGTAAATATAGAAATAAGGTGTATAAGTTACATTAATAGAGTTGAAAATGCAATGGTAATGGTTAATTATCTGTTAAAACTAAGCGAGAAACCTAGACCTTACCATCGTTATGGCTATCACATGGCGACGTTTTAGTGAGAAATGAAAAATTCATTTTTTGAAATGTGAGGGATGGAGAAATTTATTTTGTGAAATGTGAGGAATGAAAAAAATTTATTTTATAAAATATGGAGGACTATAAATCAGATTATATAAAATATAATTTGACAAATTCACCTTTAAAAATGATCCGGTGCCTTGCACATGATGGATTCCGGCCAAAAAATGATCGGAAACCTAGTTAGGGACTAAATTTGATCGATATGAATATGTAAGAGATATAAAATTACACTTTTAAAAGTAGGCGACGAAAAAAGTTATTTTACAAAATGTGAGGGACGTTTTGAACAATTTTTTCTAAAATAAAATCCGAAAAATTTGATTCCATTAAATCCATTTGAATTGCTATTTTTTTTAAAAATTTTTGTAAAAAAATATACTGTAACAATTTGATATATGTAAAATAAAAAAAATATGTATTCATGGAGAAGAAATTTTTTTTTGAGGGAATCGAAACAATGTTTAACCATTTATTATTTTGAATCCATCGCATGACTACATATGGTCATTTTTTCTAGAGATAAAAAGATTAGATACCATTTGTAGTTAAACAAAAATTACGTGATTCATATTCATTTTTGTCCCTAAAAATACGGAATTTGACCTGAACAATATTCATAGTCTTTTTTTTTTTTTCTAAATGACTGTATATGAATCACATGGTAATTTTAAACTAAACAGTGATTAGAAGTTTAGGTTAATTTCAATCTTTTTCTTACAAGAACAAAAAAAGAAGTTTTGGTTGAGGCCAAATTTTATCAACTTGAATTGAGAAGAGGGACGGAAGTTTAAAGAAGGATAAAATTCGGTGTTATGAACTACTCCCTCCGTCCCACTTTGATAGTCATGTTTCTTTTTTCACACAGTTTAAGAAAAAGTAGTTAATTTTGTTGGAAAAATAAATTTAGATTGCTATTTTCCTAAAATACCCTCACATTAAATAGAGTATAACTTTATGGGAACTTGAATTGATGGTAAAAAAAGAATCAACTCTCATTAAATGGGGTAGGTTTATAGCAACAACAACTTGTATTAAATAAGGGTATTTTAGAAAAATGAAAATACAACTACATTCTTCAATTGGAAAGTGGACTGCAATTTGGGACAGACAAAAAAGGAAAACAAGACTATCAAAGTGGGACGGAGGGCGCAACGGATCTTCTGTACCACACCCTGTCTCACATCCTGTCCCACTCCTTAAAATCTCGCCAAGTGTCCCTTAATAAACCAGTGTCCCTTAATAAACCAAACCCTCAAACAACCCAACTCGAACCATATTAAGTTAATTAATCGATTAACCAGGCAAAGAAACTTAATCTCTTTAACCAATACAACCAAAACCAAGAAAAATAAAAACTCTTTAACCAAAACCACAATTTATCAACGGAAAAAACCCTAAAACCCAAACAACCTCTGTCCCCTTCATCATCTTCACCATTCAGCTTTGACAAAATATTCACGGATATGGTCCGAGATGCCGAAAAGGGTTTGCACGAAGATGCATTGGCATTGCATATAAAAGACAACTTTTTTACGAGGATGAGATAAAGCGTCGAAGCTCTTCCCAAAGGTGAGAAACAACTTATTTCTTAAAAACCTTGGTGGGTTTCTTCGAAACTCTTTCTTATGGTAGAAATATATTTAGTTTTAGTGTAAATTTGTACTGGGTAATGGATACTTCCGCTTCCAAAAAAAGGTTTGTTTTTGGATGCAAAGTTAATTTAGCTTTTGTTGTTTGCGTCAAAGGTTATCAGATTGTGTGCTCTCAATGGGCAATTGGACGAAGCTCACCACCTGTTCGATCAAATGCCTAAGAGGAAAATGAATCAAACTGTAAGGTAAAAGATGAACCAAAACAGGCTATTTGTACGGTGAAAATATGGGCTGTTTGATTCAAAACTCATCAGATTATGTGCTCTCAATGGGCAATTGGACGAAGCTCACCACCTGTTCGATCAAATGCCTAAATGTCATGAATCAGCTTTTCTGTGGAATTCACTGATAGCCCCCTATGCCGAAAAGGGTTTGCACGAAGGTTATGCCAAAACTCAGTTGTAGACAGCATTTGGAGAACATTCTCCTTGCTGAGTTGTGTTGATAATGAAGTTATATCAGTTCTTATGTTTCTCTTGTTTGGCAGATATCTGAAATCCCAAAGTTAACTTCTGGTTGCTTCTCTTGTTGGTATAATTGCAAGCTTTATGGTAGTCTTGTTATTACATTTTATCAACTTCTATATGACAATAGTATTTTGGATAAAGTGCAGGTCATCATCAAACTTTTCAAAAGCCTCGTTCACCCATTCAACTATTTTTTTTTTATCAAATAGCCCATCGAACTCTTAAAATGATTCATATTACCCTTTATGCTAAGGTATGCTATGAAAACTAATAGAACTTATGCACGTGAATGGACATTTCCATCATTTGCCCGTTGCACTATTTTGTACTCCATTCTTTGTTACAGGTGGTTTTGACAGTCATTCTATACAAGACAGGATTGTTCATTTGTTAATAAAGTATGCAAAGCAGAAATGGCTCATTTGCTAACAGAGTATTCTTTGAAGAGGCAATAAAGATTGATAAAAAACCACAAATATAGTCTCTGAGTTGTGTTGATGATAAAGTTATATTAGGTCATATGTTTCTCTTGTTTGGCAAATATCTGAAATCTCAAAGTTAACTTCTGGTTGCTCTGGGTTCGTTGATTTTGTAGAACAAATATTGGAGAAGAGGAAGATGAGCCAAACTCTTCTGGCAAACCATTGTACTTTGCTTGATTTGCTTGAAATTCCTCGGCTGATGGACACGTATGTCTTTGACCACGTTGTAAAATAATACAATAAATTCAATTAATGGTCTCTATTCGGAATTAATATTTACTAACCTATGCTACAAGTAGATCAAATAAGTTCAATTAATGCAATAAATTCAATTAATTCCTTTCGCTCTCTAGTGTTTTTTTTTCTATGTGAACCGTGAAAGTGTTCAACTTGGCCACTCGACAAATAGTATACCAGAAAATGGTCATTTATTCCCAGCATGTCGCTTGATTCAAATCATCTCAAAGCTAGAGATGGAAAGTGGGCATCTTGCTGAGATATACTGCAGAATTTTATTTTCTTCACTAGTGGAAAGAATAATGCATAACTAGAAATGATCTCAAAGCTAGAGATGCAAGTGCAGTTTGCTAAATTCCAGTGTTGCAGTATAACCACTACGTCCCTCAAACAATGAGAAGCAACAATCTTCCCATGCCAAAACAGAGCGGAAAACATGCAGTTTAATTGTTTTCCATCAAAGATGCACCTTCCCGGACACTGTTTGTTGCCCGACTATGCCCTGGATCCTTGCCAATTAAGTCAATGCCGCCAACTTGTTCACCAACCCATTAGATGAAAAGGATCTTCAAAAGATATGGTAAGAGTCAGAAATCGAGTAAGATGCTGAAACTTCTCTTTCACTGTGTCAAATGTCTCTGCTGCAAAGCGTATTTGACAACTTCATAAAATGAAACAACAATCCCCACTGAAGGGCCTGCCCGGGCCACTCGAGGACCAACTCCTGTAAAAAGTCCCTTTATCCCTCCATCCCTGTTACAAAGTCACGATGAGTTAGAATAGGCCAAAAAGGACAAGAACCAAGGATTATATTGATCAAAAATATTTGAAGCATATACACCAAAAAATTTAGATAAGATAGCAATGCTAGTTTCTCATTCTTAAATTCGGTTGCTGAGAACAAAAATAAAGCCTGTAGAAACAAATTCTTAGACATGAGATTTTACAAATTCAGGCCTGGAGACACTTAGTTGGCATTATGGACCAGTATAACTAAGAAAACAATCAAAAAACAGAACTCATTTCCTACAAAGCTCAATCCCAGTCTGAACCTTCTTTAATCATTTTACCAAATTTTTGTGTTTAACCATTTATACATATCATCCGAATATGCAAGCCTTAGAAGAAACAGAACCTGCAAGTTATACCTCCATATCTCAAGCAATGTTTGTCTTGTGGTCATGAAATCCCACGAAAGGTAAATGTGCTGTTTTTACCTTACAGTTTGATTCATCTTCCTCTTAGGCATTTGATCGAACAGGTGGTGAGTTTCGTCCAATTGCCCATTGAGAGCACACAATCTGATAACCTTTGATGCAAACAACAAAAGCTAAATTAACTTTGCATCCAAAAACAAAACTTTTTTTGGAAGCGGAAGTACCCATTACCCAGTACAAATTTACACTAAAACTAAATATATTTCTACCATAAGAAAGAGTTTCGAAGAAACCCACCAAGGTTTTTAAGAAATAAGTTGTTTCTCACCTTTGGGAAGAGCTTCGACGCTTTATCTCATCCTCGTAAAAAAGTTGTCTCTTATGTGCAATGCCAATGCATCTTCGTGCAAACCCTTTTCGGCATCTCGGACCATATCCGTGAATATTTCGTCAAAGTTGAATGGTGAAGATGACGAAGGGGACAGAGGTTGTTTGGGTTTTAGGGTTTTTTCCGTTGATGCTTTATGGTTTTGGTTAAAGAGTTTTTATTTTTCTTGGTTTTGGTTGTATTGGTTAAAGAGATTAAGTTTCTTTGCCTGGTTAATCGATTAATTAACTTAATATGATTCGAGTTGGGTTGTTTGAGGGTTTGGTTTATTAAGGGACACTGGTTTATTAAGGGACACTTGGCGAGATTTTAAGGAGTGGGACAGGATGTGAGACAGGGTGTGGTACAGAAGATCCGTTGCGGACGGAGGGAGTATTTTGCAAGAAACACAACAGTTTGGATTGGGATAACGTGAGCTGAGCCGAACAGTCCATAAATCGATGATGATCAGATGCGGTCCTGATCCCAAATCAAATCACAGTCCGAGGATGTGGATGACGAATGCTGGGGATGTCTGTAACTTTTTTGTTGTGGAACTCACACATTCCGTGGATTTAGAAGCACTAATACTACTACTACTAGTGTAAATACCCGTGCTACGCACGATGCTGACATTATTAAAAAAAATAAAATGGTGAACAAACAAAGGTGAAAAAATTGAACCAACAAAATTTAAATGTAATATCTATTTAACAATAGTTTAAAATATAATAGAATGTGTATATCATTCAAGAACTGTCTTTTTTCGGAAGATGGATTCTGAAAAAAAAAATTAAAATTTATATTAAAAAAGGAAATGATATATTTCTACAAATGAATATAATTGAATGTTGTTAAAATGAAATACTTACAAATACTAAGCATTCGATTTGATAATCTTTCTTGAAGGTGCGAATACTCTACACACCAATCCAGTTTTAGTATGAAAGTCAAAATTGATGATTTAATTAACTATGTTGAATTTTGTGGAATGCGTACTACAGATAAAAATGCACGATCTTTGACGATATAAAAAACTGCATATTTACCATGATCACGCAAAAGTATTGGTGATGCGGATGTCTGTCGAACTTGAAGAGAGACAATATTTTCATTTCTTTGATCTAGAAAAAAAATATATATTAAATCAAAAATAAATAATTTTTGTATTTATTTTATGTGTAGTAAGTGATACATTGTATGAGAATTGTTAACAAAAAAATACAATAGTTAATATAGAAGTAGCATCAATAGAATTTAATACAATTGTGTTGTAATCAAATGAAAATTACGCACCAATAGAATTGTTATTAGCACCCATAGTTAATGAAGTAATCCCTATATAAATATATTTTGGTACATGTAGACCCCCCAAACCCTGCAAAACCAACCACCACTTATTGAAAACAAATCAATAAATGCACTAAAATGCCTCCCATCTATACCTCAAATTGCATTTTAACCCACGAATTTTGTGCGAAATTATCCCTCTAATTGCTTTTGTCTTTTTCGATTTTTTCACATGTCGCTAACTGCTTCATTCCCTCTGCTATCGTAACACCTTTTCTATGTGATAAATGTGTAATAAAAAATAATTAAAAAAAACTTCAATAATACAAACAAATAAATTTTTGTAATATACAATTTATGTTAGAAATAGTAAAACCCTCAATAATGAACCTATACCATCCGCAATTATATAAGCAAGCAATACCTTATGTTAGAAATGTGATTGTGATTTTGTGTTTATACTTTATCCCGCTATTGAGAATCTTTGCTTTACAGTGCAACAATAAGCAAACAACCGTTCATAGGATTTTGTAAAAAATTTTCAGAAATAATAGATGATCAGAAAATCAATGCAATATCATTCATGACAAAAAGCAAAGCAAAAGCAAAACATACTTAAAAGGCAGAGGGGACCGACCTGAAAAATTAAACTGGCAAAAATATACTTCCAATTCTCCGCAAGAAGGTTGATTTCTGCTGAAGTCTCTGCACATAATATCTTCAACTACTGCTCATAAAAGAAACAAAATCAATACATTTACAAAATGAATAGAAAACCAAACACAAATAAGAATCTGAGAGAGAGTAAGAGTGAGATAGTGGAATAGTGGGAATAGAGAATTTGTAGGAGCGGTTGTAGGATGAGTTAAGATAATGGGATAGTGGGAGTGAAATAGTGGGAATATTGATGGGTGATAAGGTGGGTTATAACCCACTACATTTTATGTATTAAAATAAATATAAAAATTTAGAAAAAAAATGAGAAGTTTAAAAATCATTGAGAAGGTTTCTGCTAAAAACCCCTTCCTGAATACATATAGATATAGATTAGTAATAATAACGGACCACTTAAAGAGGATATTATGGGATTCGCCCAGGCCCTCTTCGCCTGCGCGCCGCTGCCACCACCACCACCACCACCGCCACCACTGCATCAAAAGAGTAGCAGTGTTCCCACATGGCATTTTTCAAGCTTCACTGGTATTACTGCTTGTAGTGCTTTTTTCAATTGCAGACGGTTCCTATTATTTCAAGAATCAAAACCGACTCATATTTCAGCTTCTCCTCGCCACTCCCAATTCAACAACTTGTACCAAGAACATGAAGAATTAGGGTTCAAGAAGCAGAAGAAGAAGAAGAAGAAGGAGAATCACAATAGCATTCTGGAAAGTCATCGTCCGTACAAGAATGCTCCAACGCATACCCAATATAAAAGAGAAGAAGTACGAGATGGAAAAGTTTGCGACGAATCCCAGTCCCTCGATTTCGTCTCCCATTTTAGTACTAGAAGAAGTGGCGACAAGGGCGGAAAGGAGGGAGAGCGCAAACCAACAGGAGAGGACGAGGAGGGATTGGATGTGGGAAGGCCTAAGCCAGAAGACGAAGAAGAAGAAGATAGCGGTGGTCCTGTTGTCTGCAAGGGGATAGCAAAAGGGACTAGTAGGAGGCAAATCATGAAGAGGTCCACTATGATCGCCAAGCAAGTTATCAGCATTCAATCCGCCCTCTCCCTGGGTTTTGTTTCCCAGCTCTGCGTCGATACAAATGCTGTGAGTGGTTATATTTTCTACCGTACACTACAACCAACTAATTTCTTTATTTCTTTCTTTCCTCCTTCAATATATACTGCCTAGTATTTTCTCTCAAATTTTCTTCTGAATCCCACAAGTTGAGTCTCTACCTCTTTGATTTTCGTCATTCATTCTCACTGCAATTTGCCTCCGGTTGATGCTTACAATATGCACATGGAACTATCTTTTGTGCCGCTGCCGCAATAATACAACTACTTGGCAGACTTCGATTTGTGGGAATTCTTTCCTCCTAAAGCTGCCTGGTAGCCTTTTTAATCTTCTAGCTTGCTGGATAGTTTAAGAGCTCATACAGTAACCAGCAGGACATAGTCATTCCTCTGGCATTCAGTAGTAGTAGCATGACACGGAGCTGATTTTTTTTTTTGTTCTTTTCACCATGGCAGTGGGCGGTGTTATTTGTAGAAGTGAAGCCAAACTTACTTTCCAGTGAGCTAGAAAGGTTTTCCTTGGACGACCTTGCGAAGGTTTTTGTTTCATTACACTCAGAGCCGTGCGCTACCTCCTCTGCTCTTTACAGAATTGATTATTTTTCCTTTCTATTTGCCAGTAAATTTGATATTTTGCTACTATTACACCCCAGAATAATTTTTTAGTTTCAAGATTGGCTTGATGCCCTGTCTATTGTCACCATCATGTCGATCATGTTCTTCAGTTCTCCTACTGAGTTTCTTCAAATAGTAAATGTCATTAAGTCCGCGTGCTCAACATTTATGAAATTGTGGATATTTGCCGTTCTTCAACTTAAAGCTTAACCTTGTGCATTTATATTTATTCCAACGGTAATGCGGCTATTACAGTGATTTTGATACCCTATTAACATAATTGTATGACATTAATCCCAGGTTGGGGATGTGGTGCTCGTTGAGGATGAGAGTGTGATGGAAAATGACTTCAAATTAGTTGGACTCGAGACGCTGGTACTTTCTACTAGCTTTTTATTTGCTTCAGTTTATGCTAATATGTGGAAAGGGGTAGGCATATGGCTTCACATGTTGCACAAAGATTCCGGAGGGTGTTTACTCCATCAAATTAGATCACTGAGATAGCTCAACCACTGGAGGTCTAGTTTTCCCTCCTGTTCATCATATATACTAATAATCTCTGTCATTTGCACTCTAAGTGCATCCTTTTATGCCTGTAAGAACAATTGTTTCTCCTGAAGCTTTACATTTCATCTATTATTGACTGATAAGAGAGGAGCCATTTCATGCTCTTTTAGAAATGTTTCAAGCAATTCAATAAACGTAATTAAAATACCTGGCATCCAACAAGGAACTGTACGGGTAGGAAAAGGATCCACTGTTTAGTGGCTGTCAGTACTCATAGAGCCGTTATTTTCTCTCCAAGCCAAGTACATATGCGTAATCGTTTTGTGATCCTTTGTGAAGATAAATCTAACAAATCTACTCTTTTATGCTCTTGCTACTCAAAATTCTTAAATTGCTCTTCACATAACAATTGATGGTGAAGTGCTTCATTTCTTTGACCCCAGACCACTGGGCAAAATTTCCAAAGAAATGTATAGAAAATGAAATTGTTGATACAAACATTGATTAGTTCTCATGATGTTCCATGTCGAAACTCTAAAGTACTCTTGCCCTTTCCAGTCAATAATATGCCAATGTGCCCTTTTGTTTGCCAAATCTGTATGGTAACTGATGCTGTCTGTTAGGTAGGATATACTGTTGCAACTCCAGGTCGGCGAAATATTGGAAAAGTAAGTCACCACTCTTCCAACGTCGTCTCATGCTTTTGAGGCCTTTAATTTCGAGTACTTCTGGGATCATATGGCAATTATTTGCTTCTCAGGTGCGTGGATACAATTTTGACATTAACTCTGGGGTAGTGGAGTCTCTTGAGATTGATTCATTTGGGATATCCATCATCCCGTCAAGTTTGGTCGGTGAATCGTGCTTTACACTACTATTACTAGATTCTGAAAATTATTCTTTCCTTTATTGGTGTTTTCACTGTGTTTAACTGAAGCAAGATTCCGTGATATGGTACATGCTGAATTGAGGATTTTGGATGTGATTTCAGATGCTTTGCTGCTGTATTACAGGTGAGCACCTATGCATTATTGGTTGAGGATGTGCTGGAAGTTTTACCAGACACAGTTGTAGTACATGAAGCTGCAGCATCACGCATCCACAGGCTTACTAAGGTAAATCAATGTTGTCTTTGCTTGATACTCAGATGGTTTCAGTTGCGACTAAGATGGTTTCTTTAAGCTTGTTCCTTGGTATCCATTTGTGGTGAAAGTTTGTTTTAGCAAATGTTAAATCTCGGATGGGCTTTTAAAGCATAGAAGCAAAAGAGGATCATAACAAAGCACCTATACACTTGTTGCGATGGAGAAACGAATCAGGGTTGAGCACAGCACCACATATTCTGTCTCTTTCTTTGGGGTAAAAGTAGTGTAGTATATTCCGTTTCACTTGTGCATGATGCATTTGCATGCAAAAGGAAACAAAAGCATAGAAATTGATGAGGCAAGCTGCTGATATCACATCTCCTTCATTATTATCTGAAGCCGAAGAAGAGGATTCGGCTCAAAATGAGTACACCCGTTTTTGCTCAAGTTTTGGTACTACTATTTAGTAGCGGTTACTAAATTTGAGATGTGGAATTATACGATTGACGATTGATGGACGGGTGCTGCTGGCACAGGGGTTTTGGGGCGGCGGTCAGAAGATGGGCGGGTCAGTTGATGATGATGATGATGAGTTTGAAGAATGTTGTGGATACGGGGGAAGCGGGAAGAGAAAGTTGTCCAGGGCCAGGGGGAAGTTCCCTGGAGAAGCGGTGGAGCGGGCTGATGAATGGGAGCTTCCCATGGATTACTTGTGATCGATCATCCATCACACACTCATGCTGAGACTTTCTCCTTCTGTCACCCTACCAGTTACTGCTACAGTCATATGCAGGGCAGGGTATTGCCCACCCACATACGCCTCCATAGATAGGATTGCACTGGTTGTTGCAGTTTCCCGGTGGTCATTTTTTTCTTTTCAGTATTGGCTGAGATTAATTGTTATGTCGTCCATTTTCTCCAGACTAGCAATGGAGCAAACCACCACCGACCACCACCGCAGTTATGCCTTGGTTCTGTATGTGTGTAAACATTTTAGGAAAGAGTATTTTACAAGAACATAGGGCCTGTTTGGAAGGTGAGTTTTTTGGGAGTTAGTATAAAACTTTACTGTAGATCACTGTAGAAGTTGTAGAAAAAACTTTTGTAAAAATTTGGGTGTTTGTAAGATGAAAATTTTTTTCATTTTCATTTTCTTTCTTTCTTTTTCTTTTTTTTTTCTTTTTTTTTTCTTTTCCTTCCTCCCTTTCTTCCCCTTCTCCCTCCCCCTTCCCTCCCCTGATCCCTCTCCCGGTACCTCCATGGCAGCAACCAACAGGTGAGAATCAAATTTTTTTTTTTTTTTTTGCTTTTTTTCTCCTCTCCTCTTCTTCCCCCACCACCCTTCCCTGCCATCCCTTCCTTCCCCCGCCACCCCTTCCCTTCCCCTTCCCTCCCCAGCCACCCCTGCCACCCTCCCCTCCCCCTCTTTTTTTTTTCTTTCTTTTTTTTTTCTTTTCCTTCCTCCCTTTCTTCCCCTTCTCACTCCCCTGATCCCTCTCCCGGTACCTCCATGGCAGCAACCAACAGGTGAGAATCAAATTTTTTTTTTTTTTTGCTTTTTTTCTCCTCTCCTCTCCTTCCCCCACCACCCTTCCCTGCCATCCCTTCCTTCCCCCGCCATCCCTTCCCTTCCCCTTCCCTCCCCAGCCACCCCCGCCACCCTCTCCTCCCCCTCTCCTCCCCTCCCTCGCCACCCTCCCCCTCCTTTAGCTGCGATCTGGTCTTGCGACCAGATCGCAGCCCCCCTCCCTCTCTTCCTTTGCGATCTGGTCACGCGACCAGATCCGTCAAAGGGGGAGGGGGATGGTGGCGGGGGAGGCAGAGGGAAAGAGGGGAGGGGGGAGAGAGACAGAAAAAAAAAAAAGGAAAAGAGCATCAGAGACCAGTTTGGGCAAAGGGAAACGGGGAGGGGGAGGGTGGCGGAGGAGGCAGAGTCGAAGAGAGGAGGGAGGAGGGTGAGAAAAAAAAAAAAAAAAAAAAGAGGACCGCCGGAACTGGTTGCCGGAATAGTGACCGGCGCCGGAAGTGGTGGTGGAGATGGTCGCCGGTGCCGGAGGATGTGGTGGGTTGGGTGGGGGAGGAAAAAGAAGAAAAGTTGAAGGGAAAATTTTTTGTATATTTTTAAAGTGTGTAGGTTAAAAACTTTGATAAGTTTTTTGGGTTCCTGTAGCAAAAGTTGTTAAAAAACTAGTTTTATACAAACTTGGTAAAAAATCAAGCTTCCAAACAGGGCCATAATTTACCCGGTATTGGCCATAATTTACAAGAACATTCTGTAGTCTTAGTAAGAGGGGGAAGGGTTCAGAATTTCCCCGGTGTGAGATATCACATTGTTCGAGGAACCCTAGATGCTGTCGGAGTAAAGGATCGTCAGCAAGAGCGTTCTAGTGCGTTGTAGATTCTTATCCAAGACTTGTATCATTTGATGATGCCATGTGAATCGCTTTTACGATAATAAATGTAAAGTGCTCTTGCTGAAGAAACTTCTTGCTTGGCTTCGCCATTTTATTGTAGTCCATTGTTCTAATTGAAAAATATAATTATTTTTTAATTATTTAAAAATATTTTCATTCAATATAGGTTGATGTTAGCATAAATTAACTTATTTAATATAGATTGTTATTGGATATAACATATCTCATTTAAAATATTTAGATTTTTCAAAATATATGATGTATGAATGAGGATTGATTCTTTCGTAACTATCGATTCAAGTTTTCATAATCTATTAATTCAAAATTTCATGAATAATTAATATAAATTTATATTCTATTTAATATAAGATAGTTTAGAAAAATAATAATATAAATTTATTTTTTTAACAAAGTTAATTATTTTTTAAAATTTATGTTTTTAAAAAAAAACTAAAACTATAATGGGATGAAAGGAGTAATTGATTTCAATAAAGTAAAAAATATTTTGTGTTGCGGTATAACATGGCCACCGAATACAAAGTTGGGACCCACAACGTGAATCATAGTGCCGTGGATCCCACCATGTTGTGCAAGCTGTTGCTACCGCGAGTTGCGCACCGGCTGCAAGAAGAAAGATGACAGAAAGGAAAAAGGGACGCGATAATGAACGGAAAGGAAAGAAAGAAGAAGAGCCTAAAAGTAAGAACCAAACCAATCCAATCCAGCTACTAGTGCCGCGTGGGGTGGTGGGGCCCCGCGAAGCGCGTCCTATGTGTAAACAAAAGGAAAAAATAGGCAATCCTCCTCCACGCGCTACTGGTAGCGGTAGTTGTTACCATAAATGAATAATAATAATATACTACTACTGTCTACTGCCACTAGTACTAGCCGAGTAGTAGTTTTTTACTTGAAATGAATAAATAATAATGACTGACCGAAACACCGAAAACAATAATACAAAAATATATATTTTTTTAAAAAAAAAAAAAAAAACCTATTGAAAGCCTGCCAACTTGCCTTGCTTTCGTTTCAGTAGGACTATTTCTCTCTCTCTCTCCTCTGTCGCGAGCACTAGCATTAGCATTAGAAGAAGAAGAAGAAGAAGAAGAGGCAAGAGGAAGAAGAAAGAGAGAGAGAACGAGAACGAGCAAGAGAAAGAAGGGGCAGCGCATCAAAGCAATCCAACAACTTGCAGACAGACTCCTCACTCGGAAGTTTTTGTTCCACAAAATGTCTTAGAAGTTTTGGATCTCTTCTTCTTCCTCATCATCACCCATCCACCTGCTGGTATGTTTCTTTCTCTTTGCCAATTTGACTTTTCCTGCTTTTTTTTCCCATCCTTTTTTTTTTTTTGGTGGGTATTCATGACCTGCTTCGATCTGTCGATCCAGAAGCCTTTTTGCTGATTTTTTTCTTCTCTCTCTCTTTTTTTTTTTTTTTGGTCCCAGCACATACATTTGTTTTTCAACTGCTGCTTCATTGCTTATTTGTCTTCTTTTTCTGGAGCTTTTTTTTTTTTTTTTTTTTCATCTTCATCTGCTTTCACTCAATTCCACTTCTCTTATCTCACTTTTTTTCCCCTTCGATTTTCACCAAATATTCACTCCATTTTAAGCCCTCGATCCGTCCGTCCAAACCCCACTGTTTATTTTTGCCCATAATATTTATTATCAAATTTAAAGAATTTCCAAGTACTGTGCTTTTTTTTTTCCTTCTTCTTTTTGACAATATATATTTTTATACATAGTCCATACTCAATGCTAATCGCTTTTCGACTTTACGGTCGAGTTGAGGTTTTTTTAAAAAAAAATTCAGAAAAAAGCCTCTCTATCTCTCTCTCTCTCTCTTTTTTTTTTTTTTTTTTTTGGAAATCGAGTTTCAGAAAATAGAGAGTCTTTTAACAGTCCATCTTTTTCAACTTGGACTTCGGAGTCGATTTCGATAAATTTTTTCCTTTGTTTGGGTCTGCGAGTTTGATTATTAGTTGTAATATCCACTCATGGCTCATGACGCTCATTCGTTCATATCCCTTCTCCGTTCTTTGCCCCCAAAAAGATTATAACTTTTATTAAGACGATGTCATCCTCTTTTTTTGTTTTTGTTTTTGTTTTTGTTTATCCTCTCTCTCTCTAGAATCTGATGGTGCTATGCTACCTATCTAGCCAGTACAAATTATAACCGACTTCAATTTCGAAGCTTTTTCCTTCGATGGTGATCATATATATGCATATATGTGTCCTGTTCATTTGCAGATACTATTGTGGTGTAAGTTTCTTGGTCCGCATCAAGATTATGAGCGAGCCACGCCATCCTCTCCTCTTTTCCCTTCTCAATTGTCTATTCCTCGTGTTTGTGGCCCGTCGAGTTCTGGCCGACAATTATGTCCCGACTGACAAGATTCTGCTCAGCTGCGGAGGTCCTTCCCAATCTACTGATATTGATGGTCGCAAATGGTATTCTGATATCGGCTCCAAGTTTGCTTTGGCCTCCTCCAATTCTTCGGTTTTCCCTGCTGCTGTTCAAAAGCCCTCTGTCCCCCAGGTCCCTTATATGAATGCTCGCATTTTCCAGTCCAATTACACCTATCGTTTCCCCGTCGCCCCTGGTAGGAAGTTCATCCGTTTGTACTTCTATCCCACGTCTTACGGTGGCCTCAATGCCTCTAATGCCATCTTCTCCGTCACCGCTGGACGCTTCATGCTTATGAAGAACTTCAGTGCTGCACAGACGGCTGAGGCTCTAAACTACGATTTTATCACCAAGGAATTTTCTGTCAACGTGCCGTCCGGCGTGTTGAACTTAACTTTCTCACCAGCCTCAGACCCAGGCAATTCCTACGCGTTTGTTAACGGCATTGAGGTTGTCTCCCATCCTGATATCTACAGTGCTGAAGGTCCCAGCCTACTTGCTGGCCAAAATGCACCCTTCTCCATCGACAATACTACTGCACTCGAGAATGTTTATCGGCTAAATGTAGGTGGAAATGACATCTCGCCCTCCAACGACACAGGCCTTTTCAGGTCGTGGATTGCCGATTCGAATTACATCTTAGGCGCTGGTTTTGGGGTTACAAACGTAGCTGATCCAAATGTTACCATCAACTATCCCCCGGGGACGCCATCTTATGTTGCTCCGCTGGATGTCTACAGGACTTTTAGAACAATGGGCCCGAATGCAAACGTGAATCTCCAATACAATTTGACTTGGCTTTTCTCTGTGGATACAGGATTCTACTACCTAGTTAGGCTCCATTTTTGTGAGGGATTTGAGAATATTAGCTTAATTAATCAGAGGGTTTTCGACATCTTTCTTAATAATCAGACTGTCCAGAAAGCAGCAGATGTTATTGCTTGGGGAAACACGAATGGAGTTGCGCTGCACAGAGATTATATGGTTTTCGTCCCTAATGTCGGGACCCCGCAGCAAGATATCTGGCTTGCCCTGCATCCCAACCCTGGCACTAAACCCTCTTATTATGATGCGATCTTAAATGGCGTGGAGATATTCAAAGTAAACAATACTGATGGAAATCTTGGGGGTCTCAACCCAACGCCACTTCCAAATGAACTGGCAGTCTCTTCTACAACATCATCTGGTCGCTCGAAAAAGGGGAAAGCAGTCATTGGCGGAGGGGTTGGAGGTGGAATTGCTGCCGTCCTCCTCATTGGGTTGCTTGTTTGTGCTATTTCTCGTCGCCGCCGCAGGCACCAAAAGGACTCTACTGCAAGTGATGGCTGGCTCCCTCTTTCATTATATGGAAATTCACATTCCTCGGGTTCTGCAAAGACAAACACGACTGGAAGCTATGCGTCCTCCCTCCCTTCGAACCTTTGTCGCCACTTTTCATTTGCCGAGATCAAGGCTGCGACCAATAACTTCGACGAGGCTGCTCTTCTCGGCGTGGGAGGTTTCGGCAAAGTATACAGGGGTGAAATTGATGGCGGCACAAAAGTCGCAATTAAGCGCGGGAATCCACTTTCTGAGCAAGGCGTGCACGAGTTCCAAACTGAGATTGAAATGCTGTCGAAGCTTCGGCACCGTCACCTGGTTTCGCTGATTGGCTACTGCGAAGAGAACTGCGAGATGATCCTTGTTTACGACTACATGGCATACGGAACCCTGCGGGAGCATCTTTACAAGACGCAGAAGCCTCCGCTGCCGTGGAAGCAGAGGCTGGAGATCTGCATCGGTGCTGCTCGCGGCCTGCACTACCTGCACACGGGTGCCAAGCACACAATTATCCACCGCGATGTGAAGACGACCAACATCCTGTTGGACGAGAAGTGGGTTGCAAAAGTTTCGGACTTTGGGCTGTCGAAAACGGGTCCTACGCTGGATCACACGCACGTGAGCACAGTGGTGAAGGGGAGCTTCGGGTATCTGGATCCGGAATACTTCAGGCGGCAGCAACTGACAGAAAAATCGGATGTGTACTCTTTCGGGGTGGTATTGTTTGAGATCTTGTGCGCTCGCCCAGCTCTGAACCCAGCGCTTCCAAAGGAACAGGTGAGCTTAGCGGAGTGGGCATTGCACTGCTACAAGAAGGGGATCCTGGACCAGGTTATGGATCCTTATCTGAAGGGGAAGATAGCAGCGGAATGCTTTAAGAAGATAGCGGAGACAGCGGTGAAGTGTGTGGCGGACGTGGGAACGGACAGGCCATCCATGGGAGACGTGCTTTGGAACCTGGAGTTCGCGCTGCAACTTCAGGAGAGCGCGGAGGAGAGCGGAACGGAGGGTGTGGGTCTTGTTGGAGGAGTGGATTTGCAAGAGGGGACATTCGATGGGGAGGAGGTGACGGGTAAAGGGAGGAAGGATCCGAATGGTGGTGGTGGTGGTGGCTTTGAGGACTCCAGAAGCTCTGGGATGACAATGAGCATTGGGGGGAGGAGCCTTGCGAGCGAGGACTCGGATGGGTTAACGCCCAGTGCTGTATTCTCACAGATCATGAACCCCAAAGGACGTTGAGATCTCCAACTGCAGAATTTTTTTTTTCTTTTTTTTTTTAGAAAAGAAAGAAAAAAAAAAGGGGGGGGGGGGGGCTGTAGTGTGCAGATGGGTTTCGTTTCACCTGTAAACTCAAACTCAAAGAGAGTTTACTTTTTTCTTTTTTGTTTTTTGGGGGAATTTTGGGTTATTATTATTGTCTTTGCTGTTGTATAATTCTTTCACTATTCGAGCTCCTGTCAAGTTTACCGAGAAAATCGTTTTATTTTAAAAAATATATTATTGTATCAATGATCATGACGTTCCACGAAGGGTATATGGGAATTTAATTTTTTATTTTTTTATCTACCTATATAGTAAAAGCGCGAAAGGATTCGTTAAGGGTTGTGGTGGCTGTGCTGATGTGGTTGCATTTTATTCGCTGGAGGGTCGTCCTCCATCACGTGGTGCTCGCGTGCTTTCACTGGGAGGGGCTTCGGATTCCTGCTTTTGTCCGTTGGGAGGAGCACTACAATTCCTGCTCTTTGTCCGATAGACGAGAATGAGGACCGGCTAACCTGCTGAGTAAGCTTATGGCGGTTGGTGCTGGTTTGATTGATGCGAAGTATTGGGTGATGGGCTCAATGTGGGTTTGCGTGGGTTTACCATTTTGCCCTTCATTTTAAAAAACAAATGCAACGTTGTTTGTTGCTGAACTTACTGCTTGCCTCTGTCCTTTGTTGAGAAGAAGTTTTAGCTCTGGTTTGGAGAGCTACCAGAAACGGACTTTTTCTCTTTCTTCTGATTGAAAGGACTGAGAAACTTTGTTTCTCCCATGTATGCAGAGGCTCCTGTGTTTCTGAGACCGCCTCCTCCAGCTACCGCCATTATGCTCCACGGTAACTGTGCCTTGTTTTTCGGTGGTCTTTTCTTTCTTTCCATCTGTTTGCTCCTATCCACTGTCTTGTTAGCTCATTTCTTTCCTTTCCCTTATTCTCTCTGTGGGAGTTGCTGTTTTCCTGCGTTCTTGTTTCGAATTTACTTGCCCTGTTACTGTTACATTTTTCCTCCTGGTGAGTTTGTTGTCTGGAATTGTCATGCTTATTTGATTTTCCCCCCTAAATTTTTATGCCCCGTTGAACTCTTACTGTTGCCTTGGCTATTTCCTTTGCATTACGCTCCATTTTTGCTGCTTCTGTTGCTTTATTTAGCTTTGATTTCCTGTACGCATCTTTTTAACTTTGTTTTCCATTTCTCTCTTGTAAGTTGTGCTTACAATCCTTTTTTTTTTTTTTTTTGTTCTAGCTTCTGCTCTGCGCTTCTTAGCTCGTGCGGGTAAGCTTCTCACGCGTTCTGTTTTATGCTTTTTACCCCTTTCCCCTTGATTCCCTGATGCTTTTCCCCTTTCATTCTCTCTTGCATGCTATAGCTCATTAGCTCTTTTATCATTGTATCCTCTTAATCTTTCTTTTTCTCGTTGTTTTGTTTAATACAGAAGGCGGTTCTGCCCTTTTCCCTCCTGCTCTATTGTTGGCTGCCAAAGGATTGTTCTGCCTATCTAAGGCTAAGGTGCCGTCACTTATTCTCCCTTCTGCATAAGCTTGCCTTTTTTGCTTTCCCTGTTGCCTTGTTCCTTGCCAATGAACATTTGGTCCATGTTGTTACACCCTTCTATAATGTTACAAGGTTTTCTTGAACGTTTTCCTCCTTCGTGCTGATTATGTCTGCCCAAAAATAGCTTTATAATGGCAGTCATATGCACGTGCACCTGAAAAACAAAAGTGCACGCTATCCCTTTCACCTGATTACATTTAACTGGCAGTCATATGAAATTATGCATGCAACAAATACATTACAGATACCTAACAGTTATTATTCCCACTAATTTTCTTCTCGCATAATCAGTGATCAATTTTATTTACTCTAACATGAAAACCATGTACGCTAACAATTCCACCTTTCTAATCATCGCCTACTTAACCCATTCTCCCAAGAATAAACTTCCTTTAGCAGACATTTCCATTCGCTATGAAGAAACAATAAACTTCGATTACAAGACAATTGAACAACATCAAAATCAATTCTTATTGTAAATTTAAAATCAACAAAAATGATCAATCTTCTGCAGTAAAATAGCATAATGAATAGCTTGCCAACACTTCGTCCCATCTCTACACGAAACAAAACCATACAAATTAATTACAATTTTACTCACCTCGATTTTTCCTTTATAACCTTTTTTCTCAACACCATGTTGGATGCAAACTTTTATATACTCACGTTTTCTTATACCATTACTTATTTAAAAACTTAATCATTTTATAGCTAAGTTGCTCAGACGCAACTCATATGCTTTATGCTATTTCCACTTGAAAACCTGGGCATTTTTTGGGCAGCATGAAACTAGATGCGCGGTGATCCCCTCCTAGTTTTTTAAAAAGTGCGGTGAGGTGGGGGTGGAACTTAATAGATGCTTCTTGTTTTTGTGAGAATGCGTGTGGAACTTATTGGCAGCCGAGAGAGAGAGAGAGAGAGAGAGAGAGATTATTGTTTGATCGTTTGATTTGGCAGCTAAGCTAATACTATGTGTTTGACCAGCTAATATAGATTAGAATTGGGCCAACGTGATTGCCGCTCTCTCTCTCAAGTCTCAACTCCGGGAAGGGAAAGGGGCTGTGGGTATCTGGGTCCGGAGTAGTAGTAAATAGTGTACTACTTACGCTACTACAGTATTAAACTGACTGACAAGGTCCCACAACACAGCTGGCTCTCTTAAATCATGTTGTCAGTCACTTCTGGTTCTTATTACCACTCCCTGATTCTAGTACTAGTAGTCACTCTTTTTATTACTACTCTCTCTTTCTCGCCCAATTATTTGGTTGAAAAATTTTTAACTTTTAAGAATAATAATAATTTCATCATACCATTTCAATATGACAAATGTTTTAAAAGATCTCAAAATAAAAATAAAAAACATACAGTAACACTTTCAACGAGATGAGATGGATGGGAAACAAAACACACAAAAAAAAAAAGAAATTAAAAAGATAATCGAATCGACAAAATCACAGGGCCCGAGTTTCACAACTCACAACCATATCAACTAGTACTTGCATATTGACAAAGTCTTGTTATATTATACGTGTGCCAGCCAGTGCAATAACTACTTCTGCAGCGTACTCTCTGAATCTACTATGGAGGTTATCTTCTTCTGCAGCTCTGGCTTGTTGGCACCCACAAGTTTGTCAATCTGCTGTCCGTCTTTTAGAAAGAAGAAGGTTGGTGTTGCTTTGATATCCCACGATGCGCTGAATTCCTGAAACCAAGTACACTACTATATAAGATGAATTATGCAGCCCCAAGAAAAAGCTGCTATTCTGTAAAAATATAAATCCTACATTCATCAGATTAATTACAAACAAAATTTAAAAAAATACTTCTTGTATTGACATAACAGCATAATCGCAGGTAATCCATCCAAAACTGCCAGCGGCAAATATTCTCATAGCATGATTTCCCGTCGCATCTGACCAAATTACAGTTGCATCATCGCTTACCGTTAGTTCGTCAACATCAATCGTCAGGAACATCAAAGTTGGATGTTTCTCCGATAGCTCACAGTAGAATGGTGCAACCATTCTACAAGGGCCGCACCAGGAAGCACTAAAATTTGCAATAACCTGCCCAGCATTTGAACCACATTAGGAACGCACGTAAAGCAAGCGCAAGCAGAATAAATCAATAAACACCAAATTAGACTGCAGTTGCAGAGCCCCTTTAAGAATGGCACCTAGTAGTTCCACTACAAGGGCATTAGCTTCATTTCCTACGTCTCTACATCCAGTTCAAAGTGTGTGCAAGCTGCTTGTCAATATTTCTCTTTCATTTGTAACCCACATGGCTTTTTTAACAAGTCCAAACTGTCCACCTTAATCCCCCGGGATGTCCATGTCACTGATGCACTTGAAAGCTACAGTAAGACAGGCACTTATGATACAAACAAAGTCTTGTCAATTTAAAGAAACCAATTCCCAACCATAAAGAAATCTGAAATTAATTAAAAGTGCAGAGAAACACGGTAACATTCTCATGGAGAACCGAGTATGGAGTGCTGCTAGATCCCAATTCCATCACAAACCTACTGACGCAGACAAATCTTTTTTCCTCCTAGCAGTTCAATATCGGGCCCCTTCTGCATATCTTTGAGCACTACAACGTGTGCACAGGGAAAAAAGAAACATCTAAATGCAAGCCTCGCATGATTATGACCACAAAGGTACCTCTTTTCCATAGCAATGCAGTCGAAAAACTGAGTACTTGAACTACAAATTTCCAGCATAGGCAAGACGAATACTCTACCCAGTGAAATGATGCTTACTCCTGTGACAACCGATTTTCCCAAGATATCCACCTGCAAGATGAAAGCTGCTCTACTCTAGCTTTGTGCCTCGCTTCCAGTAGTTTATAAGTTCATGACACTAATCAAAATTCGTCCCCCCAAGGATTATCTAGTTATGCTAGGCAGTTACATGCCCTCTAAACTACTGCCATTCACAATTACATGCCCTCTAACAAAGCAGCCATAAGACTTAGTACGCTAGAAAACCTCTCACTGAAGTTATGATCATGAACCCAATTGGGTAAAATAACGATAATACTCACCATCTGATAGACTCGTATGTGGAAAGAAATACCAGGTTACTGTCCAACTCGAGATACAAATACTACACAAAATCTATGACCAGTACTAGCTAAATGAGGTCAGTACTCCCTCATTTTCTCCAAACACAGAATACCATTGACAGAGGTTAGGTTACAACAGTTTTACCAACACAAAGAACAGTCAGCACTCGACGGTACCTTGACACAAAGCTGATCACTAGCTATCCAAGGTTCCCAAATCTAAAAGGCAACAATAAGAATTTGCAACATCCTTTGCCTTTGATGAAGTGTCTCACATCTTGTGCTGCTTGCTTCTCAGAAAGTGAACAAGTAAAGCCCAGAAACTTTGCAGAACCTCTCCATATAGACTTATAAAACGATGACTAAATGAAAATCATGTGTATGCCAAGGTAAATTCGTCTAAAAGATAAACAAGCAGAACATGCGGACATAACTACATAATTTGGATGAAGGCTAAACAAGGAAGTGGTGAGTGTCAATAGAACTCACGATTTTGCCATCCCTCTTTGCTTCTGTTAGTTTCTGATCCCAGCTTTCTTTTGTAGTAATCAGGTGCACATTTCCACCCACGAATTCAGCATTGTGGACAGATTCATCTCCATCATTCTTTGGCTTTAAGTGTCAAACCAGAGAAACAATTTGTCAAAAGCAAACAAATGGTATCCAGAAGACAACAAAGACCAAAAACTGTGTAATTTCACCTTCCTCTTCTATCTCTCACTTACCTTTTCCTAGCGTGGCTCCAAGATCAAAACTGTATACTAACATCCTACACTGTGGTCAGGTACGTCTATATCAGTTTGAGAGCTTAAATCCTTGATTTCTACCTACTCTAGAACAAGTCAACATATTTGAGTATGTTGACAATTATCCTAAAGTGATTCGTCAATAGGGGGAGATTAGACGTGTTTTAGGCACAGACCATAGCCCAACCATATGCTGTAAACCAGAGAACTATTTATCGGTGCGACTAGCAAAGCATGCCATAATCAATAAAATTATCAACATCCCAGTGGAAGACTCGGGCCGATCACCAGAGGATGGGTGTCGTTCTTTTTTTTTTTTTTTTTTTTCTTGTGGACCCGGGCAGAGAGGAGAGCTGAGGAAGAAACGGAAATATACCTTAGGCAAGCAACAGCCCATTTGATACTCGACAGCCAAGTGGGGATAATTCTCGTGAAGGGGAGCGGAGCAAATGAAATGAAGAGAATCCAGTCCACCCCAGAAATCTGAAACAAATCTGCTACGGCAATGGGAATCGAAATGAGCTGGGATTAGGGATTGTTGTTGTTGTTGTTATTAATTATTAGACGGATCCCCAAAATTTTGTTTTTGTTTCCGCCGTTTGCTGCGTGTACAAGATTTTACGGTTGGATTGTAAAAGCAGCAGGCGACGACGAAGGAAGCAGAAGAGAGTGATGATCTGAAAGGGTTGAGTGAAGGAGTATTTGGTAAAGCGATTTTAGGATAACTGCAGAAATTGGAAATACTCAAATACAGAGAGAGAGAGAGAGAGAGAGAGTTTATTTAATCCAATCCCTCATTTTGGCGAAAACCAAAATGATCTTTCTGCGACTGAAATCCCAGCCAGTACTGTTACAACGTTGTCCCATTATCAGGCATTAGCTACCAATCCCCAAAATTTACCGATGATTATTAGTCCGTCGTATACTATACAATTAAATGCATCATCATTATTGTTAGCAAATAGTAGTAGCTCAGATCAGATCAGATGCGGCCAGATTACGGAATTCCCAAAAAAAACTCCCACATTTAAAAATTAAAAAAAAAATTATTTATTTTTAATACTACACCACTATTAGTAAAGTAGTAGTAGTAGTAGTGGGTAAGCCAATCCTTACCCCCCAATGGAGTGGGCTGAAACTAAAATGCATGATGATGATTGATGATGATGACAACAAAGCAACAAAAACATCTTCCAACTTGTGGCACATTCCTAGCAGTCGTCAACTCAAGAAAGTCAAAAAAAAGTTAGGCTTGCTTTGACTCTTATTATTATTAGTAATATTAATATATTTTTCATTCTTCTTGTGGTTATGATTTGAGAATGTGTGGTTTTCTTGTAAAGTTTTGCCCTCATCTTTTATGTTGTGCTTACCGTGTGACTTGAAGGCTTTGATTTGACTACCGTGTTTGGTTTCGTTCTGGTTTGGTTGGTTTTTGTCTGAAAATGTCTGATGTTTTGATTTAGCGTATCTCTTTTGTTTTTCCTGTTTTTAAGTTCAATCTGATATTCAATTGAGAATTCTGAGAAAATTAAAGGAAATTTGTCTGAAGAATTATATGCTATGAGAAAATAGGCATCACCACTCAAGTGAACACATGATTGGAGTTCAGAAGAAGATTGGGCATAAGGGAGCTCAAGAACATAGATTATTGTAATCTGCTTATTAACACTTTACTAGGGAGAAAAGCCCGCACGACGCGCGAGGGTTTAGTGCCTATAATTAAAGATGATTAATAATTATTATTTGGTATTTTGTAGTATAAGAATTGAAGTATGACAATTTTAATATATGATATTAAACAGAAAAATCATAAGTTACATATTATACCCTTATGGGTTGCTCGATTGGGAAGCCGATGGAAATTATGTGGTGGTGCCGCCGCGCTAAACTCCTTGATTGGAACCGAAATATAAGTTTAAGAATTAAATTGGCTATAAATAATGTATAGGGACTAAATTGATAGGAAAAAAAAGTTTATGGACTAAATTGGCGATTTTCCCACGCAAATAATTCTACTAAACTGGGCATCTACGTCTTTTTACCCGCCACGCTCGGCATCTACGTCTTTCTACCACTGGTGGCATTAAAAGGGGGTTGTTCTCTTCCGGTAAATCTCCGAAGCTTTTCCCATTTTCCCATTTTCCAAGGGGCCGTTCTTCTTTCGAATTCTTGCAAGGGAAGGAGGACAGCTGTTACTCTTGTTTGGGCAAAAGGCTATTGCTGGTATCGTATTTTCAAGAATTCCGGGAACACTACCACCACCACATTTTCCTCCGCATTCCCCACCACTTTCCTTTTCGGTACGTATCTACATCACCGCTTTTTACCTCTCTATTTCTTTAAATCAATCCTTGAAACTTTTTCGAACTCCTTGATCTTTTTTTCTTTTTTCTTTTTTTTTTGGCTTTGCTTTTCCTATTCCAATGAATATAAGGCGTATAGGGGATCCATCATCCGTGTTATGCTACGATTGAAACAATCAACAGACTCTACTACTTCTCTGCATCAAAGCGACAATAACAAAGAAAGAGGTCGCCTTTCAGAAATTCATTTCCTTGAATTTTGACTCTTCAATTTCTTGAATTGGATTTTAACTGTTTAATCAAGTTAACCCAAGCAGTGCATCCAGAAACTTAAAGGACGAGGACCTTCTTTCTCTATCTTCATAATTTTATAGCCACCTCTCTGCATTCTCCAGGGAAAAAAATTATAGACTACTGCTTATATAGACTTAGCTGTTTAGACTCTGTAGCCTGCTTTCCAGATCAGCTTGAAGCAACTAAAAAGCTGCCTTTTTTTTTTTGGAATTTTTAGACATCTTTGATCTTGTTGTCCTCGATGGAAGACGACAAGAAGAAAAAGAAGAACAAGAAAAGAAAGAATAAGCAGAATAAAACAACGGCAGATTCCGCTCCAGGTGATGCTCCTGGAGCATTTTCCGTTTCTCCTTCTGCTCAACACATTCCTGTTACTGAATCTGCCAAGATTAGTTCAGCTCTGGTTGACAACCCAGATGCTCAAGAAGATGATACTGCATCTGGAATGACTTTGAACCCACATGGTGTATGTCTCATTTCAATCACCCTCGTACTCCGCTTGCTGCTTTCTCTGTAGAAGTTACATTTTCATGTGTTGTATTTTCATAATAATCAAGTCTTATTTGCTTGTTAATGCTGTCAACTTCTTCTTTTGACTTGCCCTTTTTCGATTCTGTTATTTTTCATTTCTGAATGCTGGCTGCTGTATCTCATTGCACTGTGCAATTTTACTACTCACTCTAATCTAGGATTCGGCTTTTAAATTATTTTGCAATTCATTACTTATTTTGCTTGTCCTTTGGGTGTGACATTGCAAACTGGTCGTTGTCAGTGGAGCAAACTCGTGTAGCTTTTCCGAATTGAATATGTTATGATGATAGTGTTGTGTTTTGCTACATTTGATAACTCAGTAATATCTGGTCTTTTACAGGTTATCTTTGAAGAGAAAATTCAAATATTACTACAAGAAAAAAATGCAATCTTACAAAAAGAGGTAAACATAAATAATTCATTAGACACAGAGAGGTATTTCAATGCCAAATCTGTTTATATGTGTGTAATCTACAATTAAACGGATGGAGTTATGTTTCTTCTTGGGTGTTAGATTGGATATTCATTTATCTTTTCCAAATGTAATCTACTGGTGTCTGTGGGTTATGCAGGCTACCCTGCTGGAGAAAATTGAAGAATTGCAAAACGAGAAGGCTGTACACGTGCAGAGAGAGGTAATGCAAGCTATTCTTATTGAGGAATGGAAACTTAGTGTTGGTATTTAAGTCTCTTATTGTTCCTTTTTTTTTGGATTTTTTTCTTTTCTTACATGTATTAATGTATGATAACGATTTGATTCTTTGCAGGCTAGTCTTGAAGAGCAAATTTTACAGTTACAAAAAGAAAAAGATGCTTTCATGCTAAAAGTGGTAAGAAAAGCTGGTAGAGTTGGGTGATTCATGGTTATTGCAATACTGGAGCTAATTTATTTTAAAGAATATTTTTTAGTATACCGCATTTCGTCTAGCTAATTGCTGACTCTCTGGTTATTGGTTGACAAATCTATCACAGGATGCTTTAGGACAAAAAATTCAACAAATGCAGATGGAAAAGGATGCTCACATGCAGAAAGAGGTAATTGAAGACTTTAAGATTGAGTTTTGTGGATGCGTGTTTTTCTCATATGCCAGTGCTCATTGTATAAGCATATTTTGTTTTTTCATATGGCTAAAGAGATATACTCTTATCTAATAGTGTATCCACTTGATGTTCCTCAGAGTGCTTTGGAGGCTGAAGTAGGACACCTGACAAGTGAGAAGGAATCTTGGTATCACAAAGAGGTAAAGAAGGGTTATAATCTTTGAACATTTGGACTCCAATGCTACTTTTCTTGTCTTCTGTGTTCTCTGTATTTTACATATTGGTTAGGTGAGTCTAGTTCTCAGCATTCAGGCAGGTTGACAGTATAACTAGTCATAGCATTCTCAAGAATAAAATTATTTTTGGGAATCAGGATTTCTCTGTTTTACCTTAAAACTATGGTTGTGATGTCATTCCTAGTTTCTCTCAGGCTCACTTTGAAGAGAAAATTAACCACCTTATGGTTGAAGCTGCAACATTGAGCTCAAAAAAGGTAATTGGCTTTGCAATTCACACTTACCCTCCTCATTGCTTGTCCAAAATAGTCTTTTGCTAGGCTGTATTTGAATTTTTTTAAAAAGCTTATGTTGCTTCTTGTTACTTCAAAAGTACTTCTGTCGTTTATTATAATAGATAAATTTGTAATCAATGACAGGTAAGCCTAGAGGAATTTGTAAAACAAATGGAGGAAGAGCGAGATTCATGGATATTGCAGGAGGTAATAGATACTTGCATCTGCATGCGTGGGCTTGTATATATTAATGGTACACTTTTAGAATTCTCTGCTCTTCCTTCCCTTTCCACTTTAATTTTGCATTGCTATTTCTGATTTGCCTTTCTTTTCATTCTCTTTTGTTTTTTGCTATAATAGTTAAGCCTTTCCTCTTTGCTTTGATGTTCTTAGATCCTAAATTCATGTATTTGACTTGCATTTGGCTCTAGTGGTGGTAAAAACTCTTATTATACAACTTGTTATTTCTTTATTTGGTATAGTTGTCAAATAAGAACATGAGAACTCATTTTTATTCTCACTTCTGCAGTGTTGGTTCCAAATGTCACAATGAAATCATTGTTTTTTAATCCAATTGATTTTCTTATTTTTGTTTCCTGTTCCATATTCGTTTTCCTGATTGTCTAATGCCTCGGAGTGGGGAGGGATGTGGGTAGTTTGCTTAGCTTTGGATCTAATTTTTGTTTTTCCCTTAACAGAATTCATCCAAGGAAGTAATTGCCAAGCTAAATGGTGATAACACGCGACTAAAATCTCAGGTATAGTGTTCCATAACATTGCTTTAGTTGATGTTTTTGTTTCCTCTCCAGTTCCTCTTTCCTTCATCATACTGAAAGAGTGCAGGTGAAAGCATGGAGGGAGTGTACTAATTTCTATTCCTCTCCTTTTCCTAACTTCCTATCCCTAATTGCCAACCAATGTCTGCCCATGCAAAATTTCTTTTTCCTGTTAGACCTCTTTTATGGACCGTAGCATGGTTTATTCATAAGTTAGAGAATGGTTTCTGTTAAGATTAAAATCAATCTAGAGAAGCAAAAAAAAAAAAAGGGAAAAAAACCTGGACCTTTTATATTTAACTTTAGTGGCAGTTGCAGGAGACAGATCATGTTTATTTCTCTTTCTAAAATTTTCAGTAATACATTAAATTTCCTTGTGTTCTTTATGGTAGTGTAACTGCACGATAGTATATGTAGCATGCCATTTGTGCAGATGATGTATTAGAATATAATTCTGTTCCTAGATTCGTCAGTTTCCTCTTTTGGACTGTCCAAATTATTTATTACGTTGAATACTACACCATAATAGTTAGTCACGTTTCTTAAGATGACTGTTATTTTGATATTGACTACATATTTCACTTGAGCTTGAGGATATTTTTCCAAGTAAAAGCAAATCAAGTTGTAGATGATATACTTATTTTTCTCCGGTGGATGGTTGGTGCCTCAATGCTGAACAAATGTTGAAATAGCATGGAGGTGTTTGGTGCTGTAAAGCACGGATATTAAGATCTTGCATTTAGATGGCTAGAGTAGGTGAGCTATGAGTGACAACGTCAATGGAAGTCTTCTCTCAAGGCTTGCTCTCTCTCGCTTAAAATACCCTGTTGTCAGTTATCCCGCCATCCAACTTTCTCACTTAAAGAGGCATAATTCTGAGATTTCCTTTTTCGTTTATCTTTCCTGTTATTGCCCTTGAGATGTGAATGACACAATGTTGTGCACATATTTTCATGTTGCATGATCCTGTATAGGGGAGAATGTTTGTATTTATTCTGATATAGATATTAAAATCAAAGCTTGACAGGTGATGGAGTTGGAAGAATTAAGGAATGGTCTGTTACAAGAAAACCATCTGTTGACGGAAAATATATCCGGTCTGCAGTCACAGATTCTGAGTTTAGACCGAACTGCCATTGTTTCTCAGTCATCTAGTGATAGCAAAATGGTTAGTTTCCTATAATCTGGTTACATGGATGGTTATTATCATGGATGACTTGTTATTACAATGTGCAAGAAAGAATTACAGGGATATGGGTCAAGTGAATGTAGCTATTGTCTTATGTGATCAGATTAGTGAGATTTTCTTGCCTCACTCCTTTTAATGATGATTTTCCATTGCCAGAGTAATTCTTGTTTCTCGTGTCTCTTTATTAAAATTTTGGTCAGATTAATGAATGGAACTGTTGTGTGGCAGTAAAAGTTAAACAGTGTTTAACCATCTTTGTGGTGTTCATAACATTTGGGTTTGTGGTTTTGATATACTGTCTCAGATGAATGAGTTGTACGTTGAAATTGATCGCAATGGTCTGCAACAAGAAGTACCTTCAGCTGAAATGCCAACAACAGTTCATCTTGCTGATAGTACAGCTGTTGGGCCGCATCTGATGGTTGGAGCTATTGAAGCACAAGAAAGTTGTCCTGCTAACGATTCAATGGACGAAGCCAATGCCAAGATGCTCGTGCCTGATAATGAAGTGCAGTCGCCAGAAAATAACGTCAACAATGATGCGAGGGGCGAAGGAGAGTATTTGGATGACAAAAAAGATATGCTAGTTACGGAATCCTCTGAAATGACCAATTCAGATGAAATTGTGCAAATTCCATTGGATGAGAATGAAAACAAAAAGACAGATGTGGAGGCTACCAGTAATGCTGAAAAGACTGTAGTACCGCTCTCAGATGCTCCACTGATCGGTGCTCCATTCCGTTTAATTTCTTTTGTCGCTAGATATGTTAGTGGTGCTGATCTGGTGGAGAAGAACTCTGTAAATTAGATTTTGTAAGCGTCACTTGATGGGAAGTAGAAATACGAGGGAAGTTATTAAGGGCGGAGGGGGCGGGGGGGACTAACCGTAGTTGTCGCGAGTAACAAATTGGTCACTCATTGGTTGGGATGGAAAAGTGCTCAATCATTTCTTGAGAGCAAATTGATTGTGTTTTTTTTTTTTCCTTTCCAACCTCTGAAAAGAAGATAGGAAGAGATATCTTGAGGGGAAATTTTCTAGATTGTATTCTCGAATTCAGAACACCTTGTTTGGTTATAGATAGTAGTGATGGACATACTTTGATGTAACCAGGGTTCTTCCCTTCCGTTGGGATGTTATTGAAGAACATTTTGAAATCAGAGTTTGACAATAGTAACATGTTTCATGAGAAAGATGTACACATTTCTGATTGCTTGCGCGGCTGTCGAACCAATTCAAGAAGCGGAAGGAAAAATAATCCCCCATCAGAGATCAAACAGAAAGAAGAATGGGGGTCTTCGCAGACAACTTAATAGTTACTTAGAATGGGAACATTCTTATTAGTAGTAAGTGCCACAGCAGGTTCTCCAGGTCTCCTCGTCAATCGGCGGATGTAGGCCTGTTCCCGGGATCGGGTTGCCGTATTTCCTGGATCATTCTCACAACTTGCTCCATATTGGGTCTCATGTCGGGTGTCCTGGCTACACAGGCCATTGCGATCTGCAGCATCTGCACCATTTCGTCTTCAATATCCGGATTCTTGACAAGCTGAGCGTCAAACACCTCCGCCGTCCATTCTTCTCTAGCAACAGATTGCACCCACCTCGGTAGGTCTACTACCCCATCCTGCCCCTGCCCCTGCCCTGCTGGTTGGACAACGGGTGCTTTCCCCGTTAGCAATTCGAGCAGGACCACACCGAAGCTGTAAACGTCGGACATCTGAGTGTATTTCCTCGTCTCGCTCACTTCAGGTGCTCTGTATCCGGAACTTCTACGAGGTAAACCCACGATTGGGGTAACACCGAAATCAGAGGCGCACCCACTCAGGTCTTGGGTGAGCAGGACATTGGAGGACTTGATATTTCCGTGACTCAATTTCCGACCGGCAACACAATGGATGTGGGCAATGCCCCTGGCGGCTCCAAGCGAAATCTTTACTCTGGATTTCCAATCCAGCCTTCTCCTTCCATCGGGCTCCCTATTTCCTGCATACATATGTCCACGCACATTAAAAAAACGAGAATGAATTTATTTCACAAATAGATGGGACTCTCGACTCGAAAGCATAAACAAAAGCCTCGTTATATACCATCAGTTGTTATATAGACACTAATAGATGATGATAACAGCTGCCAAAAAAAAAAGGGGGGGGGGGTGAGGTTACAGTATATATATATATCATTGGCTATATACGAACGATTACCATGCAATAATGTGGACAGGCTGCCCGAGGGGACGAAATCGTAGACGAGGAGTTTCTCATCTTTGGAATAGTAATAAGCACGAAGGGAGACAACATTGGGGTGGTGATGGTGATTGACCCTCCAAACATTGTCCATGTGTTGTTCAAATTCCCTTCTTCCCACCACCGCCGCCACTTCTTTGAGCCGCTTCACGGCAACGGTAGTTCCATCCTCCAAGGTCGCCTTATAGGTTTTCCCGGAAGCTCCCTTTCCCAGTACTTCAGCTGACGCTCTCAAGAGGTCTTCCAGATCAAAATTGCCTTCTCCTTGCAAGAAAACCAATTTGTTCTTTTCGGCCTCGCCGCTCCTAGACAAGTAGCCTTCCCCCTCCTCCTTAAGCTGCTTCGCCTCATGGATTTTTCCTCCTCCTCCTCCTCCTCCGCGGAAGGGATTAACTCTCACCAGTACTGCACTAGCACTTGTTTCTGAATCTCTTTTCTTGTTATTCATGCAGCATTGGAACACTATTACTAGGACCAGGAGAATCAGGAATGCACAAGCTCCGAGTGCAATGGGAACAATTGCACCAGTACTTAACTTTGACTTATTATGCTTTTGAGAAGAAGCTGGTGGTGGTGGGGGCGGTGAGGATGGCAAAGGAGACTGTGCGAAAGAAGAATGAGGAGGAGGAGGAGCAAGAGAAGGAGAAGGTGATGGTACGGCGGAAGAAGGAGGTATCGATGGTGAAACTGGAGCACGACACTGCTGGTTGAGGGGCCTTCCGCAGAGTAAGGAGTTTCCCAGGAATGAGGAAGCGGGGAAGCGCTGCAGAGAAGGTGGGATGGAACCGGTCAAGTTGTTGAAGCTGAGGTTTAAGTGGACGAGGGCCGGTAGCTGGCCGAGTTGATCAGGTATAGGTCCTGTGAGCAAGTTGTTTTGGAGATTCAATCCAGCGAGAAAGGTCAAATTGGTGAAGAGTTGATCGGGGATGTTGCCGGGGAAGGAATTGAAGGAGAGATCGAGAAAGGTGAGTTGAGGAGAGAGAGAGATGGAGGAGGATGGGGTTGGAAGATCCCAGCCAGAGAAGTTGTTGCGTTGGAGGTAGAGGTAGCGGAGGGAAGGAAGAGAGAGGATATCATAGGGAAGAGCCCCGGAGAGGCGATTGGATCTAAGGCTGAGGGAGGCCAGGGCATCGAGCCTCCCTAAGGTATTGCGGGGGATAGGACCATCAAACCCGAAGCCCGGAAGCCGAAGCTCAAGGACACGAGTGGCGTTGGCGGTGCAGGTGACGCCAGCCCAAGACCTGCAGGCTGATGATGATGAAGGTTGAGCATTCCAGTCGAGTTTCCTGGCACGGGGATGAGGAACTGCAGAAGCGAAGTCGAGAAGGGCTTGTTTGTCTGAACTTAGATCAGCGGCAGCGACGACAGTAGTATGTTTTGGGAATAGCACATGAAGCAGCAGCTGCGCCAATATGATCCCCCCATATTGATATCGCGGCCTCAACATGCTACTAGCTACTACAGTGAGTGAATTGAAGCTCCCCACAACACCACTCGGCCATGCATCACTGCGCAGGACAGTAGCTAATTTCTTGATTCATTTGATCAATAGTAGCAGCAGAAGTGACGTGAGTGGATATGTGTGTACCTTTTCTTTGGTTTGGGAAAAGATGCATGCACGAGTGCATGGAGGTCTCTTATGCAGAGGTTGATATCATATAGGTTGCTAGCACCTTTTTTTTGTTTTTGTTTTTGTTTGATGCATGAAAGGAATAATAATGACAAGAAGGTTTCATTTCTGGGGGGGTTGAAGTCGAATGTATATATGTACGTTGTCTCCATCTTGAATGTATAGATGTGGAACAGTGGATGTGGATGTAAAAAATACTTAAAACACTTTTGGTGACCTTTCCTTGTACCCTTTTCTGTCTTGAGTTGACTACTCTTATCTTCTCCCAATCATTTTGCCATCGTTTTCCTCTCTAACACACCCTCCCTCCTGCTTGTCTTTTTCTATTTTACTCTTTCATTCTTCTTCTTCTTCTTCTTGGGCCCGCTCACATTTAACTGCTATTGGTAACCTAAGTCTACTACTATTTAGAGGAGGAGGAGGAGGAGTAATTAATTGTTCAGCTTCTCCGTCAAGCAAACAAACGGCAGCTGTCTTTTTTTCGGTCAAGGAGTTTGTTTACGAGAGATCGCTCTTATCACCATGGCATCACTACGGCTTTTTCTGGTACACTACTACTACTGCTACTAGTCTACTGCTACGTGAATTATAAATGTTTATCACCCAACACAAGTAATCTTATTTGGCAGTTGGATTTCTGTTCAAGTAATCCTACTCCTTTTACTCCCTTCCTACGCATGCATTCGCTAAGGTATTCCATTGGTAAGTACACCTGCTCCTACACACACATATATATTCATTAAAAAAAAAAAAAAAAAAGAAGAAGCTTCCATCGGCGCATGGGTCGAAACACAAATTGCCCTTTTTTTCTTTGTCAAGTTGTGAAAGATACGCATTGCTTTGACCACAACATTGTGCTGCTGAGGCCGATTTGGGCTCCTCCCGACAAGTTGCAATTCATACGTTACCGCTACTACTCTATCTATTATCGTTCCTCGGCCAGCTTCTTACAAGGTTGACTACCCTGGAATGAGTCCACAAACAAGTAGCCAACCAGACCTGCATTCTGACAACCACCGACTGAAGCAAATATTGCACTACGCGCTCCGAGAATAAACTTCTCCTCTCCTCTCCTCCCAAACAAACAAACCAAAAAAAGAATAAAATTCTCAACCACTTTTAGGTTTTAAGTGTCGCAAGGAACTCGTGAAATCCGCAGGTGGCGTCAATCGCTGAAGCAAGCCAGCCAGCCAAATGCGCATGAAGGAGAATATATTTGTTGGCAAACAACCAACCAATAGAATGATAAATTGGCACTTCTAAGCAGCAGTTTATTCAACACATTTTCTTCTCTCTCTCAACCTTTATATTACCAAATAATGCAAGGGGGAAAAAAAAAAAATCACTGCCACACGGAAATGCACTTCATGCAGGTAAGGTTACAAGGGGTCAAACGGCTCCGGTAGAGGTTCAAATCCACTGTCAAAAATGGCTCCTTGCTCGGATTTATCGTCTAAACTATGCAACCAATTAGTGTTCTTTAAATCCTCTTTAAGTAGGAGGGTGTCATACCGGGAACTCTCATACATGTCAACAACTGTCAGTTTTGCCGGATATTGAGACTTGTCTTCCTCATTTCCGTTTTCTAAATACCTACCGGCATGATAATTCCCATGTTCTGTACTATCCCCATTATGGAAGATCGGGGCATCTCCATTGCCTGAAGCTTGTTTAATCACAGTCGGACCGAGTTGGCCTTTGGTACTGCTGGATCGTATACTTTGTGGGAAGAGGGTCGAACCTGAGAGAGCACGATTTCCACTGGTCCCGTTTCGTATGTCCTGAAAGAGAGTATAAACAAATAACCATTAACAAACCATAAATTTATTCTTTCTAACCACATTCTGAAAAATAAATTGTTTATGCTAGGTCCCACCGACCTTTTCTTAGCGCCACCCAGAAGGCTGAACAAGGATCCCTCCGCATCAATGAACCAGTAGTGTCACTCTAGCATGCTTAGTTTTCTCTTCACGGAAATTATTTTTAGAAACCTCTTTGTTATGATGTTACTTTCTTTTTATCCATAATGATTTTTATCCCTCCACACTTCTATGGATGTGTCACTTTCTTTGTTATTTTCCTGGTAGGTATGGGTGTCTAGAGGGTTGGACAATATTCACTCTTTTAGCTTTTTCACCGTTCAATAACAGCAAATAGCAGGAGAACTTAAACCTACATGTAAGGAGATATGCATTCGAGGTCTACATGCAAGTTCCCCTATGTATTCCTCAATAAAGATGATACATGAACAGGCACATCTAGGAAAACATGGGGATGGATTCTTCAGTGAAAGATAGTCGTTAATCAAAGCAACACTGTAGTGAATAACAGAGGAAGCGAGAAGCAGTCCTAATAATAATAAACTGTATTTATGATTTAGATGAAAGCCAGAGTTTCCAGACGCCATAATCATCCAAAAAAAAAAAAAGCTGCTCACGAAACAAGATTGTTTATAAGGCAAGTCCATGTCCATTTAGTTGAGGAAGACATAAAGAACTATATGTTGTTTTCACACGAGAAAATGCCATACTTACCATATGTCTAATAGCCATATCCAGAGATTTTTTTGAGATTGTCCGCCCAAACCCAGTGCTCTCTGTGGATGTCTTTGCAGGCTTCCGGGTTGGCAACTCAGATACATGTGGAGCTCTGTGAGACTCTGTGGTATGATTTGCTTGCCCATTGGCAAGCATTCTGCCCCTTGACAAAGGTTCTGGGACTCTTCCCCTGGTAACAACGGGTGATGACTGTCTCCTAGGCAAATTTGCAGCACCCGAATTCTCTACATTTCCTTTCAAGGTGACGGTAAAACCTGGCCTAGACCTACCAGCAGAGAGTGGCCTATCTGGCAAAGTTGTTCGTAGGTTTGGAGGTGTTTCAAGTGGAAAATCTGGGATAACTATTGGCTGTTGCGTGGGCCGAACACGGGGATTCGGGGAACTAGGGCGTGATGTGGAAGATACAGTCCGGCCACTCTGAAGAGAACGTCCAACCAAATTTGAAGATCCAGATGCAGCTGACAAAGAAGGTGCAGGATTCCGGCGAGTAGGTGTGGATGGCCGAGATGTAGAACGAGCAGCAGGAGAGCTCAAATTCACAGGTATTTGTGGCCTAGAAGTTGGAGTCGAAGGTCTAGAATTCTGGGATGGCCTCACTTTGTCTGCAGAAGCAACAGTGGGTGCTGGATGGGCTTTAGAAGGAGTTGACGATCTTGACAGTGTCGGGCGGGAAGATGGGGTCGAGGGTCTTGCTGTAGATGATGATCGGCTACTAGGAGTTGAAGGTCTAATATAGGACGAGACTGACGCAGAGCTTGTGTTGAGAATAGAGCTCGATTTATTTGAGTATGTGCTGTATTGGGAGGTACAAATGGACGAACGAGTCACAGAGCTACTTCTTGCGGGTCTTGAACGATTGTCTTTCTCTGATGATTGAGAAACTGAAAGCTGAAACCAACGAATTTTTCATCCATTTAAATTCAACAAGATGCACTATTAAAATTGAAACCTTCACCCTGAGGAAAAGGACTTCCGGGAGTAACAAGGAGATTGGCAAGACGAGTGACAAGTTTAATAAGAGAGGACCTAAACCTCTTAAGAGGCTTAAAGCAGTAAGCCTACTCTTGCAACGCAAAACAATGAAACAAATGTGCAAGGGAGAGTGAACCGCACCCACAAGCAATTTCAACTGTTTAATATTTTTACCAGACATACGGACAAAAAGGCTTTATCATTTTAAGCCAATGATACAATACATATCATGTGAGAATGCATTTTTACCAATTGATTGATATGGCAGACCATGCAACTGTTGATCAGTATGGACAATATGCACTAGGTAAACTAGCTTAATTTCTCCAGACAGTAGCACAAAATCTTTCAGTAAGCCATGGAGACCGACTGTTCATACCACCATGGAGCAAGTTCAGTCATGAAGCATTCACATACACCAAAATATTACATTCAACAACTAGAGAGCAATGGAAAGATGAAACCTATGTGAAACGAAGAGAGGTTACCCTTGAAGCCTTGGTCGTGGAGCTAGATCTGGATAACAAGGTGGTTCTTGAAGCCATGGGGACAGTTTGAGATTCATTTCCATCTGATGTAGGAAAGAGAGGAGTTCCAGGAGGAGTAAGAAGCCTATGAAGAAGGAAGGGAAGGTCAATGCAGTCAGAAAATGTATAATCAGGTTCTTCAGTAAAATCCACTCTGCATTAGGCCACCTATAGTGACGAGTCCACAATGGAGGGAAATGCCTTGACAGTTTATGATGTTGATATAATGTTACCAAGTAACAAGGACCTCTGGCTAGCTTGATGCATTAAGCATGAAATGTTCATGTTGTAAACCAGAAATAGGTGGCACCAAAATGCAGACAAGCGGTCTAAAGAACAATTGTACAGGCAAATATGTATGGAGTAAAATGTAATAAAAAAAAACAGAAGAATTTGAAAGGTGAAGGGGGCGCGAAATGGGAAGAAGAAAAATCCTAGGGTAATGCAATACAATTTTCAAAACCTATGAATAGGCAAAAAAAAGGAACAAATAGTAACAGAGGATAAAATGTTGGAGAGGGGATTTAATAAAAATTGAATTAGATAAGATTAAGTAGAGAAATTTTATGTCAGTCAAGGCCAACTGCTTGGCAAGCTTAGTTTTTTTTTTTTTTTTTTCTATATAAATAAGAACATCTTCCACATTAAATACAATCCAAATAAACTTGTGGTTCCTTATTTGTCCAATTGGCAATACCACATTGGTCGAACCAACAAAAATAAAATTTCTCAGATTGAGTGAGTAGCTTTTAGTAGCAAGTAGCGCAGAGTTAACAACAGCAATAAGACGAATTTAATTAATACTGGCATTAGCACTAAACAGGAAAGAAAAAGCGGGGTTTGGTTTATCACCAATCGTAATCGTGCTTGCCTCCATCGGTAGATGAGAGTAGATCGTCCAATCCAGGCTTCGGGGTGGGTTTGGCAGGGGATCCAAGGGAGAGTCTTCCCAGTCTAACAGAAACTGCACAAGTATATATATGTATATGTGTGGTAATTCATATGCGAATAAAAGAAGGCATTCAGATTAGCTTTAATCAAAATTGAGAAACATGCAAGGGGTTTAGAGTAGACTAAATAGGAAAGATGGAAAGTGGAGGGGCGGAGATCTGATCGATCTGGGAGGCGGATGGGAGGAAAGTGAGGCGTCGTGATTGGGGAAATGTGAGTAGTAGCGTGAACTAATAAATTAAAACAGGGGTTAAATAAAGCGCACCAATCATACATCAGCCATCAATAATGATAACATATATGAAGAAAAAAAAAGAGTCCTTCGATAGCATAGACAGCTAGAAACTAAGAAGAAGAAGAAGAAGAAGAAAGCGGAATGAGGTGGTAGTAGGGTACCGTACCGTCGGACGAGTCATCGGAAGAGGCAAGGGAAATGCTGCGGCGAGATTTAGAGAAGAGATCGAGGTGGTTGTGGTCGTCAGGGGAGTCGTTGGCGTTGAGGCTGAGGCTGAGGCCACGGCGGTGGTGGTGAGAGGAGAGGCTGCGGCGGCCGCAGATGAGGGAGTCCTTCAAGCTCCGATTCATGGTAGTACTAATACTAATAGCGGTGGTGGCAATGGGTGATGGGAGAAGAAGAAGAATGGAGGGGCAATGGTGGTGGCGGAATGCCAAATGTATCGGGCATCTCCCCGAGGACGAAATACAGAGAAAAACAGAACAAAATAACTAAATGAATGGAAGCAAATGAAAGATGCATGTCATTACCATCTGGAGCTCCGCTAGAGAGAGAGAGAGTGTGTGTGTGTGTGTGTGTGTGAGAGAGAGATCCTGTAAAAAAAAAATTAAAAAATTAAAAATTTCTTTATTGTGAAATGTACGTCCATCATCGCAATCCCGCTCTCTCGATCTCCATTCATGATTCAACTCCCCAAACTCCTAACTCAACGACTCAGCGCTACACTACCGCTCCCCAACCTATTTGGATCATTGGAAACAGATTAGTATTATTTTTCAGAGAGAGACACCGCTCCCACCTCCCTCCCCCGACCAAACCCCAAAAAAAAAAAAAAAAAAAAAAAAAAAAATGAAAAGGTCCTGCGAGTCCGGTGTGGATGTGATGGCTCGCTTTACATCTCTATCTATGTATCTATATCTATATCTTCTGCATATAAGTAGGAGTAATAAATATGCACACGACAGACTGGACTGCGACCGTTATTGTACACAACACAACAACAAAAGTACTACTAATATGCTATACTACAAACACTACTAATATGCTACTGTACCACTCAGCAGCGGCAGCCGCATGTGGGAAGTGGGATCGACCCTATGGGGGTTTTGGCTGAGTTGTAAGTAGCACTACTAATTCAATGCGATTGCTTATTTCTATCCCTATTTCTATATATTTATATTACTCCCTCCGTCCCGTTTGTTAGTTTTGATTTTTTTTCACACAGATTAAGAAAGTGTAATTAATTTAATTGGAAACATAAATTTAGATTAATAATTTTCTAAAATACCCTTATGCTAATCACGAAGAGTGCCAATTAATATCAGCTACAACTAATGGGTTAGTATTGAAAAAGCTCAATGTATTCAATGTAGTGGGTTAGTATTTAATAACAATGTATTAATAACAAGATATTTAATAAGGGTATTTTAGACAATTTGAAAGATTACTACATTTCTTAATGGGAAAGTTGACTACAATTTGGGACAGACGAAAAAGGAAAACAAGACTATATATGTGTGTGTGTGTGTGTGTATATATATATATAGAGAGAGAGAGAGATTAGCTACTTGGATCGAATTATATAATTATATATATAATTAGGAAAAGGGCAAAATTATTTCCAAATCATCACCATCTGGCTACCTGGATGATTAGCTACTTCATAAATCCAATTCAAAAATATCGGATACACACCCCTATTTGAATTAATTTGACGGTTTTCAAAACAATAACCAAATTTTTCGTGTTAACACAATCTCTATTTGGATTCAAGAGATTTTCAAAAATTAGTTTTTCAAATACCATTAAAATTTTTAAAAAGTACTCTAAAAATGTAGCTTAAATTTTTTTTAAATGTTTAAAAAATATTCCAAAATATATTCTAAAAACTCTTCAACTCTTAAATATTCCAAAATATTTTCTAAAATACTAGGGGGGAGTGCCTGCGCATCGCGCGGGTATTTGGTATCTATGGGGAAAGAGGTTTTTTTGTTGAACAAATAATAGTACATTGTGAGAAAATATAAAATTTAGTATGAAAAGATAAACGATATAATTAATCAATTCACACAGTGTTACAATAAAACCGTATCAAATTGAAGGTCGTTGATAATGCAGAAAGCCAGAGCAACGCAGAAAGCTAACATTATTCTATAATTCCCACCGAGAGCTCTTTCTTGCTGTTTCCTCGAACCTATAAAATTATAACCTATCCAGACCAATTGGGGTTAAGCAACGCAAAAAATACTATCTTGCAGTTAGGCAACGTGATAAGAGTCACTAATTGTAGATACTAAGAATACACCGACAAAATTAAGGGAGGAACTGAAAAATTGAGGGGAGTGAAATCTAACCTCACGCTGAACCACCAAGAGTAGCTAGGACTAAAGAGCATTCTGAGCTGATTAGTATGAAACCAAGTAGAATTATCCCAATTCTAGAATACAAACAAGGAGAAACTGGTAATCAACCATTTAGGCATTAAAATACCAACGGTTCGGCAATTAAAATGGATGTAATTAATGATGAAATAATAGGTAATTTTAGAGTTGAACTCGGATGAAAGAGAAAACGATGAGGCAAATCGTTGTAGACAAAGGCAAAAAGGGAAAGCTTAACTCCTGAAGCTGAAATTGGATAAAATGACCAACGTTTGTGGCTCATACATGCAGGTTATAAATGATAGAGAAATGGGTTCGTACCATGGATAGAAAAATCGTTGGCTCATATCCTAAATTCGATTGCCATTCAAATGTTTCAGACAAAGCGACATCTCAAACGGTTATTTGCGGCTGAAAAAGGGAATTATTGGTAATTAAGGGATATTCCGGTAATTACACTAACATACAAGCATATATAGGTTGTACAAAATACAAAAACGGTTGCACATTAATTACACATTCCATCAATACCCAGATGGTTCATCAATGACAATTTTAAATGTATTAAAATAGGGTCATTTAAGTAAACATATCTAAATACATGCTTCCTTAACTTGTGCCTAAAGATTTTAAACTAATACACAACATTTCACATTTCTAGAAAGCCCCCACCTATGCGGTTGAAATTCAACTTATTCTTTGACCAAAACTCAATCTTATATAGTATAAGAAAAGGATACTATAAAAACTCTGTTAAAGTAAAATTTTTAAAAAATACTTCCAAAAAACAATTGATCCACATTTCTATAAACAATTAATCCACATTTCTATAAACAATTAAACCATCAATTTCTAAACTAGCTAAATTCTTCTCCTTCTTCCTAACCTTTTCCATCTCTTGAAAACAAAAACATCTTCTTCTCCAGTGGTCTCCCTCCCTCCTTTTTTTTTTTTTTTTTTTTTGCAGTGTGTGTTTGTAATAAAGTATCTTCTAGGATTTTTTAGTAAGAGTTTATTCTCTCGTAGGAATTAATCTTAAAAACAAAAAACACATTTTCAATATGACATTTTTTCATGCTTAAAAAAAAAGTCAAAAGCTAAGGCGCTGCTTGTTTTAAGGGAATAGGAGGGAAAGGAAAGAAAATGGATGGATAAGGTTTTTGATATTTAAATTGGTTTTTAAAGAGAGAAATAAAATGAATGGGAGAAAAAGGGAGATATAAGGTTTAGTTATATATATTTTTTATCAGTATACTTTCCATGCAAAAGTGGGTAGTGGAAAACAAAAACGAAGAGAAATGATATCAAAATTGTTGAAAATTTTAAAAAATTCTAAAAACCCTATTATGTATTTACAATTATACTTTAAATTATGGACAAAAACGAAATCAAAATGTGATAGTTTTTTTTTTCCTTCCATAATCCACACAAAATGGATGGACCTGATTTCCCCCACTTTCCTTTCTTTTCTTTTTTCATTGGAGTCCTTTCTTTTCCTTTCAATTTCTTTCAATCCAAACGATGCCTAAAAGAAGAAAAGAGTTGAAAACTTTGTATAACAGCTTTTTAAAAATTAAAAATTAAAAATAGACTCAAAAGAATGTCATCAGTTGAGAAGAGGCCTCAATCCAAAGTGTCTAAAATCCAATTTGATAATTCAATTCAGTACTTAAATTTAATGAGATCAGGTCTAAATATGTATAGATGTGTTTTATAACAAAAAAAAATGAAACATCTAAATTAATTGAAATGAAATTCTTAGGCAAAATTTGATTTCAAAACAAGTGATAAGTTATTTACATATTATTTAATGTGATATATATTTAAATGTATCAAATATAATACTTACCAATTAAGTAAATTAATGGATTCAAATTTAACTTTAAGTGGTAGGCGTAAACGGAAGTAGTCAAGTACAGGTTTAAAAGCGGTTGAATCAGGCGGAGAAGAGTGAAAGCAGTTGAATCACAAGGAGGTGACTGAGTGAGAAGTGGAGTGGAAGGCTTATTTGTGGTAGTCCAGTGTTTTCAGACTTGGGCTTCAAGGTGGATGGATGGAAGGTCCGTTTAGGAAAAGAAATAACCGGGAAAAAAAAGGGGTAGAGCAGGAGGTGATGGCATAGTGATTTTATCGCTCTCCTCATCCGTCGTATGAATGGCAATCCCCACCTCCGTCTTGCACTCTTGCCCCTGTTTTCCCTGGCCTGCCTTCACCCCGCCCCAACTTCCCCACAAGGCACTCGCGAGTGCTAAAATAAATTTGTCTTATAATTGTATTGTAATCAAATTTTTGGTAACTCAATTTAGTACTTAAATTTAATGAATTTAGGTATTATCATATTCAAACTGTTTGATAACTAAAAAATGAATATCTGAATTAATTAAATGACATTGAATTTTCTAAACAAAACTTGCTTTCAAAATTAAGTAATAAGTTATTCACTTATCACTGAATGTGATATATTCAAATGTAATAGATTTAATATGTGATAATTCAATAATTCAATAGATTCAGATTTTAGATTTTAAAGTTCAAATTTACAACAGTTTTATCAAACGCAACCTAAGTCATTATCCACTCTAAATTTAATATTGAAACTCACAAAAATAATCAAATAAAAGTTATTTGAATGCAATTTAACATGAATGAGATAAATATAACTAAAGTAGTCAAGTTGTCATTTTTTAGACAAATAAAATCACCAAGTCATTATTGTGTTTTTTTTTTTAGAGAAAAAAGTGTTATTGTGTTAATTATTAATTTCTATTAATAGACATGTAAAATTAGTAATATTAATTATATCATATATACTAATATATATTATATAATGTTTATAACTATTATTATAAGTTTGCAATTAATTAAAATTATATATATATATATATATATATAATTTTTTTTAACGGATGGCAGGTTGAGTGTTGAAACGCGGAGGCACTCTCCGCCCCAATTGTTATCCCTAACAGTCGTCTCACCTTCCCCTGCTGACCGAGCGCTAGCTCTCGTTTAGCAGCAGCAGAGTAAAGAGACATAATCCGCTCACCCACCACCCTTCCCCTCTCTCTATCCTATCTTTTGTTTTCTTTCCTTTTGCTTTCGGGGAGTAGGAGTAGTTTCGTTCATTTTCAAAATTTGTTGAAATTTGAGAGCAGGGGAGCTATAGTTATGAAAATCGGCAGCGTCCTCTCACCTCCTCCTGCTTCTCTAAGTGCTGCTGCTGCTGCCCAGTGAGTCATCTGTGGAAATTGTTAATAATAATAAAAAAAAAATACAGCCATCATTACTACTTAGCTACTAGTACTATAGTATGATTCTACTTTCCCGTCATTTTTTTTTTTTTTTTTGGGTTTTGTTTGTTTAAACAGCTGTAGATACCCATACGGACCATGGCCACACCACCCCGTCCTTGCTGTTTCTCACTATCACATCACAGCTTTTATGCAGCAGCAGCAGCAGCTACCGGCGCGTCATGCCAAAATGGAAAACCGCCTCCCGCTCTCGCCTCATCACATTCTTCACACAGGTTTCCACCCCTTCTCTTATTAATTAATAATCATATTTGTGTTTTTACCGCCGCCGCCGCTCGTTGTGACTCCTCACCATCTCCCCTAATAACTTAATTCTCGATTCAAGATTAGTTTCTCCAGTAGCAGCACTAGTTATATAGTAGGAAATTGGTGAGCAAAATCTCCACCTTACTGCCTCATTCATGAGCTCACTTTCTTCTTGTTCTCCACCATCCACCGAATTAAATTTTTTTTTTCCCTTGAGTTTTATGCTACTACAACATAAAAGCATGCCTGCCTTCCCTTTCTCTCTCTCTCTCTCTCTCTCTGCACATATTCCCCGCCAGCAGTGCAGGAACCACCCCTCAATCTTCAAGCTTTACTAATACTAATTTTTAAGCAACATATCACAATCAAACTACCATCCTCTACTCTTATCATACTACCCCATTCTCAATAGTCTCAATTATCTTTGCAGGTTGCAGGAATGCCAAGGTTTCTCGGTTAAAGGCTGCCTTTTGGGAATCAATCAGATCCGGGTACTTTTAACTATTCTTCATGTTCACTGCACTATTTAATTATTGATGCTTGATACCAATAGGGGGAACCATTTCTACTTGCCTGGCTAACTGCCCCTAATCCGTATGAACAACATTATATTTCCATCCTCCTTTAGTTCCTCTGAGTGTGTCTGCTTCTTGGATGCTGTTTGCCCACTTTTGCAGGTTTATGAAAAATAATACTATTCAGGTTACGGAATCACCATCCACCATTCAAGAAGAGGAAGAAATGCTGCCTGACGAGTTTGTTCTTGTTGAAAAAACCCTACCTGATGGAGTGGTTGAACAGATCGTGTATTCTTCAGGTGGAGATGTTGATGTCTATGATCTCCAAGCTCTGTGCGATAAGGTACCTAACCTGTTCATGTTCTTGTTGTTCATGCACTCATGTCTTTATGGTTTTTTAAGTGTAAAATTTGATATAGATCAACATTTCCTCATCAGAGCTATCTTTGGTATAATTAGACACCTACTTATATATAGTTTGTACAGCGGGGAAAACCCTTCTGCAGCTCTCTTGAACATCAGTTGCTGGAATATGAAATGCTGCCTTGGTTTTGAGCTAAATTGCTGGCCACCCTGTGGTTTTATTTATTTATTTATTTTTCTGAAGAAATTAATACGCCTATTTTGCTGTTTACCATGGTGGCATGACCAGAAACAACAGAAAACTTCATTAGTAGTTTTTTTTTTTTTTAAACACTCCCTTTAGACTCTTGGCTTTTGGCTTCATCATGAAGGAGTGCTACTGGAGAGGCGAAACTTATCAATCTTATGTTTAAAATCCACTTTCAAATAGTTCTTCCCCTTTTAACGAGTCCAAGGACATCAAAAACTGAAAAAACAAGTCTTATCCTTCAAACTGAAGTGGATAATGGAACTGTATGTTGATATCAGAGTGGCAAGTACCATTCTGTTTATGACTCAGCCAAGACTTTGAACCATGGTTTACATATGAGTTATACTAATTTTTTCTGTCAGAACTTGATCTGCAGTCTGCACAAAGAGAAAATTGTTATACTTGACATGCACTTGGGAGTTCTTCTGGCAGGTTGGTTGGCCCCGGAGACCATTGTCAAAGCTAGCTGCTGCTCTAAGAAACAGCTACACGGTAGCAGCATTGCATTCCATAAGGAAATCTGCCGGAGAAGGTATGCAGTAGACTGGAAACTTATTTGGATTTTACTTCATCCATTTGAAGATGGCTCTCTTGTAATCGTTGTATAACTTGTATAATGCTTATTTTTAAGTGACGAACATCTTAGTGTACTTGGGCAAGTGACTTGGCAGAAGGGAGTGCCGACAAGAAGCTCATAGGCATGGCCAGGGCTACGTCAGATCATGCTTTCAATGCAACAATTTGGGATGTTCTTGTTGATCCTTCCTATCAGGTATGAAGCGTTAGTATTGGATGGAGAAACATACTGGATCTGAACTTGGATAACATTGACAGTTCACGCTTGCAAGTGAAACAGAAACAATAGCTTGCATGTTACACAGTTTAGATACTCAAAAGTAGGTGCTGGCTGGGATTTATTGATCCTGAGAATCATTTTTTTAAAGCATGCATGGACCGTACGTGTTTAGCAAGCAGTAAACACAAGAAGCCCATAGACATGATGGTTTAGTCAACTTTGGTCTTTGTCAATAGATGAATTTTGGGATTATTGGTGTTATTGGTTACTTGCTCGTTGCTGCACAGTTGATTTTGATTGGGTGTCTGAATATATTAAAACCTATCATGGATCCACAAAACAAAAACATAGGCTATTAAGCTGGGTACTTGGTAAAGTAAAATATGACCCAAGACAGGATTTAATTGACTGCCTATGCTGTTTTCAACTTGTGCCGACTATCTGCTCACTCTTTCATTTTTTGAACAGGGTCAAGGACTTGGAAAAGCTCTTATCGAAAAGCTTATTAGGACTCTTCTGCAGAGGGACATTGGAAATATAACACTCTTTGCGGATAGTCAAGGTATATATAGTAACAAGAACTGTATTCTTGGTCTATCACAACAAATAATTGATGGCTTATTGCAATTTTTGTTGTGTTAGTTATGATCAACTCTTATTTGTCATGTCCATTTTTAAGTGGTCGATTTTAAAGGATTTATTCATTCTCTTGAAGCTTTCTCATCTTATCAGTTAAGGATAGGGACAACAGGAGATGCTTTTTTAATCCCAAAACCTTTTTTGTGAGAAATTCAAGCATAAGTTTTTTTTTTTTCTCCACTCAATTTTGGCCTTGATTTCGAAATTGCAGTGGTGGAATTCTATGAAAATTTAGGTTTTGAGGCAGACCCAGAAGGCATCAAAGGCATGTTTTGGTACCCCAGGTATTAATTCGAGTCGAGCAACACTCGCATAGCTCATAGCGTCTTCAACATGTGATGGTTGACTAGGTCTTTCTGGATGCAAATGTATACTAGAAAACCGATATTTGTGATCACAATTGATCGGTTTATGATTCTTTGCTTCCCAATTCTTAATGCAAGTTGTTTGAGCCTCTTGCAGTTTAGCATGTTTAAGTGTTGATAACATCATGAAATTGCAACACTCTTTTAATGATTTCCTTGGAAATTGGGGTGACAAGGTTATATTGTGGTAATTAAGAAGTGTTGCTTGTGGTGGATGCATTTTTAGGTTAGACCAAGTGAGGATGCTGTTGGAATACATAAATTAGGATGATTGCGGTATGTTATTTTGGTATACCCTTTGGGCCGCGTAAGTTGTCTTTGTTGGCAAACAGCAGACTAGGGTTGGATGAGTATCTGCAGATTGACCGGGCATTATTTCTATTTAAGCGAAACATTAAATTAGACAATTGGCCTGGGAGGCTTTGAGTTTTTACTGCTTTCGAGTTGCATGCTCAAAAGTTGATATGCAATTGCAAAGAACCTGAATCAATGAGTGGTTAAGTGGCATGTAAATCACACGTGTTTTTAGAAGGGAAGAGAGCAGTATTTTTTGGAGTAGTTGTTGCGGCAATTTTTGTAGAATTTTTTTTTTTTTATTTTTCCTTGTAATGTGTGAGATTACAAAAAAGTGATTTAAAAGACAAGAAAGATGGGGTGGTAAAAGTATAAGCTGAATAAATATTTGAAATGATATGAGGTGTGCATGCACACCCAGACCAGGACTATCATCTCCAAATATACAACTAAAATAGTCAAGAAAACGTTTTGAGATTGGAAATTAAAGTCTTTAACAAATGAAACCTCAAAAAAAAAATTTTTTTTTACTATTTTACTAGTGCCATGGCTCGATTTTCCGTTTTTGAGAACCTCTCTTCGTATCAAAAGTAAGAAAGTTACTCCATTATTTACAACTTACCGGCAGTGATTCATCACTCTTTCTTCGACCGCCAATACAAAAAGAGTTAAATAGATTTACTGGGTGGTAAATAAATCGATCGAACTGAGGAGGTAAGAAGGCATGCAAGTGAAGAAGGGAGGGTTGTTGAAGATTTTTAAAACGACTCGGATTGGGATCCAGATTCCAAGTTCGTCTTCCTTTTTTTTTGAAGTTGCAAGACGGCCTTCTTTTTCTTGCCAGGGATTTTATGTGGAACAATACGAGTGACAGCACGCCAATGGAGATAGGCAACCTGTCCGTCTGTTCAAAATTCTGCAACCTCTCAGGCGGATACTATTCTATGAGTATATTTTTCTTGCCCAGGGTTTTCCTTATTCTATGTATAGGCAGAGCCCGACTCTGGTCAATCAGCAGCTATTGTTATGTGTGTTGGTTTAAAATATTTTACTCCAGTATCTCTCTTCTCTATATAAGCTCAGAATAATGTGACACGGAAGCAGGAAGACTAAGGGAAACTCAAGGCTGCTCAGCATTGGAGGAGGAGGACCCTCACCTCTCTTGTCCTCCACGCACGGATGTGACCTGGTCAGTGGTGTGATTCCGACCATTAAGCCTCGTTGAATTTACCCCCCCCCCCCCCACCCCCCTCTTTGCCGCTACAGAATTTAAGTTGGATAGAACGCGTGAAGGATGTGATTAAACATGTAGTATGGTCAAATGTAGTAGTATTATGGATTGAGATTCGCACGGGAAGAGAAAAGGTTATCGTAGAGTCTGGTTCTAAATTGGGTATCTTCTTGGCGGTGAAGGATGGGGGTGCCCAGTCGTTTAGTAGGTGGAGGAAGTAGTGTACTGTACCGTCCGCATTTTTTTTACCCGACAAGGAGAAGATCAATCGCCTGGCGTGGCGGAGATGGGAGTGGATCATATCGTCAAGGTTCCGGGTTGAATGTTTCTGGTGCCTTTAAACTTTCTTTGACGGGATCAGGATGTTGTTGGCGTTGCTGATCCACTAGTGGTCTATCATATAGCAAATAAAGGGATTTTTTTGAAAAAAAAAAAAAAAAAGTCACTCTTTTCTCTTTTTCTTTTCTGTAACATTCTCTCTTACTCATTTTTTTGTATGACTATGTGATTTTTTATTTATAAAGTTTAATAAATTAAATTTTGTTTGTCTTTTGCTTTTTGTGATTGTGATAGAATGGATATGATTTCTTTGTTTATTTTGAGTTGATTTTTATAATGATTAGTATGTATGACTTAAAGGCTTGAATCACGAGTTTAGAAGAAGTTGGAAAAAAATATAAGATTCATAAGAAATCAATTTTAGTATATAGAGTTAAATTGGTGATGATGTATTTTTTATAGATATCTTTTTTATTTTCAAATTTATATTTTTATGACGTGGTGGTACTACTACAAATTGTTTTTTAGGTGATGATAATTTTTTTTTTTTGGAGTAAAGAAAGTGGCTTGTGAGTATTTTTATTCGGCAAGATGAGCAAAAGGGTAGTTTATGATTTTTGAAAATTTTGTTACATAAATAATAAAAATAAGAGAGGTAAGTGATATTTTTAATACTTTAGCGGTGCTAGGTGACGCTAAGAAAAGTCTCAAAAGAGGTTTATGATATTATCCCTTGTTTCTGCCCAATATTTTTTTGTCTCTACATTCATTGTTACAATGTGCATCATCAATGTGCTGACGTAGGACAAATGTCATAGAATTGTATTTAGGGGTATGCACAAATCAGTGCAAACCGATTTTTGGAATGAAGTTGGTTATTTGAAACCGGTAAACCGAGATCTGGTGCAAAATTGGTACGAGTCAAATTTATTGAATTCGAATATGGTATGAATTGGTAATAAAATTCTCCATTTGATAATACTCGATTTCGAATTCAAATGGGGTAAAACGGGATAGAGTACTTAATTGGACATTAAGGTTTCTAATAATTTCACTAGATTCCCTTCAACTTTTGAAAATCTCACTTAATTCCCATATTTGAAACTTTTGTGTAACATATTAGTCCAAATTAAAAAAAAAAAAAAAGAGAGAGAGGATTTAAAAGAAAAATAATTGTTGAAGAGAGAATGTAATTTGATACAAAAATTTTTTTTTACTAATTGTTGCAACTATTTGTTTTGAAAAACTATTAAATGAATTAAAACTTCGCAAACAAAAAGCAAAAGTCTGCGGGTAAATTTCAAAAATGTGTAGCACATGTATTAGCAAAGTTTAGATGATCAGACCAACCAACAGCTAAATTTGTAAATTAACTCAACCAAATATTATAAAGGCAATAGTTAAAAAAAAAAACTTTAAAATATGAAATGATATAGGACACTTTTTTAGTAGTGCCTAACTACTATTATAAAACTATATGCCATTGGAATTGGAAGGAGAAATTTGCACCACTTTGCTAAAGACAATTGTCCAAATTGTTTTTTTTATTCAAATATATTTCAATAGCGATCTTTTAGGAATTGTTTAGTTAATATCACTAGACACTAAGGATATAATAGCCACTTCGCCGCATAATATATCAACAATGGGTTCAAATTTTCTGGTATGTGAGAATTCTAAATGTCGAAGAGGGACAAATGAAATTGTTAGAAATTTCATGGAAGGTTTTTGAAATTATTCCAAATATTAGGGCTCGATTAGAGCTGCCGTGATTAATGAAAAAGGAGGAAACTATTTGTTCGGCCCCTAAACTATTATAATCTTACTCTCTTGGTCCCTCAATAATATATTGTTGTAAATAAACTCCTCAACTAAAATAAGTGTCACATTTAAGGACTTCCGTCGAATTTAATCATTAATGCTGATGGAAGAGGGCAAAATTGATTGAACACAAGAATTTTTTAATAGTAAAGTGTCTAGGGAACCTTCAAGCTATTTTCATTGTCAAGTTTTGGATTTCAATCAAAATTTTATTTCAATGTAGTTTCTAAACAATTAAAAGTATATACTTTTAACCCTTCCAAATATTTTAGTCATAATGCAACAGAAAGTAAAAGGTACCTTTATCCAGCCACTTTATATAACTGCAGAGACCCTAATCAAAAGGGCTAAGAAGAATAATACATTTCATTATTCAGTATTAAGTGTTTAGATTCGATTTTGTGCAACATTGAATAATGATTCGGCTCTGTTTGGATCCCCCAAAATTTATGAAATATTATTTAGTGTGTTGGATTGTAAGTTATTTGAGATATTTTTACTGTAACACTTTTTTGTGATGTGATGTATGTGAGATAAAAAGGTAATTGGGAAGATAAAAAGATGTATTAAAAATTATAATGGTGATGTAAGCAAATATATTTGGGGAAATAACTTACAATCCAAACACACTCATTGTTTTTGTAGTTAAAAAACTAGGCTTGAGTTATGTTAATCTACCTATATATATAGTAAAAGCGCGAATGGGTTTTCTAAGGATGGTAGTTGTTGTGCTGATGTGGCTGCATTTTATGGGCTGGAGTTTGGTCGTCAATCACGTGGGACTCGCGTGCTTTCGCTAGGAGGAGAAATGGAATTCTTGTTGTTGTCCAAGAATGAGGACCTTTGGTTTTGATTAAATTGGTTTCCAAATACTCGTGCCATTCTTTGGTTCTCCGTGTGTGTGTGTGTCTTCTGAATATTTTTTTGGCTTATAGTTAGGTATGTAATCGAGTCGAGTCAAGCTCGAGTATTGCTATACTCGAGCTCGACTCGACCTATAAATAACTTGGCTCGAACTCGACTCGAACTCGATCAAATCGAAAAATCTCAAACTCGATCTTGACTCAAGGAAATCTTTAAAAGCTCGAGACTCGACTCGATAAAGCTCGACCTTTAATCAAGCCTTATCGAGTCGAGTAATCAAGTTTTTTGACTCGATACCTTACTTGTAAATTCAGTATAAATTATACCCATAACGGTCATTTTATAATTATAATACATATATATTATTTAAATTATATGGCTTGACGAGCTACTCGTTGAGCCACGAGTTGCAAAATTCTGACTCGAACTCGACTCGAATGTGTACTCGAAGTAGCTCGAACTCGGTTTGACCAAGTTCAAGCCAAGCCATTGACCAAGCTACTCGCGAGCTACTCGTGAATAGCTCAGCTCGCTTACATCCCTACTTATAGTGAAAGGATTGATGGGATCATGACCACTCCAATTTAAAGGGCTCAAGGTAACCACTCCCATCAATCTATTTCCACATTTTCCTCTCTTGTCTTTTGACAAATATTTATGCTGAGCAAACAAGTTTCCTCAAGGTAACCAGCCTTCTCTTCGAAACCGATCAATCACAATGTTCCAATTTAACACCCATTTCTTCTCATTTTCGCAATCTTTTCCGGGTAGCTTCCAGATATGCTAGATTTTCTTGGAAGTTCTTCTTTGTCAATAAACATTATTGGTGGATTTTGCTTTCCAATTTTTTTCTTTTGCAATTAACTCTCTCTCAATGCTTTCACTTTGACTACCAAGATCAACCCAAAAAAAATTACGTCAAATCATTCTGGAAGGGAAACAAAAAAAAAAAATTAAGCATTTGCATGGTAATCGAGTGACTTTTAAGGTTTGCTTCCTGTTATTTTGTAGATATTTCTTGGCTGTGAATTTTTCTTTTTCATTTTTAAAATTTTATGACTATTGGGTATCATTTGGTGATTATTTTGTTTTTTGGTTTTTTTTTGCGTGCATTATGACTAGTAAAGAAATAGAGGAGTTCATAAAGAGAACTACATGCAGTTGGTTTCTTCAAGTTGTTTATTGCTTGGTGGTTATACGGTAGTTTTTAAAAGATTTTTTTTTTAGGGTTTTCTTGTCTAACTTTATATTTGTTGTGATATTGCAGGTTTAGATATGGAAAAATCTTTTGCAATGTGTCTTGCCTACGATTTTTCATATAAATACTCCAAGAAGATTATTCTCATTGCTTAAAGGGTTTGTTCTTTCCTCCCCTGCCTAAACTTCTCTAGCCTTTTTCCCCTTTTTGTTCTCCGGTTTAGTTGTCTAACATTGTGGCTTGTTGTGGTTTTTTTTTCCCTTTGTAGGATAATAGGGTTGTTCCAGATCTTCTCTCTCTGCTTGATCTTCTTTAGCTCCAGAAGCAAGGAAATTTGCAGAATCTATCTCCAAACTATATGGTTCTTTGTTGCCTCTTAATCTTTGTTTCCTTTCTATATTTATTGGTTTTATTCCCCCAAAATTTTCACCTGGTTAATGTCTAAATTTTGCCTATATTGTTCCTTATTTCTTTATCCATGCTTTCTCACAAGACAGATGCAGCCAAGAGAAGATCATCACAAAGAAACATTGCGGGCAATTTTGCTTCCTTGGGTTTCGTCCTTCTTCATCTTAGGTTTTTTCTATTTTATTTTTTCATTTTTTTTAACTTTTGTACTCTTTTTTAAGTAGTTTCTATGTTACTTGTTTCTTTCTTTTGGGTCTCTAGAGCCCCCTGTACAAACTTGTATGATATTTATTATATATGGAAAAATTACTTGGTAGAGAAACTAAAGGAAAAGGTTGTCGAGAAACTCTGGAAAATGGAGTTTTCATGGCTCATCTGATGGTTTTTTTTTTTTTTGGTTTGTTATATGTAGGAGTACGTTCAATTATTGACTCACAAAAGACAATCCATATGGTAACCAACCCAAAGTCTCCATTTGTGGAGATTAAATTTCATGTCAATGACGGTTAAAAACTTTAGTTATTTTTTCATGTCTTTATTTTTGAGAAAACTATTTTTCTTTTTTTTTTTTCCTTGTGAAGTTTTGGTTCTCATTTTCCGGACAGTGTATATGGATTCTTTAAAACAAAAAGAAAAATACTTTTGTGTTTTCTTATTTTTTTTTTCAACAAACGTTGTGTTTTCGTAGTTGCTAATAAAAGCACTGGGGCTGATCAAGGAGACACTCGTTTTAAGGAGATATAATAAAATTATATAGTCCTAAGCGATTTTTTTTTTTGGAGAAAAATTTGTGTGAGTTGCATCTATGGTTGTAGAATTAGTTATTAGAATGATTGAAAATTTGGATTTTGATTGACTCATTATAGATGGTAAGAGCTTGAAAGTAAAATTGGATTTCTACTATTGCTTTAGGTAGAATAATTTCAAATGTATTACACTTTGAATATGTCTGAAGATCCAAGTTTTATTTGATTTAACTGTTCCATTGATGATGCATTATGCTGCTGGGTTTAATTATTCTTGCTGGCTTTGGTTAAGATTGTCTTTGTTGCTTTTTCGGTTCTTGAGATATTCCTGTTCTTTTGTTTAGAACATTAAAAGTAGAAGTGTGAAGATGCTCATGGGTTATTTGCATTAATATCATCAAGAAATTTTGTCAGATCTCATTGCTTTTGGTTTCTCCTGAGGTACTGTCTTGTCCTTTTACTTATTTATTTGCTTATTTTGACTTTCAGACTATTATTATAGGTTGGTATAAATTGCTTTTTTTCTTCTCCAAAATTTGATGTTTCTGATCAGAATTAAGTGTTCCATAGAAATTCAAATTCCTATGATATTTTCTTGAGGATTTTTTTGTTCAAATGTTTGGTAATCTGGTTTATGACATTGCTTCTTGTCTGTAGCTTTTAACTTGGAGTTTCGTCTATAGAGAAGTTTTTCTAAACCCATCGTTCACTACTGGATAGGTATTTGCTTTCAGCCTTTCACGGGAACAAGAGGAGAGTTTGAATGAAGCTGGAGCTCTCTTATGCTATTAGTCGTTGAAAGTTTAGAATCATTTTGCTTGTGGCCAATTAGAAATGCTTTTTTCTTTTCTTTGTCAATTTGTTCAATTGGCACTGGTATATGGTTTAGTCTCCCTAAGTAGATTTTCTTTTTTATACTGCATGTATATGCATTTTATTATTCGTTTGAATATATTGTAAAGGAAACTTATTGCTGTTAAATATTCTTTTCTAGGAACTGACAACTTGATTTGTGGTTTTTATCAACAAAAAAAACAAACTTATAGCTATTAAATGTCTTTTTTAGGAACTAACAACTCACTTTATGTAATTCTTCGAGCTATATTTTTTCCTCTTCTCCTCCATTGCATGTGTCTTTTTTTTATTTTTATTTTCATTCTATACAAAAGCGAGGAGCATCTTAATGCTCTTAGTAGTCTACTCATTGTCTTGTCTTGCATTTCCTTAATAGATTATTCATATTCACTGCTTAATAAAACTACAAAAACAAAATGACAAAGTTTTTGGTGTATTTTTTTTTTTGTAACTTTTCATACTTAATATTTGAATTTGAATTATTGGATATTTCTGGGCAACCTTGAAATTACACCGCGCATCGTGGGGTGTTCGCCTCCTAATATATTGATAAGTCCACATTGCTCACTGTATACGAACGACATCATTTGAGCCAAGAAAAAAAAAAAAACTTGCTGTATTTCACACCCAATTATCTTCTTCGGCTGATTTCCACTGCACTTTCCCCTTATCCATTTGTTGCTCTTTGGCGAGTCTAAAGGCGTTAAGAATTTATAGTCTGTTTTTGTGGAAGACTCATATGAATGGCCATGTCCAAGCTGGTTTTTTCTTATGGAAGTTATGTTATTCATTTCTCAAAAAAATCAGAATCTCTCTCCCAAGACAATAATACTACTGTAATCATGTGGAAATTTAAACCCTAAAATGACGCACGCCTATTCATCTCTGAAAATACAGGCAGCTAGTAGCTTGAAAGTGATTTAAAAGAAAAAATACTTATTTTTTAAATATAGGTCAATCCAAGTGGATAGCTTTTTTTTTTTTAATAACGAGTTTATCATACGCAGCAATCCAGACAACATCGGTAATTTTTGAAAAATTGCTGTAGTAAAATATTTAAAAAACACCTCACCTCACCTCAGATTTGCAGGTCTTGGTCGTCATGGTTGTGGTCCTCGTCGTCCAATAATGTATAGTCGTCGTCATCATCATCATCATCTCATCGTCGTCCAATGACACCAATGTTCAGTTCAGCCCATCCATTTCACACCACACCTCCACTATCCAATCCACCGCCGCCTGTGGACGCAGTTAGTTGCCCAGTCCAATCCACCCCACTCCAGCCACGGCGGTTTGGCTGTTGCTTTGCTGTTATTAGCTTGGACAAAAAAAAAAAAAAAGAAAATACTCCCAATGAAAATAACATTCCTTTTTTTTTTTTTTTTTGGGTTTTCGGCATCAAATAAACCTCGTCCTTCCCCATTCCCCAAAATATCATCGCCATTCACACGCAGTTTCTATCTCAAATTCATTCTGCCCTCCTTGTTTTTCCCAGTTACGAACTCCGCCTCGCCTCCTGGTATGCTTTTTTCCTTTCTTTTTTATCCTTTTTTTTTTAAAATTTTTTTTTTATAAGTTTAACTGCTGCTGCTCTGGTGATTAATCATCATTATCACTCTATGCTGTCGGAATTTTATTTTGAATGAAAATTTTTTAAGTATGAGTAGTAGCAGTATTATAATGCTACTCTTATTTGCTCCACCACCCCCCAGAATCAGAGCGCTGGCTGCTCTGACTTTCTGCTTCCTTCCATTTTATGTTGTTCTGTTCTACCTGCTGCCTCGTCCTTCTAAGCTAAGGCTCTTAGCTAGTGGTAGTGCTGCTACCAACATTGAACAAGTTGCCAATATCGGCTCAGGTTTTCCTTCTTCCCATCACGCCATTCCTAATACTAAATTTGATCGGATCGGATTACTTTCCTTTACCCTGTTACTAGTAGTATTGCGCTATTACTGATTGACCGCGGTACTTGTATATTGAGCTTTTTCCTATTGAGCTATTACTATTTACTGATTCACGCTAGTATTGAGACGGAGACCACGAATTGCTCTTTTTCCTACTGCCCTTCTTCTACTTATTAATTGGATAGTACTTACTAATTTTTTTTTTTTTTTTTTAAGAAAGAAAGTCTTTGCAGGCCGTGATATGATGCTGGGGTGGTCCGCATCTTGTATCTGTACTACTAGTATGATAGTATCAATAGTGTTTGCTGTGTCGCTGTATTGCTGCTGCTGCTCCCCCGGCCTGCTTGCGCTTGCCCAACGTACTCATCCCTCTGAAGGTAAACTTATGCGAGATTTAAATTCTCATTTCTTGGGCATTACGTTGATCTCTTTATCGTTGCAGTCTCGGCCTTGCATGCTATCGCCATCAATCTAATTGATACCAACAATGTTCTCGAGAATTGGAGGAAAGGAGATCCATGCATAAAAAACTGGACCGGAGTTCTATGTTTTGATGCATTTGGAGCAGATGGGTACTTTCATGTCAGGGTGCTGTATGTTTTTTTTTTCTTTCTTTCTCGCTACTAGTTCCTATTTTTGGTACACTATTTCTTGCAACCTTCAACTGGGCTCTCCTTCTAATGCAGCCTCCTAATGAATAAGAATCTCTCTGGAACTTTAGCCCCTCAGCTTGGTCAATTATCTCAACTTCACATCTTGTGAGTGGCAGTTTTGCTTTGTTACATCTGTTAAGTCTTGCAAATTCCGCTCTAGATTCCCAAACTTTCTGCATAGTCTAACGCTTCACTTTACTTTTCTCCCTTGGTCTGAAGAAACTTTATGTGGAATCACCTGACTGGCAGCATACCTAAGGAGATTGGAAATATTGCGTCGCTGAGACTTCTGTGAGTCCTGACTTCGGATGCTTCCTCTAAAAAAACTACTTTGCTCGTCTTCCCTTACAACATTTGCTTTGCCTCTTCATACTAGACACGTGTACTCTGCTTTTCATGCATTGAGTTTGGTGCCCAGAAACTTAGGCAGCCGGTAGCAACTAATTACACTGTGTTCAGAAAACTGAAATTTTCAGTTTCAGCTTGGATTATTTGATTTGGCTTTACCTGTGTGAAATGTTTGTAGCTGCTACTCTCAATGTAACTTTGAGTAGATGCTCAGTTATTCTTCATGTAAATATTAATTACACGTAAATTGCAGAGACTAAAATGATACGTTCCCATTCCCTAGCAGAACCTTCTAAGTCATAGTTCGACTAAAACCTAGCTGCCAAAATCTAGCTTGGACCTTGCACCTTCGAGCTTCTTTCTTGTCTGTTAGAAGACGTGCATGGTATCAGGGTTTTACTGATGTTCTGAATATGTATGATCCCTTTGGTGCATAATCAACTGGTTCTTCAAGTATAGGTAGGGCAGTGTCAGATGAATGGGTGCCCCCTAAAATTTGATGAAATTATGTTGTTACTGCAGGCTCCTGAATGGAAACAAATTATCAGGTTCTTTGCCAGATGAGCTTGGCTATCTATCAAATCTGGATAGGTTCCAGATAGACGAAAACCAGTTATCTGGGTCAATACCAAAATCTTTTTCAAATCTGCATCGAATTAAACACATGTGAGCGCTTCTTACCTATTTGTATCTTGAAACCAACATGTTTGGCTCTTCATCTTTGTTAGTAACTTGCATACATCTGACATGTGCAGTCACTTCAACAATAACTCGCTCAGTGGTCAAATCCCTCCTGAACTTTCTAACTTGACAACAGTTGTTCACTTGTGCGTCAATACTCTCTCTCTCTCTCTGTGTGTGTTGGACAGAGTATAATCTGTCTGCTAAAATTTGCTCTTAATGGACTTGTTTAATTTCTACAGGCTTTTGGACAATAATCACCTATCAGGGTATCTTCCTTCAGAGTTTTCCACTTTTCCGCAATTGTCCATACTGTGAGTTTCCACCATCCGATGTAAATGCCATATTCAAAATGATACTCATGCCCTTAAAAGTATTGGCATCTTATTTGTGTTACTTGAATTCTTTGTTTTCTGAACTTTATTATGCATGGCATTAGTTGAACCATAATGCATCCAACACTGTTAGCCTTGAGGTCACCTCAGATCATGTTATGTGCTAGATGCAGCTCTGATCAGAAGATGTATCTCCCAAAGACCTCCTCCTTAAGGAAGAGGAAAAGGAAAAGATAGACACTCCTACTATTATTATGTCATCCTTAATCAAAATAATTTCCTGACTTTTCCAACGTGCCATAATCTTAACATTGACCTGTAAGCTTTCTTTTTCAGTGATAGCAGGCATGCATAGGTTTCTTAGTCCGCTTTCTAGTTCTGTAGTAATGTACTCTGGTTGTATTACTTGTCATATAATGGACTGATTTGTGCACTAACACATCTACATCTATTTATTTTTTTGCTTTGTTCTTGCAGTCAACTTGATAACAACAATTTCAGTGGTGCTGAAATTCCTGCTGCTTATGGAAATCTATCAAATTTAGTTAAACTGTAAGTTCTTCTGCAATGAAGATCTCCTAATTGTGACACTTTTTCCAATTTATTTAGTTAAACAATGTGCATTCATTTAGGCAAGTTCATGTATTAGATCCTTGCTTAGAGAAGCTTCTATAGGTTTTTTTAGCTATGATTAGTTTAAGCCGAAACAACTCAATTGAGAAAAGATTGAGAATATTTATGTGCACTTTTTATTGAACCTTGATTCTGTCCATGAGACAGATGTGGTATGTCTTCTTCTTTTTGCATAATTGTTTGGAAGCGCTATCACTATGATGATGGGATGCTAGAGGCTATGAGGTTAATGGGTTCCAGAAAATTTGAACTTGTGCTCTGCAAATACCGCAGGTTATTGTCGCTTGTCCCCCTTAATAGACTTACTTCGGTAGCATGTTTTTTTGCTACTATTTGGAACAAACTTCAAGCACCTTACAAGGCTTGAGACCTGCATGGTGCGGGTTCATATTTGAGAGGATTTTCCCTAGTAAATAGTAGATAGGGTTTATATTCTGTTACCTAAGAATAAGAACCTTCAAATGAAGTCAGCTGGATCAGTTTTCTTAGTTTAAGTGAACTGATATTTTTTGAACCAATTAGTTATTCAATGTGGCTGAGTATTTGTTTCTAATTCACTGATTGTCCTAAGAATGGTCAAAATAAATTTCAGTTCTTCAGCACACCTTGAATGAAGTCATTAATCAGAGCCTTCTTTTTATCTCCATCCGTGCAGTGGACTTCCCATGCTACTTCCCTGTCAGATTGATCAATTTGACATAGCAATATCTTCAGAGCTATGGCCATACATTGTATGTGCTGTTGCTCTAAAGAAAAATATACATAAGCTATCTGGACTTTCACCTAGTAATTCATTCAAGGTCTATAAGGATTTCAGACAGCTTCTATGGATGCTGCATATAGACGGGCATCCTTCTTTGATTTGTTTGCACCATGTATATTGGAAGTAAATCCCTATGCTGTGTTTGTTTTCTTGTCTTAAGTTTTTATCATTGTATTGATAATTATTTTTGTGGACAAGAGAATCACACATGAGGATGATGCTAGAGATCATCCCAGATGTGTCAAACTTCCTTTCATTTTGGTACATGAGATGAGTAGGCCACCTCCAACGTTTCCTGCTTACTTCAAGTTGGAAGCTTAATAGCAGGACTAGGAAGATAATCTTAACATGCATTTCTTTTTCTTGAAGTATCTTGTTTTTGTGTATTGGAAGGATTTCTTTATGATTCAGCTTTTCCATTTGGTAATATATTTGATATATTGAAGGATTTTTCTTGACTTTTGTCCCTTTTGTTGCTTATTCAAAAGTAATTTCTTTATCTGTACAAAGCTGCTTTGGACCGTCTGTGTAGTATTGTTTTTTTTTTTTGGACATTTCTCCTAGAATATCACACTTTTGTGTATTGCCTGTACGATGAGAAAGAAGATTTACTGTTTTCATGACATTGCAATAGCTTGTTTTCTGGCTAAAATATTTTAATTGCATCTTTCAGCACAGGTATCTACTGCATTTTGAACAGATGCTATTATTACATTAGTCCAGGAACATCATGTTGTTCCATTAGATCTCACAAATTAGACTTCAGTGCAAAGTGTTGTTTTGAAGTGTATATAAGAACAGTCTAGGGTATTTTTTGTTTGGGTTGACTTGGCAGTACTTGAACCATTTCTTCTGATGTAACAGAAGTCTCAGAAATTGTAGCTTAGAAGGACCAATTCCCGATCTCAGTTGGATAAAAAATCTGAGCTATCTGTAAGTTTCACAGTTGTCATAGTTTGAAGTGCTTGTTTTTTTAACTTCCTTGATCTTTAATTGCCTTTTGACTGCAAGTTTCATTTGTTTATTATCTCTGTATGGCTTGTAAACTACTATGGAATATCTAATGACTTACTGGCATTCTACCATTGCAGAGACCTAAGCCAAAATCAGCTCTCTGGGACTATACCACCAAATAACCTGTCCAACAATCTAACTACTATGTATGCAACTCGAGTTGTATTATTTCCTTGTATGGAGTATTACATGGTTATCTTTTTGTTGATTTCAGTGAATTGAAAGGAACTTATCCTTTCGGATGGACCAAGTGAATATACATTTGAAACTCAGCATTAGATTAATTGCAAATTTGACTCTACTCTTCTTTTACTTTAGTTTGTTTCTGTTTCTAGTTATCATAGTATTATTAGATTAATGAGAAGTAATGGTTGTTAAAAATTTCTTGTACAGTGTTCTGTCAGATAATCAGCTTAATGGATCAATTCCTGAAAGTTTTTCCTATCTCCCTCTTCTCCAGAAGCTGTGAGGTTCTTCGACCATGTTACTTTTATTGTTTATGTGTTTCTAGTGACTTTACATATACATACCTTGGAATTACTTATAACATTCAGTAAATCAGTATAAGTTCATAATGGGATTTCTTACTGGCTTTCATGTTGCAGGTCCCTTGATAATAACTTTTTTACCGGTTCAGTTACTGTTGATCTCTGGCAAAACAGATCCTTTAGTTCAGCCGCCAGACTTTTGATGTAAGACCTGGAAGTAGAATAGAAGATTTGCATTGATCTCTGCCATAATTTCCAAGAACTGTAGAGTGAAATCTGAACTTGGGCATGTCATGTAATTTCCTATCTGACTAATTTTTCTCTATGCACATTGTAATTCCAGTGATCTTCAGAACAATTCACTTTCAAACATTATTGGAGACCTTGATCCTCCTGTGAATGTTATGCTGAGGTATGCTTTGTCTGGTCACTTGGAAGCTGTTCAGCTTTCACATTTTACCACTTCGCACCTTGTTTGTTTTAGTTGTAATCACTAAAACTTATGTTCTCAATTCTTGCTAGTCAGGCTTCTTTGACAAATCTAACAAGTCATGCCATTTTGCTTGCTGTTAGACAAGTTCAAGTATCAGAAAAATTTCTTGCATTCATGCTTGTACTTATTTCCTTTGTTAATGCATGGAATGAGTGAGAAATTGAATGAGTCACTATCAATGTATTATATGAAGAAATTGAATTCCTCATTAACATGTTCCTTGTAAAACAAAATTGTAATGGACCGGTTGGGATCAAGGATATAATTTTGGCATTGCTATTGTCTAAGTACTTTAATCCAATTAATCTATGATTTGTGAGCTGTGAACTCAGGTTTGTTATTTTAGGCAGTGACTTTTCAACATTTCGACCTCCTTTTGAAAAGATTCCTTAATAGTTATTTAGGTAATTTTTTAGTATTTAAATAAAAGTCATAACAAGTTAGGAATTTCAACAAATTCTGTGTAATGTGCTGCTGTTGGTGGACATAGTAACTCAGCATGTTATTTCATCCTGAAATGCTTGGAAATTTATCAGTTTTATCTTGTTTGTAAAAAGTTTCACGATACATTATTGCTTGATCGTTGTTATTAGACATTAAAAAAAAAAAATCAAAGAGTAGGTTTTCCCGTTCATCTAGACCCAAAAGCTGTATCTTTCCTCATTGGAAACAATATGCTGAAAATTTGTAAAAGGGTGCGCTAAGAGGATTAATCAATAGAGAGAGTGTGACTTTGAGCTATTTATCATAAAGGGCGTTTGTTTTGATCATTGTACAAAATTTACTAATCAACGTACACTAAAAAATGTACATTTTGTATGCAAATCAGTACACATGCCTTTTGTGAATAGTTAATTCAGATCAGTGTCCCTCTTTATCAATGAGTCCTTTACAATTTTCCAAAAAAAAAAAAGGTTCAGGATTATGTTCCATGAGATAGTTCATTTTTTTCATTAATCTGGAGGTCTAAACAGCATTTATTTGGCCTCCTGTGAGAAAAAGATTATAGTCCCTTATATCCTGTCACAACTTAAGATTAGGCCCCTCTACCCAATACAGTGTGGTTTTGATTGATGTTCAGCTTAGCTTTGTACAGGTAAACATTAAGGTTTTTACTGCATGATCCTCAAGTGGAGTATTTGCTTCTTAATGAATCTATGCTCCTATACTTGGTTATTGGGCTTTGGTTCTTATTTTGTACACAATATTTGGAAGTGAGACGTGATTCAGGAAATAATTTTTAACTTAAAGAACCATGAAACAAAGTATGAAAGTTGTTTTAGAACTCCCATCACTGGGAATTTCTTTTCATGTTTATAATCCATAACATTAGCCACTGGTGCGGATTGATTGGTAAAGAGATATCTGAAAACAAAATAGAAATGGCCTTTCTCTTGTTAAGGACTGCTTCTCTACATTATAATTGTTTGGGAGATATTAGTAAACTTGTCTTCCTTCACACACTCTATTTCCTATCATCTGGTCATCTCTTAAACTGTAACCCTAAACCTTTTAATCCTGGTTTGCTTAGCGTAAAACTTTTTTTAGAACCATTAGCTTGCAAGAAAGATGTCAATTACTTTAACTAACTTGGGATCTTATCATCTTTTCTTGGTCTTAGTCCTGTTTTTCTTTTCCTGTTTTTCTTTTCTTCTTCTCTACACTTATCATTTATCAGCTCTTGTTCAGACTGCAAGGTAATCCTGTCTGCAGAAATGCAAATATAAAGAACATCAGCCCATTTTGCGGACCTGGAGCTGACATAAATGATGTTCCCAGTAATTCAACTAATTCAAACAAGCCTTGTCCTATTCAAGCATGTCCTATAGACAATTACTTTGAATATGTTCCTGAATCACCTGTCCCATGCTTTTGTGCATCTCCTCTGAGAATTGGATATCGGCTAAAGAGTCCTAGCTTCTGTTACTTCCGTCCATATGAGTATGCATTTGAGTCATACCTGACAAGTTCTCTCAGTCTCAACCTTTATCAAGTGTCAATTAACTCCTATTCCTGGGAAAAAGGACCTCGTCTGACAATGTACTTGAAGCTGTTCCCCGTGGCTAGTGCTGATCGCTCAGGTTATTTTAACACAAGTGAGATTCTTCGAATCAGGGACATATTCACATCTTGGAAATTTCATGGAAATGATTTTTTTGGACCTTATGAACTTCTCAACTTCACTCTTCTGGGACATTATTCATATGGTAAGCGTTCATGCCAATGTGTGCTTCTAGCTAATCTAAAAGCTCATATCACGTGTAATATGTCTAGCATATTTGAACTTATATGGAACCTGACCGCATACGGTTATGTAAGATATCACATGGATATGAATCAAATTTGAAAGACAGCTTTGTGACTTTCAATTCCTATATGTAAAGTGATGACGCAGGCATAAGCTGGTTAGACACATATCTGCGTCTTTGGAAGCCTAAGAATAAAACTAGAGGGTCCTTGGCAAACAAGCAGAAATTTTGGTCTGATTCTTGGAGTCTATGATAGTCATAGTCAATTATCTGCATTTGTTATTTTACTATTTTCTGTTTTTTAGGAGTATTCTAGAATTTGAGTCTTTATTATGTTAGGTTTATTATACTCGGTAAGTAATTGGAGTGTTTTGTTATAAGGTAACTTCCTACAAGTATTATAGTTCTAAGACAAATTAAATTTTCTGAAGGAGTTTAGAGATGGGAGAAGTTTCAGGAGAGGTTTTAGGAAGTTTTAATTATAAATACTTATGTGTTCCTACGTTATTATGGACAGGGAATTGATGAAATAAAATTTGAGTTTAGCTGATTAATTGCTTCCTTTCTTCTTCCTCTCTTTTCTTCCCAATTTACTGTTCACAGGTACCGGTCAAACCCCTAAACAAACCATGATTTCTCATTCTTCCGCTAGTGCTAATAAGGCAAGATCTAACCCATTTTGTCCTACATCATAAAGCTAAATGCTGGAAGTGTAATTGGCAAAGCAATTAGTTTTAGCTGGTGATATTCATTGGTTTGCCAATTAATTACTACACCTTCATGCTCTTGAAGGTTGTTTCGGCTTCAGATTTAGTCCTATTATTAGCGCTGTATAAGTTTCTTATTTTCATTTCTAAGCTACAGATAGTTTTCGAGGCAAATGACATAGAAATTGTAGGCAAAACTTGTTTCCCAGGATCTGCACTAAACTGCTATTAAAAATGTATTGGTGGTGGATGGTGGTGCATAAGCTGGCATTGAAATGCACATTAGGCAAGAGGAAATATGATATAGCAGAGGATCATGTACCATATGAAATGCTATGTTCGTGACTTGCAGCACCACTTCTTGTAGGCATCCAATGTTAATTACCATAAAATACAAAAAGCTAAAACGTCTCTGCAATACTAAGTGACTTTGTGTTAACATTCAGCTGTGCTGCAAACATGTATCACAGCTGAAATCCACCTTTCACAAAAAAGGTGTAACACAACTGAAATTCACCTTTCACCAAATGCTACACTACATTTTCATTTTGATATTTTTCGCATAATTGTTAAACTTTTGACTGTAGTTGAAGTTTCACTGGTGTGCGTTGCAATTGGACCTTATATTGCACCTACATTTGATATCTTAATAGCAGGAAGTTGATCGTAACAATTGATGTAGTCTTAACTTCTTTTGCTGCAGTGAATTCTGAAACCAGCGGTAATAGCATGAGCAAGGGTATTTTGGTTGCAATTGTGCTTGCTGCAGTTGTCGTTGCAGTTAGCATCTCAGCAACTATTACAGTTTTTGTCACTAAAAGACACAAAAGATACCAGCTTGCACCATCAAGGAGACGTTTATGTTAGTTCTCATATTCGATGTTCTTCTTCCCATTGAATGTAAATCTCTCTCAAAAAATTTATGAAAACTATTTCTATTTTTCTTGAATTTCAGCCTCTAAGCTTTCTATAAAAATAGAAGACGTTAAAAGCTTCACCTTTGAAGAACTGGCACTGGCAACAAACCATTTCAGTAGCTCAACTCAAGTTGGCCAAGGAGGTTATGGGACAGTTCATAGAGGTACTTTAGCGGATAATACTATTGTAGCCGTCAAGCGTGCAAAAGAAGGATCATTACAGGGTCAGAAGGAATTCTTAACGGAGATTGAATTGTTATCGAGGTTGCATCACCGGAATCTTGTTTCACTGCTTGGGTACTGTGATGAAGAAGGGGAGCAGGTAAATAGGATTGGTGAAGGAAAGGTTCTTGAAATCATTTGCTAGTGTTTCATTTATTTTTATATTGTTCCTGATAGGACATTTTAAGGCCTAGGATAATTCTTTCCCTTGGGTGCACAAATTATGTGATATCCTTCTCTCTCTCTCTCTCTCTCTCTCTCTCTCTCTCTCTGCACGCACACGCAAGCATGCACTTGAGTTTTTGTTTTCTTACTGATGGGCAAAGGGAGGATTCTATGTGGAAAAACAGATGGTAAATCATTCTTCCTCACTGCTTGGGTTTTTTGAGGATTTGTTATAGCAAATATCATTTTGTTCTCTCTTTTTTTTTTTTTGGCTTACAGATGCTTGTTTATGAGTTCATGCCAAATGGAACATTGCAGGACTGGCTTTCTGGTATTGAGTTGAGTTTATGTTTTTCTCACATTTGAGCTTTCTCATTTGAATCTATTTGTCATGTCATCCAGTAATTCCTTAGTGGCTCAATTCTTTCATGTGACAGCAAAAACTGGGAAAACGCTAAATTTTGGAGCTAGATTACATATTGCATTAGGTGCAGCTAAGGGAATCCTTTACCTTCATACTGAAGCTAATCCGCCCATATTCCACAGAGATGTTAAAGCCAGCAACATTCTTCTTGACTCTAAGCTCACAGCTAAAGTTGCTGATTTTGGACTTTCACGACTTGCACCGGTAGTGGATGATGAAGGGGCTTTGCCAGAATATGTTTCAACATTTGTCAAGGGAACACCTGTAAGTCTGAGTCTTCTCTCTCTCTCTCTCTCTATTTATATATATGCTGCATTCGTGTATTTTGTGTGTGGGAAGTGGAGCTGGTATACCAACATCTGCCATCATAAGTATGTTTATCTGGCTAATCACATGACTTATACTGTTCCATAATAGGTCCATTACTAGGGATGGAGTTAAATATTGCATAACTGGACCTTAATTCGACATCACTAGGTTTTCTCACAAGTGAGCGGATATTGCAAATAATTTCCTCTAGAGTTAATTCTGATGTTCAGCACTCAATAATTGTACATACACCACATTTCCAACTAATATCTTGTAGCTGGGTTAAAATTCAACTGTTAGTGTTCCGTTATTAGAAAACAGCGTATTAAGTATAACCACTGGGTTGGGAAGAAGAAAAGGAGAGAGTGAGAACAACTCCACAAGTTAAGCAGGAGATCATATTTGTTCTTCTTCTCTTCTGTTGGGGCTTGGTGGGGTGGAGGAAAGAAGAAAGAGATGAAAGGATTGTATAACTATATTCCAGCACAGTTTTATAAAGAATGATCTGCTAAACCAGATAAGGCCTGTCATCACCAAGAACAGATAATTGAAATTTTTTTCCTATTGCCCTTAGAAGTTTTAACGATAAATGTCTACTAGCATTAGTAGGATTAGTAAGAGACAGCAGGATAGGTTGACTATTGACTCAAATACCAGGAAAGAGAATTTGGATTCTCTGGGTCTTATATTAGACCCTACAAATTTTGGACACCGCCATGAATGTCTAACGTGATTTTATGTGCAGGGTTACCTTGATCCTGAATATTTCTTGACACGTAAGCTGACAGATAAGAGTGATGTTTATAGCCTTGGAGTTGTATTTTTGGAGATTTTGACAGGGAAGCAACCAATATTGCATGGCAAGAATATTGTCCGTGAGGTAATTTCTTAGGGAGCCTTGGCTGCTACTTTCTTTGCTATGGCGCTATTTTCTCTAATCCGATCTGGATACAGGTTCAAGTAAAATTGGTGGGTATGTGCCAATATTTTATGGTTTCATCCCAAACCCTATTCATAGACATGACTAGCTGCCCACCTCGTTTGAAAATAATGACACAGAGAAAAATGTCTCTGGAACTAAAACATTCTATGTCAGGTAAATTTGGCTCATCAATCAGGTGCAATGTTCTCCATAATAGACAACAGAATGGGATCTTACCCCTCTGAATGTGTGGAAAGGTTTATTGCTTTGGGTCTCAAGTGTTGCCAGGACAAACCAGAAGACAGGCCATCAATAGTAGATGTAGTGAGGGAGCTGGAAAATATTCTTCGGATTATGCCAGAAACTGGAGTTGATTCATCAGAGTCAAGATCCAAATTCTTCAGTGAATCAGTATCACCTTCCTCGCTGTCAGCTAACACAAGCAGGGACTTGTATGCATTGTCGAGCACTTCGGGAGGTGGCCTTATCACCGAGGCATCACTCTCTGTGACACCACGATGACACTTCAAATGTACAGAAGATTGGTAGTATAATGTGAGTGTTCTTTGTAACTTATTGACACGATGGTTTTTCCTCCTGAACTGTTTCGTTTTTTGGCCGGTGTATTTTGAGGAGCGGTCCATTAGGTATTTGAACTCGTCAAGTTCACTTTAATTGCTTCTTGCGATTAATTTCTCATTCTATCATCTTCAGAAATTCTCAGCAAAAGGTGTCACCCAAAATCTATTGGTCGCTGAAAAACTAAACTTTGTTTCAATTTTCATGGCATATCAAGTCGTAGATACACATCATCATCCTGAGAGTCCAGCAAATAAAACATACTACCAAAAACATAGCTGAGGCCTCCAGCAAATAAAACATGCTACCAAAAACATAATTGAGGTCTCCGTGATACTTCAGGACATGAAATAGACGCCTCTAAACATGGATCTCGTGGAACTTTGAATATCTTTCCTTCTACAGTTTCTGTTTTATTTCTTTCCCTGGTCGTGCTAGACGTCTAACCTGATAAATCATCAAAACCGAAGCAAAAGATTTGTAATTCAGGTTCCTAGGTATGTAGTCGAAAAGAAGCAAATGATTTGTAATTTGTATGAAGTAGAAAAGTTGCACTTGCAGGAGATGATCAATCATGTCAAAGCCAAAAAGACCATGCAGGAGACATCTTTGACATGGATGGAACCAAGCAGTAACTAATTTGCAAAAAACGAATATCAATCGCAATTCGAACCTGTGTTAATGCGGCTATGTTTGGGCCTCATAATGCTGGTTGCAAGAGAAATCTTGGCATAAGAATAGTGGTATCAAAGACTACGAAGAAAAGGCTGAACTCATTGCTGAGACCGTAATTTTCAGCCTCAGGGGTGCATGATCGATTAAACACAAATAGTACAATGCTAGTAAGGCAGTCGAGGATCCAAAGTAGGGGACAGGGGGAAAAAAAGACGAGGAATTAACAACCATCTTTGGATTCGTAAACAAAACAAACTTGTCATTTTTATGGATAGACAAGAACTACTAATGATGATAGGAAAAATCCTCAACTGGGAAAAAAGGGAATTGGCAACGCAGCTAAAAAAATCACTTAGAAGGAAGCAGACACATTATTATTGGTACTAGTACTAGTATTGTTTTGCTTCTGTTCCTGTTCCGTCATTGACCAACTTGACTTTGTCAGCAGGCACAGCATCTCCAGCTGCAGCACCACCTTCCCGGGCACCCTCCTCCTCCTCCTCCTTGACTAGTTGTTGTTGTTCCTGTTCCAGCTCAGCAGCAGCGAAAGACGGAGGAGGAGGAGCAGCAGCAGCCTGTGATCCTGTTAACCTGGCCAGTACGACAAAAGACATCCCTCCAAGGACATTGTTTAAGCACCTCAAAACGACAACGGAGCTTTTGAAGAGAAAAGATGGAAGGCCCTTGGCAAGCAGAAACTCGATGCCATTGAGGGTTTGGTATCTGAAGTTGCTGCTGACGCCCATGTGGACGGCCCAGGTGAGAGCATTCAAAAGCGTCGGAGGAGGCTTGTTGGGGGTCTGGAAATTGGGATCTATCTTCTTCCTCATCTTGATCAGGGCATTGGAGATGGCAGTTCCCACGAGTCCGGCGGCGAAGCCCACGGCTGCAAAGAGGGTACCTTTGTACACAAAAGTTCCCATCCGACTCAACACGCCGTAAGCCCCCGGCTCGAACATGTGGCTGGGAGGACAGGAGGCAAAGATGGAGGGGAGGCGGCTAGAAGAAGGAGCGCCCCCAGCCCCCGCGGTGGGTGCCAGGAGATACATGAGTAGAAAATTGAGGATGGAACCGACGACGAGGGTAGAGAAAACGAAATCCAGTTCATTCAGGCCGAAATTAGGACGAGATGCCATGTCTCCAAGCACGCAGGCCGTCACCCCCACCAACTCCTCCATGAGTACCTTGAAAGGGAACTGCGGATCTGCCGCCACCCGCGATCTCCAGCCGCTGAGAAAAGCCCCGATGGGTCCGAATCCGGCATCATCATCAGAGGAGTTGGAAGGTGATGATGAAGAATCGGAGTCATCAGGGGGGCCGCCGCCGCCGCCGCCCAAACCCCGGTTGCCACCGATGCTGCCGCTATCACCGCCGGCGGCAAAGGCGGGTGGAAACCTGGGCTCCCTAGAGGAGGAGGCGTATAATTGCAAAGCAGATTGAGAAGCGGAGGAGATAGCAGAGGAGGAATTAGGACAAGTAGGAGGGAGGGGAAATTTGGGGGCTGGAAAGAGGAGATGATTAAGGCGATTGTTATGAAAATGGGCGGGAAAGGGAGAGTAGCGGAGCTGAGCCATGGTGGCCATTTCCGGCAAGCGGGGGGTTCGGGGGGGGGGGGAGGCTGTCAAGACAAGACTTCCCCAAAACCCCGTCCAGGCGTCCCACCCTCTCTCTGCCCGTTCGCCGTACCAATCCAAAAAAAAAATCAAAAAAGAAAAAAGTCGCTGCTGCTGTTGAGGAGAGCCTGGAGAGGAGAGTAAGAGAGTTGATACTAGTAGCCGGAACGGAAGGTAGGTATGTGCAGTTTTTAGTTCTGTCACTTACTAATTTTATGCAAATAATAATTAATAATAATAAAGGAAAATGTATATTTACCATACCGGGGAAGGGGAAGGGGAAGGGGAAGGGGGGAGAAACACTTACTACTACTGACACGTTAACCCTAATAGTGGTATACTAAAAAAAGATTAAAATTAAGGAAAGGGAAAGGAAGAAGGAAAAATATTACTTAGATTATGTTTGATAAAATTGAATCTGAATTTTGAAGTTTGAATTCTGAAATTTGAATATTGAAATAATTAATTTGTTAAATTTTTAAGCATTGAAAAAAATTATATAAATATTTGAATTTTAATACTAAACCTATTTATACTGTTTGATAAATATTTATAACTGAATGTTTAATTAGTTTAATTTGACAATTTTACCCTTATACCCTTTCATTCAAAAAAAAATAGAATCTATGATTTAATTAGTTTAAAATTGTTAGGTATGAAAATGACAATATTTATTTTTAAATCAAATTAATATAAAAAATGAAATATATTATATGAGGAGTATGGAGAAGATGTGAAAGTCATTAAAAATGGAGAAAAGAGAAACTAAAAACCGTTAGATAGGGAATATTAGATTATTTAATTAGATAAGAATTTTGAATATAATTAACAAATAATGGTAGATTTAATAGATAGGATAAAGTAATGGAAGTGGTTCTATTGATTCTTATCAGAATTAAGCATTCAGTTAGGATTCTTGTGCTGAAAAAAATACACATAGGTTCATCACTGCTTAACAAGTTCAGCAAATAGATTTTCATTTATCAAATACTCAAAATATGTGAAATGATTCAGTTTCAACACTTTTTTATATTATCAAACAGACCCTTAGTACTAATAAATATATATAGTCAGTGCAAGGAAGGAAAGAAAGAAAGACTAGTCAAGAAATCTTAAAACCCTAAGGACATATATGTGTTGGCTGGCGGCCGGCCGGCCCGCTTTCTTTGTATCCATCGGAAGTACGAATGAATATACGTTATTGACAATCATATGTCGTTGCCTGTTGGTGGTTTCTTGCTTCACGCCTTTCTTTGACTTCCACGTCCTACTGCTACCTGTGTTTTAAAATTTGGATCGAATCGATCGGTTCGATCAATTAAATCGAGAATCGGTCAAGTATTCGGTCTGACTCATGCTTAAAAACCGAGCAAGTAAAAATTCGATCAAAAACTGGATTTGATCGAAAAAATCGAATTTTTTCTGTTCAAACAGCATATATAAAAAGAATTCAAATTTTTTCAATATTATATTTTGACCCCTAGATTGTTAAAAATTATTAATATATCTCAAATATTTCATACTTTATCAATATGTTCTTAAAATTTGGTATTATTTTTCAATTAAATCCATAATTTTAATTCTAAATTTGCTAATGCTCATTAAATAATATAAATTGTTACTTGATTGTTCTAATTTTTTTGTATTTTCTTGTTAAATATATTTAAAATATCAAATCTATATGAATATACATTTATTAATATTTACATGTTATTAGGTATTTTACATATAATATTTTAATTTTTAAATAATTTGCATTTATGACGTCATTCGGTTCAACCCCTATCGAATCCGATTGAATCCATTAACCCATGACCCCCCTGAGATTGATCGAATCGATACCTGGTCCGGTTCTGAAAACATAGCTGCTACCGCATCATTTTCTTTTTCTTTTCCTCGCCTTGCCCTTGGGTTGGGTCCCAACCTCCTCCTTGTTTTGTAGTATAATAAACAAATCCAAGTACTACACTACTTCTTCTACTTTCTGTTGAAGCCTCTACGGTGAGGAGTGTTGTTGGGGTAGTAGTAGGCCAACATATGATGTTGGGCCAATTCAATATTACAACATTACATTAGTAGTAGCCTCCGCTGGTAACTCGTTCCACCCCCAAACCCAACCCAACTATTCTCCTCATCCTGCTCAATAGCCCAATAAAGTGAAGTGGGCCAATTCAATTATTGATGGGTCCGTCTAGTTGCCAAAGCCATCCATCCATCCCCGCTCTTTCTTTCTCTATTACACAAATCATTCATTCAAGTCAGTCAATCTCTTCCCACTCTCCTCCTCCTCTTCCTTCTGATTTGATTTGGACCAAAAACAAACTGCCACATTACCCAATCCTCAATAATAGTATATGATATGAATTGATTGAAGAACCGCGAGCACACCACACTACTGTAATCACATCTGACTTCCAATCCATGATCAACAGCTTATATGATAGTCCTTGGTCATTTGTTAATACAAACTAACTAAAACTAAAATTCATTCAAAAACTGAAATCAATCATGCTCCCCTCATGCAAAAGCATCAAAATATCAACAAAACCCTGGTTCATCTACAGATTACTTCCCCAAAACAGAAAGAAACAAAAAAAAAAAAAAAAAAACTCGATCGATGCTCCCCAATACACCAAATATAAACTCCCCCAACATCATTCAGCATATATTTAAGTATCAACAGAATACAATTATATAACCATTGGAAGAATGTCAAGGAAATACCTACAAGCCCCAAACCACTTTCACAGTTCGTGCTGAACCAATAATTATCACATATTTCACACTACAAAATATTAACACAAGAATAAATCCAATGAATTGAAGCTTACAACAACTTATACCACAAAAAAAAAAACCCTAACTCAAAAGGCCAACTGTATAAACCAATTTCTGTTTCTCCCTTTTCCACCCCTACTCCAACCCCCTCTCGTCCTGTTTCTGTTTCTGTTTTATCTTCTTCAGTAAATAATAAATAGAAACTATTATTTAAAAAAAAAATCCAGCCAAAAACGCATGTCTGCAAATACCCCCTTCGTCTGTTCATATGAATTCTTCACTTAGGTAGCTGCGCATTGAGCCATAAGGAGGCTTGACTGCCACGAATTGTATATGTTCAGGCATAACTCTGCAGATCAGAGGTCAACAGAAAGTAGTACTTCAATGAAGCAGCAGACACAACTTTTCAACGCCCAGTTTTGGGACGTTTCATTCCACTTGTATTGAAAGGTGACACACTGCCACTTGGTCCTGGACTCTCTTCTCTAAAATTTGAGTTCAGCATGGCCAGTTCACGAAGCTGCTGCCTCTTTATATAGTCCTGAGACTCATCCTGCACGAAAAAGAATATAAGGTAGTTAACATCAATTATCTCAGGTAGTTAACTTATGCAATTCTGAAGAAAATGTATGTAGCATACCACGGGCTTGAGTAATTCCTCTATTATCTCTTGTGCCTGTCTCAGTCTTATATCAACGACGTTAGCTGGTAAATCAGCCTCAATCAGGATATGAAGCGGCTCGTTGAGGTGCTCGTAACCTGGTCTTCCCCGCAGCTTCTCTTCCTTGAAAATAAGCAGCGAAAAAACGTTCAAACCAAATACATGTCACTTGAAAGAAGTACACCAATTGCCGATTATCACATTTCAGCTTCTTCACTGATGAACACTTTTGTCTTTTTGGGGGGGGGGGGGGGGGGGGGGGGGGGGGAGGGGAATGATGTAAGGGAAAAAGATCTAACAGAATATCATGAGAAGCAATACTGAACAAGACAACAATCAAATATGGGGCTACCTTATCTGGATCCTTTATTGACCCTTTTCCTCTGATATATACACGACACCCTGTAGTCGCTTCAACCCGTTTCAGTGAATTACCTCTGGGGCCCAAGAGCCGGCCAACAAAATTGAACTACAAACAATAGAGAAGTAGGTAGCTCAATAACTATTCCAGTTATTAACAAGCAAGTAAAATATACCAGAATAAGGATAAATTTTACATTTGGATAATTGTCTACAGGAATTTCCAGGCGCAAAATTCGCTTCACAGTAAATGAACTAGGACTTGCCGGGGCACCTTGCCAGTCCATCGTCATTCCAGGGGTTCCACTGAGTCTCTGCCACAGGAAGCAAAGCTTGTATCTCAGTCCAATCCCTATTTTCCCTTAAACATGCAACAGAGTCATGCACATAGAGACACAAAACCTATATCCACGCATATTGAGTAATAATACATGTGAAGAACAGTCATCACATGACAGGACAACTTTAGGCAATGACAAAAGGATTGAGGAATTCACTACTACTACAACTGCCGAAAGCAATTTGTACCAGAACTACTGCTTGCAATTTCTTTTCTTACAAATACAAGGCGAGTACATAAGCAAAAAAACTATGAACTAACCCCCTAGATCGTGTTCGGTCAACCATTAAAATCACAACTTAGAAGTAAGAACCCCATGTCACAGATAAAAGAGGGTATTACAATCCACAATTAACCTAACCACTAAGCCACTTATCAGGAAAACCAGAACACAAGGCTTTCTCAGTGCTTCAGACCAGATGTGAATTCCCGGTGATTGTATAGTCTCGCAGAACATTCTTAGTACCCAATGAGTAAAAGCTTTTCCACCTTGAATTCTTTAAGAAAGGCTTTTTATACAAGCTCTACTGACTACTTTCCCATCGCAGGGGTGATATATAATGCAAGTAGCAATTGCAAGAAGCGGTTTCTCTTTTCCAAGACCATATATCTTCTTGATTCACTAGTGGCCAGATCATAGCCCTATGAAGACCAAGCATGACGCATTTCCTCGTATCCATGTTTACAAATGTATACACATATCAAATATCGATGTTTTTCATGCATTTAGAATGTAATATCAAGGCCCATACACATAATAAGTCTTAAATTTGTTGGAGGATTGACAATTACGGACATCCAGCAATAGGATGCTTCCCCCTTTCAACCACTTCAATATATCTGCTCATTTCAGCAGTAGGATGAAACCTTGAAAGGTCATGCTATATTACATATGTAAGTTAAATCTTCAGTTAGATAGAGCAGACCACATTCGTCTGTAGTTTTTTTTTTTTTTTTTTTTGCTCAAGGCTCAGAGGAAAACAATTGTAGAATTCATGATGGCTAACTTGTTTGAGAGTGCAGTCAGTGTACCAAGCACAACAATGGCAATGCTCCAGTGCACTCTATGCTCATTTAAGTTTGGCATAAAATATGAACTTTAATCTCTGAGTTTCCGCTTACCCAAAAAAAAATAGCCTTCAGAGGGGACCAATTTCCTCCCCCCTTTTCCAACTGTTATATTTCTTTTTAAAAAATTAAGTCATTGCCATGTTGCATGATGAAAAGTTTTATTTCAAAAGCCATTTGCTTTAAATTGACTTTAGAATAACTGTCTATCTAAAAAAGCACTATAACATAATTAACTTTCAAAGTCAGAAACTAGGTTGTCAGCCATGATTGTTGTTATCAGACTTAAATGAGGCGTTTAGTGTAATGAGTTCTGTTCTATCCTCCTCCACTGTAGTGTTTGTGGTTGTTCTCTAAGAGCGATTTTGATTATGTAGGAATTTTAGTAGCGCATGCAAAGGAGGAGGCAGCTAATGGAACAACAAGATCTAAAGTTAACATTCAGTACCCTCTGGAAAGATTAAAGTCGGAAAAAGTATTAGATGAAAAGAAACTAGAAACTGCTAGAGAGTTCACAAGAACCGGATTAAATAACAGATATACCTCCTGAGGAAGTCCATTCCAACCAGCAATTCCTGTTCCAGCTACATTTGACATAAGATTCGAAGAAGCCATGGGACTGGGACTTCTATGTCGCAGTCTGTCAAGATCACCAAAACCTTGGTTTGGTATCATCCCCGAAACCCGTAAGATTTCTGAAAGATTAAAAGTTTATTGGAATATTGTATTAACGCTCAAAATCAGTAAGAAAACCAAAAAGCCTCAACAACAACTAACCAGTTGCATCACAAGAATGATACGGAGATAATAGACTACACCAAGAAGATTTAATATGCAGTTGAAGCATGTAGCATATTGGAGGAAAAATTTTAAATGCCACACAGGAATCAAAAAGATCATCAGTTCCAATACCTCCAAAGAAGTAGGTTGATGACTACCACAATCAAGCAACTGGTTTTGGAACATGCTTCAAAGATGGCTATATCTCAAGACGAACTTCTTTGAAAATGAGATGAGCCTAAAGTTGTCTCCTACATATATTTTTTAAGAATGAATGGCCTAAACCATGCTTTTATTTGCCTCCATAATAAGCAATGCCTAAAGTTATCAAATCCAATAAAAGACATTTGCTCTGAATACTGAAACAAGAAATCATCAGGTGACTATTTGTTTTCAGAATATCAAGAGGATACAAATATAGGCATTTTGTTTCTTGTTCAAGTATTTAACACTCCACTCTTGCAACCCAAAAGGAACGCTTTGGGAAACTAGCAGTTTTCTACAATACCCCAAATCATCGGGTGACTATTTATTTCCACAATGCATCTCAAAGAAGTAAAAAACAGACGAAGAGACACAGGCATAATGGCGGGCAGAGGCATAATCCTTGAATGCACAAGAAATCTCAACTTAGAAAGCCAAATTCGAACATCAAACAGTCATTTACATGGAAAAATAAGTCAAGTGGATCTAAAATGTAGATTCTAATCACAAGCCATCGCCCCCATAGACCCAAATGCAGTTAGAAGCCAAAGAAACCAGAGAACCTAGATCTAAAGATACAACAAAACACCCCAAATACAAAAGGGGGGAGGGAGGGGCAAAAAAAGGAAAAAGAAAAAACAGGACCTTGATTCAAGAGTCTGCTACATATGGGAAGAACTTGCATGAAAGGTCCAAGCTTTTGATGCTCCGCCAACAGCTCTGACAAGTACTGATTACTGAGATGCGTTCACCAAGACGATACACAGACAAATAAAACTCCACATCAAAATCAAAAAACAAAAAACTACACACACACACAAACATATGTATATTCATAAAGGAAAGAAGCAACATCATCGAAATATATAATTCTGAAATGGAAAGAAAAAAGTTCCAGAACAACCATTAAATCGAAAATAAATAAATAAATAAAAGAAGAGGAAAAAAAAAGAAGATACTGGAAGAGAAGAGCAGAAGGGGCAGACCTGTCAACATCAGAGTTAGTTCTAATCTGTGGAGATACAGCTCTGGCAGGTGAGAAGTTGGGATTGTACAGACCCGACATAGCTTGATGCTGCTGCTGCTGCCGCTGCTGCTGGTTTTTGAGGAATGAAAATGGTTTGCTTCCAGGGTTTTAGTTACAGTCGCTCACTAGTCGCCCGAGAAATGGGTTAAAAATTAATAATAATAAGTAGAAGAAAATAACCACTGCTGGAAAAAGTAACTACTCACCAGTAGTAGTAGGACTCGAGTTAAAATCATAGAGTACCTGATATAATAATAATCAAATGCCGATTGTTTTGCAGCAATCGGAATCGGAGTCAAATCTCTTCTGCTGCCGCTACTTGCTCCTACATATTTATTTATAATCACAAAATAGATAAAAAGTTAAAGATGTTTTCAAGCAAATATTATTTATTTCTGTTTAACATTTGGCCTGTGTATTGGAATAAATCGGTGAGTCGAAAAATGTTTTAAATTATATCTATACCATATGTAATCGGAAAGTATTGGATTTGGTATAAATCTTTTTTTAAAATATTTAATTTTATTCTCGCAATAAAATTATATATTTATCATTTGACTGCATATTATCCATCAATGTAACTGCAACTAATTTTTACCTGTAACCACTCACGAATATTGTAACCACTAAATTAATTTAAATTTTATTCAAAAAAACTTTTAATAGATCAAAGTTTAATTTTTTATGAAAATTTTATACTAAATTCTTCCATTTAAAAGTTGGTTATTCCTAAATTGCACGCACGTGAGGCGTGCCATTATCACTAGTAACTATTAGTTAATTTATTTACAATATATATAATACATAAACATTTTCAACATTAGTAGCACCTCGCGATCTCGTAAGCCAATTTGTTCGTCTTGACTGGAGATGGCAATGGGGGCGGGTGCCCGCTCCGCGGGGGTAGAAATGGGGCGGGACGGGGACGGAGATGGGGGCGAAATATTTACCCCTGCCTTAAAACGGGGGCGGGGGATGGGGCAACTACACCCGCCCCATCCCCCGCATAAAATATATATATATATATATATATATATATATATATAAGATGTTTGTCTAAAAGCCTTAATGAAAATGTAAATACGAGAGTCTAATGCAACAATAATTCTTTCCATGGTCTATGATATCGTTTATAAGCAGTTCTAACAACCATGGGTTTGTTTTCCCCTTCATTTGCTGATTTTCTCTTTTATGTTTTCCATTGATTTTTGCCTTTTGTTATTTCTGAAATTTAACTGTTCTTTGTATTTTTTGTTAGTGTTTGAGAATTCTTCCTCTCTCCTATTAGTTCTCAAAAATACTTGAACATATAAGGAGAGTTTTGCTTTTTGTAAGTTGATTTTTTTATTCGCGAGGGATCGCCGGAGACCACGGGGGAAACCGGGCCGGGACCGGCGCGGGGCGGGAGATGGGGGGAGTTATTTGACAACAGGACGGGGGATGGGAGAAGGATCCCCCGTCCCACCCCCGCCCCATTGCCACCCTAGTCTTGACACCTCTCTATAGTCTAGTCTCTCACCCCGTGATTTCGGTTTTCAATTTTGGCCCTCGATTTTCATACCTTTTTCAATATTATTTCAACATTTCTTTTTGCTATTACAGCTTTTATGTCGCGGTGTATGTAAAATAATAAAATTAAACAATTATTGAAGAACATGTTTAGACAATAGTACCCAAAAAAATTCACATAATTACTTACAAACGAACAAATTCTGTGATTTGAGCCTGTTTAATGATTTTCATACTCGTTGACTTGATTTCATGCGTTAAATATTGTGGAAAAATAGAGTTAAAATGTAGGATACTGATTTTTCTTTGTTTGTGTCTACTTACGTGGCAGATAGATTAGATGTGATTTGGATGCATTAGCTAGCACTCATTAGAGAAATTGTTTTTAATTTTATAGAAGTCACATTTTTTAGTATTTGAGCATGATTGACAACTTCCAAAAAATATATATATAGGCAGATATATATTGCTATATATCAAATTTTAATGGCATAGTAATTGTTGTTAAAATAATTTGACTATCCTTTTTGAGCTAAAATTTTCATGGTATATTGATATGAATTGATAAGAGTTCGTTTAATATATTATAGAAAAAAAATTTGATGTGATATTTTTTAAATTCAACAATATCCTTAATCGAGAAATAAGTAAAAGGGTGCAGCACTAATTCTAGTGTTTTTTTCTTTTGTGCAATGGAAAATAGTAAATTGATGCTAGGAGAGGATTGATTGGGATCTTTTAAGGCGAGAGAGAATTCAATTTTATTTGGAAAGAGTCGAAAGACCGGAAGAGAAGATCCCTTCTTTTTCAGAAAAAAGAAAAAAAAAAAGATAGAGGTGAATGCGGACAGGGCATAGACCTCATACCGATCGATTAAATCTATTATTGTAGAGTTTTCTACAGAAGTATTGAATTTGTGAACTTAATAGTGTGCATTTCTTTTTCTATTTTCTTTCTTTTATTTAAAAAAAAAAGGAAAAAAGAACTAGTGTGTAGTATCTTATATGTATCTATATATTAGCACAATTTGTCATTTTATGAGCTTTTATTTTTTGCCCCTATGAAAACCATTTTTACTCTAACTAACTACACATTTGTTGTCATGACAACTACCCATGAACATTTTTTACTTTTAACCATTTAAGCATGTATTTTCAACATAACCACTTCTAAGCATTTTGGTTATCAGCGCAGAATTATTTTATAGGAAAATTTTAAAAGATTAAAGTTTTGCTTCAATAATGAAAATTTATTTAAAATATATGACTATAAATATTATATATTTTTCATTGCATACATATTGAATGTGCATTTAGCAGTAGTATATACGAAGGGAGATGAGGGGCATGATGTAAAATTTTTGTTTTGTCATTTTTTGTATTTTCTTGTTTAAATTCCCACTAAAAAGTTAAATAATAGAAACCGCCAATAACTTTATTTTCTTTGTTTGTACAAAACAAAATTTAAAAAAAAAAACTCACATTAGAAAATCTAATAAAACCTTTGATAACTGCTCATTATTTTTGTATATAAACCTTTCTTTTAAAAATGCACACTCACGAGCGTGCATTTTCCACTGGTTTCTTTTTATGGGTGACCCGGAGACGATGGACGGACGGCTGTCTGAGACATTTATGGACACGTGTTTGTCCATGCCAAACTCCAGTGCCCACACTATGGCCCACTACATGTGGGGTCCCTCCAGGAGCATGCGGCCAATGCTAATTGATGCTTCCAACCGTGTCTTAGCTGGACTGACGGAGTGGCCGACACAACCGCTTTCCAATACTTCGTCGTTTCAGCCGTCCCCTCCCATTTCCTAGCCGCGTCCGCTGCCCGACCCTACCCCACAATATCCCTCCCCCTTTCCAAAATTGTTTGTTTAGATACTTTTTATTTTTTCAAATAATATTTTTTTTGCATCATAAATATATTTTTAATTTATTTTTTATATTATTAATCAATTTTTATCTCACGTATATTACATCATAAAAAATATTGTAATTATCCAAATAATGTTTCAAAAACATTCCATGCAAACAGATTAATGAATCCCCAATCAACTTCCTTGGTGGATTCTACACATTCCTCGACGGGGTTGATATTTGTTGCCATTTTTCTAATTTCTAAGTTTTGCCTCATTTATTGTTTTTTCCCGTGTACATGATACTACAAAAATCTGGCAATAAGTTTAGAATTCACTTTTTACCATTCAAATAATCTCTTATTGCTAACCCATTTCAACTCAACCACACAAACACTTATATATTCCTTTCGTCCCATTGAAACTGTCATGCTTTCTATTTTGGTCTGTCCCAAAATGTTTGTCACATACCTAAAATGACAAATAAAATTTTCTCCTTCTGACACTACCTTTAAATATGTGGGTCCAGCAAAAATTGTCAAAAGAACAAGACACGCTTTGAAGTACGTGGCTGATGCTAGCCAATGTTTACTAGCGCGTGCAGTGCAAAATAAGCAAAAAGTTAGTGTAGTTTTAATAATGTAGTGGGCCCAAAGTGTTGACTAGTTTGCATAAACCATTTGAATAACTTCATCCGCACTAGTATAGTCAAAATTTGGACAGCTTGGCGGGGATAATTTAGGAATTACAGACAGCTATCTCTTATTCTTGTCTACTATTGAAAAATATTCCAATTCCCGAAAAGTGACAAATTTTTCGGGACGGAGGGAGTAGATAATTGCTTGATTTAATTATTTGTTTGATTTTTATGATTTTTTTTTCATTAGTTCAACATAAGATTGTTTTCTTACTTGCACACATACATCGAGTGTGCACCAATCACTAGTATGTATTACTAGTCATCCAACCAATTAGAGGCTAGATAAAGGTATTGCTAAGATGTATCCATATACGTAGGGTTATTATCATTTATTACATTATTTTTTTAATGTTTGGTGTTACTATTAAGTTTTCTTTTAACGTTATTTTTTAGTTCTTAAAATTATTATTACTTGACCACATAAACTTTTTTTTTATCAATCTACCCCTACCGTTATTTTTAGGCAATTTATCCTGCCATTAAATCAATTTATCAAATTTAAAATTTTACAAGAAGGTACCCTTCTATTTGTATAATAAAAATAATAAAAAAATGTACAATGGCTCTTCTCTTTTTTAGTGTCAAGAAAAAAAGTCAGAACATTAATATATTTGTTTTCTTGGTAATCTTATTAATATTGGCAAAAATAGAAAGGTATGAAGTGAGAATTGGGGGATGGGAGAGACCTAGAGGCTAAAAAATTGTAAATAAGAAAGAATTCAATATTTTTATTATTTTAAATTTACTTTTCTTTTATATTTACCACAAATTCCAATCTTAATTCTGACAACATTAAAGTAATATGATAATATTATATTTCTTTTTTTTTCCAAAATCTAATTTTCTGTCTCTTTTTTCTCCTATCTTACTTTATTTTCTAGTATTAATAAGTACAAAAAGAATAATTTGAGAAAACCTTTATATTTTTATGTTCTTGAAACTTTTAGAGTGAGAAAATATAAGAAGAGCCATTCGAATTTTTTTTAAAATTATACATAAAAAGGGTAAATACATATAAAAAATTTTGAACATATTGGTTAGGTTAACAATGGAGTAAAATGCTTATAAAATAATGTTAGAAAATAAAATGATTATATTACTATAATTTAAATGGATAAAGTGATAATAATAATATAGTAATGATATAAAATAAAGGGGTATTTTTGTTAAAATTTTGTTAACATATTGAGTTGAATTACCTGTGAGGGTAAAGTGATTAAAAGATAATATTATGAAATAAATTGATAGTAGTGATGTAATTTAATGGTGGTAAAATAATAATAACCCATACATGTCTACCTTGTATATAAGAAGGAAAGGAGGTTTAGTTCTTTGCCTCCCTATTACCACTTAACTTTCCAATAATTTGACAAGTGGCATAAGTCTAATATTTTTTCTTGCACATGGTTTTCTTGCCTCTTGCATATCCCTTTTTTTTTTTTTGCTTTTTTTTCATGCCAAACTGAGCAAGTTTGGCTCATTTATTCTTCTTTTGAGCCCAACGAATTTTTTTAACCTTTATTATTTGACTAAGTGAGTCTATTGTTTAATTCATCACCGTTAGATTAGTTTTAATACAATAACACTACATTACAACCCTTGGATCAATTTTCATTCGTTCTAATTGTCTACCTATTATATAAGAGACATGGGAATTTAATGTAGCACTCTCATTTATTGACACGTGATGTAACTCTCATTTGAAGAATCTATGATTTTTCTCTCATTTTTTATTTCCCTACTTCTATCTCGATGGAGCAAGACAAAAGATTTCAATTGCAAGTCAAGTTGCATAACTACAAGAACTTCTATTGTTTTTATATATTATCTAATTTATGACTATAGGATCAAGATTTATAGATTAATGAAAAAAATTTAATCCTTGGATATTGATTAATTATTTTTTATTAGTAGCTAACCAACTATTACATTTAAACAACTCATTTATATAATTGATTAAAGTCTCTTTTTTCTATTTCTTTATGAATCGTTTCTCAATGTTGCATAGAAAAAATCAGATTTCTTTCTTCCCAATTGTATTCAGCCATGCACTTGTTCATTAATCTCAAGATTAGTGATGGATTTAATAGATGGTATGTTTATTGTCGTTTTGATTTAGAAGAATTAACTTCATAAATGAAATTTCTTCTGATGCTCAAAATTTCTCGTATTTTTGTCTATTATGTACAAAAAGTTTTGCCGTTATATGTTCAATTAAGTTATTAGGGGGCCTAGGCTGTGTCTTGCACAGTCGAGGTACCTCTAGTGATAGAATAAAACGAGTAAAGAAAAATGGAGTGTGTTGGAGAGACCTATGTTTCAAAATTCGAATCGGATCGGCTGGTCCGATTAGTCAAACCGAAAAATGGCCGGCCATTTGGGTTGAGTCAACTTTAAAAACAGCGGGTTTGTTTGGATTGTAAGTTATTTGGGATATTTTTACTGTAAAATTTTTTTTGTGACGTGATGTATATAAGATAAAAAGATAATTGAAAAGATAAAAAAATATATTAAAAATTATAATGATGATGTAACCAAATAAAATTGAAAAAATAATGCTCAATCCAAACAAACCCGCGTTTCAAAAACTTAGCAAACCCAAAAAATTGGGTTTGACCGAGAACCAAAAATTTTCCATTATCTAAATTCTTTAAACCCATTTTTCATGCAACTAAATTTGTTGCAAATTTGCAATCAAAGAAAAAGGAAAAAAGAAAAGAGCAAAAATTGGAAGAGAAGAAAGAGTTTTCATGTAAGCTTGCTATGTGATAAAAGAAAAAAGAGACTTGTGGTATAGTCTAAAGGAAGAAGAAGAACACAGAGAAAAAAAAAAAAAAAAGAAAAGAAAGCAAGTCACGGTTGGTATTGCTTTATTATCTGGATCTTCCTCCTCCTTAGTCCTCGACTGGTCGCCTGCTCCTCCACGTGAGTTTCCTTCTCAGAAGCCATGAATCAAAATTAACTTATTAAAAACCAAATGGCTTTGTTGGGACTCGAAGAACAAGGCTTCGTTTTTTTTTTTTTTTTTTTGGGTCAAAAACGAAGAACAAGGCTTTGTTGGGAGAACAAAAGATTGAAAGATGGATCGTATTATAGTAAGCGACGGCACAATAAAAAAAAAAAAAAAGAAGTAAGAGTTAGGTTTAACATTTATTTGTTTTGAGTGCCCTAAAACTTTTTAATAATTGTGTTTTAGCCTTTTATAATTTTATTAAAATGTAAAATTAACCCATTGCATTTTTCAAATTACATTTTTTACTCATGGATTTTAAAACTATTTAAGTAGAGTTCTTTTGGACTAAATCTAAACTCAACAAATAAAATGTAAAGTTGTAAACTGCTAATCTAAGGAAAACTTTTATGTATAATTTTAATTGTCTATTATTAATATATGTTTATGATGATTTGACATTTGATTGAATTTGCTGGCCCCTAATCCCTGAGCTTAGGTCAGTCGACATTCGATCTGAATCTAAAAACAGACATTTTTGAGTGCCCAAAAAGCTGGGGCTATGGACTAAAGCCCATTACCACACAGAATGGCCCACCACAGATATAAAAACGCAGTGTTCGAGTGGCAAGGACTCGCACGTCTCGAAGTCCCAAAAATAAAGCAAAAGCGCAACCGACCGTAGGGGAGCAAACGCAGCGACTAAAGCAGCAGCCTAAGCAAATCAAGCATCTTGGTGGTGGTGGCGGTGGTGAAGGAAATGGTGGGGTGGCGGGTGTTGGAAGCATTTCTACCGTTGGGAATCATAGCCGGCATGCTTTGCGTGATGGGGAATGCGCAGTACTTTATCCACAAAGCCGCCCACGGCCGGGTAATCTCTTCTCCGATTCAATTCTTACCCTTTCCTTCTTTGCCCCGATATTTCTATCAGATCCTTTCTCTCTCTCTCTCCCTAAGCAGACATATTTCAATCATCTTAACTGATCATTTTGTTTTTTCAGTTATTCATCCTTTAATATTATTATTTGGTGTACTACTAGTAAATTATTAGTACTAAAATTAAAAAAAAGGTAATTTTGATGTTTGTTTGGCGGTAAATACTGCTGAATTGACAGCCGAAGCACATCGGCAACGACGTCTGGGACGTGGCCATGGAAAGACGGGACAAGAAGCTTATGGAGATGCTATCCTCTCCTTCTACTCCTAATTAACAACCCAACCCAGGCAAGGCCCTTTCCTAATCCCACCTTCCTCTTCCTGCTACTTGTATATCTATTTATATCTTCTGTTACTTACTTTAAATCAACCTCTCATTACTTAAACGAGTGATGATCTTGCTAGTATTTTAAGTCAACCAACCTTATGCAAAGATTTAACCTAGCGACTCACAATTTACTCACTGGAATATTTGTAACCCGCCATGTCCATTGAACTCATCCATGGAGTTGCTACGTTGCCACTCCTAATGATTTTTAGAGCAACTAACGTATTTGTCATTGCTGAAACTCACGTTTACCTTTTGATCGGTGTTGGCACCTCTTTTACTGGTGGAAAAAATCGTTGACTAATTGGACCATTTCTAGGTTGTGATACTTCAAAAGGAGTCTCAAGGCCATATAAGTTGTGCTTGATCTCCTCATCCCTGCATATGTGGCATGCGTAAATGTATTCTGCCAGTGAGTGGGCTAAGATTGGAAGAAACACTTCAGCATCATATTAAATTTGATACTGGGTTTTCACGTGGTTCCCATTGCCTCAGTATACCAAAAAACAATGAACAAAAAGCATGAATAAGAAATCTTAAAAAGGGACTAAAAAAAAAAAAGGGTAAGAAGAACGATAAACTCGCAATCTGTTGTTATGTCTCCTCCTAAATAGAGACTGTGAGGGAAAATGGGGATGGGCTTCTGGAGTACATCATGTACATTCCTGTGTCTTCTACTTTTTTGATAATGTGCATCTATAGCTTCTTAGTCAATATATGTCGTGGGTTCTAAGATTTGTTGGCATTCTGAAAAATGGAGCTTTCTCCATGCATGGTCTTGAATGCTAATACTTTCTGGCTCCCTCTCTCTTTCATATGCACACAAACACAAAATCAAGGCACCTTGAGAAGTTATATAAATAGTGTATGATTTTGGTTCAGTAAATGCCATTCACGGCAATAGTGACTTGGTCTCTTGGGTACTTTTACTGGTTCCTCAATTACTTATTCACTGGACTCTAGGATGAATAGGAGTGCTTTTTATTGTTTCTGATTAGTGTTGGATCATTGAGGATCCTAGCTCGCTGGTGTCCATTTCTGCATGCCATCATAAGCGGCCAATAAGAAGTTATTTGTGGGCCTCGTCAAATTTTAAGTGTAACTTTTTTTTTTTTTTTTGGGTGTATTTCTGAAGTTATAACAACTGTTTTTATCTGTTTTAGGTTGATCATTAAATTATCTGTGGGGATGCGGAATTTTGCTCATTAGAGCCCTTCTTTTTATACAAGTTTGGTTGTCGTGATTATTTTTTCAGCCTGAAGATTCTAATGCATTTTAGGTTATTTTTTTTTAAATTTTTCTGCTTAGCCAAATGTTGTCTTGCTATTAACCTCAGACATGGGTGGCCAGTTCTGCTCTGTGGTTTTACTCTTCTTGATGGGTCTTTGTAAACCCTATTTGTTAGTTTGACAATCACCTATGTGAGAAGGTAGCAAGTACAAGGTTGCTCGAAAGATTTGAATCTCCTTTTCAGATATTATTGGTGACATCAGTTGGAAAATTTAATTTACATCATTTTCTTGTCATCTAACAGGAAGCACTATTGGTGGAGTTTTTGGAAATAAGTTACTCTTCAAGGTTCCCAGATATTGAAGTTGTATGCAAACAAGTTGAATTGTTGTCTCCTTCTGCAGCTTTCTTTAAGCTTTTGAACTTAAAAAAAAAAAAAAGCATTCATCAAGCTGATGTTGATTATGTGAATTTGGTGGATGATAAAATGACTATAGATGTTTGAATAATGTAGTACTTAACCTATGTTTTAGTTTTACCATAGGTTGAATTTTCATAGACTTTGTTGCGATATTTTTAGCCAAATGGGCCGAAATCCACTTGACAATATAAGGGACGCCTTGAATAATGTGGTCTGGTGCGGTTTGCTTCAGCTCAATAAACCAAAGTTAGCTCGTCGGTTGCAACCATTCTTCTTCTTAGCTAAAAGTCACTACTGGGATTTTATTTTGAGTCGGTTGCAAGACTCATTACTACGCACCTTTAGAGGTTTGAACTGTAGTAAAACTTGTACATTAATCAACTCATCTGTGGTGTGGTGGGGAGGTGGCTCCAAAGCCAGCTGACTAAACACTGAAGATAAAGAAACAACAAATCAAATCTGGACCTTCGACTTTAAAGGAAGTCTCCTCACGGTGAACAGAGCATTTAGTCGTGTACCTTGTGCTCTCTATATTAACCAACCAGGCAGCCTAAAACCTCCCGTCCGGGTTTTACCAGAAGCCTCGTGGAGACAGTTCACTACTCGATCCTCCTCATCACCAACGACTCCAATTAAGTTGCCAACAGCTTTAGACCAAAGCTAAACGCTCCTCCTCCTTCACTCGCCTTCTTTGTGTAAACATCAGATGAAGAATGCCATCGCAAAAACATCAAATTGGAATTTTATTTTTCTTTATTTCTTGCAGATGGGACAACAGCAATATCCTTGGTCAAAAAAATGAAATCACTCTAGCCAGCAGCCTAAATGCAGACCACCACGCCGCCTTACACAGATAATACAAGCGTAAAAATGAATTCTTTGTTCTTCTTTTTTTTTTTTTTTTTCCCCAATCCAGGGAGGTAACAGATTATTATGTACACAAATAATCCTCCTATTGTTACCCAGCCACACACCAGTTCCCGACGCCTATAATACTAAGCAACCAACAAGAAGCAAGGGGAAAAAATACCGAATGAATGAGATGATGGGTGAGCAGCGGTGACTGCTCAAGGCACGTATTCAGTCTCAAGGGTTGGTTGCGTCCGCGTGACAGTAGCAGAAGGTGCTTTAGTGCTCCCAACTCGAGTCATATGCAGCGCCTCCCCAACCTCTGCAGCCTTCTCCATCTGTTGCATTTTCTTCCTCGTCTTGAACTTGAGCATCCAGACGACGAGCAGCCCTAAGAGAACCAAGAGTGCTAATCCCCCCAGCACGGAACCCACAATTATCCAGACCTCCTTTTTATGGTGGTGGTTCTTCTTTCTTCCTCCTCCTCCTTTGCCACGAGGAGGAGGAGCTGGGGGCGGCGCAGGTGCAGGTGACGGGCCAATCGACTCGACCACAATCGAGAAATGCCCCTCTCGAAATGTTGCACACGTGTTCTCAGCTAACATAGCGGTGAAATTGAGAAGGCCCTGCAAATCAAAGGAGACGCACTTGGGAACCGACCCATCCGGTACTGCTGGTCTGGTCATGACCTCTGAAAATCTGATAGAGATGGGTTGTGCAGTAGCCTTGATATCCAGCTCGGGTAAGTCAGTAGCCGAGAGGTTGGAAGCATCGTAAGCAAGGAGACCCAGGACTGGGGCTAAGAAAACATAACCAGAAGGTAAAGGGTAGTAGAGGGAGGACCAATTGCCCAAGTTGTGATACACAAAAACAAGGCGTTCCACGTAAGGCTCCTCAACAACGCCCATGGGAAGCTGAAATTCTTTATACGTCGGGACGCCCCTAGTCCTCAAGCTGCCACTCCGGAGCCTCAACCCCGAGACCTTAATCCCAGTCAAATTGGAGGGGACCTGTCCATCGTAGACAACACCAGTCCTGGGGCGAACAAATGAGCGGTAAGCAGAGTCCTGGAGAAGTGCATCCAGGGCCCGTGCAGCGCTTAGTGAAGGAGCAGCAGGAGAAGGCAACCAGAGGAGCCAAGTAAGGAGGATAAGCATCGAGAGACTTGTAAGAAACCCCATCCCATGGATGCTGCTGGGTCGCTTCTTCTTTGAATTTTATGAAATCTTTCTCAAAACGTACAAATCAGAACAAGGGAAATTTTTTAACAACACTCTAATAATTACATATTACTACTTGGGGAGTCGGGAGTAGTAATATATATATATTGGAGGAAATGGATCTGAGATCCAGAATGGATACAAGTAGCCAAGGTCGAACCCCGCCCCCCGATTTTGGATTGAACCAAAAAAGGGAGGTCAGGCCACGTAGAATCAATCAATCTTGAAAAAACTACAAGTTGTAAATCTGCCCCAGAATGGAAGAATGTTACCGTACCAGTACGCCAACACTCCACCAAAGCAAAGCAAAATGTGTAATGTGTATCTCTTATTCTCTTTTGCTTTTTTTTTTTTTTTTGTTTTTTTTATACCGCAAAGCAAAATGATAGCTAAAGTACAACGGTAACTGTAGATAGAAGACGGGTGAGGGCGGAGTGGGGAATAAAGCTAAAGAGCGAGAGAGGAAGGGGGAACCGTTGCGAGATTGCAAAGCAGCGAGTTTTAACTCTTTGAGGAGATGGACAGATGCAGCAGCAGCAGCCCAGCAGCACTTTCTTTCTTTATTTCTTTCTTTTTCTTACCACCAGGACAAAAAAGGAAAGAAAGAAAGAAACTCAATTCTTGGGGAATGCTCGTGCAGATGATAAAAACACAGAGGCGATGGCAGTGAGCAGCGGCTCCTCCTCCTCCTCCTCAAGCAATAGAGTGAAGTAACGACATATCATAGGAGCATCTTTGTTTCAAATCGCCCCCTGAATCAGCCTGCTCCTTTTGACGACAAAAATAAAAATCAGCCTGCTCCTCAACACTCATTCTTTGGGTTTCTTCTTCTTCTTCCCATGTTAATCTTTAATTGGGATAAAATCAGTTGAGAATTGAAAATTTTCAATGGGATTAAAAAGATGACTGACTGAGATTAGACAGCTTGTTTTGAAGCAGGGAACGGAAAAGGACGAGTGATTTGCTAAGAAAGTAGTAGTAGTAGTTTTAAATTAGGCTATTAGCATTTGGAAAGGCAGAGAGCACTGTTTGGTCCGTAGATTCCCCTTTTAAATCTATCGAATAACAAGCCTCTGAAGGAGGCTTCTTTTTTCTTTTCTACAACTGGAGGAGGAAGAAAAAGGCCGGCAACAGATGGATAAAAAGACCCTTTTCCCCCACTAATACCCACCGACCCAGCCCCTCTCTCTTCCACTAGTAACATTATTAATTTTTAACAAAAAGGAGAAAGAAAAGAAATTAACAACACCACCCCCCCCCCCCCCCCCCCAAAACCCAATCCCCACGGGGGAAAGTTTTTTTTTTGGGGGAACAAACGAAAAGAAAAAAAATAATCTAGCAGACTGCAGCACTTGGGGGAAAAATTATTTTATTTTTAAAAAAAAGGCACTAAATTTGAGAGGGGAAGAGCAGAGATTATTAGCTGAAAAAAACCCATACGTAGCCGAAGGAAAGGAAAGGAGAGGAGAGGAGAGGAGCGGCGGGGGAGGCAGCAGCTGACCTGCAGCCTGCCGGGGCTGAAGAATATACAAATTTTCGGTAACTTAGAAGTTTATAACCGAGAAAAGGGATTGCATATAGGATTTGGATAAAATACGGGGTATTGGATAAAAATTTAATTTGGAATTCAAAACTATAGTATTTTTTTCTCCGATACATCGTATCAGAAAAATATCATAATATTCTTACAAAAAATTATTTCAAAAAATTTATTTTCTGTAATAGATCTTTAATATTAATATTTTCATAGTTTAGTTTTGTCCTAATATTTTTTCCTTATCACGTGAGATAAGCGAGATATTTTCCTTTGTCTAAAAAATCTGTAATTACGGGGGTAAAATTTAGCAAGATCTATGTCCACAGATGTATAATAATTTTCATTAATATATAAGGGGTAAAGTGCAAAATTACTGTATTGGTGCCTCCTAGTGTATTTACCTCCCGGATTCGGTTTTTTACCAATCAGAGAGGGAAAGGCGTAGTAATACACACATACATACGTGTATTTACCATCATCATCACTCCGTATCATCACATACATTATACGTACGACTACCAACTAACATTTCATCCAAGAAACACGTAAAGTTGGATTGGGATGTAAAACAAATTAGTATTTCTATTAAATTGTTCTGTCTCCCGGTATTATTTTAGACATTTGACTTTTGCGTCGGATTTCCCTGTGAGGAGCTTTGGTGGCGGTGCTTAGGCATTTCCCTGATGATTTGATTTGTTAGTACTTCAGATTGGTAACAGTAAAAATTAGGGTTGGGAGGGGAAGAAGAGATGATGTACTGGTACTAACTTTTTTTTTGTTTTGGGGGTTGACGAATCATCGTGTTTGATTCTCATTTCTCAACGACGACGACAACATCAACATCAACATCAACATCAACGTCAATTCATTACAGTTTGCAAAGCCTTTTTCGACGGAGTTTCAATCTCTAACAAGGTAATTTTTTCCCCCAATTCAAATTGTTGTTGCCAATGCCTTCTGCCCCCGTACCCTTATTTCTTTCTTCCATAATCGCATCCTGTCCAAATGCAAATATTTATGTATTAGAAAAAAATGAAAGAAAGAAACAAATGGAGACAAGGACCCAATCCTTAATTTTATCATATGCTTCAATCTGTTATTACTATTTCTTTCGTCTTTCATTGGTTTAATTATCCTGCGATTACGTGCTTTGCCTTACGTGAATCAAGCCTATTTTCCATTTGCTTTCTAGGGTTAGGTTTAGGGTTAGGGGATCATCATCATCATCATCCTCCACGCGCATGGAAGCGTCCGTTGGCAACAATACGGACGCTGCTTACAGACCTACCGGTGCTTCTGCTCCTAATAACTCTTATTCTAACAATACTAGTAACCACCACAACAGCACAAGTGGCCACCACCACCCGCACCACCCCCCAAGGAGATTTGGGGGAATGCAGCTCTCTGCTTCCAGTATTTTTCGTTCCCCATTGTCTGCATTGTTGGAATACTCTGGAATTCTCAGAAACCGCCCCTCCTCTTCCTCCGACAGCCACCACCACCACCACCACCACTACAACTCCACCTTATTAAACGCTTCTGGAGTGTCCCGCCCCTATCATGATGATCACCTTCAGTCCCGCCTCCTCCTCGACAATTCCTCCTCTGCAGTTCCTGCATCCCTCAACATTTCCAACGCTACTGGTGCTCCTGGAGGGGAGGTTTCGATTAGGATCATTGGTGCTGGGGAGCAGGACCACCTCGACAGGGTTAGCGCCCCCTTGCCTTCCCCTGCTGCTGCTTCTACTCCTGCACCCCTCAGGGAAGTCAATGCCCAAAATGAGGTCTTCCTTCAACCTATTTCCAGGACGACTTCATCAGTCTCTTTGGAAGGTCAAGGTGATCGAGGAGTGGGTTTAGGGGTTCCCAACAGAATTCCTCATCCCACTGCTACAAATGTTGACACTGAGGCTGGCGATATACCTGGGTCCAATAATAGGGACTCTTCTTATCAGAGATACGATATACAACAGGCTGCTAGGTGGATTGAGCAGGTTCTTCCATTCTCTTTGCTGTTGTTAGTGGTCTTCATTCGGCAACATTTGCAAGGTAAGCCCTTTTCTTCACCTCTTTATCTGATTTTGGTGGCACACTAAGTAATTTTGGCGATAGCAGATTTGACATTGTTACTCCCAGAGCAAGTGTCCTTTTGCTTGCTTCTTTAGTTATAACCCTGTGGTTCTCTTTGATGCTTTCGCTTTCTCAAAGTATATGAACCTGTGCCAATTTCTATGGACGTGCCTTTGTTTAAAATTCTGTTGCTAATTCTTCTTAAAGTTCATCATATGCGTGATGATGTGGTAAAGGCTGCTGAGTATGTAGCAGAACAGCTCCCCCATCCCCCCCCCCCCCCTTTGCATATGCATGATGATGTGGTAAGGGCAACTGATTGCAACAGAAACTCCCCCCTCTCTTTTTCTCTTTTTCCGTCTCCATCCGTATGAATGTTTTATTCCTTGGGCACCACTTGAATATTTTTATTATGTTTTAGCCATGTCGTGTTTGAAACTTGGAATGCACTAAAAGAAATGCAAAAATGGTCATCTGTGTCTTGAAGGAGGATAGATATCAGGTTTTATGCTTTAAGATTTAACTGTTCAACATTCAACATATTGCCTCTCTTAACCCTCTTAGTTCTAGCTATATGAAATTTTCCTCTTACAGATTCGTATGCTCTCTTTACTCATTTTTACCTTTTTCTTTTTTCCTTGATTATATGCAATATGCAAGATATTCCAAGGTCATCTTGGAGTCAGTCTTAGATTGTCTAAATTGCTATGTACATACAGCTACTTAAAACCACATGAGAACCTTTGTTCAGTTGGGAACGGATCCTATCTGGTTCTAGCTTTTGATAGCCACTGTATATATTATCCAACCAATGGTTGTCTTCATTGGATGCCGTGCAAACATGTAGGACACTATAAGAGTCATTTTACTGCTACAAGTCCTTAGTTGCTGCTTTATCTCCCTGACTTAAAGTGGTGCTTTGGAGCCCTAAGTACCTTATTGTTTGTGTAGTAAATTTTCAAATTGATTCTCTAATGCAAGAACTTGCAGGCTTTTTTGTTACAATTTGGATTGCCGCGGTGATGTTCAAATCAAATGATATTCTACGGAAGCAGACAGCTCTTAAGGTGCTTGAATTAAGGAATTCGTTTGCTGAGCTAGAAGTCTGACTTCTTGCTTCATCATTGTTGTTGTAAAAGTTTCGCTATTGAGCAAAGAAATTGCTTATGCTTGCAGGGAGAGAGAAAGATATCTGTTTTGATTGGCATTTCATTGGTTTTCACACTTCATGTGGTTGGCGTTTATTGGTGGTATTGGAATGATGATCTCCTGTCTCCCTTGGTCATGCTTCCACCCAAGGCTATTCCACCGTTTTGGCATGCTATCTTTATAATAATGGTGAATGGTGCGTGTGAGTCATTAAATCATAGTCATGGCTTTTGTCTTTTGGTTGAAAAAGTGATTTATATTGGGAAAGAGAGGGGTTTGCTAGTGTAATAAAGTTCTTTTTTATAAGAGCAATTAGCATGGAAATCACCGAGTGTTGCATTGCAATAGTAGAGTTTTGCGAATTTCACTCTTTGCCCCTAGGAAATTTAGTGTAGCTTATGAACATCTTCCAAGCACCATAGATTTGTACATCCATTTATGTTTGCACTCTATCTATAAGTCTGTCACTGTCTTGTGTACACCGTCAGATTGGTACTCACCCACTTACTATATATTTGATAGAAACCACTTGACAATAAATAAATTTATGTTTCCAACACTTTGAATGACTTTTTCAGTTTTATTTTCTACGTTTCAGACACTCTGGTCCGTCAGGCTGCTATGATTCTGAAGTGTATTCTTCTGATGTATTACAAGAACAGCAGAGGACGAAGTTACCGAAAGCAGGTAACACTGATTGGAACTTTTAAATTGAAGTGCTTGCTAGCTATTTATCTTTTATGATGCAAGATCACCTTTGAATCTGTCATCAGCATCTGACAGAAGAGATTTTTGTTCATAGGGTCAGATGCTCACTTTGGTTGAGTATTTGCTGTTGCTTTACCGTGCTTTGCTGCCAGCTCCTGTTTGGTATCGCTTCTTTTTGAACAAAGAATACGGGAGTCTTTTTTCATCCCTAATGACTGGGTTATATTTGACTTTTAAGCTCACATCTGTTGTTGAGAAGGTAGAGTTTAAATGTGCATTCTCTTGTGTTCCTCTTCTTCCCTTCAGTTTTTTATAATTTTATGATCCATGACTTAAAATTGTTTGAATTCATCTTTGTGTCTGTTATAATATTGGTTTAACATGACATTTTTTTCAGGTCCAATGCTTTTTTACAGCTTTGAAAGCTTTGTCATGCAAAGAGATTCATTATGGAGCTTATGCTACTTCTGAACAGGTAACTTCTCTAATTACTGCTTAAATTTACTGTAAGTTTCAGCTCCTCTTTGAGCTCCACAAACTAAATTTACATGCAAAATATTTTTTTCTCAAATGAATAAAAAGATCCAAATATGCAACTCCACTGCAATTCAATTGCATGGTTTTTAGTTGTCTAAGAAGTTTCTGATGCGATTTTCTTCTTGTTATTGGAAATAATATCATTGAATTTATCCTATAGCTGTCAATGTTAAACTAATTAGTTTGACTTGCTGAAACTGGCCCATTAGTAAATGGGTTTCATTATGCAGTAAATTTTATTCGGGTCTAATTGGGTGATCCAATTAAATCCAAATAATTAGTGGGTGTTAAGTGTTTTCATTTGAATCACCTGTTGGATCCAATTAAAATTAATCCTAGATATAGACTCAATTTTCGGTAGTTGTAAACTGGGTGAATTTATAAACCCATATAATTAGTGGGTGTTAAGTGTGTTAATCTGGATCACCCATTTGATCCAATTAAAATTAATCCTAGATGTAAACTCATATTTTAGTGGGTGAATGTTATATCGCCCTCCAATCACTGACTGTTCTAGATATTGCAAGATATATTTACCGTTCTTTTCCTTTTCTTTAATTTTTCATTCTTTTTTCTTTCTTTATCCTTCTCTCTCCCTCCCTCCCAAAAGTTTAGCAAAATCTTCAACTATTCTGTTGATTGATTCTTGCATTAATTCCTAAATCATTTTCAAGTTCTTGTAAAAGTGACGTAAATTTATGATCACCACTTTGGTTACCCTGTGCAATGTTCTTCCCCTTTTTTATTCAGGTAAAAAGATTTATTTACTATGCTATGTTTTTAATTTTTTATTACAATGATATATTGTTTTTCTTGGTAAACAAAATCTGAGAGAAAAAGTAATTGAAATTTTAAGTAGGTCATGAATGGGTAATTAGGTGACCACACCCTTTTAAGGTCATACCCATTTGTGGCTCGCCCATTTTGATGCATTAATGAAATGGGTAATATTGGTTGACCCAATCATACCCATCACCCAATTATGGCCTGCCCAAAGCTGCCGAAGTCACCCATTTGGGCAAGGTCTACTTTATCATTTCACTTGCTTTCTTACAATACCCCTTTGCTCTTTTTGAGCTGATGGATTTTCTGTCGTTATGGTAGAAAAGAGATGCTGATTTCTGAACCAGTTCTCTCAAGCATGCAGCTCTAGAACTTTGTCTTGTTATAAATTTCTTGCTCAAGTATAACTGTTCAATTCATGCTGTGCTTGTCCAGGTTTTGAATAATTCTGTTCTGAAAAAGCTTAATGTTGTTTTTGAAATTTTCGTAAGGAAGATGTCCTTTGATTTTGTGGAACAGCCATTTCTGGTATCGCTATTTTGGAAGTGATTATGCAGAAGGGGCTTTAGTTTCTGTTTTAAGTTTTGTATTTTAGCGTATATTGATGATTTACTCTGTTTTCAGTTGCAAATACCATTTTCTACTTTGAGTGAATTGGGTACTTCAACCTTGATTGTCACGTGTATGCATGTGATACATACATAGATATATCTTGGTGTGTGTGTGTGTGTGTGTCGAGGCTATCGTCTTGCTAATTGAAGCTCCCTTATAAGTTTCTTTCCATCTACATCGTTATTTTGTTTTTCCTCCCTAATGAATGTGCTTTTGTTACTGTTTTTCTTTGCTTTTGTCTGAGGTAATGAATATTCTCTCTCTTTTCGCTTTCAGTTACCTGTAAAAGGAATAATGGCAACTTTTATCTTATTTATAATTTGGACTATTATGAACTTTTTGGCATTTTTGTACTTCTCTCTTGGCCATTTTTAGTTTGTGAATGGCATTGCCCTATCTTCATAATTGAGGTTGATATTTTATGACTCCTGAGGTTGATGCTTAACCCCAAGCCTGCAGGCATGACCTGGGCATAACTTTATTGATATCAACTTTATTGGCACAACTTTATTACCTTTGTCTTCGGTTGGAAATAGATATCCCAAGTTTGACATGGGTGCTCAGGCTCACAAATGTAATGCTATCCAAACTTCCTGTTGAAGATGTCTCACACTTGCTATAGGCTTTTCATTGTATGAGGTCTAATCAATCCAAGGATTCTTCATCCAAAAACTGCTGCTTGGCTTAATTTTGAGCTACCATATAAATTACTTCTTGCTTCTTGTTGTTACTCTGTTCTCTTTCTTGAACACTCTCTTGCCTCCTGTGCCCTTGGGATTTTGTTGCAATGGAGATTTAGTTATACACAATACATGCTTTGGCGTCTTATTATGAGTTGGAGATTTTGGTAGGCTGAAGTGCATCCAAGCATAACGGTTTGAATGCTTTTTCAAGTTCCAATATCATGTGCATTTTTTGGGGGTGCTTGGTTGATGCTAATGACTGTGCCAGCAGATCTTCAGTTCTTTTAAGGTATATGGTTTATTTTATTTTCTCATGGAATATAAATGTTTACATCTATACGATCCAATGCAGGTCAATGCTGCAGGGGATCTGTGTGCTATTTGCCAGGAAAAGATGCATGCTCCAATCTTGTTACGGTGTAAACATATATTCTGTGAAGACTGTGTCTCAGAATGGTATGTGTGGTTGCCCCTTGTTTTCCTTTTTAACTTTCTCTTACATGGATAATTCAGATTTTCTCGTCATCGCTTTGTCAGTTGGTATCTCTGACTGACAAAAAATGGTTGACGGTTGTCCTGGTCTGCCATTGTCCTGCAGTTTTAATATGCTTTTTATCTCTGGAATTAAAGTAAGCATTAGAAGACTATATAGAGTCTGTTTGTTCTTCTGTGTTTGTTGAACAAATTGCAGACAAAATTAAAAGAAATGTTTGATTGTTCTCTATGTTTTTGTTATTAAAATAAAGGCATCTGATAGCAGTGGCAGGATTTTGACACGAGGAAAGATGTTTTTTCTGCTTAGAAAGAACTAAAATCTTTACATATGTCATAGTTCGGCTGCCTCTCATCTGTCACCTCCACTTTTGCCTCTTACTCCAACTTCCCAGTATCGTACCCGAGTATTGCACTTGTTTGTTTTGGAAGTAATACTTGCTCTTTTAAAATGTCATTTTTGTTTGGTTTTGACCATCAATGCCTTCTTGTGATCAAGTTTGAATACTCTGATAAGCCATGAGAATGGGAAGACAAATCTTACTGCTGCAGTCATGTACAAAGTGTGGGAAAATATACTGGTTGCAACATGAGAAATTTAACTTTTGCGCTTATATTGGAATTAGGTTTATTAATAAGAAAAAGTAAAATAACTTCGCCGCTGCCTCTGTATGGTTTTGGATGCCTTTGTTTCTTTGCTTTTCTGCTTGTCAACCTCGTAGTGCATGCAGAATTGAGTAATGTGATACACGGTCATTTGCTAAAATTATACCGTCATACTTGTAATGCAAAGGTTGTGAATAACTGAGATTTTATGGTTCCAGGTTTGAGAGGGAAAGGACATGTCCTTTGTGTAGGGCTTTGGTGAAACCTGCTGATCTTAGATCGTTTGGGGATGGATCAACCAGTCTGTTTTTTCAGTTGTTTTAAATTTCATAGAATTGAAAGAAGGAAGATTTCTGCTCAATAGAGGCCCCATTTCTTAAGCTTCTGTGCACCCCATCGCAATAGAGAGTTCTGCTGCTGCACCATTTAAGCTTGTTGATTGCTGAGGTGGCAAAATAGAACGGAACAGGCTATGTGTTTATATATGATGTAACTGTAAAAATGTATGTAATGGATCTTGAAAGCTACTGTAGTTGCTTAAAGTGATTAAGTTATACCAAAAATTTGAGCCCAATGTTTTGGGGTTTTTTTGTTGTTGTTGTTTGGGGGGTGGTATATTTGATTGTCCACACGTATCGATGACCAGGCCCAGTTTAGAATGAAATGCCTTGTGTTGGATTTTGGTAGAACGAAGAATCATCATTGGCTAGTTATTAGTTAACCTTTTGGAGCTGGAAAAAGTGTCAAATTTCTCTCTCAAAATGGTATCCTGCGGAAGGAAATAGGTTTGCGTGAAATGCTCAAGTTCCGAATAAGTTTTGTCAGCGAATTCAGTGAATGATGGCACGTATCAAAATTCACAAAGTTTGGGACAAAAATTAGCTGATGTGCCAAGGAATTTCGTAAACATCGAAATAATTGATCATCTTTTGATTTCAAATTCGTCAAATAGTTTGCTGTCCGAGTTTCTTCTGCTTGAAAAAGCTGTTGCCGTTGTCAGGTTTGATCAAATTTTCACATGAATCAAAGTCAGGTTCGAGAGCTAACTCTTACACGCATTTGATATTTGGCTTCTTCTATTAGATGGCAATGGCTGAGGAGTGAAGCTAACGTCACTTTTCTGGCAAAATTTTTGTCAGATGTGTTTTGTAATTTTGGGGGTGGGTGCTAATTTAGAATGGAGCCCACCTTATTTGTTTATTTATTTATTTTTGCTTATTCTGTATCATTACATTAGTGAACCTAAGTATTAAAATAATAATAATAATAATAAAGGATACTCTATCCTTTCGGAGTGTTCAACAAAATACCGAACGCCACTTGTCATATGTCTGTATGACTAGTAATTAGGGATCTAATCGAGCCAACTTGAGCTCGAGTATTGCTACATTCGAGCTCGACTCGACTTATATGTAACTAGACTCGAGCTCGGCTCGATCGAGTCTAGTCTAAAAATCGCAACTTGAGCTTGACTCGAGAAAATTCTTTTAATCTCGATACTCGGATAAGATTCGACCTTTAGTTAAACCTTATCAAGTCGAGCCTAATCAAGCATTTCACAATTTTTTTGACACATTTTTCATCTTTTCTTCGCTTTTGCCCAACATTTTTTCTTTTTAGGTCTTTTACAATTATGTTATTACTTTTCTGCCATTATGAAATTTTATTATAAAGAAAAGTATCTTGTAAATTCAGTATAAATTATACTCATAACGATCATTTTATAATTATAATACATATATATTATTTAAATTATATATATATATATTAATTAAATATATCAAGCTTGACGAGCTACTCGTTGAGTCTCAAGTCCCAAAATTCCTGACTCAAACTCGACTTGAAAGTATATTCGAGTAGCTCGAGACTTAGCTCGAACTCGATCAATCGAATTCAAGCCAAGTTGTTGATCAAGTTACTCGTGAGTTACTCGATAATGGTTCGACTCACCTACATCCCTACTAGTAGTTGGTTCTCAAGAGTAAGGAGAATAATAAAGAAAGAAAAAGCAAATGATAACTTAGGGGATCACGGAAAATACAACTTCAAAAGCAAATTTCTATTTTCTACCTAAGATAAGATTTCGAAACCCAAACAACTGCATGTGTGAGGTGAGGAATTCGAACCAGTCCCAAAAGAAATTCAGCTCTAGATGCCGCACAGTACAAGACTCGTAAACTTTAGGCTTTGCTTTTACTAGTATAAGTAAAACTAGCTGCAATAATAATAATTGAATGGCCTTCCTCTACTTGTATGACAACAGATCCAAAAACTCACGTGTCAACAACAATATAAAGATGAACAACGAGTTCTATTATCAACAAGAAGAAGAAGGAAATTTCAAATGCAGAATAATCCATTAATCTAAACCTTTTTCTACTTTTCTTTCTCTCTAAACCAAAAACTTCAAAAGGAATTAAGGTTACAAAACCTTAGGGAAAAGAATGAATCAGGCCCCTCGATGTCTAATTGGACCCTTCTGTTGTGGAGACTGGACAAGTGCAAATTGTTGGAGCGTCATGCTGAGAAACCTGTCGTAGCTTTCGGCAAGAGGGGGAATTCCAGTATTTGCTGAGTAACCTGAGTGCTTCTTGATGGAGAACTGCCAGTAGGTGACGATGGAGACGTAGGCGAGGGTGGTGAAGCAGAAAGCATTCTGGAGACTGCAGGTATAGGGTAAACTTCTGTAACCTCTTCAATTCCCTCATCCAAATAGACAACATCCTGCATGGTCAGTTGGTGATATTCAACTATCTCCCTTAAGAAGCGATTCTCCCGAGCATATACAGCATTTTCATGCGCCAATCGGGCCTTCTCCGCCAAAAGTGTCTCGAGTTGAAGGCGTATCTAAAGATTGAAAGTTGCTAAAATAATCAGGTGCTCATCATAACAATCATCTAGAAACCAAATTACCATGTCCATGCAACTTGTAGGGCTTACCCTTCTTTTTCCTCTTCTGACTTTTAGATGGGAGGATTTTTTATTTATTTATTTATTTATTATTATTATTTTTGCGGTGGGGGGGGGGTGGGTGGGTGGGTGTGGGGAGGAGTGGTGGGGTGGGGTGTTTGAGGAACAACCCGGGAAGGTAAATGAGGGTGGTGAGATTTGCATTCCCATTCTAAGATCCTTTTTCAAGACTTTAGGGTTTACACAGCACCCACAATGCATGTACATAAATGTCTCACTGAATAACTAGCATGCAAATGACATGCATCCTATCATCTTCAACTCAACCAAGTTATTTGTTGATATCCTTGAAGAATGGAAGAAGAATACGACAGTACCATGTCATCGTCAGCAGGATTGTCTCCCTTGTCCCTGGCCTCTCGAAGGAGTTTATTTTCTTCTTCCAACTGAGAACATCGTTGTTTTGCAAAAGCCAGATCTGCTTTGACAGTTTTCAGCTCTCGAAGGAGTAGTTTGGCTTTTGCAGCTGTTGCCATTGCTACCTGTGACACAATGACAAAGATGCATTTCTTTTTGGGTAGAAGTGCTTTTGACTAGCAAGGAGATGTGAGGAAAGAATTTAAAACAAATTCAACTTAATCAACTTAGCAGTGTGAAAAAAAAATGTCAATCCTAATAATTTTTTTCAGAGATAATTATTGTTTTATGCATGCGAAGGTGTCTTGCTAGTTTACTGGTGGATAACTAACAAATGAACCAGAGGAACTGAGAGACCATAAAGATGCACATCCATGTAAGATATCCCACTTGTGATTTTCATTATCACCATCACCAGTTTAAAGAGGTAGAGGTAGTATTATTCATTCATGTAAGATAGCTTATCTAGATAAAAGCTAGTACAGTCAAGTTTCATCTGCACATTGATTAATTTGAGGATTATAATTAAGATTCAAGAGCTTTTCCAAAGAAATTTGAATTTCAACGCCCACTGAGGTCAAAGCATTAAGTATCTTCTTAGACAGGAACTAGAAATACACCACTACATAGTTGCCACCTTACGTCGCGGGATGCCTTGAGCTTATCCTCTTGGCTGGTTTGCATATGTGGCTGTGCTGATTGCTGCACTGCACTGTGTACATCAGGTACCTGATTCCCTTCATCAAAGTTGGTTCCTTTTCTTCTGATCTGCAGTTTGCGAGTTTCTTGAATTATGTCCGCAGTCTTACTTTCAACAATGGTACGTCCTTCCTGAAATAAGAATGAACATTTACAAAGAAAGCACAATAACATCTTGCAGATGTTAAACAGGCAAGTTATTTGATGTAGGGTATCTCTATTAAATTACCGCTCTCTTCTTCTTCTTCTTTTGGGTGAAACATCGGCTATGGTTTGTTTCTCTGATATGATACTAACTCCTTTTCACTAAATACGCTCCACCTCTCTCTCTCACACCCACACCCACACACACCCTCCCCTTTGATAAAGGGGAAAAAATTTTAAAGAGTCTTTAGAGGACATTAAGAAAAAAGAATGCAAAAAGTGAAATAATGGCATGTAAAGATGCATGCAAGTCCATTGGTATCACTAAAGAGGTTTCCAAAACCAATATCAAAGAATCTGTTTGGCGTGATGCTGAAAAGGTTATATCCAATGCTACAGAATTGAAAAAAGAAAGGAAAAGCAATGAGAAAAAAACAACATAAACAAACCAAAAAAAGGGAGAAAATCCAGTTACATAAGAATAACTTATACAGTAAACGTCTATGCAAATGATTAGCAAAGAGAGAATGCAGCAACCATCCATGCAAATGACCAGCAAAGAGTATGTGATTTACCTCGAATGCACTTCCAATCGTATCACCAATGTGATTGAGAGAAGTTGTAAGTGCATCAAGGCCCTTGCGAAATGTAGGATTGTCTGCTTTTCTGTAGCTCTCAGCAGTTTGGTATGGCTGATAAAACAGAAATAAAATTAAAATGAAGCTTAAAAGCAGCAGCTTATTATTAGCATTTTTGGGAGAAAAAGAAGGATGGTGGGGGTTTTCATAAGATAAAGAGAGGATTAACCTGGGAATGTGTTGAGGAAGGGAGGAATTCCTTGGGGTTGGTCCTAGTGGTAGCAGGGCAGGAAAGATGGGAGATGTCATCATCATCCAGGATTGCTTTGGCTTTCCTAGCTAGAACACCCCAAAAACCACCAGGTTCATTTGAACTTTTCATTGAAGTGTAATCATAGGTTGGAGAACCCTATGTTTTGAAGCAAGCACATGCCAAGAAATTATAGGAAGTATTAGTACTAAATTAAATAAATAACTGGTTTTGCCTTTCCTTTTGTGTGTGTGTGTGTGTGTGTGTGTGTGTTGTTTTTGGGGTTATTTAGTTTTTAATCATGGCGGCTAATAAGGAAAGAGGAAATATGGGTAGCTGCTGAGACTGGAGATAAAAGACGGTATTAGACTACAGAACCACTGGAGATAAAATTAGTTGGATGACGAGAATACGAATTAGTAGTACAAGCGTTAATGAATGACTAATATAGTACCTAAACATATACATGAAAAAAATAATGGAGAAACGCTAACATTTGTAAGGATTGATGAATTCAAGGAGACGACAGCCCCATTCCACATATACAGACGACATCATAGTACAGAAGATGGAATTGGCACGAAACAAAAGAGAAAAGGAAACGGGAAAATGAATATTAAATAAATAAGAAGATAGATAGACCTTAGATGGATTGTTGAAGGAAGAAGGAAAGGCTGAATTGGCGGCATAAGCGGAAGATAGAGAAGAGTCGCGATGGGCGGCGGAGGCTCTGATGGCCTGAGCTGCCAGCGAGGAGGAGGCTGTGGCGTGGTATCCTCCTCCTCCCCCTGTTGCTGCTGTTCCAGGTGCAGGGGGTGGTGGTGCAGGAGAACTAATAATGTCTTCCTGGAAAGTGGATGAGCGGGCGATCCCTTGTCTTCTTCTGTACGCCATTCCGTTTCTCTGATTCTGTAAGCTTTTTTCTGTGGGTTTGGTTGATGGATTTGGATGTAAAGTAGATTAATGCTCCTACATTTGGGATTAATTAGATTTGATTAAAAAAAAAAAAAAGGAAAAAGAATCGGCATTATAACTAGTACAGTGTTTTTCCTTTATTAATACCAATATCGAGATAGATCACCGATCACCGAGGCCTCACTGCATCGCCACCGCCGCTTGACCACCATTCACAGGTGCTATAGATAATAAAGTTAGATTCGGTTTCTTCCCCCCCCCCCCCGCCGCCCCTCCCCCCCTCCCAAATCAGCGAAAAATGAAACAGTAGAGACCAAAGAAACACAGAAAAATGAGGAGTCGTCAGAAAGACGGACTAGAGAGAGAAGAAGAAGAAGAAGAAGAAGAAGAAGAAGAGAGAGATTGGAAATGTATTTTGATGATGCATCTACTGTGTTCGATTTGGGCATGGATATGGTTCGTTATAGTTAGTTAGTTACTTTGTATGGATTTTGCTTTGTCCTGCCACGGCGCGCGTACTTAACCAACAACGAAATTATTTTTCCCTTTTATTCACTCGCTGTCAGCGTTTATGCAAAACTCCGTAATTAAATTTGAAATTTACTCTTTATTAAATTAATTCTTTGGCAACCAACAAATAATAGTCAGCTGAACAATGAGTTAACACAAACTTTTTTTGTCGCAAATTGTACCTTCCTTCTCCTCTCCCTCATCCATCTACAGTCTACACCACCCTCCCCTCTCTGTCTCCACTACCCCTCCTCCACTTTTCCTCATCCCTGCCACCCTGCTGCACTGCACATCACCCCTATTTCCGACACATCTTCCTCCTTCTCCTTCCTCTTTCCCCCCTTCGTCATATCCTCTCCTCCCCTCCATGACCGACATCTAGTCACAGAGGAAGTAGGAGTGCGAATTCTTCCTGACCGGCCTTTTGAGTTGCTGGGAGCTGTTGAAGAAGGCCTGTCTCTTCTTGTAACAATTCCATAACCTAATCTATTCTACACTAAAGAGAGGGGACGGACCTTAGGAGGTTCAGGAATAATTCGGAGGGGATTAAACCATTATCGGATCAAACGGGTACACAACACACTCATCTGAATTTTTTGAAGCAAATCACCTAAATGTGTCATTTTGGTGGGAGGTAAGATTTGAACCCTTACCTCTCATCCCACCAAGTTAGGCGGTGGCCACCAATAGTTCCGGTACTTATGAATGGCAAATGGGTGAGTACCTGCAGGTGCAGGTAAAGGGTGCGGCTGGGCCTGGGTGGGGGAAATTTTTCTCACCCGTTAAAAAATGGGACGGGTATACTTATCCGTTAAAAAAAAGTATATATAATGTTTAACTTAATTAATTATAAATTTATAATAATAGTATTATTATTATTTATAAGTACTATATACAATGTATATTAGTATATATAATATAATTAATATTATCAATTATATTAATAATTATATATGTTTACTAATAAAAACTATTAATTAGTTATGTTAAATTTATTAATGTATTTATATTAAATTTCTAATTATACTTAATACACTAATACTTTTTTTAAAAAAAATAAAATAATAATTTGGTGATTGTATTTGTTTCAAAAGTAAAACTTTATTACTTTAATTGTATTTATCTCATCACGTGCAGTTGTATTCAAATAATTTTTATTTGATTATTTTTATAGATTTCAATTATGAAATTATAGTAGATACCCATTTCGCCAGTGAGTTTTTTAAATATTTATGTAAAATTTTACTGTAGTTTACTGTAGAAATTTTTAAATTTTTTTTCAAATATGTAAATTTTTAAATATTTTGAAGTGTATAATTTAAAAATTTTAAAAATTTTTTTGAAATTATTATAATTAAAATTTTTAAAAAATTTGTAGCAAACAAACTTGATAAAAAACTCAAGTGCCAAACACGATGATTTCGTAGCGTGTTGATATTCAAGTATTTAATTTTTTATTAAAATTTAGTTACAATGCAATTATAGGATAATTTTTCATTTAACCCCGCGGGCGAAACGGGCGGGGCAAGGAGAGGAGGAGAGGGGAGGGGTGCAGAGGCGGCGGGTACTAGTGGGCAGCGGGGCGGGGGACGTTGCCATTCCTACCCATACCAGTCCCAATTGCTAGTTTGCTCGAGTCTCCTGCTTCTTTGGTTTCTAATTGCCTCTGCATGAAGAATTCCTGTCCCTCTCGCCCCTTGCACCCACACCGTCTAAACCAGTTCAAGTCCCAAGAAGACAAAGAAGGAGGAGGAAGGGGCGAAGGAAAGCGGAGAGGAAGTGGAAGGTTGCTGGGGATGGGGGTGGGCGATGGGAGGGGAGTGATAGTGGACCAGGTGAAGGAGGGGATCGTGACCGGTGAGAAAGAAAAATAGGTGATGGTGCTGGTGTTTTTCAACTCCAATTCTGCTCAACATGAGAGCCGGCTCCGTGTCCATAGCATCCACTCCCCCAAGGCCATGATGAAAATGACGACTCAGTGTTTGTATTGCTGCTGCTGGTGGTGTCGTTGTTATTAGTAGGTAGGGTAACTGCATGGACGGGCTTAGAGGCATAACTATTAGTAGTGATTCTTGGTTCCAATGATGATAGCGGACGACTACCACTAGTAGATTTTAATGCTAGCAAGGCCGTATTAGCTGTAGCAGTAGCATTATAAAGCCTAGTTCTTTTCTGGCCTTGGACGTGGAAATATGAAGCTGAAGCCCTCTTGTGACGGGTCTCGGCATCATCCCTGTCCCAATTTGGGCTTTTTATCAACTGTAGCTCACCATCATCATCATGCCTCTGCCCGTCTTGCTTGTTCCTTTCCGCTGCCTCGGGAAGCTTCATTTGATTGAGCTGAGCCTTCAAAAAGCACATATTGAACGTGAATGGTTGATCAGACAAGGAGGCAGGGGGTCCCTCCATCGTAGTAGTATTCTTCTTCTTCTTGCTCGAATCCAGGGGTTGCAATACCTTCATTGACGTAGCCAAACCACCCGTGGCCTCGTGGCATCTTCCCCACGTAATGTTCACATGGTTTGAAGATGATTTGCTTTGTGATTGTGAGCCCCAGTCTTCTGCTGCAGCTGTGCAGCTTTTCCTGTTTCTCGACTTCAATTCAGAAGTTACATTTCCATGAGAATGCTCCAAAGCTAAGACAACCGGCAGGTGTACACTTTCATCCAACTTGCCGCCTCCTGCCGTATCAGCACTAGTAGTCACCATACCAGCCTTGCCACTTTTGTTCTTGTTGCTGACTATCCATGAATTATTCAAATTCCCTGCACCGATGCCACCAACACTAACATCACAAGAGCATGAACCCAACCAAGACTCGGTAGTACTGCTTTTGCCATCTCGTGTGACTTTCCCTCTGCCACTTGCACTAACAACATTTGCTTCCCCAGTATTGCCTGCAGTTTCTGCACCATTATCAGATATCGAAGCATCCTCAGTACAACTCTTTCTTCTCTTACCAACGTTCTCTTCTCCCCCCTCACCACTACCACGATCAATTATTATGTCAGCCGTCGTCTCAAGTGCAGAGCAGCAGCATCCATGAAGTAAGCCTGAGAATCTGTGAGATGCACTGGTGCAGACAGAATTCCAATGGTGGGGTTCTCTTAGGCCGAAGCCACATGCAGCAGGTGTTTGACGTTGATCTGTAGCCTGAATCCCCCAACCTGTTGAACCTACCGTTTGACAAGTAGAACTACTTTCATGCAGTCCTCGTGTCTTCTGGGCGGCGAACATATGTGCAATTGGTCCCAGATCTTTCACAAACAACAACAAACTCTCTCTGTAATTAGTACCCTGGTGACTTGTCTGCCAAAAACAAAGATAAAATAAGATTATCAGCAGTATCAACGGTTAACAAATTGCCCAAACACGAAGCATGATCCTCAAGTGCTGTTCAGCTTAATAAAATCTCTCTGCATCTCACTTGTTAGCGATAAAGGCACAAAAAGTTGGATACAGCCACTCGATCATTACCCTAATGTATGAAAAATCACCAATTTTGGACAACAGTGCGCACATCAGGTGTATACATTACAAACAGACAGATAACATACAAGAACAAGTGGCTTGGCGGGGAAGCAATTTGAGCCAAATATATTTTTGTCACTCTGACTCTGAGGTATATACATGGAACGGCGATCTGTTTCAACATAATTTGACCTTCGACCAACTGTTGCTCCTGCAAGGAAGAATCAGGGGCAATTAATCAGCAAATGTCACTCTAAAGCTTAAATTTTAGGCAATTGGATCCAGTTACATTCCAAATAAGAACGGGGACCTATCTCTGTGAGATAATAACTTGCTCTTGCTGTTGGATCAAATAGGCTACTCTGAAAAATGATTATGTGCAATGCAAAGATGATTCCCTATAACACAGGGCCAAAACCCGATAGTCCAGACTTTCTCATATATAAATTATCCCTCAATTTGGTATGACAATGCCAAAAAAGACGCAACAGTGGTAATCCAGTCTGATGTTTATCATTGTGGGTTGACTTCACTCAGCCAGAATTAATTTAGAAAGCAATTCAAAATCCTTCTTAGGAGTTACTAAAGCACTAAGCTTTCATGATAGGTTGGAGAAAATGGAAAAATAACGTCAAACTTGCATCGTCTTTAGCAAGATAAATTGGCTCACCAGAAAATAGACCGCAGCTGTTTTTGTTGGTATGGAAAGCCGTGCTACTAGCTACCAAGGGTTTTCTCCTATTGGCTTTCCCAACTACTGATGTATCAAGCGAACTCAGTGTGCCCTTTGAATAAAAATTAGCTGCTACACTACTGGCCTTGACATGTTTGGTAAGTCTGTTGGCTTCATTGTGTGCTCTCCTTGTAGATCTTCGTCTTGTCCCCGAAAATTCCACTTCAAAGTTTTCAGGATCAGTCCCCAAAACATGAAAAACCCTCACAGCCAATTCATGTATAGCACGAGCCTGTATGTGATTAAAGCTCACTGTTAGTGACCTTCAGGGGTAGGACAGAAGGTTTTCAAAATGGAGATGCTGTGTAAAGTTTATGCCAGGAATCAACTGAATACCTGTTTGAAATAAATAGTAGCCGAGGAATTAAAATGCATTGCGTTTCTTGTTATAAGAAATACGTCGTGCTGCATGTAATATGCACATGGAGATATCAAAGATTAGCAGTCAGGCAATGCTGCAAATGTTTCATAGGTAATGCAAACAAATTTGAAGTTTGACTTCATCTGCAAAGAAAGGCAATTTACAATTATGAAGTGATGTGCTCTTCTGGTTTCGGCGTTCTCTGTCCGAGGGTTCGTTCTCCATATGGTGATGTGAAATAGTGGTGCAGAAACTCTCAGAAGCAGTGCCAAATAAATGGAATAAAACTTAGAGATGTTGGAAGTTTCAAATTGGGAAGTAATTAGATCCTTCTTCAACTTGGGAAGTCATTAGATCCTTCGCTGTTGATCTAGCCACGAGGCCGGTGACCGAGTGGAGCATTTTGGAGTCTTAAGTTGTGTGTGCAGTGATTAGAGAGTTTCTTAGTCCTTTTAACATTCGGCTATCTAATCTGGAGTTGGATCCAGAGCAGTATGGATTCCTTTGGCTATCTAGAATTGTTAGCTGTTGTATATATCGATCATGAAACCCTTATAAAATGAAACTGGAAAAGCTTCTTCAGTCAATATTTAAGTACCAAACCTAGAATTAGATTGTACTGTAGGAGTTTTATTCTGATGAATAGACGTAATTAAGGCACCAGCTCTGCCTAGCTACAAATTAACCCCACTCCTCGGTCACTAAAAAGGATCCAGTACGAATGAGTACTGCGTTTTAAGAGACTCACCACTGGCTGGAGAGTAACGAATAGAAGTAGCAATTGTCCATGATTTGGTTCTGACCTTTACATATGGAAACGGTAAGCAATCATAGTGAATTTGGGGAAGATGCAAACCTGGAATTGCTCAAGACTGTCGTACATTCCTTCGTGAAGTTTAGCCCTCATGGTACCGAAATCCATGGGCTCTTTGATAATTCGATAGTAATCCTCAACCTAAGTATCAAATGCAAAGAACCTTGTAACCCCATTTTTTTTTTTTTTTTTTTAATTTTAGGTTCGCTGGTCGATGAAAATGAATATGGAGTAATAGATGAAGAAAATGGTGAGAAGAGCACAAACCTCATTTGGGTCAACTGGTTCAGCAAATATTTCATAGGTGTCTCTCCTAAACAACAGGGTGAAAGAGTAATTCGTTAAGAATTTGGCATCCCGGGGAAGAAAATTGGCAAGCGTACACGCTGCTGTTCTAAGTGTGTGAGAAAATAGGTACAAGGGGCGAAGAAAGATTGTAGGTACGTTTTGGAGAGAAGAGAGCAGTGAGTGAGTGAAGTCACCTTTGTAGGATGTCAATGACCCGCTGGAGCATATGTTTTTGTGGCATAATTGACGGTTTGCCTGGCAACCATTGAGCATAATATTCAAGATATGAGCGTTTGGTTGGGTCAGTCACTCACATATTGATTAGTTTTTTAAAAAGGAGGAGGAAGAGGAGGAGGGAGCAATTAATACCCACCGCCGCAGTTGCTTGAATCATCTCGCTGAGGAGGAGGAGGGCTGTGACCAGCCTGCACACAGTTCTTTATGTATTTATTTTATTCATTGTAACTCTAACGATCTGATTACAGTATATATAACAGGGATTTTCCTTTTTTTTTTTTTTTCAAAGGAAAAAAAAGTGCAAGAAAAGGAAGTATTTTATATATACAGAGTCAGTCAGGATATGAATATTGACGGGGAACAGACAGAGACAGAGATTGAAGTTGAATAGTAGTTACTACTTGTATACAACCAACATAATGATAACATATGTATGTATAGTATAATTATATACAGGGATTATCCCTAGGGAAGGGAAGGGAAGGGAAGGGAAGGGAGGGAGAAAGTAAAGGGAGGACATCGTGATTTGATTTAGACCTGCAGGTTGGGGAGTGGTGATTGATCAGAATGGATGGGGAGAGAGAGTGGCGGTGGTGCGGGGTCTCGAGAATCATCATCATGAGCACAGGAGGCCGCAAGGACGCTCTTCCTCGTCGTCTTCTTCCTGGAAGCAGTACTACTAGGATAATCTCCGCCGCGTTGCCGCATGGATGATGTTGACGGAGATTGGATTGGGTTTTATTTTTACCCGCTTGCTTCTGCAATAGAACATGCATGCAGCGCCGATGTATTCGTCAGCAGTAGTATTGAATCTGAAGGAATGAAGAGGTACGTACGGTGCAACTGACTCCGCATAGATGATTTGTTGATGCTCAATATAATCTCCCACCTTCATCCGCAAAAGAATACTCCTCCTCGATCCATTTTCCTTACAGCTAGTAGTAGTAGTAGTATTCCAGAAGAAACCGCTGACAATTAATTACTCATTTGATTCTTAGTTTGTCCGTTGGTTATCCAATATATAGTTAGATGATTACAATAATATTAAAGCTGTCGAAGCGGGTAATATTATTATTATTATTATTCTTTGGAGATTATCAGTAGAGCTGTCCACAGCAAATTCATCTATTGAATTGAATGGGGTATGGTATATGTATAGATGCACGTGATATGCATTTTTTTTTTTAAAGGAAAAAAAATTTAAGATTTGATTGCCCTGACTCCTGAATCATTCAAGTGATTAGGGTAAGATAATAATAATAATAATAAATAGATAGTAGTGTGTTTGGATGGTAGATTATTTGGAATAGTTTTTTGAAAAAAAATACTGTAATATTTTTTTTCTATGTAATTTATATGAGATAGAAAAATAGTTCAAAAGATATGTTGACGATGTAAGGTAATAAAATTTATCTTTTAAATGCATGAATTAAAATTGATGAATGTATGCAATCCCTTCTCTTCTATGGGTTTCCAAGGTCTCAAAACTCATACCTATTGTTTGGTTGTTATCTATCGGAACGTATGGATCTGTCGCTTTGGAAGCCCCAAATTTTAGCAATACCAGATAAATTGGGCACTTTTATTCCATTTCGGGATCTTAAAAGCAGGGGAAAAATATACTACACGAAAACCAATAAAGAGACCCAGCACCAAAATAGATGCGGATCAATTATACAAGGAATTAAAGTTTGGCCATACCAAAATTGTTGATTTGATTGTCTAAGAGTTTGACAATGGTAGAGAAACCGTCGCTGAAGTTTGTTGTTGGTTAAGATAATTGAAGAAGATGGGATTTAAGAGAAAAGAAACAATAAATTGATAAGTTCTTTGATTCCATTGTATCATTTTTCAGAATGAGGAATTTTGATAAAAACCCATTGCCATTGGAGAGAGAGTCCAAGGGGACTACTGGGTGCTGCTGCCTGCAGTGCAAATATCTCTGTCCTCATTCCGACTTCCTCCATAGAAATACTACTAAATACTCTATTTTGATTCCCTCTTAGTATAAAGAAAGAAAGAAGATGATAGATGAGATTAGTCTACTTGCATGGTTCACCTCAATCTCAAATGATGGTATCAGTTCTGGCAACTCTGGAGTGTCATATACTTTCATCAATTGATGTTGGATACGGGGCAGGGGCAGGGACGGTCATCAGGTGGACCGTCCCTGAACTGTTCATGACCAAGATTTGACCCCAAAAATTTGTGTGATCCAGATTACTTCTTGTACCTCATTTTTAATATGTGTAGGACTCACAAAAATTTATTCTAAAGTTACACGTTGTGTAAATAAAGTTACGTCTTGTGAAAACAAAGTTACGTGCCGTGCTGTGCAAAATATACATAATTCCATTGATGTTCCTCCGAAGACCTGGCTTTTAGTGTTTGTACGATCTACTTTTGTTGTTGGCCTTATCACTTCTTTTTTTTTTGGCCAACCCAAAATGGATGATAGCTTATAGAGCATTTTACTGGAGTTGTCCCAGTCCTCCGTGTTTTGCTCAAATGAATGACGACTTGCCTTCTAATCATTCTAACCATCTTGTTCCTTATGCTCTATGCCATGTGACAATGACGTTGGTGATTTGGAAGCTAGTAGTATTTGCAGTGATTGCAAGTTTTTGTTTTGGGAGGATCATAGGACGCCCATCCAAGATCATTTCAGAATAAGAGCACCTGGGTTGCTAAAAAGAAGGTATAGAAGTTCTGAACCGAATGAGAGTCTTTTTCGAGCAGTTTTCCCAAGCAATTATTCAGGCTATTGGTTTAGAACACGACAATATATCCATAGATGATGAAACTGCTACCACGTTTGTCCGACTTAGAAGTTCGCGAATAGTTCCAAAAGGTGGAGAGGAGTACTTTTCTGATACTAAAAGTGATGGTTTCGAGTCTCTGTTTGGAGAGAGCGAATCAAATGAAAGTTTCAGTGGCTCCAGGTTTTTCCTCGGTGAAAGTGATATGGTTTCTTTTGGAGGCGAATCTGGTGTTTCTGTGGATGAACATACTTTCTTGGAAAATGAAATTTATCACTATCCAGATCGAGTAAGTAACCAAGATGCTGATACTGATATTCATCCTATGCATCATGTTGGTCTCTACTATTGGAACTCAGATGATGCTGAAGACGAATATATTAACTCAGGGGAGACAAATGCAACATGATTGTTTCTGTGGTGTTTGGAGTTTAGCCACGTAGACCAGTTAGCCTGTACTATGGCCGGTGATATTCAACAAGCCCTTTTGCCACAGTTCGAGGGCATAATTCTTTTGAGAATTCAGGAAAGGACAAGGGGACGCTACACCCATATGTTCCCTAATTTGGAGGAACCTATATGTAGGACAGAGTTATCTTGGGAATCCTCGAGACTATCTGCCTGGCAGAGGATTCAAAGAACTGCTCGAGCATCTTGCAGAAAGTGAGAGTTCTAGAAGTGGAGTGAATAAGTGATTTTTGGACAGATGAGTTGCCTCGGATATCTGGACTACACCTTTGCTTGAAGAGATAATGACACCAGGATCACCTGCTCAGATAGTCAGAGGTGGGGGCTAAGTCCCCCGATTTTTTTCTAAAGATTAAGTTAATTCGGGGTAAGATATTAGGAAATTGTGTGGAGAGAGTAGGATTCTGTTACCAGAGATTCGTCCCCTCTTCCAGTGAAAGGTCCTAGTATTTATAGGGGACAATTTGGAGGGAAGGACCGTGGATCCAACTCTCTAGAAATCTAATCAAGACAGCATATCACTCTGATTTTGACCAGCATGTCAGGACCAGCGCGTCAGGACCAGTGTGTTAGGAGTCACACCCATCATCTTTTCGATTGTCAGACCTTGGGTGGTATCTCGGCGACGTGAGTCATGGCTCGGCCGAGATGACCACAGAAGTCGAACTTCATCCCGGTCGCCTATGGGCACAAGGTGTCCGACATAATGACACGGGGGTTTAACATGTCGAACCAAAGTAAGGCCCCGGGACTCCTGAGTCGAACTGGCCATCCTCACTAAACCCCTAAAGTTTCGGGAAGAGGGAATTTGCTCGCCACTTCCCGAGGCTTTCAAGTGGTTCCGTAGTGTGAATCATAGCAATAACACGTCATGTACGCGTAGATGGGACTGGAAGGAAGAGGATGTGATGGTCAGCAGCTTTAATGACAATTTCATGGATATACGTGAAATTACTGGTGAGGTGAACAGCTTTTTTATTAATGAGGAGAGAGAGTGCTCTCTCAAGAATCTCAAGAGTACCGTCCATTCAATTTCTTATTGCTTGCCTACAAATAAGGAGGTCCCTTTCAGTTTTTATCACAAAAGTTTTTAATCACCTCAGAGCAAATCTTCTCTGAATTTTCACCTCGACATTCCTTCAAGAGTAAGTTTATCACTTCGTCTCCTTTACTTATGACTAGAACAGCTCGCACACACAAGGAGACGGTGAGACCACACTACACCGAAACAGAGAGGCCCGATCCCTTCGAGGAGAGAACTATCCCCGAGCCCAAGGGAAAGACTGCTGAAGCGTCTAATCAAGCCGAGATGTCCCCAGCGCAGAGTGAAGATGAGGCCGAGGTAATCTATAACGATGATCTCGGCAACGAAATACCAAGAGATGAAAGCGTGCAAGAGCCGACCACCCCTCCAGACCTATCGTCTATTGACTACGACCAGGTCCCCATGTGCCAAACTCTAGTAGCCGAGCTGATTCGTAAGTATCCTTGGCGGAGAAATTACAGTATTTACCCATTTCGGCCGAACCAATCGGCCAAACTCCCGCCAAGGAGTAAAATGGTTATCTATGCTGATCAGCTAGAGGCCGAGCTCAGGATGTCGACTACCAGGTTCCTCCGAGATTGTTTGAGGTATTGGGGTTTAAGGATCACTCAACTCACCCCCAATGCAGTCCGAGTCCTGGTCGATTTTCAGATGCTATGCCGACACCAGAAAATAACCCTCACCGTCAACCTCTTCCGCCGCTATTACATAATAAAAAACAGTGGGAGTGAGAAGGGATGGTTCTATTTCGAAAACAAAGTTTAGAAGTTAGTGGCAGATACAATTTCGTTTTCGTCCCGGCCGATGACTTTCCAAGGGGGTTCTGGTGGAGGTCTCCCACCCCGGCAAAAGATACCTCTTCAGGCAACTTAAAGGAAGAGAACTTCCGGAAGCTCCTGGGGTTGGGTCTCAAGATGAACTGTTGGGCCTTTCCTGAAACAGACCTTGTTAACGGCGGGATCAGCCGAACTCTGATCAATCCAGGCAATTCTCTTTTTTTTCTACTAGGCTTCAAAAACCTTGTACTCTTTCATTCCTAACTTTGTGCTTCAAAAACTTTTGTGCTTTGCAATAGTGAGAGTTTTCGATATAATCACTTCAGGTACCGCTGAGGTAGCCAAGAGGCCAACGAAACGCAAAGACACCGTCGAGCCATCACCCGGTCGAAGAAAAAAAATACCGCTGCCACCGCAACAATTATGGGAGACTATTCCCAAATCTCGGCCACTCCAGAGGGGGTGCCCGTTCGAGGCGTAACAATAGCATCTCCCCCCAAGCTGAGGTATGACGACTTTTCTCGAGATTCCTGTCACGGGATTGTCACTATTCAACCTCCACCATGTGCCTGCTCAAAAAGTCGGGGAGGATAAAAGGCACTTCAACGCGCATTGGTGTCCGGAGTGGGATATCAATGTGAACGACCGCTGCAAAAACCCCCGTATCGCTCAAGAGCTTCTGGTATGGTCAATTCTGCCAAGGGACAACACTTATGCTAGAAAACTCACTCCTGCTGAGCTGATGCAAAGCACCTCGATTTCCTATATCTCCACCACGACTTTCTTAGCCGAGATGACCCAATGCTACACCAAACTCATTAAAATCTATCAGCCATCCTCCAAACTCCACAAGAAAATTTCCAAGTTGGAAAAAAAGCTAGAGGCAACCCAGCAAGAATGCAATAGAGCGGTAGCCGACCTGGAGTAATCCGAGGCCACAACCAACTCCTTGAGAACAGACCCTGGACGAGGAAAAAGACAGGAGGGTTCAAGAAAGCAATCAGCTCGGGAGGCCATAGAAAGGGCAGGCGCCTCGACTGTAGAAGCTTTTCAAAAATTTGAGGCTTTCACTCATGATTTCGGTGAGTTAACACTGTCGAGTTTCATATTTGGGTACACCTCAGCCGTCCACGATGCATCTCTTTTCTTATTTTCCGAGCAACTGAAGTCCCTCCAAAGCCCAACTTCAACGAAGATGCTAAGGAGTTATGCGACCGTATGGTAGTGGGCATTTAGGCCGGGAAGGACCTGACTGAGGTCCGGGCAGAGTTCAATCGATGACTTTCTGAATTTGACCTGGAAAGGGATGAACTTGATGGTGATGAGGTCGGTGGTGACCAAGGTGGTGATGAGGTCGGTGGTATCATTTTTGTAACAAGGCACTGAGATAGTGGATACTTAGAAGCACCCCGGATCTCGATTTTTTATAATCACTTTTTTCCTGTCCTTTAATATTATTGACTTCTTTTTTCTTTTTTACATTTGGCAGCTCGGTATATTCTTCTTCTATACTTGCCTTGTTCCCTTATGTTCTGCTTGGGGCACAATACGACTAAGGAAGAAATAATTCCAGTAAAATGCCAGAACATGTTAAATATATACATACCCTTCATGGATGGTATAATTTAATATTCTCAGCGTGCCAAGTTCGGGGTACTTGAGAACCATCTCGATAAGTTTAATTTACAATATTCATTTTGGTTAGACTCAATAACACGATAGGATCCCTCCCATCTGGGGGTTAGTTTGCCCTGAATTTTAGCTCGACTAACCGAATTTTTTCGGAGCACGAGATCTCCCGAACTAAATCGTAAGTGTCTGACCCGAGCTTATAGTAGTTAGTTAGAATATTTTTATATAGTGCGATTTTAGCTGCCGCGGGGTCGCGCTTCTCCTCGACAAGGTCAAGGTCCACCCGTCTTTCTTCTTCATCGGCCTCGACAGCAAAAGCCGCCATGCACGGACTCGGGGTGATGAACTCGACTGGGACCACCGTTTCAGACACGTAGGTTAAGGAGAGCGGGGTCTTTTGAGTTTCGGACTTTGGGGTGGTCCGACACGACCACAACATACTAGGGAGTTCATCCACTCAGGACGATTCAGCCTAATGCAGCCTAGTTTTGAGGCCATGGAGGAGTGTGCGATTGAAATTTTCGGCTTGTCCATTGACCTGGGGATGTCTCACCGAGGTGAAGTGTTGCTTGATCCCGAGATTCTCGCACCATCCTTTGAAGGGGTTATCTGTGAATTGCTTTCCATTATCCGAGATGACTACTCGCGGTAATCCGAAGTGGCAGACCACACTTTTTTCGAAGAATTTTTGGACTGCTGAACTAGTTATGCTTCTCAAGGGCTCAGTTTCGACCCATTTGGTGAAATAATTCACCGCCACTATCGGGTAGGTATAATTGTCGGGAGATCTAGGGAATGGACCAATTAAGTCAATTTTTCATTGTTCCAATGGCCATGGCGAACTGATGGGGATCATGAGGTTGGTTGATTGGTGATGTTCAGGGGCGTGATGCTAGCAGAAAGGGTAGCTAAACACTAGGAACTGGGTATTCCGCCCAATGGTAGTCTAGAAGTACCCTAGCAATAGGGTTTTTTTTACCAACATTCGATAGCCAATGTGGGCACCACAGAGCCTCTCGTGTATGTCTTGGAGAATTCTTTTCCTCTCCTCTAGCGTGATACACCGTAGCCATGGGCCGAGATACGACCTTTTGTACAAGAGATTTTGCCGGAGAGCATACCAAGCTGATTTGTGATGAAGTTTTCTGACCTCGGCTCGGTCTTTCGAAAGCTTTTCCTGACTAAAGAATCGAATCAGCAGGCCCATCCAAGTGTCCCCTGGATAAACGGGATACACAGTTTCTTCCGCAAAGCCAAGTTTAGCCAAAACTTCAACGAGAATCATTTTATTCAAGTTGGAGAAAGAGGTGGAGGCGAGCTGAGATAAGGCGTCAGCCTGTTTATTTTGTGATCAATATATCCTTTGGATTTCGAAGAACTCAAAGTGCGCAATTAATTGGTGGACTTTGGAGAGGTAACGTTGCATGACATCTTCTCTGGTCTCGTACTCACAAAGTATCTGACACATCATGAGTTGGGAATCACTGTTAATTAAGATTTGCCGAGCGCCAAGCCTAAGAGATAATTGTAGGCTGGCAATGACTGCTTCATATTCGGATTCGTTATTAGAGGCCGTGAAATCAAATCGTAAGGCGTACGAACACAGCTCCCCTTGTGAATTTTTGAGGAGCAAAGCTGCTCTACTGACCTCGTTGTTGGACAAGCCATCCACGCGCTGAGGCTTGGCTGATGTCCAGGTGAGTCTTTTCACCTCGCTGAAAGTGAGCTCGGCCAGGAAGTCCATAAGGGTTTGAACTTTAATGGCCATCCAGGACTCATAGGATAGATCGTATTCTCCCAACTCAATGGCCCATATAATAAGACAACTTAAAGTTTCGGAGCGCGACAAAACTTGCCTGAGAGGCTGATCCATCCTTAAGCAGATGTGGTGAGCCAGGACGAGCTATATGAATCAAGACGAGGACAAATTTTTTCGCTTGAGTATATCTGGTCTCGGACCCTTGAAGGACCTGGCTGACATAATATACCGGCATTTGAACACTTTGCTCCTGTATCAGCACAGCGCATACCACCTCATCTACGGCAGACAGGTACAAGTAAAACTTGTCTCCCGGCCGAGGTGAGGTGGATGTTGGGAGGTGATGGAGATACTTTTTTATTTGCTTGAAGGCCTGCTGGCACTCCTTCGTCTAGAAAAACTGGTCCGTCTTTAGAAGCGGACTGCGATAAGAATTGGTTAAGGGCGGCTAATCGTCTTGTCAGCCTTTGCACGTCTCGAGTGTACTGAGGTGAAGACATCTCCTGAATTGCTTTTATCTTATCAGGATTTGTTTCGATACCCCGCTGCGATACGAGATACCTCAAGAATTTTTTTTGAAATAATCCCAAAGACATATTTCTTGGGGTTCAACATCATTCGAGTATCGCGGGGGACTCCGAGAACCTCTTTCAGGTTGGATAGGAAAGTTGATGTCTTCTTATTCTTGAAAAGGATGTCGTCTACGTATGTCTCGATATTTCGGCTTATTTGGGATTTAAAAGTCCGGTTGACCAGGCGCTGATACTTGGTTTCGGCGTTTTTCAACCCGAAGGGCATGTTAGTGTAGCAGTACACACATTGATCTGTGTAGAAGGCCGTCTTTTCCTGATCATCCTCGCTCATCCCGATTTGATGATACCCTTTGAAGGCATCGAGAAGACAGAAAACTTCGTAACCCACCGCCGAATCTACTAGGGCGTCGACTCTTAGCAATGGGTAGCAGTACTTAGGGCAAGCCTTGTTCAAGTCGGTGAAGTCGATGCACATTCTCCATACCCCTAGGTCTTTTTTTACCATGACTGGGTTGGATAACCAGACCGGGTACCGCACCTCTCTGATTATCTTCACGGGCAGGAGTTTGTCCACTTCCTCACCTACTGCTTTACTGCACTATGGATTGAAGTGTCTTTTCTTCTGTTTGACGGGATGTGCTTGAAGATCGACATTCAGCTCATGCATCATGAGGTGATGCGGCACGCCTTGGACCTCATCGGCAGCCCAAGCGAAAACGTCCCGATACCCCCGCAGTAGATCCACCATTTGTCTTCTAAGATCCAGAAGAATATCCTCCACCTCATCTCCGATCTCTAGCCTCTTCGACTTTTCGGTTTGTCGAGGGTCGATGCAATCGATTGAAAGGATATTTGACCTTCTCTCGGAGCTCTGTCCAGAAGTTGAAGCAGATGCGGTTTGAAGTGTGGGGAGGTAGCATTCTCGCGCAGCACAAACATCGTTACCCACCTCGGCTATCCCAGTCAGGGTGAAAAATTTGAAACTCAAATAATACATAAAATTTATTGCACGTAGAGCATTAAGCGTTGGTCGGTTCATTAACATGTTATAAGGAAAGTCGGCTTTAACTACGACAAAGTTGACAGGGACGGTACGGCAGCGGGGATGACGTCTTACGGTCATCATCAGCGTGATCATCCCTTCCGGGTGCACGACATGTCCCCCGAACCCGACCAAGGGGGTTCTAATGGGGGTCAATTGCCCCTTGATCAATTTTAGGCTCTCAAAATTTTTGAGATACATAACGTCCACCGAACTCATTGGGTCAACGTAGACTTTCTTGACGATATAGTTGTTGGCTTGCTTGTAGGTCATCTTCTGAGAATTTTGGCTGTCACCTCTCATCAGACCTCCAACAATGGTTTTGTTGACCCCGACAATGTTGGGTCCATAACCTAGTCCTTGGCCTGAGGACCCATCTCAGGGAGGTCTTCCTGTTTCCCTGGGATCATCTGGGGGTCGGCAGCTACTCCTCGATTCCCGCTGGTCATCTCGATATTTGTCACATTGGTTATCGGGACGGGGGTTGCTCCGTTGATGACTTCCATCTCGACGGATGAAATGCTTTAAGTGCCCCTATTTAATGAGGTGCGCTATCTCTCTTTTGAGGTCATTGCAGTCTTTCGTTCGTGCCTGATGTCCCGGTGGTACAGACAATAGAGATTGGAGTTTCTCTTCTCTCTGTTTCTGTACATCTTTGAAAGGGCACGTCCGAGATTGTTCTGTTCCATTACGAAGAGTACTTGAGATCGGCTGGTGTTCAAAAGAGTTAGTTCAGAATCGGGGATAGGTGTCTTTCCCTTGGCTATCATGTCGAACACACTTTTGCGATCCCGGTCAGGGCTTTGGAAGCCACTAGCAGTACCAGCCTCATTTCGATTGGTTTTCTTCTTCCTTCGGGGGTCAATTTCCGAGCGAACTGCTTGGACCTCTTTTTTATACGGTTGAGGTCCTCGGCTTGGATGCCTTTTTCGATCTTCAGCCAGAGCTCTTGGAGCGTGCGATGATACTTCTTGTGTGTCCAGGTATTGAACACCCCGGCAACAAATCCGTGGGTAAAAGCAACTATTGTTATCTGCTCATTGGGATCAAGTTTCTGTACGCTCTCCTCATGAAATCTTTGTATGTAAGATCGAAGTGACTCTCCCGGATTCTGCTGTATGTTCAGCAGATAAGCCGAGATCCTGGTCGTAGGTCTGGAGAAATCTCTCTACTAGTTCTCCCAGGATGGATATGCTCCAGATTCTAATCCTCATAACCATTTTCGAACAGTCCCTTGAAGAAATACCGGAAAGACCTGACAGATAACGGGATCGGGAATGTAATATAGTCGGAAAGCCGAGATAAAGGCATGAATGTAGTCTTCAGGGTCACCTCGGCCATCATAAGGCGGTATAGTAGGCAGTTGAAAATTTGGAGGAAGCCTTTCATCATTGATGTCATCTGTAAAAGGCGAAACCCTCATATAATCCACTTCTGGCCTCCTAGGGTGCCGAGGCTCTTCCTCGGCTCATTTTCTCAGGAGACCCCGCGAGAATGCTTTGGAAATGGAGGCAATCCTAGAGGTAGCCTTAGAGAATACTCACTTCGGAGTGCTCCTAATAGAAGGTCTCCTCTTGGATTCCTCATCAGATAGGGGTTTGGGAGATTCATCTGACTTTTTCTTAGAGGATTCGGCCTTTTGCTTATCTCATCCCTTAAAGTACCTCCCCAGCTCTTTAAAAATATTGGGGTTCTCACTCACGAATTCGATCATCCGGGCAATGGCTTCTTCATTCGCGGGCTGAGTATCCCGGGATTCTTGTCCTTCAGGGATATCCCCTGGTTGAGTTGCACTACTTGGTTCAGCTCCAATGGTAAGTACTTTCCTGCTCCTAGAACGCGTGAGTCTCATTCTTGGATGTCTTTGATTCCCATAGACGGCGCCAATTGAAGAGGTAATTTTTAAACAGATGAGCTGCTTGGGATATTTGGAGTACACCCTTGCTTGAAAAGATAATGACACCAGGATCACCTGCTCAGATGGTCAGAGGTGGGGGGCTAAGTCCCCCGATTTTTCTCCGAAAATTAAGTTAGTTTGGGGTGAAATATTAGGGAATTGTGTGAAGGCAGTAGGATTCTGTTACCAGATATTCGTCCTCTCTTCCAGTGGAAGGTCCTAGTATTTATAGGGGACAATTTGTAGGGAAGGACCGTAGGATCCAACTCTCTAGAAATCTAATTAAGACGGCATATCACTTTGATTTTGACCAGCGTGTCAGGACCAGTGTGTCAGGAGTCACACCCATCACTTCTTTAATTGTCAGACCTTTGGATGGTACCTCGGCCGAGGTGACCACAGAAGTCGAACTTCATCCCGGTCGCCTATGGGCACAAGGTGTCCGACGTAATGATGCGGGGGTTTAATATGCCAGACCAAGGTAAGGCCCCGGGACTCCCGAGCTGAACTGGCCATCCTCATGGAGCACCGCCAGCAGCAGTTTCTGTTTTGAGTAATCTACCTCTTTTGGTCATATCATAGGTGAAGGTCTTGAGAAGTTGGATGTCTTGGCTCGTGCAATCTGCCTGTTGGCACTGTTGTCAATCAGCTACCTTATTTTCAACTTTATCACCCCTTCTGCATCTTGCCATGGCTAAATACACGAAACTCATGCCCTTTTTTGTTGATATGAGCTTTTAACTGACAACAAGGATTATGAAGATAGAAAGCAGACAGCTAGCACTATATTGAATCTTAAGAATTCTTGTAGCTAGATGTTGATGACAATAGTTCTTCAGACGAGATTGATGATGGTGCTGAAGTAGATTATGATCATAATGGGATAGAAAATGGGGAACAATTTGATAGGTTGCGATTTTATCATTTATTTTATTATTAATTTCTCCTATTACCTGACCCAATCTGGATTAATTGTTAGATTCTACTCACTTTTAGTATTTTGCACATATTTCAGGGAGTAGAACGAAAATACCATAATAAGTGCCGATTTGACAGTTATCAAGAAAGAGTTCAAGTAGCAAGCATCTAGGGACATTTTTGGAATATCAAACCACAACCCTTCTTGGGAATTGGCCCGAAGACAACATTAAAAAGGGGAGGCCGAAGTCTTCTTTGGTCTCGCTCGGCTGGGCGGCGGACGCCGCACAGTAGCCATTAGAATAGGAGCAATAGCTTAGCTTTTGATATTTGGTTTGGAATGCTTTTAGGAAGACTCCTGCGGTGCTTGTCAGGAGCAATTTGGAATTGCTTTCTTTGACTTTTCTTGTTTTTGTCTTTTAGTACTTCTTTGCTCCTTGGATGGCAGGAACATTTAAGAGGACATTGAATTACCTTCTGTAGCTGTGCTTTTCTTTATTCCTTTGAACGAATTGAGTTTGCCTATTTTCCAATTGATGGCCGCAGCTTTTGCTACAATTTCTGGCGGATTTAGTTCATCAATTATGAACTAATTTTCTTTTTCTAGTCAAAGAGCAACGAAGGCTCTGGTTCGTCTGAAAATTGTGAGATCGATTTAATTTAATCTTTTCCTTTTATTTATTGGTATCCGCATATTTCTTGATTGCTATGCTTATGGTTATTTTATTAATTGGTTGTCTTGGATCCAGATAATTAATTGATTGGGTAATCTATTGTCAATTGGGGTATTAAATCCGTAATTGTTTAATTACCTCAAAGTAGTGACAACTGGCTCGATTAGATTTGTGTCAGGGGGATACGCGGGCTAATCTAAAATAACCCTGGTAGTGCGTTATTTGGTTAGAATAGGGCTCCTCTAATACGCAAGGCAGTTGGGGAATTAAATTCTACGGGTGTACCTAGGATTATTTCTCAATTAGAGCAGTGATTAACGAGCGTACCTTGATCACCGACACAATAAGGAGGGGTTGACTGCCATTGCTTGTTTGGTAGTTATAACCTATTTATTAGTAAATAATTAGAATTGCCTTTGCTTATCGATGATCAATTAGGTGAACCATTGCTGAAGTTATTCCTGGGCTAGATTCTTAATTATCATTCATTTGATTTTAGTAATTTGTTATTCAATTTTTAGTAGTTTCTTAGATTTTATTTGAATTTATTTGATTGTCACTTTCTGCACAAAAACACCCCCTTGTCACTGTGAACTTGAAAAGAAACAATTACTCCCAGTCCCTGTGGATTCGACCCTGCTCACCACTATCTACAGAAATTACTTTTAGTTTGAGCACCTGTCACAATTCAAGTCAAATCTTGTTTCATAAAGCTCTGTTAGGGAGGACATGAGAAGAAGATGGGTCTTTTTGGCAGCTGCTGCTCCGATTGTTGGTATCATTCTCATCTTTATGTTTTGGCAACTGTATAACAGATAAAAAGGTGGTCAAGTAGCAGCTCTAATTTCAGTGAGCTGGGGAAGCATTCAAATCATTTTTCACTGACCCAGACTCCAATTCCAGGGGATGGCAGCCGAAGCAAGAGATGGTGGGGTCTTTTGTAACTTGTCTTTGTTTCTTTGCGAGATACTTTGCATCCTAACCTATATAATTATTTTACAGACAGAGGTCATTTGTAATAGCACTTTTAACTGAATGACCTCAATCAATTGAAGGAAAAATATGCAAAATGACCAAGCCAGAGTAAAAAATTCCTCTAGAAGTTGCTTTCTGAGGACGGTCACCTCGTCCCATCTACCCCGAATCACAAGATCAAGCCCTCAGTCATATTTCTCATCTCGGCCCGAGGTCACCTCTAATTTTGTACCTGACTCAACATGAAACCCCTGTACGACGTCATTCATCTCGCTACCTCGCAGGTGTTGTCAAAGCTGATTCATCCCTCATCATTTCAATTGACAGGTTAACAATAAAAGTTGCTTTACCAGGAAGGCACATGATTGCACTTTATCGAAAAACCACGTGCCTGTATGGCAGAGAGCCTAGACCACTGCTACGTGTCAAGATAGAGCCGTATATGCAGATTGTGGGCCCCTGAAACTTGAATTCCTAATCCTTCCCTCCAATTGGTATCCTATAAATACCATCTCCCTCCTCCAAAACAAGTAAAAGTACTGTTATACTCAAATCTTTTATTTTTATTATTTCCTCTCACTAAACTGACTTGATCGTCGGAGTGATCTCAGTGGACAAAGCCCCGTCTATTACTTCGGTCAAGAAAACTACCATGCAAAGTCACCTCACTTAAGAAGGAACCATATTAGGTTAGATCGGCTACCTAATCAGAAACCACCTCTTCACTTTTCAAGTCGTTAAAAATCAAAGACCCTACACTTGACCTAAGAAGAGAAGTCTTGATTGAGACACCACAGAAGGAAATGGAACAAGGCAAAGAACTCAACCATCTTGGAAGCCTTCCTTACTTTTGATAATCTATTGAATTGAAGTCTTTGTGCGCAAGAGATAGCAGCCTCTATCATGGTAGAAGAAATAAGTAGGCTCCTTTATGTCTCTATCAGTGATAGAGCTGTATCAAAAAAGTTGTGAAATAAAGATTAAATATAGTAGAAACAAAAAATTATGTTAAATACGCCAAAAACGGATTTACGATAATCCACAATACCTACTACACTATATAAAAAGCACTTTTTCCAACTTACATCAGCAATCAAAATATAAATTCAACAACAAAAAGCCAAGCATCAGGTCATTATACCAGATGAGATTAGGCAAGCATTTGAGGACGAGATTTTTGAGTTTGTCAAAGTTACAGTTACGTACAGTCATGTTGATTCAGAAAGTAGGCATTTCATACTAAAATTGAATTTGAAACTTATTTATCAAACACCTCCTAAATATACATTCAATATTATGTGCCACATCAGCAATATTAATAAGTGAAATTACGTAGTTTTGCATTCAACATGAAAAATGGACAGAAGATTCTGTTAGAATAAAAGTACATTTTTTGTGTTAATCACAAGAAGTTCCCCTGAGGTTTAGTGTGTTTTGCAATTTACTCCCTAATATTTTATTTTCTCACCTTATCCCCTTGACTAGTAGACAAAACAAACATTTAATAACGAAGTAGGTGTAAGATAGTTGATATCAAAAAAACAACTATCTCTATAAAAAATAATGAGCATATATAAATGTCAACAAATTCACGTCGGATATGCACATATTTTTTTTCCCTTTGAACAAAGCACCAAATCTATTCGTTTGAAGTAATCACTTACATGACGATTTTAGATAAAAAAAAAGAATTTTCATATTATTTTTTTAAAAAAGTACAAAAAATAACCAGTCTATCGTAAAATAAGAAATTTTATAATTTGAATTAAACCTTATAATTTGAATTATATCATAAAAATTAAACCTTATTAATTTGAATATATAAGAAATCTCCTTTCAGAATTTTTTGGTGTCCAAAATCTTCTCAAAGATGTTATTTTACTACATCCACATGTTCTTGGATTGATTTTTCTATATGATGTGATGAATAACATCTAGAGGAAGAGCAAAAAAATGAATTTGAGGAAATGTAGGACATTTTTTTATTTTAATTACAAATGTTGCGAATGAAGGAGAAAAAAAATTTTGATGTGATGAATGCTCATAACATACTAAATAACTTCTGGAGGTTGCTTCTTTATAGAGCATTAAGAGTGCCATTTTCGTCAAAAATTTTAACAAATAGAATAGAGGTATTTTCGTCAACTGCAATGTTTTAATGGTCTATTTACTGAGGTGGATCGACGGAGGGGATAAATATTAAAAGAATGAAATGTTAGGAATTAAACTGTAAAATACACTAAACCTTAGGGCCGGGGGCCTTATTGTGATTAACTTTTTTCCCCCCCTACAATCTTCGTACACCAATATGCACACGTGTAAGCGTACCAGGATGGCATTTCAATTTTCAAGTACGATATGCAACTACCAGTCTAGGAAGCGGATGGAGGAGTAGTAAAAACAAAACCAGAAAAGCTTCGATTGGTTTTCCTCTTCCTCCCTCTGTATTGAGCTGTCACATGTGCTTGGGACTATTTTGGTCTGAGGTATGAATGATTTTGTTCTTTGTTTTCCACACACGCGCGCGCACAAAACACACATATATGTATATTTAGGGTTCTTAATTTATCCTCCTCCTGCAGTTTCAATCAAGATGTGTGTATGATTACCAATCTCGTTTTGTTTCTGTAAATATTCATCACAAGGAAAGAATTTTGGTGCTCCTCACCTCCTCCCTCCGGAGAAAAATAATACTAGCAGCCTGTTACCAGTCTGACAGGGGATCCTCTAAACCTCAATCAATCGTCTTTTTTTTTTTGGCAGCTCCAGTAATATTCAACCTTTAATTTATCATTTTTTTCCAAACGTCATCTGATCATTTTTTCTCTTCCCAATTCTTCCTACCTAAAATCGTCGCTGATGTGACGCGACGTGGGATCCTAATTCTAATACATAATCGCCTAGGTACGTAAATCGTCCGAGTCCTGAGAGTTTCTTGGGAAATGATTATGAGCTACCGATTATTAAGTTCTTGTTTAGGAAGGTTTGGCTATGTACTTGATCGTTGATACACCATTTTCTGCTCTTTCGGATTGCATGTGTGTATATATATTTTAAGATTTTCTTTTATTGCTTACTCTTCCTTTACTTTTTGCAGGCAACAGAGACAAAATAAACGAGAGTGAAAGAAGGATGTTTGTGTGATAGAGAGATTCGAGAGCTCTTCCTTTTAAAGGATCGTTATATTTGAAAATTATAAGAGAGAGAATTCTGCTTGTACTTGTTCTCCAATTGTTCCCTGAACAGACTTGGCAATTTGCCGACTGACTCGTGTTTTTGCGCTTTCTTGTCTGCATTCTAGCGCTCTCAATCGGCCTGCTATTTCTGTTCCCATTAGTTCTTAATACAGGCTTGCTTGCCCATTAGTAAATTAGTTATTGGGTATTTGCTTCTGACTCCTCTTCCCTTGCTCTTTGACTTGGGAGCGCTGCCACTAGTTCTGGTAACCAGAACTACTGTCAAATTTGTTAACTGACTTTTGAGGCCAGGTGCTTTTAAGTCAACGAGACAATGGACAGGGTGCAAAGGCTTCTGATACAGGTTCTTCAGGAATCCCATGCTGGAGGAGAGTCATTGCTTGGCACCATTAGGATTGCTGTTTTACCCATAGCAAAAGTTTTTACCATGTGCTTCATGGGGTTTCTAATGGCTTCCAAGTATGTTAACATCTTACCCGCCAATGGAAGAAAGCTCTTAAACGGGGTAAATAGACAACATCCCTCCCGCCCTCTAGGATTCTGAGCTTCTTTTTTGTTTTCTGTTCTCTTTCCATCATCATCTACCACCAATTTTAACCAATTTGTATGAGGCACGAATTCACTCCCTTGGCTTTTGGCTGAGTTGCTCTCTGTTGTACGCTGCCTTAATTTGTTAAACCACTTCCATCCTCCCCCCCCCCCCCCCCCAAAAAAACAAAAAAAAAAGACAAAGGGGGAGAAAAGAATAGAAAAAGCTGGGTGTAGAAGGCAAAAAAAGGTACGAGCACTCAACCTCTTGGGACAATGACCAATTTGGTCCCTAATCTTGGGGGTCTTAGCCAAAATTGGACATGACCTCAAAGACAAGGGGCCAAAAAGGTCTTTCTTAAAGGTCCACGTGCTGTGCATATGACCAATTCCATTAAGATTTTCGAGTTTTCGTTTGGGGGTCCTACATTGGCTTTATTTTATAAAGATGAGGAACTAAATTAGTAGGCGGTGATACATAAGAGACCAAATCCAAAAGATAAGGGACCAAAATAGTTGATTTCCTAAGCTTCTTTTGATGTTTTAAAGAATGCTGAAATTATTAACTTGGTGCTTGGTGTGCTTGATGCTAACAGATGGTTTAATTCATTATGTAAGTTATGTGTATTTAACATTGTAATGCTGACAGTCAGTACATATTTTTTGTGCAGCTTGTCTTTTCACTTTTGCTCCCGTGTCTGATATTCTCCCAACTTGGAGAAGCTGTCACCTTTCAGAAAATGCTTGAATGGTAGTTCTTGCATAGAATTACTTATAAGTGAATGATAAATTGCCCTTGTTTGACATTCCTTTCAAGAACTAACTGAACCAATCAGGATTTGACTAGTATTTTGTTTATTTTCAGGTGGTTTATCCCTTTCAACGTCATTCTAACCACAATATCAGGCTCTATTATAGGTCTAATTGTTGCATGGATTGTCCACCCACCCTATCCATTCTTCAAGTTTACTATCATACAAATTGGAATTGGTAGGCTTTCCAGTTTGTAGTATGTATGCATTAATTTTTTCTATTTTTCTGTTATTTGTTTATCTTGTGTGTTTCTGGCTTCCTGTTGAGCAGTGTACAAGTGTTTATGACTTCTTCTATTGCTAATACAAGGTGTGCAAGGCATCATATTTATTGATGATTCTGATAAAAAATATGGCATAACAGGAGAAATTTATAGAATTTGACATAAGATAGGCTAGATGCTATGTGTTTCAATTATTTTCTCCAATTTATTGCTTGAATTGAGATCAGTTTGTTATGATTGTGACTAGATGGCATGTGTTCAATTTTTTGAAAGGTCAAAACATAGTTTAAGATTGCAAACTTTTGAATAGGGAGGTTGGATTGCCAAATAGTTTTTTTTTTCTTGTATCTTTTTTCTCCTTTGTATCTGTGTGTACATTCTATGAAGGGAGTCACTTTTCAGCGTTTGTACTCTCATTATAAATTTCATTGGTTCAACGATATGGTGGCTCAGGTGAGAGTGTTAACTACAGAATATTTATGAACCGTTTAATTTTTTATGTATAGTCTTCATTTATTGTTACTAAAATGGTCAAAATGTTGACTTTTTTGTGCATGTTGGAATCTCAAAGAATCAAAGGTTCTTTAGTTTTGTTTAACTCGTATTTTGTGCACCGAGGTTTCATTCTTTTTATTCTTGTTATAGATCCCTCTTCAGTCCTTCCTCTCTCCAGGTGAACGAGCACAGCTAATATGTTTTCACTCTGGCTTCTGGATTGTGGTTTTTGTAATGATTGAAATGAAATGGTCACATACTAATTAAATTTGGAGATATAAATGCTCTTAATTAATTAAAGAATTGGGAAATTCTATCATAGAGTAGAATATGTTAGGTTTAAGAATTGGGAAAGTCTATCATAGAGTAGAATATGTTAGGTTTTTGTCTCCTATATTTAGTGTAGATGGACAAATGATGGAAGATGTAAGATTTGGGCCTGAAAAGCATTGTCAAAACAGTCAAGTGCATGGGTATATCAATTGTGCTTCCTCATTGACCATGCAACTTCTGTCTCACTACATAATGAGTTCCAAATCTGACAGTGGAGTGATGTGCTAGTGATTAGTGCATTCTCCTAATTCATGAATTTTATTTGATAGGGTCATATGCTGTCTACTATGCTATATCTCTTGAGTTATTTGGAATATGCACCATGTACAGGGAATATCGGTAATGTGCCACTTGTCTTAATTGGTGCATTGTGTCGAGACAAATCAAACCCCTTTGGCGACTATGAAAAGTGCTCTCAAGATGGAAATGCATACATCTCATTTGGCCAGTGGGTAAGTTGAGTTCAAACTGTGTTACCTCGCTTTACCACATGTATAGTTGCCTTGTCTGGTTAAAAACTTTATATGGTAGGAGACTTGGGACTTGGGTTAGGTGGTTGATTATCTTAACTGATTGTCAAAAGTATCTGCTGTTACTTTTAGTTGGCCTGTGGCCTCTCTCCAATGACAATTGTCTGGATGGGTGGGTCCTATAGGTTCTTTTCTAGAAATTTTCTGATATATCAAAAGGATAAAGCAAGCGGCTACTTTTTTAATTATCATACAACAGAGAAAAACAAGGAAAAAGGATTTCGTGCCTGACATTCTATAATGATCACATTACCAAAACAAAGAAATAAACAATCTCTGCATTATCTATAACATTTAAGAGTTTAAATATTCCATGTAATTGTGCAGGCATATACACACACATATGAGTTCTCTCACCTCTCTTTTGCTGTGCCTAAACTTATAGTAAATTCTAAACTGTATTTGATATGTTGCAAGAATGAAGTATTAAAACAGAAATTTTGTGAAACATGGTTCCATTGCTCCTTTTACTTGCTTTTGTTCTTGTTAACTTCTGCAAATGAGTAAAGTTTTAACACCCATCTATGGCTTTGGAACATGGGAAGGTGTGAATACTTGGAAGTTATGATATACTACACTAGTATATTCACTTAGTCATTACTGGAGACTTGTATGAGCTTGATGATGCTTTTATTTTATTTGAACATGAACTCATCAATTTGGGCTATGAATCCAGGTTGGTGCAATTGTTGTGTACACCTATGTATTCCATATGCTTGCACCTCCTCCTGAAGGTACATTTGACATTGTTGATGAAAATCATCCAGTCAAGAATCTTTCAAAAGATAGCTTCCAGTGTCAAGTGAAGGATAATTCTCCTGAGCAAGTGCCCTTGCTTAATGAGGATGCTGTATCAACTGATCCCAAAACCCCGAAGAATGGAAAGGTTATAACGTATTTAGCATGGCATTAATTTTTCTTACCAAGGTTATAATTGTATATATCTGAAAAATAGGACCTGCTTTTGATTGGCATGGCTGTCCAGACAAATGCATTGGGTTGCTGGAGAACCAATTTTCCTGAATTAAAAACTGTTTTTTCTGTCATTATTTACGCCTCTGCTAATAATTGCTTCTCATTGCAATTACATTATCATGCAGATGAAATATTTCCTCAAATTTTTGTTTGAGAAATTGAAGCTCAAGCAAATACTTCAACCCCCAATAATTGCAGCAGTAAGTTGATCTCTCTTAACTTTATGCCTTTACTAATACATACTTTTTTCTTTGGCTTTTGATTTAACATGTAAGTGCTTTTCTCTATGGCTTTTGATGTATCATATATGTATTGTCCTTTTCATTAAATCCATTTTGCATAAACACACGGATCGGTTCTGATATTAATGCCATGGATGGGAGACCTCTGACTTGACTTGATTACAATGAATGGGCTTTGTATTTAAAACTCTTCTATAATTTATTTGACAATGTCTGTAGATCAAGTATGTAAAATTTTCCTGCTTGGCTTAGCAATTTTAAAAACTGAGTCTTGGAATCATGAAAGTAGTAGAAACCAAATTGCCCATCTTGAAGGCTTTTAATCTGTCAAATCTTGATGAGGCCTAGTTTTGACAGAAAAGGTTTTATGTGCATGTAAAGGCATTCCAGAGTATGGACCTTCCCAAACTTTTTGGTACATTTATTAATACTACATAATGAATAATGATAATAATATTTGTTGATAATTGAGTGTGTTCACAGTAACTGGTTCTGAATGAACACCAATATCATTTACTTGCCTTGCATTTTCTGGGAATGGTGCTAGCTGTTTTGTTTGCTTTACATGAATATGTAACTCATAAAAATTGCTGATTGGTTGAGAGCCACTAACCTAGTATCTTATTAAACAGTTCATCGCCATCATCATAGGATGTGTTCCATTTCTGAAGAGGCTGATCTTCACTTCTGATGCCCCTTTATACTTCTTCACTGACAGCTGTATGATACTTGGGTATGTTGAGATCTGTTTCCATCATATCTTGTGTCAACATTTTTGTCAATAAAGGGTTTCTATGTTCCTACCATATTATTGCCTAAAATTCCTACGTTGGTGGAGCACACAAATATGATTTAGGACTGGTTTCTGGTTCACCAATATATTTATAGCAGGCCCATCATTAAATCTGGATTTTGAGTTGGTGAGAATTGATTTGTTATGCATGTTTATTAAAGCTAATGGCATGTCTTTTTTCCCAGGGAAGCCATGGTTCCATGCATTTTATTGGCTTTAGGAGGCAACCTTGTCGATGGTAAGTTAAAGATTTGATGTGTAAATTTTCTTCAATTGATAGTGTGGTTTCATTTTGGGATGATAGCTGCATTGAGCTAGTCACAAGCAGCTTCACTTTGACTGACTTAACCAATTTTCAAGCTGTCCCACTAGAACTCTATCGAGTTTTTCTTGCCTGATGATTATGAAGTATTATACAGGTTTGTTGTTAACATTTGTACAAGATAAACTAATGCAGAAGTCTTCCATATGATGTATTTTGCCATTTAAATTTTCTCTTGTTGTGTATATCTTGTGTATTTTACCATTTGTACGACATTTAGTGTTTTGTCGAGCTGAAGTTTGAGTTTCGGGCTAGATCTTCTGTTTTAGTTTTGAGTTTTGAGCTGAAGCTTACAAGTGTATTGACTTAAATCAATTTAACTGCACCTCCTGATATTGCCTTTTTTGCAAGAACTTTTGGTTTATACTGAGTATTTTGGTGCTGTCTTCCTCCTATCATGCACTCTCTACTCCATTCCTTTTTTTGGTACTGTCCTGTACTCTACTTGCTGCTGTTTTTGTATAATTTGAATGTCAATTTGGTAATTGCAGGACCAGGAAGTTCAAAACTAGGTCTACGAACAACTGCTGCCATCATTTTTGGACGGCTCGTTTTAGTTCCACCAGTAGGCCTTGGTATTGTCATGTTAGCTGATAAATTGGGGTTTCTTCCCCCGGATGATAAGATGTTCAGATTTGTTCTCCTCCTCCAGTATAGTATGCCTACATCTGTGCTTTCAGGTTAGATCAATCTCACCCAACTAGTGTAATTTATTGTTTTGAAGACTTGGACGAGTCATCGTCTGCCTCTGCTAGGGCTCTTCCAAATCACACTTTGAGAAAATTGCTTTTGTGGTGAGCAAAATGAGAAGTTAAAATCGAAAAAGCAAAATGCAGTATGCCTGTTCCAAATACTTACTTCAGCGCTGAAAACCAAGCCCTTGAGTATTTGTCTGTGCATGTTGTTGATTTCCCTTGCGCTGCCCTGAGAGGAGGTATTCTTTTGGGGCATTACAGTTACCATTTTTATGTTAAATGGTTCCCCCCCTTGATGACAGGTGCTGTGGCCAATTTGAGAGGGTGTGGAAGGGAGGCAGCTGCTGTCTTGTTCTGGGTTCATATCTTTGCTATTTTCTCGATGGCAGGATGGTTCATCCTGTATTTCCGTATACTCTTTTAAGGTTACTAGTGCATGAGAGCCAATGCTACCGTGAAGGCTTTGACAGAGGCGACCGATCTGCTGTTTAGAGATTATCGGATGTACATGGATTCTTGATTCTGCAAGCACCCCATGAATCGTGTAAGCCCAACGAGCTTTAGTTTTCGAGTTTCAGTCCATGCAAAGTCTCTTGTAATTAAGCAAAATATTCTTTCAAGTGTCACTCGGTACTACCATATAATTTCCATTTATTTGGTGATAATCCAACCTTCCACCCTCTTATTAAGCAGAGAGAACGAACAGGCATACAGGAAAGAATTGCGAATCTCTCTTTTATTCTTTTTCCTGTTAAAAACAAGGGATAATCTTAGAAACTTCCCTTGAGGTTTCTAACTATTTCACTTAGTTCCCTTAATGTTTTAAAAATTATACTTATGTCTCTTGATTCGACACTTTAGTAATCAACTTTAAAATAGAGTAAAAAATTTAATGAATATCCTAAAATGCCTCTATAATACAAAGTTTAACTTGTCTTTTAAACAAAATGAGTGTTGAGTTTTTTATACGAATATTTGTTATTTGATAATCAACTCTAATAATAATTTTTTGGCTATGATAGGGTTTTTTTTTATAGTGCTTTATTAGAAATATAAATTGTTTTTAAGGTAAAGAAGAAAGTGTCATTTTGTTTCTTTTAAAGTTTATGGATTATTTTTTTAATAAAAATTTACAGGCTAGTTTAGTTGTGAAACTATCATAATTTGATAGTGATTTTGGGTTACTTGTTTCAAATCATTGTTGACTTGTCCTTGATTTTGATATAAAAAAATTTAAAAGATATTAGAAGTTATCAAAAAAATATTACTAATTTAACGTTTAAATTGGAAATGAATAAAAAAATTATAAAATCCTTTCTTTTGCATAAACATGGCAACAAAAGAGATTTATTAAAAATATTAATGTTAGTATTGTCATTTTAAGTGTTATTTTTAACACCTCAGGGAGCCAAGTAACATATATAATTATTTGAAACCTCAGGAAGGTTTCTGAAATTATCCTAAAAACAAAAAATAAAGGCCGCGGTGATTAAACAGCACCAAGTGATGGACTCCTGTACATGGTACAAGTATGGAACGCCTGGATTAATAGATTGATGATGAAAAAAAAGGAAAGGGAAAAAAAAAAAAAAAAAAAAAAAAGGGTAGCAGGAGGCATGGGAGTAGCGGCTAAGCGGATCGGACGATGATACTACGCATCATATCCTTGAACTCAAAAAAGTCAACAAGGCCATCGTGATTGAGGTCGACGCTGGAGATCATCATCTGGACTCTATCCATCTCCCGGGCCTCCTCCTGCAACCCCAGCTTCCCCAGCACCACTTGCAGCTCCCTGGCCGATATGTAACCGTCTCCGTCCTCATCAAACACCTTGAATGCCTCGGAAAGATCAGACTCCTCCTGCTGCCGCGCTTCCTCTTCCTCTTTACAGCTACCGGGAGGGGAGGTAGAATCGGCGTCGTCCTGGTCCTGCAGGCCGAAAAACACGTCATGGAGCGAGCGGTGCAAGGCCTCGAAGTCTTGGAACGTGAGGCCAGCTTGGCCTGGTTGGATGTAGGAGCGGAGCGTAGAGTCTAAGTCGCAGAGACGGGCGTCCAAGCCGAGGAGGTTGAGTGCTTGGGTGAGCTCCTCCGCGGAGATTATGCTGTCCTTGTTCTTATCAAAGAGATCAAAGATCCGGCGAAGGCGCAGGGAGTTGAGACAGGGGGACCGAAGGCGGAAGGAGGAGGAGTCTTTAAACGGGGAACCACGGTTCTGACTCCCACAAGCAGTAGTAGTGCTATTCGTTTGCCTTTCCATGATGACACTTGACAGGACAAAGCTGAAGGTGATGATGAATGGTTGGAGACTCAGCTGAAAGCTATACCGCCGTCCAACTCCAAACCCAATATTATCAGTACGCAACGCATGCAATTGTATGCGTTGGTTTCGGTCGTATTTATCGTTGAGGATAGACCCAGTAATGTTTGATATGCGTTGAAGAGAATCACACTAGTACTTGTTTGATATGCGTCAGAGAAGAGAAGAAGCTTGGGGAGGAAGTAGTACAATAAAGACTTGACCCCCCGCGGCCGTGGGGGGAGGGAGGGTGTAAAATCGGCGACTTTGACCGTTGACCCTTTTTTTGGTTTGGGTGGTTTAGCCTCATCCTCATTTTTAATTACTACTAAGTGCTACTTAAGTTAAAGTAGTGTTTGTGGTTCGTTCATCCGGTGCGTTCTTTTGATAGTTGATATGCAAGAAACCCAAATGCCTTTTTTCTGGGAAGGAGTAGACTGTGTTACTACAATTAATTATAGTTTGGGTTTTACTGCCACAGACAGCGCACAACTCCGACCATTTCCGCGCTTACTATTCCCATCGTTGCCGGCCCGTCATTGAAGCTCAGTCTCACATTTTGGTCATTCCAGACGCGGATTGTAACGTTTCTCTTTCCTCAGAGGTTATAGACCAAAAAATAGTTGACCATTAATAACTTTTCTTTCGTTCGACCTTGGTGGATTTTGATGGTCAACGTACGTATATTAGCTCAACTCCCCGCCGGTGTCACTTCAATCACTTCTTTTTTCATGTTTAGCTAACATCTCTTGCGCGCTTTTTTTTTTTGTTTTTGGGAGGGTGGCTAACCTTGCGTTGAAAAATAATTGTACCGTCGTCGTCGTGGATGCTTTCCAAATGTTTCTCATAACCATCTAATGCCTTTTTATTCCAACCGGTTCAAAGAAATTATATATATATAAGCTAGTTAGTTTTCACATCTTCTAAGTGTGTCAAGAGTTTTTTTACCTTAAAAATGTTGTGCAATTTTTTCTTATACACCTTTTGCACTAAAATTTATGGAAAATAGATCCAAAAACAAAGTATAGCTCCTAATCCTTAATTCACACTTTGTTTGGATTATTACTTTTAACAGTTTTTATAGAAAAATATATTATATGTAGCGATGATTTAATGTATACAACATAAAAAATGATTTTACAATCCAAATATCTTTCTCATAAATTCTTAGGAAAAAATCGCCAATTTAATCCTCAAATTATTTTACTATAGTCAATTTGGTCCCTCAACATTTTATCGCATGAATTATGTCCCTTGACTACAATTCTTGTGTCAATCGAGGACCTATACAGTGTCGCCACCCAAAACACATGTATCTGTTCAGAAACCGATGGCGAGGCAGGGGCTTTTTTGAAAATACACAATAGAATTTCTACGGGAACCAAGGCTGAATTTTTTGTGGTGATTTAATTTGTTGTGGGTAAAAAATTTCCTTCCGGAAAAGAAATTCTTACAATGTTCGGAATCCACATACGAACTCGTTCCTTGGATTCTAGGATTCCGGCGGGTTCGCCGAAACCAATAGTGGGAACTCCAAGATCAAGCAATGGAGGCTCTCCAAGAACTGAGGTGGGAGAGGTGGACACCAGCGCTCCATTTCAATCTGTCAAGGCCGCGGTTAGCTTATTCGGGGATGCTGCAACCTCGCCTAGGTCCAACAACGACTACAACAACAAGAAGCAGCTCCTTCTATCTAGAAAGCCAAAAAATTCCTCTGCTGCTGATGAGGTATATATGTCATAGTATTCTAAAGCAGCCCTTTTTTCTTTTTTTTTGAACATAGAATCTATCGTAGTATCGAACAGCCAGCCACCATCACTTTTACCTCCATGGAATAGTGATTTTTTTTTGGTTGGGTAGGGAGCAGAGAGTGCTCAAGAAAGAATCCGCTCTTCACTTGGCCCTCAAGCAACTAGAGGACTTCAGGGCACGACTCAAATGCACAGAAACCACAAAAGCTCAAGCTTTCCGGGAACTAGAGAAAGCCAATAGAACGCTACAGGAACTGACAAACAAGCTCGAAATCATTAGTGAATCCAAGCAAGCGGCTATCGAGGAAACAGAAGCTGCAAAGCAAAGAGCCAAGGAGCTCGAGGAACACAAATCCAGCAGACAACACCTTGGCATCGATGCTTGGAAACAGGACGTCGACAACGAAAGAGAACTATACAAAGCCTCCGCTGCTGAGCTCATTTCTACTAAACAAGAGCTTACAACCCTTCGACAGGATTTTGATCGAGTCCTTGAAGCAAAACTGGCTGCATTTCAAGAGGCTGCGGACGCCCAGCACCTCACCCAAGTTTACCGAGACAGGCTAACTCGAATTTCCAGTGAAATCACCACCTTGCGCGATACACTAGGAGAGGTCAAGTTGGCCACACTCCAGGCGCAAGAAGAAGGAAATAAGCATCATGAAGAAAAGCAGACTCGCTTCCAATCTCACCAAACAACCAAGGAACAAGTAGAGCTGAAAATCAAATCCTTGAAAGAAGAATTTGATGCTAGCGAAATTCTCGAGGAAAAGCTCGAAAAAACAACGGAGGCAATCAAGCTTTTGCAAGAACAACTGCAAAATGTTAGAGAATCAGATATGTCCTCTCTGAAAATCGCCATGGCAGAGCTTGATGATGCTACAAGGAAACTGCGAGAAATTGTGCAGGAACAAAACTTACAGAGAAGCTCAGTAGATTTCTTTAAGGAGGAGCTTGATAATGTCAAGAGGGACCATTTTGAATTGAAGGACAAGGCATCGGAAGCAGAATTAACAGCTGAAACTTTGCAAAGTGAATTGGAGAGATATAAAGCACAGCTCGACGCAGCTCTTGCAGGAGATCCCCAAGGAAAGTACGATGATATGCGCTTAAAACTCCAGCAACTGGTGTTGGAGGCTAAAAATGCCAGGCAGGGAGCAGAAGAGATCGGGAAGGACATCTCATTACTTAAGCAAAATGCTGAAATAGCACATGAACCAATTCCGTCGGAATGGAATGGAAAACTGCTGCCATTCCTCGCTGCCATTCCGTCGGAATATTCATCCTCGAGCTTTTCCTTGCTCTGCTGTGCTGCCCGTGAACCAATTTCTGCATCCCACTCTGTATTCGTCATCTTATTTCCCTCCATTGCTGGCAATTTGCATCGGTGGAAAACCCCTAATTTCTTCCGCTATTTGGATACAAAATGGGTTCTGTCTTGAAAAACCCCTAATTTCTCAGGTTCCCAATTTGAATGCAAAATGGGTTCTGTGCTTCTTGTAGAAATTCTATTGTGTACTTCCAAAAATGCCCCTGCCTCGTAGTCTGTTTCTGTGCAGATACATATATTTTGAGTGACGACACCGTATAGGTCCTCGATTGACACAAGAATTTTAGTTAAAAAACTTAATTCATGCGATAAAATATTAAGAGAGCAAACTGGCTTTAGTAAAATAGTTTGAGGACTGTTGTGTTTGGATTGCATTTTCCGTCATTTTTCATGGAAAAATTACTGTAGCGATTTGATATATGTGAGGGAAAAATGTGATAAGAAAATGTGATCACGAAAAACGACAATATTTTCCGACAGAAACAAGCAATCCAAACAAGGCCAAACCGGCGATTTTCCCAAATTCTTAGCATAAGGGAAAAGGAACTAAAGCATCGGGGAAGAAGAAAAAGAGAGACCGGCTTGAGGCATCTTTTGAGGGAGAGAGAGAGAGAGAGACAGTCGGTGTTTGCAAGGACTATTTGGTGTCTAGGGTTGGTTTTTGAGGCAGGAAGGGTTCCAGATCTATACTTGCAGATGCACTGCGGATTGGTCGAAGAAGGCGGTGGGCACTGCTCACACCCAATAGAGATCTTTCTGTTCAGTTCAGCACCTCTTCGTTCTTCACTACTTTCGATTTGACTTGGGTAATCTCCCGTCTCCATCCTAGCTGTTATGCTCCTTCCCCACTTTTTTCTTTTTCTTTTTCTTTTTCTTTTTCGGTGGGGTGCGGGGGGGAGGGGTGTTTGGGAGGCTGTAGTGTGGGGTGGGGAGGTTATTGTTACAAGCAACGCGGTAAAAGTACTTGGATTAGCTTGAAGTACTAATCAAGAATTGATTAATCGGACCGCATTTGTTTTCTGCTAAATCATTCCGTTGTCACTCGGGGATTCCTTCTGCGTAACTCTCTCTGTCTCTCTCTCTCTAAGTAACAGCAGTCCAAAAATAAACCCAGGGAAAAGAAAGAAATTAGTGATTGATTTTTGGGTTTAGCACCAGGGCTGCTTGCTTAGCGTTTCTTTTGTGTGTGTGTTTTCCGTTTGCTTGTGCCGTGTGACTTGGATCTTGCTCGGCTTTCTTTACATCTGTTCGTCACTCTTTTTTTTTTTTTGGTTTTGGTGTGGGCATCCTGTGGATTCTGGGACCTGTCTAGATACATTGAAAAACGGGGAAGATATCTCTCAGCCTTCAGTTTCAGCTGTGGGGGTCTTCGTGGTATTGAAGAAGAAGCTGCAAATTCCCACAACATCGACATCAAAGAGCTCCGACCGACCATCAACCTGGGCATCTGATCATCAAAATCACAATGACAACGAGGGAAATGCATCTATGGGAGGAGCAATCACCACTGATTCCCCCATCGACTTTGTTTCCTCCCTTTCCAAAAGCTGTTTCTGTTATTATTAATCCTCACTCGAATAACTATCCATCTTCTCCTGATGATCATACACAAGGTCTCTGTGTCTGTACCCCCAAATACAGCGTCTTTGATCCTTTTGCTCCTGGACCTAATAATACCTTTTTGCTTGCTCCGCATCCTACCGAGTACATACAAGAGTCAGGGGACAATGTTGTGAGGAGGCGGCGGCGGCGGCGGCGGCTTACCTTTGGTGATTCTACTTGTGGCTGCGTCCCTCACACTAACACTGTAACAGCCATAACTGAAGAAGAAGAAGAAGAAGAGACTTTATTTCAAACTGTCTATGAAAGCCTCTTGGAAGCGATCATTTCCACGCAGACCAAGGGGATTCCTTCTCCCGGAAGAAGTCTTTCTCAAACTTCGGTTGTTGTTGATGGATTTGGGACGCCTCGTTCTGCAACTAGCCTTAGTGGAGTTGCCGAAACTTGTCCCCGAGCACCAGTAAAGCCCTCTAGGGAAATTACACGTATTCATGCAGGTTTATGCAGAAAGCTTGAATTCTGACTATTCCTTGTGCAAAGCCAATCAGTACTGAGGACGCCTGTCGCCTACAACTCTCGACAATGCCATCTTTGACTCATTCTTGTTCTGATTAATAGGCAATAATAATAATAATCATATGCTTGCAGATGCCAGCTGGTATTACATTCATTGACATTTTGATTTTATCCTGGTATTACTCATGCACTTGCAACAACTTACAAGGAGGTGTTTGGAACTGTAAACAACTCAGCTTCATCAATGATGGTTGTTAGTACTACGGGAGAGAAATGAGAATTGCTTCCCTGCATAAATCAGTAGGTGAACTTGACTTCTTTGGCGGTGTAATTTTTATTGGCATAGAGTGCGTCTGACTGAGTGGTAAATGAAGTTAACATAAACTTGTTCTTCCGAGCAAAAGCACTCGAAAATACTTCCATGGGAGGAAATTGAGGATCATCGAGTCTTCTTAGCTCCAAACAAATCAACAATTGAATGAGCAGTAGTAATTACTAGTAAAGTTAGGTGTTCACATGGCACTTAGAAGAGCAATCTATCTACAATATTAAGTGCTTCTTGCAATGATCAGTAGAAAGGACACTCATTTCTCCTTCCGGAACTTGATAATTAATGGTACTCAATTCAGCAGAAAATTGTAACACTAACTGCTTCAAAATAACACCTGAGTGCCTTTATATATATACTAGCAAGAGAAAAAGGAAAACGTACGGATTTACATAGCACAGAGACAAAAATGTTGAGAGTGATATGCAGCAGCTGAGATACAAAAGAAGAAGATATCAACATCAACATTCAAGAATGGACATGGCAGCTGACCGCGTGACTGGCAAACCAAACCACCGCAAATGGGTGGGGTGGGACGGAGTATAACTACAGACATGAGACAACCACAAAGCAAAACAAAGTGCATCAAAGCAAAAAGCAAGTAGTAGCACTAGGCTAGTGGTATCAGCAGCAGCAATCGAAGCCTCGAAGTCAATCAGCAGCAAAGAGGCAGGGGTGGAGGGTTTGACCGGCGGCTATAATTTGGTCCTATAGTGACAGGTTTGGTTGGCAAGCCTCCTGTTGCCTACATCCACGTCGAGGTCGCAGGTGGTGTAGGAGACCACGTGAATCTTAAACAAAATCCGGACATAGCCGGAGATTCGGGTGAAAGTAGTGAGGGGTAATGTACCGGAGAGGACGTCCCGGTAGAGATTGGAGTTGGACAATAAGCGGTCGGCCATGAGGGTGAGGGTGATGTTCATGGGGAGGGTCTGGCGGGGGCCAATGTAGCCAGCCGGAATGGGAACCTGCCCAACGTCTTGGCCTCTATACTTGAGGATGGCGGTGCTGTTGGCGTAGTGGAAGCCGACTCTATTGGGGTTGTTTACGGCGATGTTGGCGTCGAGGCTGACGTTCAACAGCACCCTCAGCCGGGCGACGTCGACGGAGACATCGATATCCCTGAGGGAGACGGAGTTGACGGTGGTGACAGGTCGTTTGGCTTTGAAGACGGTGAGGCCCAATATCAGCATGACCAACCCAACCACCAAAATCACCCCGATGATGGCCGCCCAAACCACCACCGTTTTTCTTCTCCACCTCCTGCTGCTCCTCGGTTCCATTTGGTTTTGGGTGGAAGATATTTTCTTGGTGGATTCGACCTCCATTTGGCCGACCCGATCGGCCAATCAATTCGAACGCGGTACAAAATTCTCCTCTCGACCCTGGTGGCTCGTGATCCGAAGGGGAAGGAAAGGGGCAACAGCTGCGCCCACCCGACTAATATCATCCAATATCATAATATGAATATCATCACACTTTATTTTTCTTTTGTGTAAGTGAAGCGTGTGTGTGTGTGTGTGTGTATATATATATCACAGTAGTATTATTGTATTAAACTTAGAAGAGAGGTGGAGTGAAAAGTGTTACGGATTAAGACCACTAGACTATTTTATTAGTTGGAGTACTTTAGTTGGCAATCACGCATTTATTTCCAACTAGATTCTGCATACCCGCCCACCGCCCGCTTTCGCCATCATCATTCCCCAGACTGTGGAGAGATCCCTTGTGCTTCATCCGCCTTTTATTTCTTTGTCAAACACCGATTATAATTTGTTCTGAAAAATAATCTTGCTCTCCTTCAAGCGCATTCAAAAGCTTTGCCGAAAGGAAAAGTAGATCTTGCTCTCTTTCGAACCTTTTTTTTTTTTTTTTTTGGAAAAAAAATGGCTAATAAACATCAAATTCCCTTAATATATGACCAACATTTATCCTTATTTCTATAATTTGTTGTTATGTTTGAAAATTTTTTTGTTAACCGGCTATACATTTACCAGATTTTTGAATAGTTAAGAAATCTCATGGTACATAATAAGGGCTGGTTCTCGATTTATTGTTTTATTGATTATAGATTCTGATCATGAAAATGTTATCTTTTGTTTTATATTCAAATTATATATTTTTTTTAATAATGAAAAAGATAAAATTCATAATCACTCAAATTTTGGAATACAAATTTATCTCAAATAATATTTCGATTGCATCATAAACACATTTCTCAATCCATCTTTTTATATTCCCAACTACTTTTTATCTCACATACATCAAATCACAAAAAGTGTTACAGTAATTATTTCAAATAATATTCTAAATAATACTCTATCCAAACACATATTTCTTGCCGATTCTAACTATTTTTATAATCACTTTTCATAATCAAAATTTTTTAGTAGGCCCACTCCCTTTGTTTGTTTATTTATTTATTTATTTATTATGTTTTTGCAAATATCCATGCCCTTGGGACACAACATAACAAACAACATGTCACTATAATTGTTACTACATAATATCATTCAAACTTGATGCAAAAGATTAGATATATAATTTTTTAAAACAAGGCATGGTAATAATATTAGAAAAAAGAGAGAAATGATTACAGTTTTTTTTTTTTACTTTTTTATGAGAGTGAATGTGGCTCTACCATTTGATTAATTAATTGAAATATATAGTAGGTAAAAGCCAATTAGCGAATTTGGATGTGGCAAAAATCATTAGTAATAGTACCACATGCCTCTATGGGAGAAACAAGTGTATCAAAACCAAAAATGAAAATATGTTCACAAAAATTGAAAAATTTTTTAGGGAAAAATGGCATTTCAAAAGAGGCCTAGTCCTCTTTTCTTTTTTTTTTTTTTTCTACCAGACGTTAACCTATTTCTACTTCTACTCCTACTCTAACCTATACTTGGGAAGAGAGAGACCCAATGAAATCTAGAAAAATCGCTGGAAACTAAACCACCGTATATGCATAAACCTATATCAAATTTGGATATGTTGACATTTTATTTGACAGTCTCTTGCCATTTTTTTGGTTCTTGGTGAGTCTAAACTAGCCTAGCATCTATTTACACAAACAAAACTTGGGGTAGTTATCCCCGTTACATCATTTCCAATTAACTATCTGAATTCATCTGCCGGTTCTGAGCGATAAGGAGAATCTGTATCCATGTTGATGTTTCTCTTTGCTGGCCGGTCTGTACAGTAGCTCTCCTCTCTCTCTCTCTCTAAGCGGGCGGGCTAGATCTTACATACCTTATATTAATTGAGTGGCATTTTGACCTGACAAAGAAGATTGAAATGTATGCTTCTGTTGTTCCCTTCTCGCTTCAGAATCAAATTCCAAAACTACTTCCTGTCTCCCTTTGTCCAAGACAAGTCTCAAAGTATGTTATCATCACCCAAAGCTCAGCGACTGCATTTGACACTATGCCTAACTTTTCACAGAAACTCATTTCGAGATTCCACATTCATTCCTAAGCAATGCTCCAACTCCAGCCAGTCTTGGGTTACTAATTACAGTCCCATCCACGTTTACTTTATTCTAGTGCACGAGTGTTTCGCCCAACAAACGTACCTGAGCTGCTTTTTCCCCCTTCCCCACGGCCTCTACCATTGATGTACAAGAAGACTTGCACAGGAGTAGTTTTCGAGTTGAAAAAAGTGAAAAGGAAACAGCATATGTTTTATATTAAGCGATATAATGTGGTAGTACGAGATCTTCCCGCAGGATCCACCGCAGCCCTCCTTACCTAAACAATTTCATTAATTGATCTGCAACATCTGTCAATACCATAATATCGGCTGAAAGTAAAATACTACTGGTATTATAGAAAATCTGAAAATGATGAAGTCAGTCACTAAGCTTTTTTGTTTAGTCAAAACAATCATTTAACTGATGAAAAAGTATGATTTTGATCACTTAACTAATAAAAAGTTTCACTTTTTTTTGCCATTCAACTAATCAAAAAATGTATATTTTTTTTTAATTATAGAACATATGTTCCAATTAGTTAAATTATCTTTTTAGTTAGGGCAAAAAAACTCGACCATTAAATTGTTTTCAACATCAACTTTTGATCATCAAACTATTTTTCGTGTCCTCGAGTTGAATAATGCTCTCCGTAATAATAAATATTACAGTATTCAACTTGTGGTGCCAAACTGCCAATAAGGGGCGGTGGTGGGACAGGGATTTAAAAGGGACGGGACTGCAACTTGTCGATGATCATTTTTTCTAGATTTTGACATCAAGACACAAAAAGTCGCGTGCTGGAGATCCCTGAGTACACGTAGGTATGGTTTTGTTTCTTCTCTCTATGTACTAGAGGTATCTCGGCTGTGCGAGGCACTGCCTTTGGCCCCTTCATAACTTAATTGAACATATAACAGCAAAATTTTTTTGTACATAATAGATAAAAATACGAGAAAATTTGAGTATCAGAAGAAATTCAATTTATGAAGTTAGCTCTTCTAAATCAAGGAGACAATAAACACAGCATCTATTAAATCCATAACTGATCTTGAAGTTAATGACGGCAAGCAATGAAACAGGTGCACAATTGAATACAATTGGGAAGGAAAAATCTGATTTTTCTGTGCAACTTTTAGAAACAATTTATAAAGAAATAGAAAAAGAGACTTTAATTGATTACATAAAGGAACTGTTTAAATGTAATAGTTGGTTAGCTACTAATCAAACATAATTAATCAATGTCCAAGGATTAAAAGTTTTTCATTAATCTACAAAACTTGATTCTATAGTCATAAATTAGACAATATATAAAAACAATACAAGTTCTTGTAATTATGCAAAATGACTTGCAATTGAAATCTTTTATCTTATCCTGTATGATACATCTTTTGTCTTGATCCATCAAGATAGAAGTAGGGAGATAAAAAGTGGGAGAAAAATCATAGATTTCTTGAAGGAGAGTTATGTCATGTGTCAATAAATGGGAGTGCTACATTAAATTCTCATGTCTTCTTATATAACATGCAGACAATTAGAACAGAATGAAAATTGATTCAAGGGTTGTAATGTAGTATTAGTATATTAAAACTAATCTAATGGCGATGAATTAGACAGTACACTCACTTAATCAAATAATTAAGGTTAAAAAAATTCATTGGGATTAGAAGGAGAATAAAGGGGCCAGACTTGCTCGGTTTGGCATGAAGAAAGAACAAAAAAAAAATGATATACAAGAGGCAAGAAAAACCATGTGCAAGAAAAATATTAGAGTTATGCAACTTGTCAAATTATTAGGAAGCCAAGTGGCAACAAAGAGGCAAAAACCAAACCTCCCATTCTTCTTATATACAAGGTAGATAGGTTTCGTTAAATTAATAACGGATCGCTAGGTTCACGGATACATCGCCCCGCTGTCCTATTTTTGGAGATAATATCAGAAACCTCCCTTGAGGTTTCTCTTAATATCTATTTGCACCCCTAAAATTTTCAAAATATCACTTACCTTCTTTATTTTTATTATTTGTGTAAACAAATTTTTAAAAATTCTAAACTACCCTTTTGCCTGCTAAATAAAAATATTCATAAATTGTTTTATTTATTTCAAGAAAATCATCACCTAAAAAAAATCTCTAATAGCACTACCACATTATGTGCTATAGCCTATAAAAATATAAACTTGAAAAATAAAAAAGATATTTACAAAAATATACACTTTCACCAATTTAACTTCATATGCTCAAAACTGATTTCTTATGAACTTTGTTTATTTTTCAAACTTTTTCTTAACCAATGCCTAAACATGTAAATTGTACTAATCATTATAAAAACCAATTCAAAATAAGCAAATAATTTATATCTCACTCTATCACAATCACAAAAAGTAAAGGATAGATAAATTTAATTTATTATAATTTACAAATAAAATATTACATAGTCATCCAAAAAATGAGTAAGAGAGTGTTGGAGAAAAGGAAAAGAGAAAAAAAATAAATTTCATTTCTTATTTTTTATTTTTAAACTCCATTTATTTGGTATGTAAATTATTTATGAAGTGAGAGTTAATATAGTCTTTTTACAATTATTAGGAGATATAAGTGATATTTTAAAACTTCGAGCGTGCCAAGTGATACTATGAAAAATCTCAATGGAGGTGTCTAATATCAACCCTTTTTTTGCTTTAAAATGTTTGAATTGTTATTTGCTAGACCTTTTGTAGAAAAAATATAATATTGCAATTTGATGCATGTGACTTAAAAAAGTGATTAATATATGTTACGATTTAATTTGATGTATGCGAGATAAAAAAAGATGATTGAAAAATTTGTTTATGAAAAATTTGTTTTCCAAAACTTAGAAGTAGCAAAATGGATCCATGTCCACCAATCTATCCATATAAACCAACCTTAAATGGATTTGGAGGACCGATAAATGAATAGCCATCTAATTCCAATTATTTTGGTGGATTTAAATGGATTGTCCATGTCATCCATACATATCCACCTAATTTAGAAAAGGAGAAAACACATACTGTGATTGTAATTATTTAGGAGAGAAAACACAAATTGTGATTGCAGATATATTTCAGAATACTAGAATGGAATTTTGTGGCATCATTTATTATTTACTTTATAGATTCCTCACATGTTAACAACATCAATGGCATTTTCTTTGTTTCTAGGTTTTAGACTTCCTTGGACTTTTTTAAAATTACATTTTGGTCTCTTCTCCTTCTTTTATTATTTTATAAACTCTCATACAGAAATAGCCTCAAACTTGCACATTCTTAAGTTAGGAAGAAGCGAGAATGCATCATACAACGAATTTATTCTTTTATTGTAAAAAGAATTTTTCTAATGAATATCCCTATAACACTAGTTAAGACCTAATTATACCTAACTTACCAAATAAATATATATACTCATATTTATTACCTCCTACGTTTAAATACTTTCTCGAATTTAGATCCACTCTTTAAAAAAAACATTTGAAACTAGCTGATGTTAGAATTAAGGTGCATAGTAACTAAGAAACTTTCAATTTGGCTGGGCTATAATGTTATAATCAAGATAAACAGTATGGGTTGGTAATCAAAGATTAAAAATATAGTTGAGTGGCAATTAATATATTAATAAAATAGTTTAGCAGTAGAAATTAAGAGTGAGGGGCAGATGATGAAAACGAATGAATTAAGAGAAAGGAAGTGAAAAAACTACACAAAGAAATGGCTGAAGAAATTAAAAAAAAAAAAAGGATAATTTCAAAAACCTCCCTTGAAGTTTTTGATAGTATCCCTTAGCATCTCCAAACTTTCAAAAATATCATTCACCTCACTTACTTTTAATTTTTGATAATACTGTCACGTATTTCAAAAATATATGATAAAAAAACTTGTTTTAAGAGAGAGAATACATGTTTATTCCATATTGACCTGTTGTTGTCCTACTTTTTTTTTTTATACAAAATTATAAATATGTCGATAACAAGTTAAAATAAAAAGATGAAGAGCATGAAGGTGTAATTTTGTAGTGATAAATGTTTCCAATAGACAAGCAATTGATGTTTAAAAGTCTATTTGAGATGTTTCTAAACCACAAAATAAGTATTTTTTTTTTTGGTTGTAAATGTGGTTTTAATAAATGCAAGAAGTTTCTATAAGTTTTTTTTTTTTTGTAGCCTTTTTGAATTTTCTAAACTTTGTTGTCCATATTGATAACTTGAAAATTAGAAAAAGACAATACGATGAGAATTATAGGGAATTTCGCCAATTTGGTCCCTAAACATTTTCACTTAAACCAATTTCGTCATTGATGAAATATTTTAACCAATTTAGTCCTTGAACTAGTTTTTTACTTTCAATGTAGGACTTTTCACTGCATTTTACTCAATTTGCATGGACCAACGGGGGTATACTTGTCATGCTGGTTTAATCTTTTGCAATTAACCGACGAAACAAATTAGACATGATTGCAAAAAGGGGGCAGGCATTCCCCAGGGAAAAAGAAAAAAGGAGGAAAAGACAGTCGTGCATGTTGTGAGGAATACTGGGTCACCTGTTGCCGAGAGATGCATGCAGATTAATTATCAGTTCTTCCTCTTCTGCAGTTATATTGCCTCGCTTCAAGTCAGACCTCAAGTAGTTGATCCATCTCAATCTGCAACTCTTCCCACATCTAAGTAGTCCTTCAAGCGATCAAAATGGACACAAAAAAGGTATTAATTCCATACTCAAAGGCAGGCCTTGTTGCTGATATGATAATAATGGAGAACTCAAATAACTATAACTTGGTGAAATTGTTTGTAAACGAAGATAGCAGTATCATGTGCACAGGGGTACTTACGTTCTGAAACAATTTAGGTAACATCTTAGATAGCAGGAGATAGATTATTCTTCCCATCGCTTGAATCATCAGATCAGATTAGAATCATTAGCGAAGCAATGAAAATGGTCTAAGATGCAATTACGACTAAGATGGAAGAGGTGAAACAGGGGAAACAGGGGATAGGCAAAAGGTCAATAACCATTGCCCAAACAGGAATTCCCCTCTAGTAAACCTTACGGGACTGACTAATCCCAGCATTACATCAGTATGACTATCATGAAACCTGAAATCTTCAATGTCCGAGTACATGATCTCGACTGTCCACGAATGAAATTGTAAACCAAGAATTCCAGCCGCGCGACCTATTGAGGAGATCTCGACTGCTTCAGTTTCGATCAGCATTCACTGTCCTCACCCCAAAAGCAACAATGGAAGCCTCAGTCCGGATACTATTCAATTCCTCCGCTTGCCATCTTCCCAGCTCCCTTTTCCCTCTCCAAAAGCCACTCCCTCTAAAGCCCATTTCCACACTGTTTCCCTCTCCTCCTCCTTACTATCGTTATTATCATCATCGCCCAATTCCAACTCGCCACTCCATTATTTTCTCAAACGCCCACATTCCCCACCACCCCTCAACAACCCCATTTGGCTTTTCCCATTCCCTCAATTCGCCACAGTTTCTCCTCAGCTCATTCTTCTCCACCTCAACCTTCTTCCGCATTTTCTCTGACCAAAAAGCTAAATCTTTCCACTGGAATTACGCTCCTGATGGAATTCACCCAAGAGAAAATGGGGTCATCGGGGATAAAGGGCCAATCTTTGCTGCAGTTTTGTTGGGATGGCTTGGGTCGAAGCCGAAGCATCTGAGGAGGTACGTGGAGTTGTATAATTCGAGTGGTATTCATGCTGTTACTTTTGTTGCTTCTGTAAAAGATGTGTTTTCGTTTGATTTGGGGAAGAATTTAGAAGAACGGATTTCTGGGTTGGCAGTTGAGCTGGCTTCTTGGCTGGCTCAATCAGAAAAAGATGGTCGTGAAAGATTCTTGATTTTTCATACCTTCAGCAACACTGGTTGGCTTGCGTAGGTTGAGTCTTTCTTTTTTGCAGACATTTTTGCAGCCCTTAATTCATGACAACTTTTGCAGACCGTCTTTAATCTCTAGAAAGTGGACGGCTGAACAAGATGAAATCTTGACCGAATACATGATCTAAAACCTGAAGAATAATGGGAAGAGCCCCGTGCTGTGAGAAAGTGGGTATAAAGAAAGGGAGGTGGACGGCTGAAGAAGATGAAATCTTGACCGAGTACATTCAATCTAATTTGTTTCGTCGGTTAATTGCAAAAGATTAAACCAGTGTGACAAGTATACCCCCGTTGGTCCATGCAAATTGAGTAAAATGCAGTGAAAAATCCTACATTGAAAGTAAAAAACTAGTTCAAGGACTAAATTGGTTAAAATATTTCATCAAGGACAAAATTGATTTAAGTGAAAATGTTTAGGGACCAAATTGGCGAAATTCCCTATTTTCAAATGAATTAAAAGTTGGAGAAGTTTATGATACTTTTGAAAATTTAATGGTGCTAAGTCATACGGTTGGAAATCAGATGAGGTTTTCATTATTATCCCAAAGATTAATAAGGAGAGGAAACAAAAAATAAATGGCAGCATAATTGGTAAATGCTTCGTCTATAATTGATGGGTTATGGGGTCGAATCATAAAAGAGGGTAAGTAGGAACCACTAGTGTGGTGATGATCCTCATAAATTAAAAAAGAAAAAAAAGGAAGGGAGAGGAGCTTTTTGGAAAAGAACAAAAATAAACTAAAACAAATTGCGCGCCATATAATTTTGGCTAAAATATTATTGAAACAAATGACACAATTGTTTTTTGACACAAAAGTTATAAAAGAATTTTGTTTTTTGACAAATTATTATTTCAATTGCAAACAATTAAAAAGAGAAAAAAAATTTCAATTGCTATTAAAAGTTTTGAATAGTCAAAATTTTGGCCATTCAATTATTAATAAAATCTTTTTACCTACCAAATTATTAAAAAAAGTGAAATTTTTTGAATCATTTCGTTCGACTTTACCAATAATTTTATCAATATCTCATAAATTATACGAATTCTTAGATTTAACAGAGTTAATGATGTATTTAGACGGAATGATTAAAAATTCACATTTTTGATAGTTTAATTGATAAAAACATACTATTAATAATTAAGCGACCAAATATATTGACTATTGAAAAAGTTTACTGGCCACCCAAATAATTTACTTTAAAAAAATGGTGGTGTTTACTTGATGCATGGAGAAAAAATGACGTGAGAGACCAGAAATATTTATAAAGGTGGTGGTACAGATAAAAAGAAAAGAGAAAGCAAAACCGTAAGCGGATGGGCGTGCCTGGGGCTGGAATAATTTTAAAAAAAGAAAGAAAAAGAGGTTCAACTTCCAATGCATAGCAAACGACCGAATGCAAATATTCATCTCTCTCTCTTTTTTTCTTTTTTGGGAAAATTCACATGCAGATGCAGGTTGTAATATGTCAGTAGTGGGACGGAGTAGTACTGTGGCAGTCGGTTGCTTCTTTTTTTTTTTTCCCTTTGTTTTTGGGTAATACTACTACTTGTCTTACTGGTACTGCTTATAGATTCTTAGAAAAATTTAAAAAGCTTTCTAACTTTTATATAAAAAATTTTTTTTAAATGAAAAAGTTGTAGGGACAGGTGAAAATGCAGAGGTACGGAAGTGCAGAGGAAGGTGAGTACGTGCGTGAGTGTGAGAGTGTGGAGACGAGAGGGAGGAGCGGGAGGAGGAGGAGGAGGAGGGGGGGGGCGGAGTTCGGAGGTGGTGGGAAAAAGGTAAAGGCAAAAGTGGAGAGAGAGAGAGAGAGAGAGATAAGAAGGGAAATAAGTACTATTTTAGTATAGCAGTAGCAATATTATTTTTATTATTATTTTTTTTTGTCTTAGGAGGAGGAGGACGACGACGACAACGACGAAGAGGTGTTGAGAGAGAGAGAGAGAGAGGCTAAGAATGAGAGCATATCCAAGAGGAGCAAGCGATAGACGACGACGCGATGGGGAATTGTGGAACTAGGGAGGAGTCCGCTGTCGTCTCCGGTGCTCATCACCAAGGTGCCTACGCTTTTCTCTTCTTCTCTCCCTCTCTCCGTGCTCTCTCTCCCTCTCAGAATTATTCTGAGTGTCACAGTAACTACCACTACTCAGTCGCTACTCATCATTCCCCTAATCTCACACCAAATCCAGATCTATAAATCTTTTACACGTTTCTTTCAATTTCCCATCGTCCAAACCTGAACCTCATCTAGGTTTCCGGTGGGTTTAATTCAACCCACTAACTGTGGATACATAGACATTGACAATTGATTTAATCTTCTCTCATTCCTCACATGTCCCTCAGCATCCTTTTCTTCTTCTCTCGTCACTTTTTTTTTTGGCCTACCATTTCAAAGGTACTACTACTATTACTGATAAGGAAAATTCCACTCAATTTGGGCAGTTCAGCAGCTCCAGGCTTTATCCGCAGCAGCCAGTAGAAATCCATTCCCGTGTGCTCCCGCTGACAAGAGGCACGGCCACGGTCGTTCCACCTCAGATCTAAGCAGCGATCCTTGTACCCCCCGCCATTTTGAAGACTTCACCAACAACTCCTTCCTCTATACCCATGTCATCGCCTTCTCCCTATTCGAGCTGGAGACCATCACCAAGAGCTTCCGCTCGGACTACATTCTCGGCGAGGGCGGCTTTGGTACCGTTTACAAGGGCTACATTGATGAGAACGTCAGAGTTGGCCTCAAATCCCTTCCCGTTGCCGTTAAGGTTCTCAACAAGGAGGGCCTTCAGGGCCACCGTGAATGGCTCGTGAGTCCCCCCCTCCAACCCACTTTCTTCCATTTCTTTCCTTATTTGACGAACTTCTTTTCCAGATCATAAATGTTACTCCTACCGATTTTTGTTTCTTGTTTCTACTTCCTAGACCGAGGTCAATTTCCTTGGCCAGCTTCGCCATCCTAATCTGGTCAAGCTGATTGGGTATTGCTGCGAGGATGATCACAGATTACTCGTTTATGAGTTCATGTTCCGCGGCAGCCTGGAAAATCACCTTTTCCGAAGTATCCACCTATGTCTCTCTTCTTACCGCCTTACAAGTTACAATCCTCTTGGCTTGCTTAATCTCATTTTGCTTTTCTTCCCCCTCCCCCCGCCCTCCCTCCTTTTATTTTTCATATGTTCTGCCAGCCTCTTTATTTTAGCATTTTAAATTAAGACTGCTTTACCTGGATCTGTTTTCATTAGACGCCATTAATATAGAGGATCTTTTTTCAAGTCAAGGCTAGGTTATCACTATTTATCTGAAATCTATCTCCTAAAATGGACCAGTTACCAAACCTACATCTAAATTAATTCTACATCTGCATTACTATATAGTTTCTTGGTGGGACAAAAGCATTAATTTTTATCTCACTAAGAAACTGAACAAAAACAAAAGAAATTATCTAGTTTCAACTAAACCCAAAAATATACTTTGAACCTCCCCAACACTTGTTTGCACAGAAGTTTGCCAATGTAATTTCTTAAACTGGGTGTGATCAGAGTCATCTTTCTCAAGAGTCTAAGTGAGGTATAGTTTGAGATAAAGACACTGAGAGAGTGCTATTGTGAATATGAAGATTGCAGTCAGGACGTCATTATCATACAAGTGAAGTGGAAAGTTTTCTGTGATAGGCTATGTCTGAAAGTAGAATTCCTTTTACCATCATTTGAAGTGATGGTTATTATGTTACAAAATGTTTTTTCTTTTGGGTATGCTAATTGCGCTGGATTTTTGAATCTTTGGATGGATATTTTGTATCATTTTCTTCTGCTCTTAGTTTCTCATGTTGTCTATGTTACTGTAATTGAAGTTTGAATTTGATAAAAATTTTCGGTTGACATGAAGGTTGGATCCTGCAACAATCAAATTTCTTTTAAATTAATTGTATGCCTGTGTTTAATTGATCAAGAAATATGACCAAGCATAGCTGGATATTGCTTAAAGAACAAGCACCAGTAGAACCTAATTATTTTATTGGACTTTCTCTTCAATAGAATTCTGCTTATTTTTTCTCCACCTTCCCCAAGGTTTGCACATTTTTTTGATGTCCTTTTTTTTTTTTTTTTTTTTAAATAATGACCTGATTTTGTTAACTGAAGTTTGATCTAAAATTTCTTGAGGCATTCAGAGGCAACAGTTACATTATCGTGGTCAACAAGAATGATGATTGCTCTTGGAGCAGCTAAAGGACTTGCTTTCCTTCACAATGCTGAAAGACCAGTAATCTACCGAGACTTTAAGACGTCAAACATTTTACTGGACTCTGTAAGTCACATTATCATCTGCCAGTTGTGCTTCACTATTCTGCGAACTCTTTTATTTTTTTTTTCAGCTTTTCTTTTTTCTTTTTGTTCTCATTTCAAATTTTCTTTGGGCATTTTTCTTGATAGGATGATAGATAGTTGTTGATGCCTTTAGCTATAAATTGCAGGATTACACAGCTAAACTTTCTGATTTTGGGCTTGCAAAAGCTGGGCCACAAGGTGATGAGACCCATGTTTCAACTCGAGTTATGGGAACTTATGGATATGCAGCTCCTGAATATGTAATGACAGGTATGCCTCTATATGGTTCTGAGCCGACTCTAGTCCATGTTACTAATCCTACATTTTTTCAGGAAGGTTTTATATCTTCTAAAAATGGATCTTTGTGAAATGTTGCAGAGTTGGAACATTCTTTTATTAATGAACTATATCTTTTCTAAATAGGAATGAGTTTATAGCTGATTTTATTCCAGGTTATTGATCCTACCTTTTTCTAGGAAGGTTTTACATATTCTAAAATGGAGCTTTTGCAAAACATGAGACTGTTGGAACTTTTTTCTTTTTTTTTTTTTTTTTATAACTGATGGACTTTATCTTTTCTCAATAGGAATTGAGTCACTGACTTATACAAGACTGACTCTAAGATGCATGGATGTGAAAATTGTTTATGCATGCAGCTATATTTGTTTTGTGAAGGTATTCTTTGGCTGACATGAAAATGCAAAACACAGATAGCCCTCGTATATGATCTGGAAGCTGGATTTTCTTGGTGAAAATGTTCATTAATAAATGAAATTATAATTCTCTTAGTACTTGTCTCCCTTTTCTCCTTTTCATCTTGAACTTAGAATTATAGTTAGCTTCAGAACTGGTAAACCGGCAAGGAGGAAGAGAATTTAGCTCCTTATTTATTGACAGTGGCTTGTCTATGATTGAATACAAGTGTTCCTGGATAAAGAGCTTTCTTTCAGCTTACTTAAATTTGCCTAAAAAAGCATCTATATTAGATATAGAGGGAGAGCACCTTTTGGTCTGTGGTGGCCCTCCCTTTTCATTTGTCTTTTTTTTCCACTAAAACACATAAATTTAAGGCTTTAATTAACCAATATTGTACTAGCTAATATAGCTTTCCACTGTAGGAAAGCTTAACCAAAATAAAGACGTGTGAAAATCCTAATCTTCCTTTTAGAATGACAAAAAAAGTTAGTATTGAGTGTCGTTTTATCACTAGTAGTTGTTATTAAACTCAGACAGGCCTTTCATGCGGTCAACCAGGAGTACTTGTCGTGGTTAGTAACCTGAAAGGACAATTGACCTGGTGTTCTTACAAAAACTGTGAACTTCTCCCAAGTTTTGAACTCGAGACCTCTTCTATGTGAGCAACCGGCTGTTTTGAATTGGAGGCATGCTAAGCATCTGGTCTCTCTTGACCTCTTTGCTCCTTCGGAATTGCAAGTTTTTGGGGGTCCAAATCACCCTCGTGTAAAGTTTCAAAGCTATGTAGATTAGTCAAAGCCCTTTTTGTCTTCAGATAGACTGTGTTCGCAATTCTGACACATACAGGCTAGAGCATATATCTATGGATATTTCCGTTCTCCCTAAAGACTGGTTCGGAGTGACGTTTACTGGAAAACATAGGAGGAGAAAGGCTAAAACTGGTTTGCATATTTTTAAAATGTTTGTGGTTTTCTCAAATTTCGTGCAATGAAGAGAGTGTTAGCTCAAACCTTTATGATGTTTGTCCATCGTCTTAGACTTGATTTTGTGAAAGCAAATTTGAACGGAGAATAATACCATTTTAGATTGAAACTTCTCTGTTAGAAGAATTTATTGCACAATTTGCACTGCTCATTTCAGAGCTGAGGCCTTCGTCAATACAATAAAGAAAATTGGGGATTTATTTGCTACCTGAAGTTAGATATTAACCTTCCTAGCTCAAAACTCAAAAGGCTAGTAAAAGTTATTGTCATGTCGCCTTATGCTTCTACGATCTCTCATTCGTCATAATCTTTTTGATACTGACAGGGCATCTTACTGCAAGGAGTGATGTGTACAGTTTTGGGGTGGTCCTGCTAGAGCTATTGACTGGAAAGAAGTCTGTAGACAAGACCAGACCAAGCAAGGAGCAGAATTTGGTGGATTGGGCCAGGCCGAAGCTAAATGATAAAAGGAAAATGCTCCAAATAATAGATCCAAGATTAGAAAATCAGTACTCTGTCAGGGCTGCACAAAAGGCGTGCAGTCTAGCGTACTATTGCTTGAGCCAGAACCCGAAAGCAAGGCCCTTAATGAGTGATGTGGTCGAGACTTTGGAGCCTCTACAATGCAGTGGTGGCGGTACAGATGGAGGTTCGGTATTATTGGCGGCGGCGTCCTCATCAGCCTCTTTTCAAATTGGTACTGGTGGTCCAATTGCGCCTGGAAGAGCACGAGACTATCGGTTGGAACAAAGATTTGGTGGTACAGTTCGTCCTACTACTGCGAGTTGCCGGTCTCCCAACCCAGACTGTTCTCCAGGAGGTGGCCCCACTGCATGCCGGGTTAGATGATAAAAGTGGCATGTTTTGTTGTAATGTTAATAGCAAACCATAACGGTTGTTTGTGCATTTACCGTTGTGTGTCTTCATCACTACCAGTTTTTAAGTTTACCGTGTCAAAGCTATTTAAGGACATTCCTTTCAGGTGGATGGTTGGAATGTTCTTGAACTTCCGACTTCAGAGTTCAGTATTCTTCATTTGCTTAAACAGTTGTCTTTACTAATGATATCTCTTATGCCCTAAGCCAGGGATCCACAGCCACCACGGCCACTTACAGGATTGATGGTGTCCAGAAACTGTTTACCGTGGTGTTTTCTAAAATTACTTTTGTATCCCATAGGGTATCTACTACTTTAATATTAATGCGTTGCTTCTTAGTTGTATTAAAACCAAAAGAAAAAAAAAAGATGAAACTTTTGTTCTTCAATTGTGGATGGAGGATCTATCCGGTATGCTTCTGGCTTAACCTTTTTCGCCTTATAATAAATCCCCATTTTAACTGCTTTCGTTTTTGGGTGTAAATCGTCAATCTCTGTGTGTGTGAGAGAGAGAGAGAGAGAGTCAATACCAATAGCATCCAACTGCTATGCCAAAAAACAAAAAAAAAGGTTTCTACAACAAACACCCGAGAGCTCAATAAGTTTGATAATACAGTGATTGCTAGTCGTCTGAACGAATTGAAGCCTCTTTCAACCCGCCCATCGTTCGACAAGGAAGGTGGGATTTTAATCTCTTTGCAGAGCAGTTGCGTGAAAATACATCAAAAGTTCAATTCCCTGTTTTACCTCAAAAGTTTGGGATGCTGCGCATAAACGAAGTCCTCCTTGTCTAAATCGAGGAACCAACCACATTTAGCTAACCATCACGAGTTGTTTAGCAATGTAGACAATCAAGACGTTCTTTCAGACTACTGCATTAATTGTAGCCCATGAATGCTAATATACAAGGATTGCAGCTCCATCAAACCTAACCTGCTTTCCAGCATAAAAGATGCTCTTATCATACATGTAAAAGAAGTACTCAAAAGTCTCGAACCAAGCTGAGTAGATCGCGGCTGAACTGGCAGAAACAATTACAACAGCCAGCAGAGCAACATCATAGTCTCCTAGATGTTCATCTCTTTGGGGGATGGCTTCATAAATGAGAAGTCATTATCGTTCTTGATTTCTTCTGCATCACTGGGTACATTCAGCTCATTGCGTGTATCGTGATCAACTGTAATCATTAACTTGTTCGTCACAGGAGTTGATGGGTCAGTTTCCAAGTCAGACGCCTCCTGGTCCTCATATGTGAAGGAGCGAGTTGAGTGACCAGTAGTTTTGAAACGATGTAGTGCTGGCCCGGTCGAATGCAAAGTTGAAGCCACTGAAGCAGTTGGACTTGCATCACCCAATCTTCTAGTTGGAGACTTCCTTCCCTGCTTTTTCTTCACAGCCATATGCCACTTCTTCAGGGCTTTGGAAGTTTGTTCATCAAAGATTGATTTTTTCATATAGGAACCCATCTGCAAATATAGTCAAAACCATCACCTAATTCTAAATAAAATAGTTCAGATGAAGAGAAATTTTCTACAATTGATAGTTACATTCCATCCCTGGGGAATTAGGTACAGATGGATTAACAACTGACAAGCTTGTGTAGCAGTTCACGAGAAATCTGCTTGACAAGTCATACCATAAAGTATTGAAGGATGCATTACTCAGTGCCATTGACAGTCTTATCAGCCAGAGAAATGCAATAGATCTTATAAGACATGTTGAACAGTGTTAAGGTACCTGAGCTACAAGAGCATAAAGTGGAAGCGTGATGTAGCTGCATAAAACTAGGACTCCTACCCTGCAATGTCGCAGAAGATTATTTAACATGGATTCAAAATGCCAAACTGGAAATTGAATTTAACATCCAACGGGTGACTCTATTGTTAGAAATGTTTTTACGAAGAAGCATACCCTAAAGCAAGTTTGGCAATGACTAGCTCGAAATTCTCATGGAAGCAAGATTTTAGCCCAAACTCATACTGCAGAGGATGAAAATCTCAATAATGTTGTTTAGCATGGAGTTTCGACTTGGATTCAGATTTCAGTACTTGAGAAATGGAGAAAATCATTACCCAAATCCACAGAAAGTATGTTATTTGGAATGAGTTCTGCAAAATGGGAAAACTGATCAGAACATTGGATGTGTAAAATTAGCAAAATTAAAATTAACTACCATGTAATAAATGGGATTTTCAGTCGACAGAAGTAAAAGATAAAAGGTCTTTTTTTTTGGCGGGAATGGCAAGGGTCATTTCTTCAAAAGGGTAAGTATCTGACATAATGAACGTTGAGAAGGGGATGGTCACTTGACTATTTGAAAATTTATGTTGACATCTTTCTCCAATCCATTACTGCTCATCACAAAATCTCTTCTTTTGTCTCTAATTTTATTTGTGCTTACAAAGAGGTCCGTTCTGCCAAGGGTTACCACAAGTGTTTTAAATAATATGACCCACAAAAAAATTTGTCAATAGCTGTTAAATGAGCATTAAGGTGCTGAGTGCTGACAATTTTTTATGGAGCCATGCATGCTGCAAATCTTGGTGATGCAAGGCAGGCATTTCTTACGGAACATCTAGGATCAACATTAAAACTATTGGCTATCAGCTTTTGGCTTTTGATGGTATAGTACAGAAAGGAGTAATAGTGGAGATAACTTTCCCTACTCGCTTTTAGGTAACAGAGTTTGATCTTTAATATCCATAATAGCAGGAGTCAATACCTGAAACAGAGCGAAGTGAATAAGATGAAGAACTAACTCAGGATGCCCAAACCAGAAGTATTTATCTGAGCCTTGCACAAGTGGAATGCCCTGAACCACTGCATGTCTCTCTGTAATTTCAATGGCCATCCTTGTTAAAATAGCTTGAAGCTTCGTCCCAACTGCTAAGATTACCTGAGAAAGGTGATGTACTTAGGAGTTTTAAGCTTGCCAGCATAAGAGACAATATAACTAGGAGATGATACTTACAACCACAGGAATTAGGGATGCCCAGAACAAGGCTTTCCAACCTGAATTGAAAAACTTTTTCCATTTAATATATGAATATACATACTAAAATGGACCTAAAGCTCAAGTAGAATCATTAAATATTAGTGAAAAAAGAACAAAATACTAGCAGCATATCTGTTATTGGAAAAGACACTTACCACTGACATTTAAGAGCAAGAAAACCACAAAAGACGCCCATAACACTGGACTGCCAACATTTTCAAGCAGTCAACAAATAAGAGCAGATATTAGAATGTTACATCATGAAGACATAGAAATCCTTTACGAAATTAACGATCATTACCTGACTCCCACCACAGTCTTGAAATCATCCTCTAATGACCTCTTTATGTACTTTTGAAAGTTAAATTTACTTCCAGGAGCTAAATGAACCTGCAGATGCAACAAATAAATTTTAAGGGATGATAATCCATGGAGGATTTAAAATTAAGTACAGACAAACAAACAAGTACTTCATTGGAAACTTACACTAATAAATCCATTGCGCAATGTCAAATAGTCAGATTTACTGACGGAGTGGAAAAACTGTCTGAAAAAGCAGCCCTGCAGGAGTGAAACATTAGGATAAGCTTGCAAAAAGAAAAAGAGATAATGTAACAGTCATTGAAACACATATCCAACAAGCATATAAAAGTGAGTCAGAATGAATAAGCCCAAGAAAGTGGTACCTTATCATACAAAAGCCTTTACTGAGCCAATACTAGCAAATTTTGAATGTGGGCCAACAAGTTAAAGACTCATTAATACCTCAATCACTTTTATATTTACTGAAAAGAAATACTTCTTACAATGTAAAAGAAGATCGGTATACTGGTCCAGAAACTGGTGTGTGCTCTCACGAAAGATGTTTCATGAGTAAGCCTAAATCTTGTAGGATCTGCTGATTCAGAGGGTTCATTATTAATGCGGTGAGAAACAGACAGTGAAATCTAAGTTACACTTGGCAACATTATATTTTCTAGATCGTACAGTAGCATACCATTTGAAAATTCATAATGATGCGATGAAGTCTCCTGCTCCCAATCCTTCCAACCACGAATCTGACAACCATAATTCGACCATGAGCTCTAATCTGGTCAAAGGTATTGGAAGCAATGGCACTTCAAGTACAAAAGATTAATCATTGAAATGGACATACAGGAGTGGGAGACATAAATTGCTCCTAAATCTAATAATGTTCCAAGGACAAATGTTGTCTTGCCTGATGACATTTTAAAATAGACTAGAAACTGGAAATATTCAGAAGTAAACAATATTTTCTGTGACATTCATCAACTACATTTTTTAAATGGAAAAGCAGAGAAAACATTATTAAATACTTAATTAAGTAAGATGAATCAAATAAGCTAAAACCGCCTGTCCCACGATATCTTAAAAAAACACTCTCCTTCTAAAGGTTGCAAGAAATTTGGATCCACAGCAACTGCCAAGTGGGCATAACCTGAATTACCTTGAGTCTTCCTAGAGCCATTGTGACAGCACTATATATCACGTGAAAGACAGCTAAAAAGAATATGAGGATGTGTAACTGATGCAGTCCATCAACAGATATCAGTGGTACTCGCCCCTGTTGAATATTGTCAGATTAGTTTGCAGTAGAGCCTTATACATGCAACTATCTCATGATTTAGGGAGACCCATGCATAAAAAACTCTTTATCAAACAAAATAATCTCGTCATGAAGGAAAATCTACACTCTAGGTGTGGATGGGTTTAAGCGTTTAGGCAAAGGGAAAAATTCTGAAAAGGGCATGCTTGGAGGCCAAATGCACAAGGAAAGTGTAACTTTGGAGTATTCACTATGAAGGGTATTTTTCCTGATTTCTGTATAAAACATACAATTACATTTTATAATGAAGCTAGTAAAAGTGCCCTTTATAAAAAGTAGCAGAAACTTGCGCATTCTCTACCAAATAAGGCTCCGAGGGTAAGTGAGAGGGATGGTAGGGAGTGCAAGTGAGAGGTCTCAGGTTAGAGCCCCCCTACTCGCACTTAAACAAAAAAGCTCCAGGATACCAGTTTTACTAATTTTCCCTGAACTAAAAGCTATTTGCAAATATATCATGGTAATCAAGAAACAACAGTGCAAATCGAGTTCCACACAAAGATAGGAAACAAAGATTAATTTACCTGACACAATGCAAAGAAAGAACAATCAGACAAAATCAGCAACCAAATTAAGATCTCCCTCATGAAGGAAGGAAATTATAAACAAGAAGAGGCCATCCACTACATCTAGAAATCAAAAGCACCATTGAGCAACATTTTCTTTCAACCATTTGTGTCTGCAAGAAAGTTGTAAATTTTCTGTAAATCTGCTTAAAAATACAAATTGGGCCTCAGATGATGAATTTTTAACTAGGAAAATGTAAAAGAGAAATGAATAATTAACTATATTTTTATTTTATTTTATGTTCACTTTTTTAAGCAGGGCAAGGGTGGGATTACTTAGCGAGGAGGGGGAGGGGCATTTGAACCCAAGAATTTTAAATCTTGGGGCCTCAACCTTAGCAACTAAACCTAGGCCTCCTCGGCTGAATAATTAGCCATAAAATTCAAGAATCATGGAGAGATTGTTAGTGTATTTCCATAACCATCAACTATGTATTGAGTATGTCTGCATCTTAAGGGAGATATTAAGGATGTATACGTACAGGTAAGTTTACTAGCTTGACTGATCAATGCTTGAAAATGAAAAAGACACTCCTAAAATGCTAAAAACAAGTATAAACAACAATAGAAAAAGGATGTGGTATTGTGCAAATATGTCATTTCATCTCATCAACAGAACAGAGATGAATTTGAATTAACTCTAAAAGAAGGCAGCTCTTGCTTATTTTCAAATGAATCTGTCAGATAGTTGAGTAACATCATGAAGAACCTGATCAATAACATCCTCTTCTGTTGTCCTCTAAGGATAGAACAACAAGAGAAAGAATTGTCTCCTGAATTGCATTTTGTATTGAAAAATTTCACAGTTTTTGTGACTCCGATTGGTTGGGAAATTCTGACATGTGAAAGGCATATAGAAGCATCTTCATTATCCCATTCTCCTTGGTTTATTCAAGGTATTATTAAAGAATATTCATGCATGTTGACTTCTAAGAAACATCAATTCTTCAACAGTGCTTTAGCTAATAAGAGATCATCTATATGGTCAGTAATCATCAGTCGCTCAACGAGTTTTACAAGAAAGCCCAGTTTCACCTTTGTCAAATGAACAAGGAACATGAATTACCTGCTTGCAAGAAGGCTCTTTAGCACCAGCAGCCAGAACTCTACGCTCGTACCCTATAAGCCTCCGACGATGTCCGTCATTTTTAGTAGCAACTTTGTCACGTGCACGACAGGGCAGCATAGAGTCAGCAACACCAGAAGGTACACAGATTTGGGTAATGTAATACTGACTGAATACGAGAAGTAGTGAGATAAAACCGAGAATCATCAACTCTGCCCATTAGATCACGTAAGGTTAGTCAAAGATTGAAATGCTATCCAGGAAACGTTTTACTACATTACCTAAAAAGAAAAAAACCACGGACATGGTGTGAAATGACAATAGAGAAGTTACACTGCATACCATTTTTTACCTTCTCCAAAGCTTCATAAAGAGCTTTCTTGTGCCTATCCGTTAACCACTGATGAAGAAGAAAAATTACGAAAGAAGAATTAGCAACCAGGAAGAATAGAGGTCAGAGGGGTGGGTGGGGGAAGGCAAAATAATAATGACAATAATCGAAGGAAATTGCTTATAGTCTATAGAGAGCATTGCGGAATGTGAGAAGAAAATTAAACAAAAATATCCACTAAAAGGGAAAAAAGAAGAAGAAGAAGACGACAGAGAAACAAGAAAAACAAACGTCAAAAGATATTGTCAATACTCCTGAGCAATACGTTTGCGAGAAGTATATATATATATATATATATTGAGATCAGGGGGGCAATAATTGGTTGAAACTTGGGTTGAACAATTCAGTTACTTGTAGCACAGATTAAAATAATAACTCGGGCAGTTAACAACAAAAGAAGAAGAAAAGAAGTCAACAAGCATGCGAAGTAAGGAGACACTGGAGGAGGGATTGAGCTGCAAATGTGTGCATAATTTGCAGACTGCAACTATCTAAAAAGCGTTACTCACAGTTCCAATTTTGTGGAGAAGTTTCTCCAAGGCAATCGAAATGAGGATGATGACAGCACAAACACCAGCCACAGCCCATGTGGGTGTCTGGTCAAGCTGCCTTGAACTTCCTCCACCTCCACCTGCCATGGTTTTTCTATATCAATCCAGCGGTTTCAGCTTTCTTTGGTCTTCAGCACTTGGAATCTTTTTCTTCTTCGGCTCCGAAACAAACCTAACACCGCAATTTAGAAATATCCTCTCTTTCTGCACAAAAAATTTGTTCTTGTTCAACTAAGGCTACAAACAAAATACTCTCTATTACCACTGGGATTAAATATGGCATAGTAGTAGTAATATACTGTATATATATATATATATATATGTATATATGTATATATGTGTGTGTATATATATATCTGGTCCGCTCTGGTCAATGGAAGTTGCAATATGAAATGCACGCGCATTCACTGCACGTCTTGATGCCACATTCACACACCGCTATTTACATTAATATATGTATCTTCGATTAGTAGTAGTAAAGTAGTAACTAGTGCTCGTAGAGAGCATTTATTGCTCCTCCTAGTAAAGCAAACTAAACCTACAATAGACAGCCCAGCGAACATAGAACGCGGCGGGCGGATTGGGGTGAGTCTGGAGTTATGAATCCGTTATCCAACAAAGAGACGACCAGCAAAGTCTTGATGCCTTTTAGTCCACTTGGGATCCTCGGTGACATGTTTTCTATGCCAATCCAATGCCACCTATAATATTGTGCCAAGTGTCCTGTTATTAATTACACTTGTGTTAAACCAAACAAAGTTGAATTATTAGAAAATTAAAGTGTAAATAATAACAGGACACTTGGTGCAATACTATAGGTGGCATTGAATTGGCATAGAAAAACATGTCACCGATGATCCCAAGTGCTTTTAGTCTTATACTCCTCTCCGATTTTTTTGGGGTGTGTTCGTAGAATAGGTAAAAGATTTTTTTGAGTATATTCGTTCGTCTTTGATAGGGTGCATTTTGTTGGTAATTTTGTGAATTTTTTTCCTTAATTTTGGACTAAATATTGTATTAACTGCTAAATTCTATTTATATTTGATTAATAACATTAATTGCAGGAAAGTGGAGCAAAATTTGGTTAAAGGAACAATTTTTCATTAAACTTCAAACTAGTTTGACTTAAGCGCGGTCAAGACCTGCTATCAAGTTCCAGAGACTCTAAGATTTTTTTTGCGTGAAAATAACCTAGTTCGAGTTAAACTCTAAGTAGAATGATCTTGGTTGTATGGATAGAGTATTATTTGGAATATTATTAGGAATAATTATTGTAACACTTTTTATAATGTGAGGTATGTGAGATAAAAATGTGATTAAAAATATAAAAAAATGAATTAAAAAATACATTTATGATGCAAACGAAATATTATTTAAATAGTACTTCTAAGGAAAGGAGAATGATTGCATCATGTCTATTGGTTTTGGAAGAAAATATGCATCTCTTGTATCTCTGGTAGCCGCATGTCCATGGAAAATCGTTATACGTCTGCGTTGGGATTTTTCTAGGCGATGGTTTTTCTTGCTAGTCAAGGGTCAAATTGAAGATTTGATTCCAAATATTTGTAAAATTGAATTGATTTTTATTTATTTTTTTTAATTCATTGATATTATGATTTTGATTTAATTTCTTATAATTATTTTATTATTTGAATGTCAAGGGATCGATATTCTAATTGACCTAATAATCTGCCGTTATATTAACCAGCTAAATTGAGTGTGTTTGGATTGAAATGATTTGAAAAAAAAAAAATTTACTTCACAAATCTCAATCACCTATTTATCTCACATATATCACATCACAAAAAGTGCTACAGTAATTATCTTAAATAAATCATCCAAATAAACTCCTATCCAAACAAATTTAATTAGTTGATATTAGTTGTAACTAGCATGATTAGTTTCATATTAGCGAAACATATGATTTAATTTAAACAAACTCTAGCAGTGTGAGGACCCGTAAAATTTCCTTATTTTATATCATTTTATTCTATTTCTTTTCATGCATTTTCTTTATTTTATTTTACTACCTTAATATTCTAAATATTTTATAAGTGAATATAGTTTTAAAAATATTTTTCTAGTATAAGTTAGTTCGTGTTAATTTGGAAGTGTATTAGGGACGTGGGACCCGTTAGTGCGTAAAGTACGGTAAATTTCGACGATTAGGTAAAGTTTTGCATAAATGAAAATTATTTATAAGGTATTAAGGGATAATTAGAGGTTAGTTAGATAGATTAACCTTTGGTAGACAAAAGGATGAGAATAAGCTTAGGATAGCTAGGTGTCATGAAATCATTGGTTGTGGACTTTGACCAACCTTTCTTTACCTTTACTAAAAATCAAATTTTGACTAAAATTCCCTTCATTTTCCTTCTTGCTTGGCCGGCTATTGAGAGAGAAAAATCAAGAGTGAGACTTCACTTTGTTCTTCAATTGCTTGTCAAAATCTTGATTTCTAACCGATTAAATCGCAAACTCTTCCATAGAAATGCTAACTAAGGAGGAATAAAGGTCTTGGTGGAGGGATTTTTGTAAAAGAAACCCTAAACTACCATCTTTCCTAAGGTTCCAAGGTAACTCACCTAGAAATTTCCTTTTTGCTCTTAATAATTGCAAATTAGTGGATTAGAGTTGTTAAATAAGTAGTTTTCTGAGAAAGTTTATGATTTGAAGTAGGGTTATGGTAAATTTCAGTTTTTATAGTGAATTTTCTGCCCTCATGTGATGATTGATGATTAGCCATGGTTTGGTAGTTTGTTATGTGTAATTTTGAGCTTGGATATGTTAGTTTCACTTGTCTACAAAAAATTTCAACTTGTGTACCTCAATTTTAGTTTAGGGTTTTGAATTTAGGGCTTTATTATGGTTGGTTTTGAAGCTCTTAAATGGCTAAGATTAAAGGATATTGTAACCCTAAGGAAGTGTGTTTAATAGCCTAATATTTGTATGTACAATTGTGGTTGAAATGAGTTGTGATTGATGACTATTATAGGGTGGAAAAGTAGAGAATTAAGGGGAGGTGCTGTCCAATTGTTTAGGCCGTTTGGTTCTTTTACGTTTGAACTGCATTTTGATAGAAATGAAGGGTTTTGGAGTTGTTCGTGTCTTTAGGACCAACTGTTACATTTTTTACTCAAAAGTTACATTTTATTTCTTTGTACTAGTAGTTAACTCGGAGAGACATCCAACTTGTAGTTGAGCCTCATTTATGTATTCCGTTTACTGGGTTTGTGAATGTGGGAATCCTAATTATCTTGTCTTGGTTATTTTAGGATTTATCGGTGATTAAAGCCATATTTTGGGCGAAAACTTTTAAAATTATCTTTGTTTGAACTGGTGAGTGTATCACTCTCTTGATTTGTTGATTAACTGGCTTACTTGTACTTGAAATCTGTGACTTGAATGACTGTGAACTCTGTTTATTCTGAATGAGATGAGAGTGTACTTTATCACACTCGTTCTCTTGCCTGTGTGACTGTTTACTGTATAAATTAGAATCTGTTACTATGCCTGATCTGATGTCGTTTGGAAGTGTATCCAACGACCTTCTTGTTAAACCTGAACTCAACCTCATGGAGAGTCAATTGAATCAAGCCAGTAAGGAGTTGGTCAAGCAAAATTGACAAACCATGGGGATTGATCTTAGGGAATCTTTGGGTATTGCAGACTTTGAATTCCCAGTATACTCGAGTATTACCATTCTTGTTTTTGTTTGGCGTTCGGACCCTGCAAGGGGTATATTTGGCGAACGAGATTTGGCGTAAAAGGGGTCTACGGACATGTTTATTTTATTAAACGTTGACGGATGGTCAACGAGTTCGGATCAAGTACTGCAATGAAAATTTTGGCTATTGAAAGCCACCAGTATCCTTTCTATTTGAAATATTTATTCATTTCCCTATTTGGCATGTATATTTGATTGATTAAAAGGATGATCCATGATTCTTGATTGCTTGTATTTTTTGATACCTCATTAAACGTAAACTCACCTCTTCCCGTTACCATTATTTTCCTTACAGGGAACAATAATTTGGAACTATGATGTTTTGAGAAAAGAGTCGAGCTAGTTTAAATATTCTTTTATATAGCTTATCTGTAATCGAAAAACCCTAATTGCATCTTAAACAAATGTTTCCCTTTTGAGTTGTAAATTTACCAATGTGTGTATATAAAAGTGTTTGATCTTGTCTATGTGGCTCATTTGATTGGGAATGTACATTCTCTAGTATTATATATAGTTTGCTTGTACTTGATTGGGATTCGGACGAGTGCAGAGTTTGAACATGGAAAGAAAAATTTTGGTGGGAAACTGTTTCACTGAATTCGGCCGTATATCCGGCTAGTTCTTGGCCAGATTAGCAGGGGAATTTGAAAAAAAATTTTGGTTGCTCACTATCTTGAATCCGGCCGAATTATGACGTGGCAGCTACTGTTCATTTTCATTTTCGTTTTCGTTATTCGTTGTACGTGAATCGTTTAATCGCAGTGTTATCACTCAGAATGGTTTGGCTTTTGTGTTCTCGGCTTAGTAATCTCCGATTGTGGGTTTCTTAGGGTTCTATCGCTCGTTACATAGGATTTGTGAGTGTTTTAACTCCGTAGTTCTGATGAGAGTTGGGCAGGCGGTCCGCCGAACCCTCTGGTTTGCTTTAGGAGAAGCTGAGGCTGTGACAAGTAGTATGTTTGTTGGTTTTGGTTAAGACTTTTCTAATTTTTAATGTAATCTAAAAATTAAATTCCACGGTTCTACATGAGATTATTTCTTGATTAGGAAATAATTAACGGTTGTACTTTAATTATCGATAAAATAAGTAAGAGTTGGCAGTCAGTCTGTCAAAGTTTGTTTATGATTATAACTAATTTATTAATAAATAATTGAATTATTTTGACATTGATGATCCGTTTGTGAACCGTATCTAAAAAGTTGCACCTTTGAATAGAGTTTTTCTATTATTGATTTATTTCCTATTTATTTTTGGGATTTACTTTCCTTAATTAGTTAATTAGTTATTTTCTAATTTTCTAAAATCCCCCCATAATTCTCACTTTAAACCAAAAAAAAAAAACAAATTTTTTTCCAATTCCTTCTGCTCATGGCCATATGCAAAATCTATAATTTGAGTAAGTTTTATTATTGAACAGGCGCAGCCCTTCCCCCCAAAGTCACGGTTAATATTTGACTCCAATGAAGGCATGATTAGCGTAGAAGCTGGCGGATAAATTCCAACCTAGTAGGGATTAACGTCTATTCATAGTCCCCCAAACTTTTTTGTCCGTACCTACTGTATCGCTGTTGATGGTGTCGCCACTTGCCTGTGGTGCTCTCCAGCTAAAAAACTAGTACTCGGGGACCATATGAGCATTGCCTGGGTTCAAAGCGCAATCATACGGGATCAATAGTTGCAAACTAGTCTCCGCTTGATAAAATCATCTTTGAAATCTGAAATATAGGTGTTGAACGAATTAAGCTACTTAATTTTAAAAATTTATTTTTATTTGATAACTAGCTAAATTTAAACACTAATTGGAACATCAAATATTATGAGAATTTAAACATTGAATTGAACTAACGTTTAGAGAGGGCAAAGGTGCCTGTGCATGTGATAGAAGAGAAGGTTTATGTATATGCTTAATTGGGATGCCTGCAAAATGCACAGGAGCGAATGCCTATGTTATAATTTGTCAAGTATCATGAGATTAAAAAAGAAAAAAATACTATCAATATCTATAGGAAAATGATAAAGTATAGTGATGTTTAAATGCACAAATAGAATCAAATATGCTAATTTGTTTAAGTGGAGAATTGTAAAAGTAAGCAAATGGTCATTTAATCACATTGTTATAAGTCGGTAGGAATTTTCACAACGTTTGCTGACAAAAAGTTGAATCAGTATCGCTCTTGCAATTGTAATGATTAGAAAGAAAATCAAACATGTTTTTGCAGTGCTTTCCTTTGTTATCAAAGGATTATGAAATTTCACTACAATAATAAATTCAGCATAGCATACTAGGAAGAAACTGATTCTCCGCAAACAATTCGACACAATTTCGATTCAGCAACAGTTAATGGGTAATTTTGGAGTATGCTAAATCTTAAGGCTATTTTTTTTTTTTTTTTTTGAAACATAAAAAGAAAACCTCCATTCATGTCTAATCTTCAAATCTTAAGGCTATTAATCTTGATGTTTTGTTGAAAGAGATGGAGGTGATCCGAATTTATCTCAGCCAATAACCTCCGACTACAATAAATCAAAAGAAAAGGGCTTGTATATTCTGACAGAGCAACTATGTGTGTAAGACGATGACTGTGCATGCAATTACAGAAACTCCGGACAGAGAGCATCCGATCCGGCCCTATGTTTTGTCGCGGAAATGTTCATCCATCTGGCATTGGATTTGGTCATTGATGTTGCCGTGCTGGGCGCAAACGCATCTAAGAGCCTTGAGAATTCAGCCCAAACAAGAGAGTCCGACAACATTACAGACTCCGCAATGAGAGGGACACGCGGGGTATGTATCTACAGGCTACTGCACCGTACTCTTTCAAAACTTCCCCTCTTCTTGGATAACAACAGATTTGAGAATCCAGTTCCAGACTTGTTCCGCTCAAAATGTCTAGTGGTATTTACTTGGACAGATCTACATCTTTAATTTTGATTAATTAGACTCATAGAGACTCCCAAGTCACTCATCAGGATATCCTACCCTTTATTCCGACAGGTGCTTCCTCTTCCTGCAGTACCACCATACTCGCATTTCATTTCCATCGCTCCTCCTTTCTAGTTTTTCTGATTCTTTTTTTTTTTTTTTTTTTCATAACAATAATAACCCAGTAGTATTATCAGGTACCGGAATTCACCATTAGTCACCATGTCCAAGATTCATCCGGCTGAAAATCAAGGGCGACACCGACCGAGTCGACATTTAACAACACCTATACCTGACCATCCTCTTCGTCCTGGCCCTAGTCCCTCCGTGCTCACCGTCTGGAAGAAATCCAGCATGAGTTTCCAGGGAACTGATGGTTTCACGGTTTTCGATCACTGTGGAAGATTGGTTTTCCGAGTAGACAACTATACCAGAAAGAGTTGGGCTGCTGCAAGCGCCGGACTCCTCCTCATGGACGGATCCGGCAAAGGTCTACTCACATTGAAACCCCAGGTACCTACCTACCACACCTACTTCTTTACCAATCCTCGGAATCCTGGGAACAAAAAATCATATCAACCTACTAGTTTGTTCTATTCTCTGCACCATAATGAATCTAACCGCATGCTTGTTTACCTCCCTTTTATTTCATTCTCAATCCTGTTGCCAAAGTTGCTCAGCGTGCAACATCAGTGGACAGGATATCGGGGCGAGGACAACCGATGCTCGAGGGCATTTACCATGAGAAGACCACCACCGCTGCTGATTCCCAGAAGTGCATGCGAGGCTGAAGTGTTTATAGGAGAGAACATAAAGGGAACCAGCGAGAGGAAACCTGACCTAAAAGCTGAGGGATCCTTCAGAAGGCGGAATTGCAAGATCGTCACTACTGCCACCGGCGAACTGGTTGCCCAGATTTCCCGGAAACGAATAAATACTACCCTTCTGCTGAGCGACGATGTTTTCACGCTCGTAGTACACCCTGGATTTGAGCCTGACCTTGTTATGGCCTTCGTAATCATCCTGGATCGCATTTGTCGCCAGACTAATTACGCCCCCATCCTCTGTTCATAAAACATTTTTTCTGTACATCTATTTGAATAGAGTCAATTGACCCATTCCAAATGGCACTCCACTCATCATCAACTGAGCCGGACGCCAGGCACCCACTTCAACAACTCAGCTCCTACATCCACCTCTTTCTAATATGAAATCATCGTAGCAGACCCCCAAAATACTCTTCCGTGGCCAGCAGGCATCATGGACTATGATGATGCTTGCCATGGATTTTGAAGTTTAGTCACTTTTTTTTTTTTGGGGGGGGGGGGGGGGGGGTGGTGGGGGAATTTCATCCTTTCACGGTCTAGAACTCTTGCTGCATAATCTGGTACAGTGCAGCTACTTTATTGACTAATTTCTCAACAGTTCTTTATTTTGACGAATTGAAGCCGAAATACAGTTACATAAATATTGGTAAATCTCGAAAGCCCGTGCTTTGGTCATGCAATACAAACTCACAATCCGAGTTCGGAGTAAAGAAACCTGATTGTTACTATTACACAGTGATGCGTCAGTGTAGTAATATAGCAAGCTGTTGAGTTATTATTTCTTGATCCTATGATGCATAATGAAGTAACCACCACTAAACTAAAATCAGTGTCAAAAATATTAAATTGCCCTCTGCTCTGGAGGCCAATTTGAACAACCAAAATATACATGACGCGAGACAAAGATATGTTGCTTTGCTAGGATGAGATCGGCAAGGACAGCTCGCCTTCAAAGTTAGTTCAAACCACAGATCTATTCCTCTTTGAAGTAATCTGCAGAAGTAAAGAAAAATAATAGTACTGGTGATGATGATGTAATGATAGTAACAAAATGATTATTAAACCTTCGAACCGTTTTGAAGAGGATGATAGTAACAAAATGATTCTTAAACCTTTGAACCCTTTAGAAAAGGATGACTAAAACAGGACACATCAAATATTTCTTATTACCTTGATCAATCATCTGAGACATATATCTTATCCTCATAATACCTTCTCTCACTTTCTGTTTTCTTTTCATTTCGCTTCTGAAGGGGAAAAAAAAAACGAAGTAAATTGCAGCAAAAGATGAATAAATTAAAAATACAAAATTTCAATCAAATGTCAAAATATCAGATGAATACAGTGAAAAATCTCACATGAAAAACTCAAAACAAATCTTAGGATAAGAGGGATTGTAGAGCCTAAATTTGCTACTTTATCTGAGATTAGAAATTTCAGTAGAAACTATAACTCCATATCCAAGAAAATGCCAGATAAAGATTTTTTAGATTTCTCGACTAGCAACAATGACAAGAGAAGTCATATAGAGGATATAGGGAAACCTGGTATGCCTCATGATTAGAAACAATTCTCCTAATAATTGTGCTGGTTGTAATATCCAAAGGACTTTCTAGCAATTTTAAAATGCCCATGCTGATTGGGACGGCATATGGATTGCTCTTCTCCTGCAAGCCAACAGAATGAAAAGCCAAGATGTGGGGTCCCAGGGAGAAGATAGCCGAAAAAAAAAAGAGCATCTTAAAGAAAATGGAACAGCTAAAAATGCAGCATAAACACTTGGCATACCTTCTGAAAATCATTATCCTCAGCTACTGTTCCATGGACAACTAAAGAAATATTGAAAGTTGTTATCTGCAATCGTGAGAATCTCCCATCAACAAGAAAACAAATGAGGGAAAGTTTCTATCTACAAGAAAATGAATGAATATGACAGTTATTCTCTTATACATTTGTTTAACTAGAAAAATTTCAGAAGGAAATACATGGTAATAGATAGTTGATGGTGTCAGCATCACAATTGAGTAGACGTAGAAAACTTTCCAGGAGAAAAAACAAAAATCAGGGAAAATTTTCCTGCAAAAAAGGTTCAGCCCTCAACCTCTTTTGCTAACCAAATGTGCATGTGGGAGAAAATAACTGCTTTTTATTCACTTTCCAGTCTATAAAAGTGAGGAAACTGATAACTATTGAAAAGTACATAGCACAAGATCAGAAATTAATCAACCAAAGGCTCTACAAAGGACAAGGACAGCAGTGCAGGTTGCTGCAGACACTGCAAAGTGAACAATTTCTTTTGACAAAACTTTCGTGTGGAACAGTTACCAAACATGTTTGACAAAAGAACTTATCTTTTGTGTTTTTTCCTCTTGGGGATAAGCCCAGTATCTAATTTATACCTTTTCTCAAAAAGAGAAACAGAAAAATCTCTAAAATGTTTTAAAATGATAAAGCACACAACTCAAGCAGCCAATAAGCAGGTGCTACTTTATCCTATTCAAAAGTGTGAAAATACATCAAAAATGAAATAATGACCAAACATTATCCCAAAAATTTCCTGTGAATCTTCATGATTATTGCTAAACCTAGGCCAAATCCATCATTATTTTTGGAACTCTAACAGGCTTCAAATGACAAGATGTCAAGATCTAAATGTGTACTGCTAATCTGTTACTGCTAAGATGAAAGATAATGAAACATTCAGATAATCGTATGCACTAGATTTTGGCAAGATATTTATCTATTAGTAAAATAAACACACGGCGCAGTGGAAACTAGTTTCCCTGTAACATATAAGAAGAAAACAGTTAAACAACTGTATACCAATTGGTTAAATCTCAGAAATAAACAAAAGAAACAGACTTTTAACTGGAAATTAGTGCAGAATTGAGAGCAATAAGATGAACTGGATTAGAGAAGTGATTTCTTCACGATTAACAACCAATTTTACTGCTTGTACTATGATGAAATTATTAAAAACCAGCACAAGAATGTACCTTTTACATGAAAAATTACATGCAAGGAAAAGACGCACTCAAGGAATGAGAAATGCTAACAGTTGAATGAGTAGGCCATAAATAACAAATTTTCAATTTACCAATCCAAAGTCTCTGAAATTTTCAGCGTGGAAAAATTATGTAAACAATAATTTTGAGTCGCTCGAGACAGATTAAACAGAAAGTCAAGACTAAACCCAAAAAACGGGAAACAAAAAAGGACGGAATAATTGCAAATAACAGCATTATTACAGGCAAAAAAAGGCCAGAATAACAAATAAAGAAATCCTCTAACGAGTCATTATGACTAGTGCAAAAGATGTTAGAAGTCATAAAAGCAAAAAATAGAAACAGCTGCATGCAGTGAAAAAGAGTATAAAGCTACAAGGAAGCATCAAAGAAGTTTGCAAAATATAAGATTGTTTCTCGCCTACAGTTCTTCACATAAATAACTATCAAACTAGAATATGCCATATTCCATCTAAAATGCAAAGAATTGGCAGCTACAAAAGACCACCATATTCAATATACCATCATCATTATGCTTACCATATCTTTTGACACTTCCCAGGGGGCACCAATAATCACCTCATCCACATAACGGCAAGCCAAAACACTCAGGCTCCTTTCATGAAGATTCATAATTGGACGATGAGCCCCTCTATTGGCACTAGAAAAGCCACCAGAGTAACAGGAGATTCAAATATCTAATATATCAATAATTGTTAACTGTATTCTATATTTTAAGTTCACAAATAATTGAATGATTAAAAACCAAAGAGATGCTCACCACTTTCTGAAAAATCACAATGTACAAAATGAAAAATACACATAGACATGTATACACAAAGTTGCATGAGCAATCTTACTTGATATGTCACTAGAGACCTAACAAATGGGCACTGTATATTTCACATTTGCTAACATCCTGTCCCAAATTGTTTACACATAAGGCTTCATTACTACCTTATAGGTATCAAATAATGAACTTAGCATTTAAACCCTGTATGACATTCCCTGGCCTTGGCTCAATTTGCTGTTACTTTGTGAGGAATATAAATTGTTCCATTTTTTATGAGTAAATCTTATATACACTGACGGTGTATACACCATCACGGTTGGATATGCGACATATATGCAAAATTTGAGTTTCAAATCAAATTCGGATTATGTGTCATGTATCTAATGGTGAAGGTGTATACACTGTTAGTGCATAGAAGATTAATCCTTTTTATATTTGTTACCCTTTAGTTGTTTTGCCTATATATAATGACCGCTACTACGTCCCTCCCCCTCTCCTCCAAAAGCTCTCTTCTGTCTCATTCCCATTCACTGTGATATTGCCCAATAACATTAAAACTAGCAAAAGCGGAAAGCCATACAAACATATTTATGCATTAGATAGAGAGAGAGAATGATTACTTCCACAGTTTGACTAACAATTCTGAAGTTTATTGTGACCGAGGTTATCATCATTGAGGTTTGACATACTTGCTGCATGTTAGGAGCATTGGCCCATGTTGCTTTCATGATTTTTTGGCAAAAATTGCACCATAAAACCCACACATTGACATTGCTTTAAACTAGAGATCTTTTAGCCAACCCTATTTATAGATCTGCCTGGTATTTTCGTGTCCTTTTCTAATTATCCAATTTGGCTTTAATTTCTATAGTTGCTTCAAGTTTCATTGTTGTTTTTCACTATACAGTGGAAGGCAAAAGTTCTCATACCTAAGAGAAAGCCTGTTTTTTGGATTTTGGGAACCATTTGGCTCAAGATGCAACAAAGCCACAACATATGGAAATAACTGAACTAATCCACAAAATGTACTCTATTCCATGCATTAAATCAGGACAAAACGAGCACTAGTCCCTCTTGGAACCTGAATGTAGCAATAATTACACTTGATCACATCTATTTCCCATCAATTATTGCCGCCTGTAATATGTATAGCCTCATCCAAATTAATCATGAAGCCTGTGATACCTAGTGAGGATTGGGGGTTTCATCTGAATCATGTTCCTTTAATCATGAAGCCTGTGATACCTAGTGAGGATTGGGGGTTTCATCTGAATCATGTTCCTTCTGCACCGGCCCCTTTCTCTCTCTCTAGAGAAAGTCTGGGGGAGGCGTGAAAAGCCAAGACAATAATGCATAGGCAAGCCAATTGAGATGATCGTATACATTCACCAAAAATACGATTTTTAGGTGAAGTTATTAGCCATTGTTTTTTAATGAGCAAATGAGGCGCCAAGCAAGGAAACTTACAATGTCACATAAGCTTCCTCTCCTCTCCTATTCCTATATTTTCTCCAACTACCTACATCTGTTCTCAATCTCCGAAAGAAGTGACAGGGTTTTAAAGGAAAAGGAAGAAAACAAAAGGAAAGAAATCACTGCCAATCCTACATATTGTCTAACCCAATGAATAAGTGGAATCTAAGCAAGCAAAATTGTACTCATCGTATCATAGTAAAAAGAAGTCCCATTTTCAGTAAGTTCAAAAGATCCTTAGTCCCACAAGATTAATACTGACAACAATCCTTCACAATTTAATTCCACCTAGTCCATAATGATAAATTCCATCACATCATTCCCAAAAACACAGTAGTTTTATGATGTAAAGTAAACCATATACATTCAACTTAGTCAGCCTATGAATCCCTAAATTTTTTATTACAAATCTAAGCCAATATTCACTAATTCTCTCTCCTAAAGCATTCAGCTTGTAATATACACACACACACACACATATTGGCATGGACAAAAATGAAGATAGATAACTTAGTTAACAGCAAGGCAACAAGATGTATTAGAAGACCTAAACTTAGTTAACCTTGATAGTTCACTTTTGATTCCCTTAATTTGTCATTAGCAATTCTCTTTCTTAAAGCATCCAGTCCATAGAACTGCATGCAATAAGACAATAAATTATTTAGTTAAAAGCACGGCCACAAGGTGTATTAGAAGGCCTAAATAAGCTAATTTTGTCATCTTTTCCTTTTTATGCCAAACAATTTAGATTAAAAGATCAAGAACATTTAGTCAAAACACAGGAGGTACATTGAAGGGGGATACAAATGAAGATGTGTTGGGAGAGGTTGCTACCTGACAGTTTGATCAGTATGTATACCAACAAGTAAAAAATCACCGAGCCCTCTGGCAAGCCTTAGTATCTGTGGGTCATCAAAGAAGTCATAATTAAATGCTGCATTCAATTTTTGTACTTTAAACACAAAAAAAGAAAAAAGGACACTAAGAAAACAACACTTCAAACAAAAATAATCATTGGCATACTATGTCACTTGTTACAGCAACATCATAAGAGATTTAACCATATAAAATGCCTTCATGTCTTGATCATGTACTTGATACTCACTACGCATCAGAGAGTATGTGAAGTTAATGCAATTCCACTTACCTCCACATGTCCAGCATGAAAAAGATCAAATGCACCATCAATGTAGACTATACGAGCATCTGGTCCAGGACCCTACAGGAAAGACTAAAAAATTAAACCTAAGAAAGAAGATCCAGTAAGGCCATAAAACTCAAAAGCTAAAGGGTTTTACAACATAAAAAAGATGAACAGGAGCTTTTCACAGCTAAATTCTTTATTTAATAGTTCGTAATATTTTGCTTTTATGTGCTGCAGCACATGACACCAGAAACTAAGGTTTTCACCCTCCCCCGGTTATACTGCACCACATGATACCAGAAACTAAGGTTTTCACCCTCCCCAGCTATATCGAACGCCTAAATTGTCTTTGGGTTTGTAAATGTTACACCTGAACCTCTGTCCACCATATCAAATATAAAGTGTTGTCTGTAACGATGTTCAGGTTTCCAAAATCATAGTATAAATGTTTCACTGGCTGTTTGATTAACATGGAAATAACTGAACCTTGACATGGATTTCACCTTTCTGGCCTGTCTGGATCAAGTAGAAAGTCTCATTGGCAAAAGTATTTCAAACATGTCTGAGGCTTGGAGTTCTTGTGATGCTGAATTTTCCCATGTACCTTTGTAACAGTTTGAGAAATTTTTTTCTAGTTTCTTTTCTATTTGACAAGGAAAACAATAAACACAATCTTCAACTGAGTTCCAGACTTCCCCCATACAGCTTCAGGATTGTGCAGACAACTATCAAGCATTAGAAGAATAAAGTTTATATAGCATATGACATTCTTAACTCCAACAATACCATCTACGGTGGATTTTCTGGGCAACTTCCAGATTTCCATACTTAATTATGCATAACCAAGAAATTATTCTGTCTTATCTATCAAAATAGAGAGAATCAGGAAATATGAACTTGAATCATTAGAGAAAGGAACAAATGCTTCAAAGGGCATCCTTCACAGGCAATGCATTTATTGCACAAAATACACTGTTACTTCCTACAGATGGCATCAAGTTTTAAAACTGAAATGCATCAGGAAGAAAGAAAAACACACAGTATTAACTACAGAGATCAACAACATCAACAGTAACTCGTCAACCAATCAAGTGCGACATGCAACCTAATGAGAAAAGCATACTTTGATTAAAAATTGTAGATTTTTCCTAATTACAAATTTACCACAAGAAAATAATTTGATGTAAGAAATCAAGAGTATCAGGTTACATGGGGAGATGAATAACCTTTGAGTCGTTTCAAAAATCCATTCAACAAGACAGTGGCAAAGGTACCACATGATGGTAAATGATGTTAGCGTCCTTAGGATGGGTTGCATTTGATAATTGCGTGAACCTGCTTGATTAAGGATGATAGGGTCACTGTATTGCAGCCCCATAACTATTATGTCTTGTATATGTGGGCTTGTGAAACATTAGAAGCCATTTTCTATAATACTACGTATTCCCTGCTCATACTTTTCACAGGCTGTGCTGGGACAGGTGGCATTCTCCAAGCATCACCCATGAGAACTACAAAACAGCCTAAGCCGCTGGCAAACTTGTAAGTAATTCCTACGTCACAATTAATTCCCAACTAACTTTCCCACATAAAGAAAATGATTAAGAAAACTTGGAAACTCTCTTAAAAGGTCAACTTTTATTGGCAAAGTATTGTGAAACTCGTTAAGATTCCAAGAAGCCTGACCATGTAAAGGGCTTAGGAAGAAATTAGTAAGCAATATATATTACTAATATATGCATAACAGCTAAAAATACAGTCTTACGTGTAAGCTTTTGAAGTTCCAAAATGTTAACAATGATATATTTACTGCATGCACAAATAATGTGATGATCTTTTATCGCATCAAATAGCTTTAGACTATCAAGTCTAGAGATAACACAACAATAGCACCAAAAGTTTAGAAACCAAATTAGACTTGAAAAGAATATGCACTTCATCTAGCCCTTTATTCTTTGGTAATGCTGCGCAATATCCTAATGAATGGTCACTTCAACTAAAGGAATGCAATCAATTCGTCCCCACAATGAACACAGGGGCATTCAAGTTTGTATTCTGTGGTACCTTTACTGAGAGGGCAATGTCTTACATGAAACTTAATATTCCAAGCCTCCAATGCCAATAGAAAGTTCATCAATTAGAACTATGTAAGTACAAAAGACATGCAGCATCTCCAAAATTTTTTTTAAAAAAAATCAGAATTATGATGTGGAGGGATGATAGCTACCTTTCCATTTGAAAACTGAACAATTCTGCGAGAGGTAGGCAGAAAATGAGATACACGTGTTCCACTACCAGAACCACCATCTTCAGACTTATGGCTGTGGCCATGGCTAAATTGGCGTTGCAAGGATGAGTGGTTGTGGCTATCAGCAGCAGACCTCTCTCTCACACAAAGAAGCATACGGCCTATTTTAAACTCAAAAATATAAGCAAAGTCTGAAGTTAAAAATCAAGGTGCAAGAGAAAACAAACTCAAGGCTCTTAAACTTTCTAGCAAAAGCTTAATTCTCTAAAAAATATATTTATATGCAAAAAAAAAAAAAAAAGTAACAAAGAGGGAAGGAGTGCATACCAACAATGTCAGTGCTTGACACTCCCTCAGTGCGCTTAATTTGCTTGTAGCGGCCAGCCTTCTTAGCTAGGGCATAAGCATCAGTCCCATCAGGAAGAATGCATGGATCATCCCCATGAATAATGTAATCTATATTGTACTCATCAAATAATTTCTTCATGAAATCTTCAGTTATCGCATAGGGTGCATCAGGAATAACTTCATCCACCCACTTCACGGCACTGACCATTATCATCCTATAACAGAATACCCCGCATTATTACAGGCATTATCTACTTCGTTTTCCTGTACAATATCCTAGTGTTGGCTAAAAAACAAAAAGAGAATTACCTTAACAACAAAATAGAAACAAATTAACATAAACTTCCAGATCTGGTAAAACAGTGTTTGAACGTTTAAATGCACCATAGCTGAAATCAATGTAAATGACTCATGTGTACCTCTATTCCACCGAAAAAAAAAAAAAAACTTCATCGGTTCATAAAAACTGGCATTCAACAAAATAAACTGGTGTGCTGTAGTAAAGATAATTACAAAGAAACTTGAAAAGAAACACACACACACACAAAAAATTGATGTAAACCCAATGCATTAAAAAGAAACATGTCTCCCTAAGCCTTTGTTTCTGTCCTTCCCTTCATACTCTATTCATTAATGCAGTTTGGACGTCCTTTAAACAAGAGTTGCTTATTGTAAAGAACCACAAGCATGGAAGGCAAGTTCTTCTTGAACAGTCAAATATATAGACGGTAATCTGCTCTCTATTTATATTCACTTTAAGAGCTTTTTCACCCAATTTCAACTGTCAATTACTTTCCTCATACCTACTCAACTATTCAAGTCATTTATCCCAAATTTCTCCCACATTGTGCTCTGGGGCAATATTGAAGTCAACCACATAATAACACATCAAGCTAAACAAGCAAGGAGTGTCATTAAATTCTTCTATGGAAAAATTTGGAAAATGGGAATATGAAAATTCATTATTCATAAGGGTGTAATTTTGGGAAAATTTGGGAATGACAAGTGGAGTATTATTCATTAATTGTAAAGAATCAATGCTATAGCCAAAACCACAATTTAGCCTTCTGTTCACATGAAGGTGCTAATGCGTGCACATACAAGTGCATAAGTGCCCGTATATTTCAAGTGTGCACATCCGGATATACTCATATATTTTACCAAAGGGCATATTTGTATTCATCACACTAGCACACGCATACATACCAATATCTGCACATTAGGGTTTGCACAAGTGCATGTATCAATTGCTATATGCACATTCAAATCAATACCTATATTGACTAAAGTGTACATTTCTATCATTAAGGTGCACATTTCTATATAATGATGTGCACATTACTACGAGGGTTACTCAGTCATTCATCAACAAAAGTCATTGACCTTCTTTTTGGTGAACATTAACGCATACCCCATTCACAAATTATCCAAACATTACACCATTCCGATAAAACCTTCCCATTCCCATCTTCCCAAATTTTCACGGTCTTTATTCACTTCCCCAAAAAAATTAATTAATTAACAAGTGTCAGAGGTAAATTTCATGCAGTCGAATGTATTCGTATGAATGTAAATAAATAGTACTGATTAAAGCAAGATCACGACGGGAACTTGCTGTTACTACCACAACGCAAAAAAAAAAAAAAAAGGAATAGTGACGTGTTATACAAGAACACAATGATATAATAGGTTCCAACGGGAACGACTATACATTGTTGGACAGGACAACGACCACGGAAAAGAAATTGCTTGAAAAAGCGCATACAACAACACACAAAAATGGGGCAGAGGCATCAAACTCTGAGAATAAGGTAAGAGGGAAAGGACATGGCAAACTAAACCTCTCATTGAGAGGAGTGACCGGAGGGCCTTTGTTAGCTGTGATTTCAGCATCGCTGACGACTCCGACAACCAATTGGTCGCCAAGGGCTCGAGCCTGGCGCAGGGCGTTGCAGTGGCCGTAGTGCATCATGTCGAAGCAGCCATCCATATATACCCTTACGGGCCTCTTCTTCCTCTTCCAGACTCCCTGAGGCAAAGCAAGCGAAAGGGCCAGCGCGGATAACCCAAACACCACCCCTCCGATGATCCACGTCGCCACCAATCGCGATCCCTGTTGTAGGTTTTCCGAACGACCCAACTCCGAAACCATTCTTTCCGCGGCCTAGACCCGCTGGGTCATGTAAACGTAATACTCTTCGAGCACCTCTGCTTTGAGTGACTCGAGTGAGATGGTATGATCATCTAATAGTACAAGAAGACGTAGTTGGGTAGTTGGTCTTGTAATTGTATCCCAACCCGGCCCTACCCGTTGAGGAGTATTCATTAAAAGGGTCGAATCATCGCCCTCTGTAAATCATCGTGATCATTTTTTTTCGTGTTTGGATTAGCTATTTTTGGGGTTATTTTTTAAAAATAACACTGTAGCATTTCGTTTTTTAAAAATAAGCCTGTTTGGATTAGCTTTTTTGGAGTTGTTTTTCAAAAATTATATGAAAAACTTTTACTGTATATTTTTTTGAATTATTTTTAGAGGTATTTTTAAAACATATTTTTGAGTATTTTTATAATTTATAATTTTTATATTTATATACATTTATGCATTTATAATACATTTATAAATTTTATAAATAAATATATTTTTATATTTTTATATTTTATAAATGTATTATATTATATATATTACATAATACAAATATATTATAAATGTATTATATTATATATAATACATAATATAAATATAATTATAAATGTATAAATGTATATTATTATAAATATATAAATTATAAATGAATATTATATAAATGTATAAATTATAATTTATAATTTATAATTTTTATATTTTTACATAAATATACATTTATGCATTTATAATACATTTATAAATATTTATAAATAAATATATTTATATAAAAATATATAAATGTATTATATTATATATAATACATAATATAAATATATTATGTATTTGTATAAGTGTATATTATTATAAATGTATAAATTATAAATGAATATTATATAAATGTATAAATTCTACTGGTAAAACAATCGGTGAATCATTGAATTTAACCATCTTTTTGACAAAATAATCTTTGGCAATCGGTTAATTTACTAGTAGAATTTGATAAAATGATTTTGCTATTTTGTTTTTGTCAATTTAGTAACCTTTGTGATTAGGGATGGTAACGGGGGCGTGCACCCGCGAGGGGTCATTGGGACAGGGGGGAATTTTTTCCCCCCATTTAGAAACAGGGCGTATACCCCTGCCCCACCCCCCGGCCTGCCACCCGTTTGAAAAATTATATATATGTACATTATTATATATATAATGATATTATCAATTATACTACTAATTATACATGTCTATTATATAAAAATTATTAATTATTTATACTAAATTTATTAATACATTTATGTTAAATTCCTATCATATTAGATTGTATTCAAATAACCTTTGTTTAATTATTTTTATGCGTTTCAATTGTGAAGTTACAATGAATAATAATTTAGTGATATGTTGATATTTTAGTACTTGATTATTTGCTCAAATTTAATTATAATGAAATTATATAATAAAATTTTTTAACCCCATGGGTGCCCCCCGCAGGGGAAGCGGGGGGAATTAAAAAAGTTCGGTGACTAACCCGTATCATATTTAATAATTTAGTAACCTTTTTTATTAACTCGAATCGGATGATGAAGGAAGTAAGAGGAAAACGTAATGGAGGGAGGGAAATCAGAGAAAAAGAATTAGAGAACATTTAGAGAGAGAAAGTATGAAATTGTTGTTGCCAAAAGTCAGTTATTCCCACTTATGGATCCCACTCTTTATAACAAACTCTAACAACCTTGCCAGTTGGTTATTAACCGACTTAACCTCCTAATTACAGTTAATGCTCAAAACTACATAGTTTTGCTCCTATATTGAAATCTAATCACTACAGCCTCTATTACAATAATTTCCTTTCCTGACAATTCCCTCCCCTTAAGAACAAACTTGCCTCAAGTCTGGAATGTAGGAAACTGTCGCTCAATAAGGATTTGTCCTCCCAAGATGCTTCTTCATAGTCCAAATTATTCCACTTAATCAAGAACTGAATGACAGGCTTCTCATCTCGTAGAATAATTCTTCTCTTCAGGATTGTTTCTGGCTACAATGGACACTGATCCTATGTGTCTAACTCTGGTAGCTTAGGTGAACTGTTTTGAATTGGCCCCAACTTCTTCTTAAGTAATGACACATGGAACACAGGGTGTAATTTTGTACCTGCTAGCAACCTCAACTTATATGCTACTGATCCAACTTTCTCCTCTACTTGGATGGGACCATAATATATGGGGGATAGCTTGAGACATCTTCTAATTGCCACAGTCTGTTGTCTATAGGGTTGAAACTTCAGAAAAACCCAATCACCTACAGAGAATTCCCTTTCAGTCCTGTGCTAATTAACAAAGTACTTCATTCTCTGTTGAGCCTTAACTAAGTTTTCCCTGATGCAAATTGAGATCCTGTTCCCCTCTTGGATCATGTTGGAAGCTGTAGGTACTACTGAATCCAAGTACAGCCCAAATGGTAGAAGCACTGGTTTATATCCAAACAAGACTTCAAAGGAAGCCATGTTAATACTATAATGATAGGAAGAATTATACCACCATTCAGCCAAGGCCATCCACTTGATCCACTATGAAGGCAATTCTCCTGTCATGCACCTTAGGTAGTTTTCCACACACTGATTGAGCCTTTAACTCTGACCGTCAGATTAAGGATGGTAAGAGGATGAATAATTCAGTTCAATTCCAATTACCTTGAAGAGTTCTCTCCATAATCCATTGGTGAAAGCCTTATCCCTATCAGTAATAATGGACTCTGGTAATCCATGTATCTTGCATATGTTGTCCAAGAAGGCTTGAGCCACCACTTTTGCTATGAATGGATGAGTAAGCATAATGAAGTGGCCAAACTTGATGAATCTGTCAATCACTGCCAATATAGTATCATACCCTTGTAATTTGGCCAGTTTCTCAATGAAGTTCATAGAAATATGGTACCAAACTTGTTTAGAAATTGAAATTGGCTGCAACAATCCAGGATAAGAAATATTTTCAAACTTGTTCCTCCGACATATATCACAGTTATAAATAAAGGCTATTATCTCTTGTTTTATCCCTGGCCAATAAAACAAGGCTTTAATCTTCTGTCAATAGTTATTTTGTCCAGAATGACCACCTATTGCTGAAGCATGGAGTACTTGAATAATATGATTTCTAGCGTTATTAGCTGTTCCTACATAAATTTTACCTTGGTGTCTCAATACTCCATCTACCAAGGCATAGTCAGTGTGAGAGCTAGGATCCAACAACAATTGAGTCATTATGTCTTTACAATGTGCATCAGTCTCGTAACTCATTTGCAATTCTTCTATCCATATAGGCCTAACCGTAGTAATGGCTAAACAAGAATTAAGTGGAGGTTTGGAGGCAGTTTCATGTCTCCTTGATAAAGCATCTACAACCTGATTCTCAGTTCCCTTCTTATACTGTATTTCATAGTCCAATCCCATCAATTTAGTTATCCATTTATGCTGAAAAGCAGTGTTCAGTTTTTGATCCAATAGATGCTTCAATGATTGATGGTCAGTTCTGATGATAAAATGATTGCCACCAGATAGTGTCTGTATTTTGTGACTGTTATTACCAGAGTTAGAAGTTCCTTCTCATAAACTGATAAACCCAAATTCTTCATTGACAGTGCCTTGCTCAGAAAGGCAATAGGCTGCCCCTCCTGCATTAAGACTGCACCAATGCCTCTCCCACTAGCATTTGTTTTCACAACAAAGGCCTTCTTAAATTCTGGTAACTTGAGAACTGGGGCTAAACACATTAGTTTCTTGAGATGGTTAAAAGAAGCTTGTGCCTGTATGTTCCACTTAAAGTTATCCTTCTTGAGTAGCTCAGTAAGGGATTTACACACAAGTCCATAATGTTTTATAAACCTTTTGTAATAACCTGTAAGTCCCAGAAATCCCCTCAACTCTTTAACAGACTGTGGAACTAGTCACTGTAAAATACTGTTGATCTTAGAGTCATCTATGCTGATTCCTTTATCAGTGATAGTGTATTCTAGGTAATCTACCTTCATTTGAGCAAATGCACACTTAGACTTCTTCATATACAACTGATTGTCCCTCAAAATACCCAATACAGTCAATAGATGCTGAACATAATCTCCTAATGTGGAATGGTATACTAGTATATAAAAAAAAATTCGGACAAACCTTCTCAAGTAAAACTAAAAACACCTGATTCATCAATGATTGAAATGTAGTAGAAGCACTTATAAGCCCAAAGGGCATGACTATGAACTCAAAATGACCACAATGAGTTTGAAAGGCTGTCTTGAAGGTGTCCTATGGTTTAACTCTAATTTGGTAATACCATGCAGTCAGATCCAATATGGTTTTGAACATAGAAACTGCTAGTTCATCCAACAGCTCATTCACATTAGGTATTAGAAACTTGTCCTTGACAGTGATCTTATTTAGTTTTCTGCAGTTCACACAAAATCTCCAGGTCCCTTCTTTCTTCTTGACCAGCAATACATGAGAAGCAAAAGGACTGTTGTTGTATTTAACTATGCCTTTCTATAGCATCTCAGCAACCTGATTCTCTATTTCTTTCTTGTGGCAATGAGGGTACCTGCAAGGTTTCAATTTGAAAGGTTGAGCATCTGATTTAAGGGGCATCTCATAGTCTACACTTTTGTTTGGAGGTAATGAGTTTGGAGCCTGGAATACATCTTTATACTCCTGCAATAATTTTTCCATTTCATGTGGTGTAGGCTCTAGCCTCTCTTTTTCACCAGATTATGAGTTCATTGCCATACATATCTGTCTTTTGTACTCGATGAATGTCTTTAAATCCTTGCCTCTGATTAGGTCCATATTACAATTGTTTGCTTGCCCGTGTAGATGAATCTCATCTCCTTCATGGTACAATGATATCTTGAGTTGTTGGAAATCAAATGTAATGGGGCTGAAATGTGTCATCCAATTCACTCTCAGAATTGTATCCCAACCCCCAAGTTCCATTACCTTGAGTTTGAATCTAAAATTATGTTGGTTAATCTTCCAGTGCATATCAGGACAAACAACATTGCTGGTAATAAATGTGTCATTCCCCATGATAACAGAGAAAGGTTGATCAACCCACTGGTATTTTATGTCCATTCAATTGACCAACTCACTACTGATATAACTGTCTGAGCTCCCAGTGTCTACCAATATTAGCACTTCCTCCCCATCCAGAAAATCTGTGAGTGTGATTGTTTTTCCTTTTAAGGCCTCAGATAAGACATGCAAAGACATTTTCATAGTCTACCCAGGATTTCAGTTTGTTCATCATGTTCTCCTAAAATATCTTCAAATGCAAAGTCATCTTTCTCTTCAAATAACATGTAATTCGAATAACCAACCTTACACAAGTGGCATACTCCATATTTTTCCCTATACCTGAATCACTGTCCATTACTCCTCCTATACTGCATCTCTTGTGCAGAAAGTTTCTTAGAATCTCTTTCATCCTCTGTTGAATTTCTAAACTTAGGATGTTTGGAAATACTGTTAATAGGGATCTTATATGAGTTAGTGTCAGTCACTATGGTATTGTTCCTTGTCATACCAAACATGTTTTTCCCCAGATATTTGATATGTACCTTAAAACCTATTCTGATTTTTTAAGGAATGCTCTTGCCATTGAGACAACTCAAAAGCTTCTGATAAAGTAGCAAGTTTCAACATCCAAACCACAGGTTTGATCTCTTCCTTCAGTCCACTTATGAAGCTAGAAATGAAGTAGTTTTCATCCAGATTTCGATTTTTGATCATCATCAGGGGTTTCAATTCTTCAAAATTCTCCTGATATTCATCAACATTACATACTTGTTGCAGTTTATTAAATTCTTCTGCTACATCTCTGCAACTCCTATCATTAAACCTCCTACACAATAGTTCCCCAAATTCTTTCCAACTCAGTTTAGATTTCTCAATTTTCACTCCTTGAAACCATCTGTCAGCTATACTTTCCAAATACATTTCAACTACTTCAGGGTCAGTTTGGATTCCTTGTTTTTGCTTCTGTTTTTGAAAAAATATTTTTCACATTCCAAATGCTACAGTAAATGTGTATTTACAAAACAACTCCAAAAACACTTATCCAAACATTATATTAAAAACAACTCCATATGTATATTTCAATTTATATTAATAATTGAAATATACAAATTGAAAATTATATATTTATATATTATATATTATATAAATATTTATATACATTAATATTATACATAATATTGTATATTATACATAATATAATATACCTAATATGTAATATTGTATACATAAATGTATAAATATTTATACATAATATATTATGTACATTATATTATAATATATACATTATTAATGTATAATATTATTATGTACATTATTGTGTATAATAATGTATAATAATGTTATGTATAATATATAATATACATAATATGTAATAATGTATAAATGTGAGATTATGTATAATATATTATATATATATAATATTATGTATATTACACAAATTGAAAATTATATATTATATATGATATAAATATTTATATAACAAGATATACAATAAATATTACAAATTGAAATATTATATAAACACCATATTTATAATATTATAATATTTATAATTAATATTAATGTATATTATATATATTAAATATTTATATATTTAGTTATACATATTATAAATATTTTATTTTATTTAAATTTATTTTTATATATTTTTATGTATTTATATAAATATTATATTATATAAATTATATATAATATAATATATAATATATATTATATATATTATACATTTATATAAATGTACATTTATACATTTATAATAATATACACTTATATATTTATAAATATATATTTATATTATGTATTATATATAATATAATATATTTATAATACATTTATAAAAATACTCAAAAATAGGTTTTAAAAATAACTCTAAAAATAATCCAAGAAACATCTACAGTAAAAGTTTTTCATATAATTTTTTAAAAACAACCCAAAAAATAACTAATCCAAACGGACTTGTATTTCAAAAATGAAATGCTACAGTGCTGTTTTTGAAAAATAACCCCAAAAATAACTAATCCAAACGGAGCCTCAATTTTTTGATCTTCTGGAACTTGATAGTTCAAAAAATACTTGTTACATTTGTGCAACCAATCTCTAGGATTCTCTCAAGTAAACAACTGTAAATCAATCTTATGAGGATTTGGAATCTGAAACTTACTCCAATCTTTCTTAAAAATTTTCTGAGCTACTCCTTCCGGTTGTAATCATTGATGAGCTGGTGGAGTTGGCAAAATTTGTGTCTGATCTACCCTCACTTTGCTTTCTCCTTTTACTGTCGTCTCCTTTTCAGGAGTCATCTTCCGTAACAAATTACTGAACTTTTGCTCCAGAATTCTACCCTATTCCTGTCAGCAGGCTTTCCCTTCGTTTGCTGTTTTCCTCAAGTTCCAATTTCATGTCATTCTTAATTTGTCGTTGCTCAGACTGTGATACATGAAGAGCTTCCACTAATTCTTGTAGCTTGACTTTCTATTTTTTTACTTGTTCTTCTAAAGTTCTGAATCTAGTGCTTTCTGTCATGATCTGTGGTATAAGTTCCAAGGATCTACTGCTTTGATATCAATTTGTCAGGAACTATAGTGTATTATTGGAATTAATTGGATCGGATAATGAAGAAAGTAAAAGGAAGAAGTAGTGGAAAGAGGGAAATCAGAGAGAAAGAATTAGAGAAAATTTAGAGAGGGAAAGAATGAAATTGTTGTTGCCAAAAGTATGTTATTCCTACTTGTGGGTCCCACTATTTATAACAAACTCTAACAACTTTGCGAATTGGTTATTAATCAACTTAACCCCAAATTACAGCTAATGCTTAAAACTACACCGTTTTGCTCCTACATTGAAATCTAATCACTCCAACCTCTATTACAATAATTTCCTTTCCTGACAATAGGCAAAACTGTAATCTGGACCAATAGATAGGTAAAAGGCTGTAGTTTAACGAGCATGACAGGCAACATGATTCAAGGTTAAATGATGAAAAAGCCCTAAAATAAGCAAATGAAAAGCTGTGAACAGTAACAACAGAAGTTTCCTTTTACAATTTTACCATTTTCAAACGGTCCTACAGATATCAGTTGAAAATCGTCTAAAAGAAGATATAAATTTGTTTCAGATAAAGAAATACCCTCCAACGGCTAGTTACAGCAATGTGTTGATTGCACAACGTGTTAATATATTTTTGTGTTAATTGCATAATAAAAGCTACATTTTAATTAATGTGTCTATAATACCATTTCAGTAATTACATCAACACATAAGTTTATATGAATTGTACTTGATGCAAAAATAATTACAAAATAATTTCATTTTTCAGAAATACCCAATTGTCTCCATAAATCAAAGTTTTAAATGTACCAAAATGAAAGTATTTCGATAAATATATTTAAACATATGCTACCCTCAGTTGTATCAAAAGTTTTTAAAAAGACTACACGACATTTTACATTTCCAAAAAGTCTATATCCATGCGATTGAAATTCAAACCCCCATTTGACCACAATTTATTTTTATATAAAATAAGGATATAAGAATGTAATATCCTATCCTAACTATATAAAAGCGGGAAGGAGAGTTTGCTACAGTTCCCAGATTGCCTGATTTGAATAGTAATCCTGTGGACATTGATAGGCATTTTTGGGTTTTGAGACTATTTGTGTGTATTGCTAGTGTTGTGTGCTGTGCTTTGAGTGTTGTACATTATTTTGAAAGGACTAATGCTAACCTTTGTGATTATTTTGAAAGGACTAATGCTAACCTTTGTGATGGGCCTTTTTGTGTTTTAGCAAATTTGGTTGGTTGAATAGGTTTTTGGGTATTTTCATGTTTTCGGTTGCACCTTTGTGCTTTACCTTGTGCAGTAATTTAGCTAGTTTTAATCATTTGCCTTCTTCTATCCATTTGCCTAATTATTTGGATGAGTAGATTTATGATTTTCTGTTAATAACAGACAAAGATCATTAGCATTTATTGCACATCATCACAGGCTCTATTTTTTTTTTCTTTGCCTTTCTTTAGGGTTAATTACACTTTGCCTCCTTAAACTTGGGCCCTTGTAATACTTTGTCCTCCTTAAACTTCAAATATATACATTTTACCCTTTGTGGTTAACTTTTTGACAGGATTAACATGAAGTTATGTTTTTCATGATCAACATATCCCCGGTTAATTCGTAAACACACATAATAAGTGTAATAAAATAAATACCTATTTCTTTAATAGTTGTTAAATGCATTGAACATAATTATACTATGCATTTCGATCTTTTAGCACTAAGATGAATTAGATAATTCACAAAAAAAAAAAAGAAGTTTAAGCAACTCAATGTATTTATTTCAATGCCATAGCAATGCTTATTTAAAAAAATAAAATTAATTAGTGCATTTGGAATGAAAATTATTTGCTTATATATTTTTATTGTAGTACTTTTTAATGTGTTTTATATGACATAAAAACATGATTAAATGGTATATATTTAAAGTTCAGAAGGCAAAGTGTTATAAATGATCAAGTTCATAGGGGCAAACTGTAATTAACCATTTTCTTTATGCACACTCTATAAGCTGTTGCCATGCACTTCCCAAACTCCTACTATCAACATAAACTTATAACTGTGCACATGTTTAATTAGACATTTACCTCTATCTCTAATAAAATTATTATTTTGCTTAGAAATCAAACCCACATTTGACCCAAAAATTATTTACGATCAATAGACAAACTATCACTATGTCTTTAAACACGTCAATTAACACTTTTAATCATGCACTAATGTAACAAAAATTATAAATTTACTTAAACAGATACAACCCATAAAATTTATTTCTTAACATTTAAACTATACATTACTTCACAAAAACAAACAAAAACCCGGGACAGACTTAAATTCCATACACCAAATTCATAAAAAGACAAGTCCATGACATTTCTATCATATTCTACTACTAAATTATAAAGACACAACTAACAATTGGACTCTATCCCTATCAACTAACAAATACAAATTTCAATCACAATATTGTACACGACCTACATGCAGGACACCAGCGCGGGGACCAAAAGTTAATAATATAAAAATAAGGATATATAAGGATATGGGTGTTTTTTTTTTTTTTTTTTTTGAAATGAGAGAGGTTTGTTGCTTGCAATGCATATACCTATCAGTTTTATTATTTGAGCCGAGAAAATTCGGGGGGTAAACGTAATTTTCTGAACTAGAGGGATACCAGATGAGATTATAAGACACCTCGAGGGATATTTGTGAAAATATATAGAGATAATTTCACAAACCTCTCCCTTGAGGTTTTTAACAATTACAAAAAACTCCTCTCAAATTTTAAAAATTACATATACCTTCCCTACTTTTAATGTTTAGTAATAATGTAGGTCAAATAAGATAAATTTTCTTACAAAAATTCTAAATTGCCTTTTTGTGCAAAACTAATAAAGAAAAATATAATATACTCAATTATTTTCTTTCACACTTTACATAAATTAGTAAGCCTAATCCTTAATAATAATTCAAACATAAGTTCTAAAACCAAATAGTCATCCAAAAAATTTCGAATTGCATGTATAAGTATCAATGCTTGCCACACAAAAAAAAGAAAAAAGAAAAAAATGCACACAAACTCCATTGACAACCAGTTGTACCCAAAAATTAAATGTCAATACTCAAATACCTTTTCAATGCAAGTTAGTTTGACCTATAACTGCTATTATAATTTTCCTATGACCTTAAAAATATTAACATATCAAAAGTAGAGAATAAATTCTACCTTCATAATAAAATCATAATAAAATATTTATAATCCAATGAAAGAAATTCTTATGTAATTATTGACATTTTATAAAATATTTTCTTGACAACAAACAAACGATGACAAATTTTATATCTTTAGTTCTTATAATTTCATCAATTTCATTGTTTATTTTTGTACCACTGCGAGTCTTTTTATTTCCTTCTAATTTGACACATAATCTGCTCTCTCTATTGATTTTGTAATTTTAATTTGTTAATATCTACAAAATTGAAGATAATAAAAAAAAGTTATATTAATTAGAAAAGAGAGCAGCGAAAATAGATAAGAGACAAAAAATAGTTTTTTTTTGGATTTTGTAAATTTATTGTCTTAAATTTTAAATTGTCAACCAAGTTGAGGGTATTATAGGCATTTTACTATGGCAAGGGAGGTAGATATAATTTTTTAAACTGGAGGGGAGCCGAGTGAAATTGTTAGAAACCTCAAGGGAGGTTTTGAAATTATCCCAAATATATATACCAAAAACAGAATGGAAGCAAACGAAACGAAGCCCGGCAGCGACTGAGTAACCGGTAGGCGGTAACCCACTGAGTCAGTATTTTCGGCACAAAGAATAATCCGCTCGGAAATTCCCCTGCTTATTGCTACTGGACTGGCTCACACTGGCCTTTCTCCGTACGAAACGACAGCATCAGCCACAGCGTACGCGTCGCATCCAAATTATTAGTAATTCTCCTTTATTGTGTGACAAATACTCGAACAGTCTCCGGCGTTAGAGAGATCGGCTTTTACGTTGCCGGCGAATCTACCGTGAGGTTGATCAAATCTGACGCAACAGCCACCACTAAGTAGTATAATAGGAGCGGGTTGCAAAAAGAAAACGGAGAGAACATCGATCGAGCGTGGGTGGGTGTAAAAGAGAATGGCTTCAACTGAGGGTCTGGTGCCCATAACGAGGTCATTCTTGGCGTCTTACTACGATAAGTACATGTTCCCTCCTCTATCGGATGATGTCTCTCGCCTCTCTGCTGAAATTCGTTCCCTGTCCGGCGATCTGCTCAAGGATTCCCCGCCCTCCCAAGGTTCTGAATTTTTTTTTTTTGGGTGCTGCTAATTTTATCGGTCACGACGACGTCTATCATGGACTTGTTTTTAACAATTTTTGGTACCAGTGCATTACACCTTTGCTTTGTTTGTCGCACTTCTCTCTCTGTTGTTCACATATTCCACTACTTTTCCTAGACTAGATGGTTGTTTCAACGATATGCACGTACCTATCGATGAACACTTGTATATACTCACAAAGCATACCAATGTCTTATCTGTGATGCGTATATTATTGCGTTAGGCAGTTCGAGTCTTTGTTCGAGTAATGTGAATTAGAATTTCAAGGTTTTATATGGCAGCACTTCTTATAGGAGGCTTTGTCAACTATAAGAAGCTTGCCACATGATCTGATTCTCATTTAATAGCCATATATGCGCCTGCTCTTCATTTTTCTCCTTTTTCACCAATTTCGATTCTTACTTGTCTACATAGATATAGATGCAAGGATTTACATTCTCCTATTCAACAATTACATGGCTATTTGCTTTATGATTCAAGTGTTATTTTTTCAGGGGAAACATTATTGATACGTGAGTCTGAAAAGCAGCCTCCGCATAAAATTGACGAGAATCTCTGGAAGAATAGAGAACAAATTGAAGAGATCATATTTCTGCTGGAAACCTCTAATTGGCCAACATCGGTATGTGGATATTGGGAGCATTTCTTCTGATTTCTAGCTAGGGTGATGTTGGGTGTTTGTTTTCGTTGAATTTGAACAATGCTTAGTGTTCCATCTCCATCCTGGTACTTGTTTGCCCCATCATCAGATTCCTTTGCTTACCAGATGTTGGTTTTTCCTTTGTCTTCTGCACACAGCTTCAGCAACAGTTGACGGGTGAACATACTGAACTTGTTTCTCTTCTTTCTCGGCTAAAAGAAAAATTTGAAAGTATCTTCAAGCTTTTGGAACATTTTCAGTCCAGAAATTCAGAGTTTGTATTCAATACAGGTTAGCTGTAAAACATTTTAAAAAGTTCTTTGTGAGTTTCATTGTCTGCCTGGTGATATTTACATGAGTTTGGATCATTTCCCATTAGCTAGAATGTTTTTTCATTTCCTTTTTTTTTTGTTTTAGGGTTGTATGTGCTATACTTGAACTCGAACTTGACACAATTGTGTACTACTTGAGCTCGAGCTCGACTCGTTTTGGCTCATGAAAACTCTAGCCTAATTGAGCTCTATAAATCAATCCCCACTTGAACCATAACCAAATATCAACTTCCAGGCTCCATTAACAAAATTGCTACAAATTTCAACGATACAAAGTTTTTGTTCTTACAAGAAAACCAGATTCAACCAAATATAAATTACAAACAATCATCTGCAGCTTCTTAAACTTTACATCACCAAATAAAATGAAAAAAAGTAAAGAAACAAACACACAATGACTGCTGGAAAAGAAATACTTATTGTGGAACTCTAGTTCTTGATTTCCCAATCTCTGTTTTGATCCCAACTTGAGAATCCCCAAATTAGTTTGAACTGCATGAGGTAAGCAACGATTCCCTGAGTCAGAGGTGATCGAGAGAAAGAGAAACCCAGAAAGAAAGAAGGGTTACAGATAGATGGTTTGAGTTTCTGCCTACCTTTGAGAAAGAGAGCCAGACAGAGAGACGGGGTCATAGAAGGAGTTGGGTTTGGAAATTGGTAGGCTCAAGCTTGACTTGAACTCGGTCAATGCTGAGTTGAGTCGAGCAGTTGACTGAACTACTTGCGAGCTTCTCATGAGTAGCTTGGTTCGATTGCAGCCCTAGTTTGTTTATGATACTGTTGTGTCAATTATTCTGACAGTTAACACTTAGTAGCCTTACAAAATGGAGAGCCTTAGTTCCTCTTAAGAATGAAAACAGAGAGCAATGGGTTAGTCATTAAAATATTGAGAGTAGGAGTAGTTGTGGTATGCCTAGGGTTTTTGAGTAGTTGCTTGTTGTATTGGTATGATGAAGGCGAGCCTGAAAGTAAAGTAAGAGAAGAGCCTTTACTTAGGGTCCATTGCTACATAAGAGGACATCTTATCTCCTTTCTTTCTTCTTCAGTGAGAGGATGTACATGTCATGGATAAAACCTGCAACTATGTCCTTGTTCCTTTTCCTTTTTGCCTATATCAAATCAGAGATGGATAGGATGCCTATCTGGTTCATTTTCCTTTTTTAATGTTTTGATCTGGTTCCTTTTGACGTTTTATCCAACATTTCTGTGGAAAAGTGCATTTTAGGATCCATGTTACAGCTTCAAGGCAGTTTCATGGGGCATAAGGGATAATTGGTCTCTCCTGCTATTATGTCTGGATTTTTTTTAATAGTTAATTACTTAAATTGCAAGAAAAAGAATAAAACCAAAGATAACGAACTAAAGAAGGAATAATTATTGGTTATTTAGTCCTGGCTATGGTTTCTTGCTTCCAAGTTCCAAGGGATATTTATCTTGCTTGCTCTTATCTGAAGACATTAGTGAGTGAATTTTAAAAGCTCCAGAAAAGTTGGTAGCTGTACATATTTAGCTGTTTGTGCTTGTATTTACTATTTAGCCCTCAGGTATACATGCATACTTTCTTCAGTGTTATGTGCACTAAAAGTTCTGGTTGCCTGTTAATACATATCATTTACCATAGATGAACACGCTTGAAATTTACATAAGTAGCGATTCCTTGCAGAACAACAAGAAGGAAAGGGCTGGTCCTTTGCCTTCTATCCCTATCCATGATGCTGTCAGAAAAGCCTTCAAAATAAATTCCTAAATATGGCTGATTTGACAATTTGATTGCAGACATGTGACTTGGAATAATTGAGTGGCTACGCTTTCTAGTGGTTTGTTAGTTTTTTAAAACTCAGTCATTCTGAAAGCAGAGATTTTTCCAAATGCACATTCTTATGCGGTGTCAATTCAATTCTGGTCAATTCATCAAACTACTTGACCTCTGATTTATTTTGTAGTAATTGTTTAATTTCCTTCAATTTTTAACCCCAGTTTTTTGGATTGCTTGTAGTTATGACCTATATGCCACAAGATTTTCGAGGCACGCTAATAAGGCAACAGAGAGAGCGCTCTGAGAGGAATAAACAGGCTGAGATTGAAGCTTTAGTTAATTCTGGTGGAACTATACGTGATAGATATGCTCTGCTTTGGAAACAGCAGATGGAACGGTAATTTTCTGCTTATGTAGCATGATATGGTACAAATTTCTGATTGATTTTAAATGGCTGTTGATGTAATGCTTCTCATACAGAAGGAGACAGTTAGCCCAGCTCGGTTCTGCCACGGGTGTATATAAGACCCTTGTGAAGTACTTAGTGGGTGTTCCGCAGGTACTTTTCGGATGTGCTGGCGAACTCTTGTAAAAGTTACGGCCTTGTCAGTTTTATTTATTGATAGTTCTTCATATTTGCTGTTCTGTAGTGTCTTCTGCATCTTTTTAGATCTGTCAGATGATATGCATTTCATCCCCCATCATAGTGGCATGATTTTTTAAACCTTTTGTATTCTTAGTAACATTAGCTAAGAGGTTATTCTTTTTTCATCTTGTGCAGGTTTTGCTGGATTTTATTCGGCAAATAAATGATGATCAGGGGTAGCAACTTTACCTGCATTTTGAAAGTCTAGTTGTTCTATCTGAGTATATTTTGTCTCTTGGGGCATTGGTAGAGGGTTAAATGGGCAATAACTATCCATGACTTTAAGAAAAATTTTCTGACCAGGCCCATGGAAGAGCAGCGACATAGGTATGGACCACCTTTGTACACCCTTACAACCATGGTTCTTAACATACGGCTTTTCCTCCTCCTGTTGTGGGGACACTTTGAGGCTCAAAAAGTGTGAGATTCTTGACGTATTTCTTGAGAATATTGCTCAACTCTATCTATTGTGCAAGCTTTGTGCAACTTTCACCTGAATTTCTTTTTGTCCCTTCTGGACAAACCAGACAGGGGAACCAGATATCTGTCTTGGAAGCAGCTGTTGATGTCTATACCTCTGAATTTGAAAGATTTATAAGTTTTATTGGGTACTGTTTCTGATTCTACTTCTGTTCCCTGTGCTAGGTTTTCTTATTCCTGTTATATTTAGTTAAAGCTGCCTCTTTTAGATAGCTGTCATGGAGTTGATGACTGATTTTGTTGCACGAGGAGTATGCCCTCGTGTGGGGGCTGAAATTCTAAACCACACCGAAACTCTTGATATGCTTTTAAGAAAGAAATTAAGCAGGTGTAATCCAGCTCATTTAGATTAAACTTAATTTTTCTGTGGTAAATGACTTTAATGATTCCTGAACTTTTACCAGGGTTAGTATTTTGGTACCTCACCTTTTAAAATTGTCTATTAGGTCGTTAAGTTCCTTAATTTGGTTTTAAATGGTCCCCAAGTCCAAATCCAATTAGGTTAGTCTTGAGTTCGCATCAGTAAGATTTAGTTTATGTCGATTTGTCCCCTGACGAGTTTAACATTTAGGAAGCTTTTTCTGCTTGAATGGATGTGGATAAATTCTATCATTTACTCTTTTGAACAACAAAATTGATGAAATAATTTTTCAAAAATTTTATGCAAGTCTATATTGTGTTCTAATATAGTTAGAATATAATTTGCTATTATGGCTTAATCAAATTAGATCAATTCTGATGATAAATTTAGTGAAAGAGGAGTAACTATTTACGATTTATGTACCTGATAATTAGAGAAGCAAACAAAGGAGAAACAATCTTAGTAAAATAAACTAGTGAATGGTACTCTAGTTTTATCCTTTTGTCATTCTATATTATCTATAAAGTAAATGATGTTGCCTATAATATTGCTACCCAAATATATTAATATGAAGAAAGAAAAAAACTTTATTGTATACATTTTGCCTAAAGTTTTTTTTTTTTAATTCAAGTTGTATTAGTTGTGTGAAGAGTCAGCAAAATTTTGTAAACGTAAAGCATATAATGTTAAACTTTTAATTTTATAAAAATAATTTTGTTTTAGTTTATATAAATTGTTACAAAGGCAGGGTTGTTATTTTCTTTTTGTCAAATTTATCAATGATTAAGTATTCAAGCAAAGATATTAAAATTAGCTAATATGGCATAGCCTAAAGGGACCATTTAGAACGAAATTTATAAGTTTAGGGACCTCATAGGCACTTTCAAAAGTTTGGAGGAGGGTTAAATTTGCATATGGGCAGAAGTTGAAAGACCATTGGTGTCATTTACCATTTTTATTTTGGGTTTAATTTATTAACGTATAATTAAGCTATATGTTTAACATAGAGTTTGTTTTTTCAACATAGCTTTGCTGATCATGACTGAATATTCTGATTGCTTGAAAATGAACTGTAACATTCACTTTTGATAGCTAGATATTGTAATAGCTGAGAAAAGAGTCTAATGTGGCAAGGTAGACTTTTGGCTGGATGCACTTCTTGCTGTTAATGGATTGATTTAAGTTTCTGTTGAACAGGGAAGTTTTTGCAAATTCCCCCTTTTTTATTACAGCCGAGGATGCAGGTGCCCTAGAAGCGAGGTTTGTCTGGTTTTGCTATTGCAGTATTCAAGGATTTGTTTTTGACGTATGAGCTGGGCTTTCATCATGCTTTTGTTATAGAATTTTAATTTTCCCAAAAAAAATGCAGGAATAACGATGACTTCAAGGAAATAAACATACCCGCTGGCAAAATTTATGAGGTTTATGTTTTGCATTATCATGAGTTTAATTTCTGATTATTTGAAAGTGATGCTAGTTAAAGAGTAATTGCCTTGTTTGGTGCGCATGAATGTCATTTTTGTCTCATTGCAATCATCAATGAAGAATCCTAAGCATTTCACTTATTGATGACCATAGCTGTATTAGGACTTGGCATGCAGAGTGCACCATATATGAAATTGGTTTACTATAGCTGGAGTAGGACTTGCATACCGAGTGCACCATAGATGAAATGGTTTACTATGTTATTTTGTCATAACTATTGCCCTGGGGTTTGATTTTTGACATGGTTGTGTCATTAGCTGGTAAAGATCTTGCTATACCATGTTAGCTTTGACATAATGTTGTTTGCGATGCTGACATTACCCAATTTATCAGCTTCTCCATCCTTATATTATTCTTCCAACTGATTTTTGAAGGTTGACGGGGACTGAATTTTCCTGGTAATAGCATGCCTTTTGAAAAGACTTGCACTATTTGGAATTGGAAATCTTATTCATATTCAACTCTGCTGGTTGTCCTGAAATTCTAAATGAATTGGACTAATGATGCTCTAATCTCTGAAGAAATCTAACATTGTGGCAAATATTGTCCAAGTCTTTTCTGGAGAAGCTTTACTATTATATCTTAGGACTTGGTTCCTCTCCAGTGGATTCTCTCTCCATTTCCTACAGTTTACATTTGGATGCATAACAGGTGTCTTCATTTATTAACAAGGGTTAGGATTAGTCAAATTTGAAATGATCATTGTCCCTTCCTAGTAATTGAAGACATGTGTCATACATTTATATGTGCATTGTGGGAAATGGAGAGAGAATCCTCTGGAGAGGAGCCAAATTCTTATTTGTTACTCCTAGATGAGCATGATAAAACACTATTACTATACCACAACATACAAAGCTACATATCATTTTATTAAGAAAGACAAATGACACAAACTCCACTGCTGTCACAACTAAGATTTGTTATCTGATGAAGGTTCTTGTACACATGTTCTATAGCTCAGGTATTTGCTATTTCTAAATCACTATTTATGATGCTTTGAAGTGAAGAAATGAAGGAAGATAGTTTTAAAAATTACAAAAACAAGACCGAGTAAAGGGGAACATGTCATTAAGTTGAAAAGCAAAAGCGAAAGAAAAGCATGCAGAACTGGAGGAGGGAAGTCTTTTTGTTTGCTTTTTTATATATGATGTTTTTTAACTTTTTCTAATATCCATAGATTGGTGAATAAGTTGATCACTTGGGACCATATAGAATGTTGTCTGGATGTTGCTTGTAGTAGTTGGTCATAACTCAAGAAGGTTTGGAGGTAATGAACCCATCAAACATATATTAGGTTTACGTTTGCACCATAATTTGCTATGACCGTTTCACTTGACTATGTTTGAGGCTAATACATAGAACTGATCTTTTTAACGTTGTTTTTTTTTTCCCCGGTTTTTAGTACTTTTCAGTAGGACATCAAGAACAGAGCAGTTTTTAAAGTCTTATTGTGTTTGACATTTCTTTTTCTTTTCTTTCTAGGTTTCATTGTCAGTGGATTCTATAAATTCGTACATTGGTTGGGACTTCTCATTGGTTCAAGGTCGAATGAATATGGTATTAACTTGGTATCTTGTCATGGATTTGTTTCTTGATAAATTTGTTCTAGTCCATTTGTGTATTCGGACAATATGCATTTCCACAAGCTCATTGGTTGATCTTACACAAGTTTTCCTATTCCAGCAGCCATCTATGCTAGAGCAATAGCAGGGGGTTTGGTGTTAGTCTTTTATGTCATTTTTGATTCATTAATACCCTCTCTAAATAACTTCCACCATTTTTTCTTTTCTCCTTATCCTTTTGATAAAGTTTTGCACTGGGTATATCTTTCCCACTAGTACTAATTATACACATCCGTAGGTGTTTCATCTGTATCCAATCTCCTATGATTTTGCTTTGTCTGAGAAATCTACCATAAGATACTTGCTGCCCTTCTGGACTATTTGGACAAATTTATTGTCAAGAACTGGGGTAGTGAGGAAAGCATAAAAATCTGTACCAGTTCTGCTATATTGACTTAGAACATGTTTGTTTGAGCTTCTAATGCATTGGTATTGCTGTAGTATGGACATGCTGCAATTATCAATGGAAAGAGAATTTATGTTGACTGCCTATAGAGAACACTTGTGGCATTTAGAAATGGCATTGGCGTCTTGAGGAGGAGTTAGAAGAGTATAATGAATATTTCTAAACATGAAATGATCACACAAGCCTTTGCCCTTATTACTCAATGAGCTTGATCTATTTTGTTACAGGACATTGGGTTCAGTGTAGAATACACAGATGCGGCTGGACAAAAAACTGTGAGTTATATATGCCTGTCAACAACCTCCATACCCCCCACCCCCTCAAAAAAAAAAAAAAAGCCGGTGCGACCCATTCTTCCATGAGCCTTTGCCCACCACTATCCCTTCCTAAAATTGGTTAAAGAGTTTTCCTATTAGAATGCAATTTGCCTTGTATTCACTAATATGAATTTGCTTCCATCTTTCATTTTTTCTTCTTGATATTTTGCTTATGCCACAGCTTATCTTGCCCTATGGCCGATATGAATCTGACCAAGTAAGCTCGCCTTTTTCTGCCAAGTTACTGCATATAACATGCAATGTTACTGTTTACTTGCTGAGTCAGAGAGTTTATCGCAGGGTAACTTCTGCACATGCATGGCTGGGAACTACAGGCTTGTCTGGGATAATTCGTTCTCAGCATTTTTCGGGAAGGTATGTAGATGAATTTTTACCAAGCTGACTTCATCTCCTGTTGTGATGGGAGAATGTGATGTTTGTTGTGCCTGCATTTGATTGACTGATCACTAAGATTCTTTTCCTGTTACCACGGTAAGTTCTGCCCCTGGTGCATTTTCCTAACCCCCGGGGGCTGGCCTCCACTTTCCCATGCGGGGAAAGGAAAAAATCTATGGTTCTAATTTCCGTTTAAGTTGTTGAGTTTGAATGGCCTGTTTTTATGCTTTGATAAACAGTGATTTATTCCCTCTTAAATGGCTTTTCATCTGAAACAGGTTCTGCGTTACAAAGTTGACTGTATTCCTCCAGTTGTGGAGCCGGTTAGCAGCTGATCAAATGGAAGAATGAGAACGATTCTATATGTTGATTGATCAAAATATATTTGTCAAGTTTGTTCGTATTAATTTTTCACTCAACAGGCCGTCTGACCCTCCCTCCTCACCTTGAACAAAGCAGAATGGAAGAAATTTAAATACTCTGGAGTTTGAAAAACTTTGCAAACATAATTAATTCTTTAGAGTTAAACGAGGAAGTTTGGGACGTGGGTCTCTCTCTCATTCTGCGTATTACATATGAAACCTCTCACAAGTCTAGATCAAGGTCTTTAGCTTGTATCAAACGAGTAGATGAAAAATAACCCAATATTATATGGCTTAATTGCACTAAACCTCCTTAAAATTTTGTGTGAGTATCACTGTGCCCCCTCAACTTTTTGAACCACTTTACTTCTTGTACACATTTCTTGACTAAAATGCCCTGTAGTTGAAGACTTTTATAGTTTATTTTCATAATTCTGTTTTTCCTTCTTTCTTATTCTTTCAATTCTTTTTTTTTGTTTTTCAATTTGGCTTCACCCTCTTTCTTTACCATAATTTTAGACATCGCGAGAGTTTGCTTGGTATCTTTTCCTCGCTCTGTCTCTGTCTCACTGGAAAGTAATTACACTAATACTAGGAAAAAGTTGAGATGTAGCAAAATGCCCATTTCATGCTTCTATGGTTGATTTAAACATAGTTGCGTATATTTAAATAACAAAATAGATGCAACGGGAAAACAAATTCCACATACTTTAAAGGTGAAAAATATGGAAAAATTGACTAAATGTTTTTACCAAAAAAAAAAAAGCAAAAATCAACCAAACATATATGCATGTCAAAAGGTTGGATTTTTGTGTAAAGCCAACATATATTTTTATGAGTTTGGCTAATTTTACCAAATCCAATCTAAATCTAACATTTTTATTTTATTAGCAAACTTATAGTGGTCAATATGTTTCACAATACAAAAGCAATGAGTATTAAGTTTGAAAATAATTCGGTAATAACGATAAATAAGAATTGAAGATGAAAAATGATAAAAAAAAAGGGAATGTATATTGTGCCACAAGCACAAAACGATTGAGTATCTCACAAAATGATTGGTTTTTTTTCGTAGTTTTTTGAAATACTTTCTTGAAATTATTAAATGTTAGTTATTACTGGGTGATTTGTACATTTCGTAAACATTTGGGGTAAGCTGATGTTGATCTCAACTTATAGGGGGTAATCTATAATCAATGTTAGTTATCACAAAGTTTTATTTTAACAAAGATTCTCTTACAAATTGATATTCAAAACGTAGAACTAATTTCTAAAAAGATTTTTTGGATATATTATTACTTGAACTACATTTCTATAAAAATTTTTGGATATATTATTACTTGTACACAGTATGTATATATATAAGGCATGACCTTTATCATCAGCATAAAATGGTAGAATAGTCTCATGATTAACCTCCTATCTTTTACTTTCTTTATTTTTTTTCACGTTTATCCACATTTTTTTTTGTATTTATCCACTGGTTCTTACGCTTTCAAAAATGTATAACAAAATATCACTCATGATCCCTTACTATTTTTTCTTCCTTTTTCTTGGGTTGTTCTTTAAATCACCTCAACTCATATAATTTTTTCACTTTAATACTTCAATTTGAAAGAAAATAAATGTTACAATTAAAATTTATTTTTATTAATTGCGCACAATAGGTGCCTTAATAACTAGTAGCGACTTAATTAGTAGCAAGTATTATATAGAGACGTCCAACAAATTTTTTTGGATTTTTTTTTGGAGCAAAGAAGGTTTTAGGCTTGTGACTATCACTTACAATGTCGCATATATAATTAGGCAATTTTTTCAAAAAGCTATTAAATAAAACAATTACATGTCTCTGATTGTATTTTTTTTAAGAATTGTTTTGAATAATTTCTCTTTTTGATTTTTGACCTTTCATACATTTACATCTTAAATGATACAGTGTATTTATTCTATGAAAGCTTCCCAAAAGTACCAATCCAAATTCCAAACGGCTTGGAGGAATATCTTTGGAGGCTATAGTCACCGTTAACAGTGGAGTATACAGACAGGAGCAGAAAAGGGTGGGAAGGGAGTCGGAGAGGCTGCAATAATTTGGGGAAAAAAAAGATGGAAAAAATTGCACCGTTGCGGGTCTGGTAGGAAGATTTTCAGCCAACTTCTTCGCTTCCGTCGTCATTTCGTCGATTTGGTATATTGGTATAACTTATCCCAAGATGTGAATAATTACAAGCCAAAGCAGAATAAATTTCAAAATTAATTTAAAAAGATAATTTATACTTAATAAAGTGGAGAAGATCGGCGTGGGAAGAGAACAAAGTGGGAGAATCAGGGGACGGGCCAATGAAGGGCGCGGTTGGCGGTGGAGGTGGTGGCTCCTCTTATACTCTTCCGGGGAAGAGGCGATGGAAAGGTCTGGTAATTGGGGTGTTGGGCCTCGTATTGCTTTCGATGCTGGTTCCCCTGGTTTTCTTGCTCGGCCTACACAATAGTTTCCAATCTCATTCTGGTAATTTTCCTCCCCGTCTTATCCTACTCCTCCTTGTCCAATGGTGTATGCTTTTCTTTTTTCTTCTTTGTGTATATAACAAATTGATTAATCTTCGAAGATGATGGGAGCATTTGATAACGGTGTTTACGAGCGTTTCCGTTTTAGATCTACTAGATTCATACCGTGATCTGCGATTGAGAGAACTTATACTTTCCAAAACTGGGACTGTATTGGGGTTTCTCCCTTTTTGTCCAAATGCCTCCCATTAGCAATGCATTTCTTGTACTCTGCATTATTAGTGGATCGGAAGAGTAGCTTCCGCTGTAATCCACAGAATGTAGTCCTCAATCTGTTTCTTTTCCTCACGAAATTGTTTTTTTCCTAAAATTTTTTCGGATCTTTTGATTTGCATCATCCCATTATTTTTTCTACGCTTAGGTACCATTTTAAGGATCTCATGTATGTCGTGGCATTACATCATCGTTCCCCCCAATGGGGACAGATCGGTGCTAAATACATCTTACAGCTTTGGAGGCTATACTAGAAGTGTGTGTCTGGACGCGTGCTTGTTTCTCCTTCTTTTTTTCATTTTGGTTTAGATATGGTTGCATGTGGTTGTGCTTTTAGATAGATTCTCCTTTTACAATATTTAATTGTTGGTTTTTGCAGGGTTCGACTCTGGACAACAGATTTCTGGCACAGTAAGAATATGACTTTGTGTTACTTTAATTTACTTTCATCGAAGATGCTTCAGATTACCTCCAGTAGATACTAATGGTCATTTTTCATTTTCAATGCTTCTTGACGGGAATTAGAATGATATTACAATTTTTGGTCAACCTAGTGATGCCGACACCAAAAACAACTCAACGGTAATCATTATTTCATTTCAGCAATATGGCTAGTCATGCCTGAATCACCATCATTTTGGAAGTATAAACTTTTATTCTTTGAATTTTACTGTTCCAAAGAATTTGCACAAAGACACATTCTGAGGGACTGAGAGAGTACTTTCTGATTTATCCTTTTCTTTGATTTTTCAGGAAGAGCAATCAAGACACGTTGATGACCTTATAAGAAGATTAGAACCTACTCTTCCTAAGGTTCATTGCATACTGCTTTGATGGTTAACACTCAACTTCTTGCACTATTTGTGCTCATTGCTAGTTCTGTTAATGTTTTTCTTGCACTCTTGTTATTTGTTCTCTTGGATATATGAGTGGTGGTTCGGCGTGTAATACTGAATACTAACTTCTTTGGTGGTCAAACTTTTCTCCAAATGTGAACTTTCTACTGGTCAGGTTGGATGTTTGTGTAGAAAATGTTTTATGTTGACGTCATGAAACTTACTTTGACTAAACGAAGAAAACAAAGGAAGAAAAGAAGCCAACTGAGAGAAACAAAATAATTAAGAAGAGATATCATAGCCATTTGAAATCTATTGTGGTCAATGTCCTGTTATGACATGCAAGCATATTACCTCATAGGAGTTTACATATTTCACTATTATGAACTTATAATGACCCAAGGAAGCTGTAAACCAATGAGATGACTTAGTTTTTTAAAAAATTAAGCTGAAGAAAATCGTACCATATTTCTCGGTTCAGACGCCAAAGAATTTTCTTTTGTGCTGAACCTTGTATTCTGATCACTTTGTTTTAATGCAGTGCAGATGCCATCTTATAAATACTGTTATCAGTATAGTTTTCAAAATATAGCAAAAGCTGATAGTTTTCAAAATTTTGTAATGGATATCATAATAAGTCGATAGTTCGTACGTAGTGCCTGCCTTAAAATTATGTTGTGAGAATGGGATGATTTCTGAGTCTCACAGTAGATGATGGTGGAGTCATCGATTGTAGTGATAACTATTGGTGTGAAAGCAGTCATTGGAGGCAGTGTTTCCTTGACACAGTATAAAGAACATCATTGACTGTATTCATGATATGTGGGAGTATTGCATGGTAAACCTGTAGAAGAGAGCTTTAAGAATTGGAATTCAACATATTTATCTTGAATAAAGAAAAAAGAAAGGGAATACATACCATGGAGAGGTGGTGGTGATGCCTTTGTAAGCTAAACTGCCAACGTGTAAACAGCATAGATCTCTTTGGATTTTAACAAATTCAAATATTTAGACAACACATCATGGGTAGAAAGAAGTCCTGATTATCGTGCCTGTCATAACCTATTGAAGACTTTTGCATAAGTGCATCCATCTCTTTATGTTGGACAATGAAATTGAAAAGTCAGGTTTATGTGCCAGATTAGATATGGAGCCTATAAGAGATCAGGGAAAAGCAAGTGCGATTGTCAAGACTTTATCCCACTTCAGAGGAGTCCCATTAAACATCTAGGTTTATGATTGATGTATGCTTTGTTTGAGGATGGAAACGCAATCATTTAGTATGTGAATTAATTTTCTTTGTTTTATTGGCCATTTTTTTTTGTTGATTATGGTATACATATGGGTCAAGATATGCTTTATAATTGCTTGAAATTTTTGGGGCAATTCTGAATATGTGCTTTATAAAGCTTATCTTTTTTGACAAGGTCTTGAAATCCAAAGAAGGAAATAGGGTTAGAGCTGATAATGTGCATCTTTCTTACAATCTTGTGATCTCAGTGGCAGAACATAATGAGAATGGACTGCCACTTAGGGAATTTCTTGTGTTTGTTGGACAGGTTGATATGGAGGGTCATTGATCACCTTATGTGGACTTGATTGCTCAAAAAAATTCGATTTCCTTGCCAACTAATTTGAATTGGAGAAAGCCTCTTATTAGGCAGTTCAATTTACATTGACTTCACATTTCAATTTTTTTTGGTTCCTCATTGGAGTTCTGATTTTGTCATTGGAGTATCCAAGGTGAAGGCTATCACAGATCCCTAACCAATCTGAATGTCTCCTTAAAAGGATAGGAGAAGCCAAGGTGGAAATTTTTATGCGCAAATCAGATGAAGAGCCCATATCTTACAGCTTCATTGTTGAGTAATTATTTGAATCTCTGGTTGAATGTAATATATTTCAGAGTGAATGAGGTCAAATTTTGAGATGGAGATGGTCGAAATAGGAAGAGAAAATTTAAAGGGTGATGCTGCAGGCATGCTTGATGCCGGGCTGCATATCAGGAAAACATCTTTAGTAAGTCTTAAAGAAAGGTGGTTCCCAGCAACAGGTCTGAGACATTCCTCCCACCATCCCCTAAGAAACTTAGGACAAATTGGAGTTGTTAGTTTTACAGATATTTTAAAGAAGATTGAAGTTGCATATAAAGTGGAAGCACCTTTTGTGATTCTCTTGGGAGTACCTCGGCCAATTGAAAGTGATAGAATTTGAAATATGTTCTCTTGCAGCTTAGGTTCTTGCCTTTTTTTTTACCACATATACCACATTCCCTCATGACTGATGTGTGGATGTAGAAGTAGTCATCTTTCTTTTTTTTTTTCTTTTTTTTTTTTTTTTTTTTTTTTTTAAATTCAGATATTTGGCTGGCAAATATCTTTGTTGGAATAGTAAATGAAAACGGGAGGTGTGCCATCTAGAGCCCTTGCCTAACGCTCTGACCGATATCATTTCCTCATTTCATTGCATATATCGTAATTTTGTGGTTTGTGAATTACCATAGTTCTTGTTTCCTCATTGAACTCAGTTTGTATCTGCTTAGGATTTCAGAAGGAACTCTGTTGAGGAAGCTAAGAACAGATCAAATGGTATAATACCCATAAAAGTCTCTCTCTCTCTCTCTGTGTCTTGTGTGTCTGTCTATCACTCATATTTCAATGACTGTTGATTTAACTATTTTCTTAATGTGTTGGTCTTTTGGTATTGCATCTCAGTTGGTTTACTTACTATATTCCCCTTCTCTGAAAATATTGCAGCTCTTATTTTGCTACCTGATATGCCAAAACCAGGCCTTAAAGCAAATGTATGCCTTTGATCAGAGCTGGATGAGTTTGGCAAACCATTCAAGGTTGTTTTATTCCACTGGCAGTCACCATTTAATTAGTTCTAACTTGGTTTTGCAGAAAAATATATCCACAAGTAAAGTCGAGATGGCTGACAGCATGAAAGGCAGCAGTGAGAGCAAAAACATATGTGAGTTAAGATTTGGGAGCTACTGCTTATGGCGTCAAGAGCATAGGGAACGAATGAAAGATCATACAGTGAAGAAGATGAAGGACCTGCTTTATGTAGCTCGGGCATACTATCCGAGCATTGCTAAGCTTTCAAAACTTGACAAGTTGTCACATGAACTAAAGCAAAATATTCAGGATTTTGAGCGGGTTCTCAGTGAGACTACTGCTGATAAAGATCTCCCTCCACAGTATGGCTATTTCCCTTGTTAAATCTGTAAATAACATGTTGAAAGGATCCTCATCTTAAATTAATGGTTGACAACTGAAAACAAATTTAACATTCCCCTTGTATGCTTGAATCCTGAAGGCATGGTTAAAAAAGAGTTTCTGGTTTCTCCAGCAGCAACTTCAGTCTTTTGCTTCATGTCATCTATTGATACTTGACTTGTCAATGCAATTGAGGAAATTCTTGTAGTAATGTTTCATTAAAATGTCATATCTTTTGATAGTTTTACAGTTTATTGAATTTTTGTAGTAATTGAATATCAGATTGAACTTGCTGAATGTCTTTTTATCAGGATTGAAAAGAAGCTGGATAAGATGGAAAGTACAGTAGCCAGAGCCAAATCTCACCCTGTGGACTGTAATAATGTTGATAAAAAATTTCGACAGTTAGTTGATTTAACAGAGGATGAAGCAAACTTCCACATGAAGCAAAGTGCTTTCCTATACCAACTTACAGTCCAGACCATGCCTAAGAGTCTTCACTGTCTGTCATTACGGTTAACTGTGGAGTATTTTAGATCTCCTCCACCTGATATGGAACTTCTGCTTGCTGACAAGTTTCAAAACCCAGATCTGCATCACTTTGTTATATTCTCTAATAACATACTAGCATCATCAGCTGTAATTAACTCAACTGTAATGAATTCAGAAGTATGCTTCTGATTCTTATATCTCTTCTTTTATTATTTTGATTGAATGTTTCTCAACAGATTTTAAAAAGGTTAGCTTGTCTCACTAAATTTCTACTGCTTTCAGGAAACCTCGAGTCAAGTTTTTCATGTGCTGACAGATCGACAGAATTACTTTGCTATGAAATTATGGTTCTTCCAAAATAAGTACAAGGACGCCACAGTCCGAGTTTTGGATATTGAAGGTCTGAAGTTGGATGAGCATGAGAAGTTGTCTCAAGTCCATCAATTGCTGCCTGAAGAATTTCGTGTTTCGTTTCGTTCTGTTGACAAATTGTCAAGAGTTTGGGTTCAAACTGAATATTTTTCTCTTTTTTCACAGTCCCACTATCTTCTTCCTGATATATTCCCCACACTGAGGAAAGTTATGATTTTGGATGATGATATTATTGTCCAAAAAGATTTGTCAGCACTTTGGAGCCTTGACATGGGTGAGAAAGTGATTGGTGCTGTGATGGTTTGCACAGTGAGATTGGTGCAGCTGCAGAATTATTTGGGTGAGAATAATTTTGATGAACAATCTTGTGCCTGGATGTCTGGATTGAATATCATTGATTTAGGCAGATGGAGGAAGCTTGATCTTACTAAAAGTTTTGAAACATTAGTTCTTAAGGTGAGCTGAAATTTTTTCATGTTGATTTCCTGTAGTCTGCTTTCATTAGGTATGTATGTCAAGTAATATGGTTTTGATTATTCTGTGGTGGGAAGATATGCTAAAATGTGAAAAGTATGCCAATTATATTTTGGTTAGATTATAATATACCTCTGGTTTAGTAGACCTACCTATGAGCATTTTATGGTTTGATAGCTACCTTTTGCCCCCTTAAAGTTGGGACCATCAAGTAACACAGAGAAATAGGTAAGTAATAAAACTGGATTTTTTTTGGAAGTGGCTAAATTCATCCATATGAAGGCTTCTTGTCCCTTTTCTTTATCTGTGAAGCTACCATATAAGAATTGTATTGAGAGCATGTGGTCTTCGCAGGCTAGTCTTGCGCTCAGGCTAGTCTGGGGCTCTTTCTGGTGGTGTGTTGTGACAATCTGTTTAGTTTAATTGTCTTCCAGATCTGGTGATTTGAGACCCCTCCCCCGGGAAGAGAGGGGGGGGGGAGAGTGTTGTTGGGTGATTTTTTAGTGGAGAGAAGGGTGGTGTGAACAGTTGGAGTGGAATATGCTGTGATGCTATCTAATAAAGGGGTTGGTTATTATATTTGGAAGATGGGGTTTGGTGGGGATGGTGGTGTTGAACCAAAAAATAGGTATTCGAATGGGTTATATATAGTCCTGAAAAGTTTGGATATGTAACTGAGATGGTTGAAGAAGGGTATGTGAAGAGTGGAGGGGCCTTTTGCTGTCGCTAAGGATTTGGCATTGGGGATGATGCTGGGGTTTGGCGAATGTTGTTGGGGAAGAGAGAGCATCTTTTTGCAAGAAGGCACAAAATAAATAGATAGAGGGGAAGAAGTTGCTTTATGGGGTAGCTTGGGGATTTGCCTCTGGTCGATGATAGCAGAATGAAATAATTGTTCCATTATAGAAGTTGAGAAAGTTAATAATTTTCAATGATAAGAGTGGGAGTGGATCAACAATGGTGTGTGGAATTTGTGATTTGGTTATTTAAAAATTTGATTTCAGGTTAAAACAATGCTTAATGGTTGCTCTTTAGGAGTACAAGTTGGTTAAAGATAGTTTTGAAATCGTAAAGGTTTCACGTGTAGGTAAGATGAACCAGTGGGAGGAGAGATTCAAAGTTGCCTGACAATTTTGGTTGCGTTTGGCTGGCACAGTATTAATCTTAAGCTGACATTTTGGCCTTTGTAGTTTGTCCTTTTGGGTGGTAGTTTACTTTGAAATTAACAGTAACATGCTGAACTTTTTCCTTGACCTACTTTACAGTCCGTTGCTTAAAATTGGCTTTCCCTTGGATGTATTTGGATCATAGACCAGATTCAGATTTGATTAGTTATGTAAGTTTTAGAAGTCCTTGGCTAATTGATGTGAGATCAGTATTCTTTCTAAAACAGTTGTCTTCTTTCGAATTTTGGACTGGATAATGAACAAGAGGTTTTCAGAGGATAAGCTTCCTAGGACGTAAGCAAGCACGGTTTCCTAAGCTTGAAGCAGGCCGATAAGGCTTTTCAAGATTATATACGATAATGTATACGCATGGTACAAAGCTTAGGGGTAAAATTGAATTTTGTAAATTATCTCTCTCATGGAAGGTTAGAAACAACAGGTAATACGCCTTAGAATTGTATAAAGAGAATAGCTCCATGACTTCTGTTTAGAAACAGGCGCTCAGAAGGTATTTTGATTCCTCAATGTAATTAGGGTTGCAGTTTTACTACTATTTATTTCCATAAGACATGCCAACCGCCCTATACTTACTGATCTTCTGGCTTTTGTTCTTAATATGAATCACAGCTGACATCCGAAGGTGGAATATCTGAAGCTGCTGCAGTGCCAGCCACTTTGCTTACATTTCAAGGCCTTGTTTATGACCTTGATGATAATTGGGTATTATCGGGACTGGGTTACAACTATGGGCTGGATCCTGAGATTGTTAAGAAAGCAGCAGTCTTGCATTTCAATGGGAACATGAAGCCCTGGCTTGAGCTGGGCATTCCCAAATATAAAGGTTTGTGGAGGAATTTTCTGAACCCAGAAAACACATTCTTGAGCAATTGCAATGCGAATCAATAAGGGGGCATACTTCAGGTTCATAATTGAAATTCCTGCAGACCTAAAGAAGTGAGAAGCAGAAATGCACAATTTCTTCTTCCATGGTGCCCCAAGGAATTGCTATCGGAAGTAAGGGAAACTGTGCTGCAAATGACGGCAAAGCATTCACTTTCTCTTGCGTTTCTTTAATTGGTTAATGATGGTTGAGAATTACCCCTGCTGGCAAATCAAAGGTTTTGATCGATGCGTATCAGTTGTTTGGCCTTGGAGGTTGTTTGATGACACACAGACATCTCTTGGGTCATGAATGGAGTAATGGTAAGAAATAACAAGCAAAGTCAATGATGAAGTTTCTGTTCATTATTAGGGGCCTCAAATTTTTCTTCCACTGCTTTTACAATAGCCAAATCGTGACCTTTTGGAAAAGTTCTATTCTTTGGAGCAAGTCTCCCATTTTTTCCCCCTTGTTAGGGTGTTAAATGTGTCGGTGATGTATGTATCTTCGTAGTCTGTAGGAATTGAAATTACATTTTTAGTTGTAGTTGCGCTTTAAGCTTTTTCTGTGCTACAAGGTTTGACTTGATTTTGGATCGTCTTAAATTGTTTGCGAATAAAAAGTTTCTGATTGCCGGCGACAGTCATTCACAAAGGCCATTGGAAATTTCAGTCCTGTATATTGACACACTATGCCGCATTTTCGGACGGTTGTAGGACCAGTTTCGTTTAAATTTTGGACGCCAATTCTTGATGATTTCACGTGAGATTGAAATTTGAAAGCCGCATAAGAAGGATTGGCTTATTTGAGGTTTAGCAGCAATAAGGGCCTTGTCGTGCTCTGGTCTGCTCGTTTCCTTCTTTTTCGCTAAATCTGTTTCAGCACGCTATAGTGGGTTGGATTCGCTAGAAAACGTCTCTTATGAAATCGTAATTTCCTTGTTCAAGTCTTTTACTAAATCCTTTTGGATAAATTTATGGGTTTTGATTTTTATTACTAAATCCGCTTGCTTGCAAGTACACATTATCTTATTCGAATAGTTTGAAAAAAAGAAGAAGAGGGGGATGCTTTTATAAAGTTAAAATTGATACATGTATCATATCAAATTAACATACTAGGTTCACTTGTACATTTGGGTAGAACCATAGAATAATAAGGAACTTTTTGGCAATCAATCACTACTCCAGTGAGATTAACATCATCAAGTGAGTAAAAACAATTTAAACATTACAAAAATAACTATTAGTTTCGCATGTGATGAAAAACAGAATTTACTTATTGCACACGAAAACTTTCTTATTATTTAAAAGGAAAAATCGTTCAAAACGTCCCTCACATTTTGTAAAATAACTTTTTTTGTCCCTCACTTTTAAAAGTGTAATTTTATGTCCCTTACATATTCACATCGGTTAAATTTAGTCACTAACTAGGTTTCCGATCATTTTTTGGCCGGAATCCATTACGTGCAAGACACATGATTATTTTTGAAGGGTAAATTTGTCAAATTATATTTTACATAATCTAATCTATAGTCCTCCACATTTTATAAAACAAATTTTTTCGTCCCTCACATTTTATAAAATGATATTTTCATCCCTCACATTTCACAAAATGAATTTTTTCATCCCTCACATTTCAAAAACTGAATATTTCCATCATTCACTAATTATGTGTGTAAGGGAAACCCTAAAATATATATGTGTGTGTGTGTGTGAATACATTTTGTTTAAACACATGTATATGTCTATTTGATTTTGCTTAATAATACGAATAGCATAAATATATGTATGTGTCTATTTCATTTCACTTAACAATACGAATACCATATATTATACGTGATCATTTGATTTCATCTGATATTAGCTAGTAAAAAATCTTCCATTCATTGTCAAGTTGGCCAATAAAGCTATTTTCAGTAAAAATACAATAAGAATATGCAAATTAAGGTTCTATTGGTAAATATTAGTCATAATCATACAAAAAGAGAACATAATCCACAAGTTGGCCCCAATTACATATAGGGGTGGCAATTCGGGTCCAAATCAGGTTGGCGGTCGGGTCAGCCCCGACCCGTCAGAAAATCTATTGACTCGAACCCGACCCGTCAACCTGCGACGGGTCAGGTGTACTAACCCGAACCCGAAAATTTCAGGTTGACGGGTCGACCCGAAATTTAATTTTAATTTATTAATTTATCACTGTAATTTCTAATAAAATTAATTTCTCACAAAACTAATTACATAATCAAATAATAAAATTTTGAATAAATAATTTCAAATCAAATCTAAAATAAATTAAACACCGTAAAAGTGTTTTATCCCAAACAAAATATAAAATAAATTAAAATAGTATAAAAGTAAAAAATAATATAATATATTATTTGTCCAAATATAATAATTTCAACTTTACACAAATTAAATAAATTCATTTAGGATTAAGTAATTAATGTATTTGAAAAAAAGAATAACTTAGTTTAGTTAGATAAAATTATTTTTATATTTATTAAATTATTTTTAATTCGTAAACGGGTCATATCAGGTCACCACGGGTTGACCCAAAATCGACCTGTTTTCTTTTCGGGTTCATCGGGTTCAATCCGATTCTGACCCGAATTCCCGAAACCTCAACCCAAACCCATTAATTTCGTGTTAGGTTCGTGTCGTGTTTTCAGGTCGTATCGAAAATTGCCACCCCTAATTACATACATGTGTTTATGCTATTATTATTAAGCAAAATCAAATAAACATATACATATGTTTAAAAAATATATATTCACATACGTAATTAGTGAGAAATGAAAAATTCATTTTTTGAAATGTGAGGGATGTAGAAATTCATTTTGTGAAATGTGAGGGATGAAAAAAATCATTTTATAAAATGTGAGGGACGAAAAAATTTATTTTATAAAATGTGGAGGACTATAGATCAGATTATGTAAAATATAATTTGACAAATTTACCTTTCAAAAATGATTACGTGTCTTGCACATGATGGATTCCGGCCAAAAAAATGATCGGAAACCTAGTTAGGGACTAAATTTAACCGATGTGAATATGTAAGGGACATAAAATTACACTTTTAAAAGTGAGGGACAAAAAAAGTTATTTTACAAAATGTGAGGGACGTTTTGAACGATTTTCCTTATTTAAAAACATCCAGATAAAACCCCTATGCTTTGGACTTCTTTGGCAAATGGACGGAAATCATCTAATGACGGAGGATGAGTTACACACACTTCACAAGTAGAGCTGTAAACGAACCGAATCGAACCGAGTATATCATGTTTGAGCTCTGTTCGTTAAGCAGTTCGAACTCCGTTCGTGTTCGTTCGTTAACTTTCGAACTCCAAACCTGTGTTCGTGTTCGGTTCGTTAAGTAAAATTCGTGTTCGAGTTCGAGTTCGAGTTCGGCTCGTTTAACATAAACGAGCCGTTCGCGAACATGTTCGAAATGCTCGAATCCAAATTATTTTATGCCTTAAATATGCCCTGCAAATTATTAATCATTCTAAAAAATAATTAAAGCACTAAGTGACTAAATTCTATTATTCATTAACTATATAACTAACATTAACATAAAAACAACAAATAAAACAAAGAAATTTGCCCTCCAAATATAAAAGTCCAGCCATAAAATTAATCCTAAATTTGTTAAATGATAATTATGTCTATGTTCGCGAACGTTCGTTAAAACTCGCGAACATGTTCGTGTTCGCAAACGTTCGTTTAGCATGTTCGCGAACGTTCGTTAAAACTCGTGAACATGCTCGTGTTCGTTCGATTATTAATCGAACAAAAAAATTCGTTCGAACTCGGTTCGTTTAAAATTTCGAACGAGCCTTTCACGAACACGAACGAGCCGAAACGAACCGAGCTACCGAACAGCTCGGTTCGTTTAACAGCTCTATTCACAAGCGAGTGTGATAGCAATATATCAAAGATAATTTGGTAATTTGCTATTTTATATTTTTATGCATTTTCTTTTTTCCTTCTTCTTTTTTTCTTTTTCATTTTTTATGCTTTCCTTCCGGTGCAACTACAAGCAGAAACCCAAAGCTCCATGACCTTTGACAAACTTTTTCAAATTGGACTTGAATTTCTCTCATCATCTCAAAATCTCCCTTGAACATACAATTCACTCGATTCTTGAAGCCAGAGACACCAGCATCTCACGGCCCTAAAGGTGATCCCTTTTCCCTTCGTTCTTGTCCATCGCCACCACCAATTTTGTGTAGCCGCTGTTGCCATCGACACTACTGCTTGGATTTCCTGGTGTGGATTACATCGCCAAGTCCGTCAATGGCAACAAGGCCAGTCTAAATCTCATTCCGATAGACAATATGCCCAAACCACTCACCATTGCAGATGTGTCTCCAACTTCGATGCATGGCTTGAAGCTCCATATTGCCTACCAAGGTGTTCTCGAAGCTTTCAGCGAAACCGCTGCCGACAAGTTTATCTGAACATGTGAAGTGGGTTATAGGAGGAAATGGTTAAAGTAGTGAATTTTAGAGTGCATACATTTTTTGATCTAGTGATTTTCATGAAGAAATTTTGTGGGTTTTAGTTGAATTTTGCTTTCTCATTGCCCAAATAAAAAACGAGTTGACTTCAATTTGGTGGTTTCTGCTTAATTTAGTATCGAGATTCTTGGTGTTGATATTAATTTGATTTGATCCTTTTTAGTGTGAAGGAAGAAAAGAAAAGGAAAAGGAAGAAAAAAAGAAAAAAGAAAAAATGAGGCATGGTATAAATGATTGATGGTTGAACCTAGAGATGATGACAATGGAAAAGACATTAGTATTCACAGCGCAAAGGAGGGAAGGTTGGAAAAGATGACTGTTTGGAAATGATGAAATGTTTTTAAAATTTCAATTTGGCCCCTTAATTTACTTTTTGTTCACAAATGAATTAAGAAAGTTAGTAAAATAACAGCTAAATCCTAAATCAATTATTGGTACATTTTGAAAATGGGGTTAGTATTGGAATTTTACGTCTTTCTGTCAATTTGGATGATTTCCATCCATTTCCCTAAAGAAGTCCAAACCACAAGGAATTTATATGTGTGTTTTTAAATAATGAGGGGGGTTTTGTGCACAAAAGGCAAACAATAGGGAGGTTTAATGCGTTTTATCCAAAAATGAAAGGATGTAAAAAATTCAAAATTATTGAAATTATGGAGCTAGTAAAAGAATATGGGTTAATGTATAAATTTTGTAAAATTTAAAGGTTAATTTATAAATTTGATAAATATGAAGGCTAGTTTGTAATTATATAAAATTTTAGGGGTTAATTTATAATTTAGTAAAAAATAGGGTCAAACTTTTAATTTAATAAAAATATAGGGGTTATCCTATAATTTGTCCAAAATATTAAGGCCATAATATAATTTTATAAAAATTATAGGGTCAAAATAGAATTTTGTATAAATTTAGGGTTTAGGGTTTAGGGTTTAGGGTTTAGGGTTTAGGGTTTAGGGTTTAGGGTTTAGGGGTTTAGGGTTTAGGGTTTAGGGTTTAGGGTTTAGGGTTTAGGGTTTAGGGTTTAGGGTTTAGGGTTTAGGGTTTAGGGTTTAGGGTTTAGGGTTTAGGGTTTAGGGTTTTAGGGTTTAGGGTTTGGGGTTTGGGGTTTGGGGTTTAGGGTTTAGGGTTTAGGGTTTAGGGTTTAGGGTTTAGGGTTTAGGGTTTAGGGTTTAGGGTTTAGGGTTTAGGGTTTAGGGTTTAGGGTTTAGGGTTTAGGGTTTAGGGTTTAGGGTTTAGGGTTTAGGGTTTTTTAGGGTTTAGGGTTTAGGGTTTAGGGTTTAGGGTTTAGGGTTTAGGGTTTAGGGTTTAGGGTTTAGGGTTTAGGGTTTAGGGTTTAGGGTTTAGGGTTTAGGGTTTAGGGTTTAGGGTTTAGGGTTTAGGGTTTAGGGTTTAGGGTTTAGGGTTTAGGGTTTAGGGTTTAGGGTTTAGGGTTTAGGGTTTAGGGTTTAGGGTTTAGGGTTTAGGGTTTAGGGTTTAGGGTTTAGGGTTTAGGGTTTAGGGTTTAGGGTTTAGGGTTTAGGGTTTAGGGTTTAGGGTTTAGGGTTTAGGGTTTAGGGTTTAGGGTTTAGGGTTTAGGGTTTAGGGTTTAGGGTTTAGGGTTTAGGGTTTAGGGTTTAGGGTTTAGGGTTTAGGGTTTAGGGTTTAGGGTTTAGGGTTTAGGGTTTAGGGTTTAGGGTTTAGGGTTTAGGGTTTAGGGTTTAGGGTTTAGGGTTTAGGGTTTAGGGTTTAGGGTTTAGGGTTTAGGGTTTAGGGTTTAGGGTTTAGGGTTTAGGGTTTAGGGTTTAGGGTTTAGGGTTTAGGGTTTAGGGTTTAGGGTTTAGGGTTTAGGGTTTAGGGTTTAGGGTTTAGGGTTTAGGGTTTAGGGTTTAGGGTTTAGGGTTTAGGGTTTAGGGTTTAGGGTTTAGGGTTTAGGGTTTAGGGTTTAGGGTTTAGGGTTTAGGGTTTAGGGTTTAGGGTTTAGGGTTTAGGGTTTAGGGTTTAGGGTTTAGGGTTTAGGGTTTAGGGTTTAGGGTTTAGGGTTTAGGGTTTAGGGTTTAGGGTTTAGGGTTTAGGGTTTAGGGTTTAGGGTTTAGGGTTTAGGGTTTAGGGTTTAGGGTTTAGGGTTTAGGGTTTAGGGTTTAGGGTTTAGGGTTTAGGGTTTAGGGTTTAGGGTTTAGGGTTTAGGGTTTAGGGTTTAGGGTTTAGGGTTTAGGGTTTAGGGTTTAGGGTTTAGGGTTTAGGGTTTAGGGTTTAGGGTTTAGGGTTTAGGGTTTAGGGTTTAGGGTTTAGGGTTTAGGGTTTAGGGTTTAGGGTTTAGGGTTTAGGGTTTAGGGTTTAGGGTTTAGGGTTTAGGGTTTAGGGTTTAGGGTTTAGGGTTTAGGGTTTAGGGTTTAGGGTTTAGGGTTTAGGGTTTAGGGTTTAGGGTTTAGGGTTTAGGGTTTAGGGTTTAGGGTTTAGGGTTTAGGGTTTAGGGTTTAGGGTTTAGGGTTTAGGGTTTAGGGTTTAGGGTTTAGGGTTTAGGGTTTAGGGTTTAGGGTTTAGGGTTTAGGGTTTAGGGTTTAGGGTTTAGGGTTTAGGGTTTAGGGTTTAGGGTTTAGGGTTTAGGGTTTAGGGTTTAGGGTTTAGGGTTTAGGGTTTAGGGTTTAGGGTTTAGGGTTTAGGGTTTAGGGTTTAGGGTTTAGGGTTTAGGGTTTAGGGTTTAGGGTTTAGGGTTTAGGGTTTAGGGTTTAGGGTTTAGGGTTTAGGGTTTAGGGTTTAGGGTTTAGGGTTTAGGGTTTAGGGTTTAGGGTTTAGGGTTTAGGGTTTAGGGTTTAGGGTTTAGGGTTTAGGGTTTAGGGTTTAGGGTTTAGGGTTTAGGGTTTAGGGTTTAGGGTTTAGGGTTAGGGTTTAGGGTTTAGGGTTTAGGGTTTAGGGTTTAGGGTTTAGGGTTTAGGGTTTAGGGTTTAGGGTTTAGGGTTTAGGGTTTAGGGTTTAGGGTTTAGGGTTTAGGGTTTAGGGTTTAGGGTTTAGGGTTTAGGGTTTAGGGTTTAGGGTTTAGGGTTTAGGGTTTAGGGTTTAGGGTTTAGGGTTTAGGGTTTAGGGTTTAGGGTTTAGGGTTTAGGGTTTAGGGTTTAGGGTTTAGGGTTTAGGGTTTAGGGTTTAGGGTTTAGGGTTTAGGGTTTAGGGTTTAGGGTTTAGGGTTTAGGGTTTAGGGTTTAGGGTTTAGGGTTTAGGGTTTAGGGTTTAGGGTTTAGGGTTTAGGGTTTAGGGTTTAGGGTTTAGGGTTTAGGGTTTAGGGTTTAGGGTTTAGGGTTTAGGGTTTAGGGTTTAGGGTTTAGGGTTTAGGGTTTAGGGTTTAGGGTTTAGGGTTTAGGGTTTAGGGTTTAGGGTTTAGGGTTTAGGGTTTAGGGTTTAGGGTTTAGGGTTTAGGGTTTAGGGTTTAGGGTTTAGGGTTTAGGGTTTAGGGTTTAGGGTTTAGGGTTTAGGGTTTAGGGTTTAGGGTTTAGGGTTTAGGGTTTAGGGTTTAGGGTTTAGGGTTTAGGGTTTAGGGTTTAGGGTTTAGGGTTTAGGGTTTAGGGTTTAGGGTTTAGGGTTTAGGGTTTAGGGTTTAGGGTTTAGGGTTTAGGGTTTAGGGTTTAGGGTTTAGGGTTTAGGGTTTAGGGTTTAGGGTTTAGGGTTTAGGGTTTAGGGTTTAGGGTTTAGGGTTTAGGGTTTAGGGTTTAGGGTTTAGGGTTTAGGGTTTAGGGTTTAGGGTTTAGGGTTTAGGGTTTAGGGTTTAGGGTTTAGGGTTTAGGGTTTAGGGTTTAGGGTTTAGGGTTTAGGGTTTAGGGTTTAGGGTTTAGGGTTTAGGGTTTAGGGTTTAGGGTTTAGGGTTTAGGGTTTAGGGTTTAGGGTTTAGGGTTTAGGGTTTAGGGTTTAGGGTTTAGGGTTTAGGGTTTAGGGTTTAGGGTTTAGGGTTTAGGGTTTAGGGTTTAGGGTTTAGGGTTTAGGGTTTAGGGTTTAGGGTTTAGGGTTTAGGGTTTAGGGTTTAGGGTTTAGGGTTTAGGGTTTAGGGTTTAGGGTTTAGGGTTTAGGGTTTAGGGTTTAGGGTTTAGGGTTTAGGGTTTAGGGTTTAGGGTTTAGGGTTTAGGGTTTAGGGTTTAGGGTTTAGGGTTTAGGGTTTAGGGTTTAGGGTTTAGGGTTTAGGGTTTAGGGTTTAGGGTTTAGGGTTTAGGGTTTAGGGTTTAGGGTTTAGGGTTTAGGGTTTAGGGTTTAGGGTTTAGGGTTTAGGGTTTAGGGTTTAGGGTTTAGGGTTTAGGGTTTAGGGTTTAGGGTTTAGGGTTTAGGGTTTAGGGTTTAGGGTTTAGGGTTTAGGGTTTAGGGTTTAGGGTTTAGGGTTTAGGGTTTAGGGTTTAGGGTTTAGGGTTTAGGGTTTAGGGTTTAGGGTTTAGGGTTTAGGGTTTAGGGTTTAGGGTTTAGGGTTTAGGGTTTAGGGTTTAGGGTTTAGGGTTTAGGGTTTAGGGTTTAGGGTTTAGGGTTTAGGGTTTAGGGTTTAGGGTTTAGGGTTTAGGGTTTAGGGTTTAGGGTTTAGGGTTTAGGGTTTAGGGTTTAGGGTTTAGGGTTTAGGGTTTAGGGTTTAGGGTTTAGGGTTTAGGGTTTAGGGTTTAGGGTTTAGGGTTTAGGGTTTAGGGTTTAGGGTTTAGGGTTTAGGGTTTAGGGTTTAGGGTTTAGGGTTTAGGGTTTAGGGTTTAGGGTTTAGGGTTTAGGAGGGTTTAGGGTTTAGGGTTTAGGGTTTAGGGTTTAGGGTTTAGGGTTTAGGGTTTAGGGTTTAGGGTTTAGGGTTTAGGGTTTAGGGTTTAGGGTTTAGGGTTTAGGGTTTAGGGTTTAGGGTTTAGGGTTTAGGGTTTAGGGTTTAGGGTTTAGGGTTTAGGGTTTAGGGTTTAGGGTTTAGGGTTTAGGGTTTAGGGTTTAGGGTTTAGGGTTTAGGGTTTAGGGTTTAGGGTTTAGGGTTTAGGGTTTAGGGTTTAGGGTTTAGGGTTTAGGGTTTAGGGTTTAGGGTTTAGGGTTTAGGGTTTAGGGTTTAGGGTTTAGGGTTTAGGGTTTAGGGTTTAGGGTTTAGGGTTTAGGGTTTAGGGTTTAGGGTTTAGGGTTTAGGGTTTAGGGTTTAGGGTTTAGGGTTTAGGGTTTAGGGTTTAGGGTTTAGGGTTTAGGGTTTAGGGTTTAGGGTTTAGGGTTTAGGGTTTAGGGTTTAGGGTTTAGGGTTTAGGGTTTAGGGTTTAGGGTTTAGGGTTTAGGGTTTAGGGTTTAGGGTTTAGGGTTTAGGGTTTAGGGTTTAGGGTTTAGGGTTTAGGGTTTAGGGTTTAGGGTTTAGGGTTTAGGGTTTAGGGTTTAGGGTTTAGGGTTTAGGGTTTAGGGTTTAGGGTTTAGGGTTTAGGGTTTAGGGTTTAGGGTTTAGGGTTTAGGGTTTAGGGTTTAGGGTTTAGGGTTTAGGGTTTAGGGTTTAGGGTTTAGGGTTTAGGGTTTAGGGTTTAGGGTTTAGGGTTTAGGGTTTAGGGTTTAGGGTTTAGGGTTTAGGGTTTAGGGTTTAGGGTTTAGGGTTTAGGGTTTAGGGTTTAGGGTTTAGGGTTTAGGGTTTAGGGTTTAGGGTTTAGGGTTTAGGGTTTAGGGTTTAGGGTTTAGGGTTTAGGGTTTAGGGTTTAGGGTTTAGGGTTTAGGGTTTAGGGTTTAGGGTTTAGGGTTTAGGGTTTAGGGTTTAGGGTTTAGGGTTTAGGGTTTAGGGTTTAGGGTTTAGGGTTTAGGGTTTAGGGTTTAGGGTTTAGGGTTTAGGGTTTAGGGTTTAGGGTTTAGGGTTTAGGGTTTAGGGTTTAGGGTTTAGGGTTTAGGGTTTAGGGTTTAGGGTTTAGGGTTTAG